>NW_027256894.1:10852549-11452549 GCF_029215685.1 Pituophis catenifer annectens | reverse complement strand
CATTGAAAAATCTATTGTGAATTGGTTCATGCTAAGCCATAAACGTGGATTACAAACAATGACTAGGTTCATATCTCATTCACGGCCAAATCCAAAACCATACTAATTCTGTATCTCAGCTTCCTAATTTGTCCTTGATGGGTACTCTTAAAATAAAAAAAAAACTTGGAGGTCAGCCTTTGGCCCAACCCACTGTTGAGTAGAGAAATCCAAATTAAAACATTCCTAGCTGATGGCATTTTCTTAAAATATATATATATTAAAAAAAAAATCCAGTGAAGGACAGCTCACTGCCGTTCTGAATAATAGTTGCACTGCCAAACAGATTTTAATTATTGGGTAGTTTTCCTTAACATTTAACCAGGATCTGCTTTACTCTAACTGAAGCCTTTGCATGCTTGTAGATGACACTCCTTCAGATATTTGAAAAGTACCATCATATCAATCACTGTATGTAAGGCCAAATCAATATCTCCTTTTAAGACTTCCAAACCCTCCATTATTCCCAGTTCCTGTTCCTTGTGCACAGCTTGACGTTCCTGTTAATTTAACCGCTGCAGGTTTCAAAACAATGTCAGAAATTCAATACTTGAACAGGGCCATGTTTATGGTAAAGTAAAAAAAAAGGGGGGGTGGGAGAACAAGAGACTTGATTGTTGAAAAGGCAACACATAATTTCAACCTTCTATCAAGAGGTGGAGTCAAAGGGAGGGGACGAATGGCAGAATACACGGTTTCTAAAGCAAGCATTTGAAACGGCATCTTCCTTTCAGCCCTTCTACATCATTGTCTCTGCCAATGTCACTGTTCTGATATGGCTGACCCTGCAGCTTGTTCCAGCAGACTCAAATGTGTGTAGCAGACTGGAACATCCCAGGTGTCAAGACAGCTTTATTAGCACCAGATATAAAGTCACAAAAGAGTCAAACAGCAAATATTAGGTAGCACTGTGGAGTCAGCATCAAGGACAGGAAATTGTTGTTGCAAGAGAAAGTTGACTAGCTTCAATGACATCCTACACACTACATCCACTCCTTGGCAACTAGGAGAGAGAGAGGGAGGGAGAGAGAGAGAGAGGGAGGGAGGGAGGGAGAGGGAGGGAGGGAGGGAGAAGGAGGGAGGGAGGGAGGGAGAGGGAGAGTGGGGAGAGAGAATTGCAAATATTCCATTATTCATGATCTACTAATTGTTAGGATCCAGTTCAATCCTAAATACCTTAGTTGTCTCCCATAGAGAATTCTTTGTAATGTTCCCGTCGTACAAATGGACCGAAGGCATCTCCAGTGACATTCTACAGATATTATTCTTGATGGTATTCAGCTTCCCCTTGTCTCTCCTGAAGAGGGGGTGAGAAAGCTTCCCTCTCCCCCATATTGGATGAGGATCCACCTCAACTGGTCCATGGTTCCTAAGAGCTTGTTTCTTCTCAAAGAATTCTCAATCTGAAGATGGTCTTTCTACTTTATACAAACTTTATACTTCCTCGCAATAGGATAAGCCAGATCACATCTTCCATGTATCTTCTCATTGCTTGGAGTGTCCTTCACCAATAACTGTGGTCACTAGTTCTTCAAATCCCTAATATCTAGATCCAGCAAGGTAACTGACAAAGGGCCCACAGATATATGCACATAGATTTACTTTACTTTTTTTTTTTTTTTGCAAACCCCTGGATTTGCACACACGTCACAGCTCACAATCTTAAAACTATGTTTCAATAAAGACCAGATCACACAGACAGTATTAATTTCAGGAACAGAGCCAGCCAACATGATTTCACTTGCAATGTGTATTGAAATATGTGGGGAATACTCCAAAAGCAATCATGTGTCAAAAGAAGATGGATTAAATATAGAAAATTAGATCCACGTGTTGTTTCTTCAGAGAAAAGAAAGTATCGAACATTGGAAAGAGGGAGAGAGAAAAGAATCCAATTGCCTTTGGACAATGCAACTCTGATACAGATTAACAGAATTGGAAAGGACCTTGTAGATCATCTAGTCCAACCCCCCACCCAACTAGGAGACCCTACACCATTTCTGACAGATGGCAGTCCAGTCTCTTCTTGAAAGCTTCCAGTGATTAACAGATTAATAGAGTTGGAAGGGACCTTGTAGGCCATCTAGTCCAGCCCCCCACCTAAGAAGGAGACCCTACACCATTTCTGACACAGGGCAGTTCAATCTCTTCTTGAAAGTCTCAAGTGATGAAGCTCCCACAACTTCCGAAGGCAACTTCTGTTCCACTGGTTGATTGTTCTCACTGTCACAAAAATTCCCCTTATTTCCAGGTTAAAACTCTTCTCCTTGGTCAGTTTCCATCCATTATTCCTTGTCTGGCCTACAGGTACTTTAGAAAATAGCTTGACCCTTTCCTCTCTGTGGCAGCCTCTCAGATATTGGAGGTCTGGTCCTTCTCTTCACTAGACTAGCCATGCCCAGTTCCTGCAACTGTTCTTCATATGTTTTAGTCTCCAATCCCTTAATCATCCTGGTTGCTCTTTTCTGCACTTTTTCTAGAGTCTCAACATCTTTTTTAGAGTGTGGTGACCAAAACTCTGTTATAATGTTTCCTGATCTTTGGGAGACAGCAAGCAATCTGGCATCAGGATTTCTTAAATAAATAGGTGAGAGAGTTAGGAAAAGAAAAATAAATAAATAAATAGGTGAGAGAGTTAGGAAAAGAAAATAGCTATCACTTTATTCAATGGAAGAATAGAGTCTTCAGCTAGGAACATTGATGCATGGACCTGGGAAACAGTTGATCAAGATCAGAAATCAGAGGACAGCAGCCAGAATGAATAGCTAAGTGCCATGCAGCAAGTCCCAACTGAGCAGAAACCTAACAAACTAACAAAAACCAGGAAAGGAATCTGTGACAAGCATTGCTGATACTGTAAACCATCAAAAAGAACAAGCTGTGTAAGTCTCTGTTGGAAAAAAAGAGAGAGAGGCATAAAATCAAGATCACATAAAGTATTAGTACTGCTTTATAAAACCTTTGTAAGACTACATCTGGAATACTGCATCCAGTTTTGGTCACCACATTACAAAAAAAAGATGTTGAGACTTTGGAAAAAGTGCAGAAAAGAGCAACTACCCTGTTTCCCCTAAAATAAGACATCTCCTGATAATAAGCCCAATCGGGCTTTTGAGCGCATAAATTAAAATAAGCCTCCCCCAAAAATAAGCCCTCCCCAAAAATATTTAAATGCAGAGCTGGAAATCAGGTAAGACGGCAAGAGGAGCCCCATCTTGCTCCATGTGCCCCAAAATAATAAGACCTCCCCAAAAATAAGGCCAAGTGCTTGTTTTGGGGTTCAAAAAAATATAAGACAGGGTCTTATTTTCGGGAAAACATGGTAGTAGGATGATTAAAAGCCTGGAGATGAAAACAGATGAAAAATGGTTGCAGGAGTTGCATTTGGCTAGTCTGGAGAAAAGAAGAAATAGGGGTGACATGATAGCAATAGCACTTAGACTTATATACCACTTCATAGTGCTTTTGCAGCCCACTCTAAATGGTTTACAGAGTCAGCCTAATGCCCCCAACAATCTGGCTTCTCATTTTACCCACCTCGGAAGGATGGAAGGCTAAGTTGACCATGAGCCGGTGAGATTTGAACTGCCGAACTGAAGCTAGCAGTCAGCTGAAGTAGCCTGCAGTGCTGCACTCTAACCACTGCACCACCTCGGCTCTTGATAGCATAAGGATAGCATTATTCCAGTTTTTGAGGGGCTGCCACAAAGAACTTATTTTCCAAAGCACCAGAATGCAAGATAAGAAAGAATGGATGGAAACTAATCTAGGAGAGAAGCAACCTGGAATTAAAGGAGAAACTTCCTAACAGTGAGAACAATTAACCAGTGGAACAGAAGTTGCCTTCAGAAGTTGTGGGTGCTTCATCACTGGAGGTTTTTAAGAAGAGACTGGGCACTTGTCTGAATTCGTATAGAGTCTCCTACTTGAGCAGAGGGTTGGATTAGAAGACCTCCAAGGTCCCTTCCAGCTCTATTTTGATTGATTGACCTATCCTATGTTGGTGTCTTCCTTGAACTCAGGCTAGGCGTGGCCACCTAGCTATGGGATGGTATATAAAAAGTATGAGTGAATGAATGGGTTTTTTTTAAAAAAAAGTTTGAATCAATAACGCCTGATTGTTGCTGGACGTCAGTATGTGGTGTTGTTCATGGCATAAGATTAGGCTGCCTCTCACAGATAAACTCCCCAATGACAGCAAAACACAAGCTGTTAACCCATTTGTGTGGGATACCAAAATCTATCTCCAGAAGCTCAGTTCCCACGTCCTACATTCTTTAATGTAGTCCTTGTCAATAAACATTCTATCTGATGAGTGTTTTATCTTCCCTGCAGTAACATCTAATACACAATAAGAATAATAGGTCTTTGAAGACTAAATAGTGAGTGGGAGACACAATCAGAATGAGGAGGGAGGAAAAAAAAGCAGATTCCTCTGCATTATTTGTTACAAATTAAATGAAATATACCATTGGATTTTTAACCATTGTTAGAAAATCACTGTGAGCATATAGTAGAAGGGGCAAGATTCGTTTTTATTAGATCAATATGTTTCCAGAACTTCAGTGCCTATTAGATTTTATTACTATAATCAAAAGTCTTAATAAAATTATGTAAAATAATAATGAGAATGCCTAACTGACTTTTGGTGGTCTTGAAAAGCTAAGCAGCCAGATTAAGATCAACTAAGAGCCTATGCCCATGATGGTGAACCTATGGCATGCGTGCCAGAGGTGGCACGTAGCATCCTTTCTTCTTTCTTACTTCTTCTTCTTCTTAATTTGATTTATATGCCGCCCTTCTCCGGAGACTCAGGGCGGCTTACAATGCGTTAAGCAATAGCCTTCATTCTTTTGTATATTTTATACAAAGTCAGCTTATTGCCCCCACAAACTGGGTCCTCATTTCACCTACCTTAGAAAGGATGGAAGGCTGAGTCAACCTTGAGCCTTGGAGAGATTCGAACCAGCAGAAATTGCAGGCAGCTGTGTTAATAACAGGGTGCACTAAACCCCTGTACTATCAAGGCTCTTTCTGATAAGCTGTCGCCCCAGTTCAGCTCCGCTGCACATACATGATTGCCTCCCACCGCGCAGCTGGTCTTTGGCACAGGGACATGCACAGGGGCATGGAGTGTGCGGTGGGGCACGCATGCACGGGTGCCGCACGCACATTGCATTTTGGGGATTCGAGCACGCTTTGGGCACTCGGTCCAGGAAAGGTTAGCCATCACTGCCCTATGCCATTTCCTGGCTGAAATGGTATAGGGCCGTGATGGCGAACCTATGGCACGCGTGCCACAGGTGACACACGGAGCCATATTGGTGGGCACACAAGCTCAGCTTTCGGGCCTTCTGGGCCCACTGAAAGTCAGGCCGGGGAAGGCTGTTTTTGCCCTCCCCAGGCTCCTAGAAAGGCTCTGGAGCCTAGAGAGGGTGAAAAACAGGCCTACTGGGCCCACCATGCCATCATGTGCGAAAAGTGGGGTAAGCACGGAGGGGTCGCACACATATGCACGGGGGTGAGGTGCATAGAATTATGGGTGTGGGCACGTGTGTGTGCGACCCCCCCCCCCGCATTCCCCCCACTTTTGGCAGGCAATGGCAAAAAGGTTAGCCATCACTGTATAGGGTCTCCTCCTTGATCAGGGGGTTGGATTAGAAGACCTCCAAGGTCCCTTCCAGCTCTATTCTGATTCTTATTCTTCTTAAGATACTTTTGAATAAACAATCATCAGAAAAACCCAGGGTTGTAGCCTAGAATGGGCAACCATTTACTTTTAAAATAAATCACAAAAACTGCAAAGGTAAATCGTATCTATATTGTTGCCAAAAATAAACAAATAAAATAAACTCAAGCCCAAACCTTATATAACTATACCTACAATGACAGAGAAGCTTGTTGTGATAGTAAAATGTTACTATTATAAGAAACGAATACCATTTGCAGAAAGCTCAATAAAAATTAAAATGCTCAGGGTTTTTTTCCTTTGTTTTTAATTCATCAAGATAAAATTATTCCCTTTGCATCCCTTCCATAACGTTTCGGCTAATTTACAAACCCATAATGTGTGAATATATATCTTCTTTCTTCATTATGACATTTCCAAGAATTAGCATTCTTTAAATCATATAATTTTACATAATTCTTATGGTATTACATACTAGCAAAACATTGTTTTAAAACAGTTTGCCTGCAGATTAAGCACATAATGAAACATTATTTCTCTATAACCGTATTGTCTCATTATTATAGATGTAATTAATGATGTTAAGTCCTGCTCCTCTCTAATCATGTTGTTTGTACTCCTCATAGTACTAGTCATATTTTATAGGGTTTTGATAACAGATGTTTCTCATCTCCAATTAATATGTAAACTTTCAAAAGAACATTCTCAAAGTAATTAAAAGTGGATACTGACGATAACAGAAAACATTTTTGATGTGTGGTTTTCTACCAACCATCCAAGCCAGTTTAAATCAACTACAACTGTGTATATTTGAATATTTCCAAATTCCCTAATCCATCAAAAATTGTATCACAAACCCGGAAGGGATAACTTCTCATGGCCAACTCGCTGTGACCAATCCATCACTGTCAATTGGCCCCAGCTAACTTGCAACAGCCAACTCACCACAGGACAACTCAATTTCATTATTTAAAATAATTTTTAAAATATTTTAATTTTTGTCATTCACTTTTCATTTTGTCCCTCCTTTGGCATCCTTTCTTTCTTTGTTTGTTTGTTTTGCTTTGTTTTATTAAATTTATATACCACCCTACTCCCGAAGGACTCAGGGCGGTGAACAGGCACAGAATAAAATACATAAATACAAAAGTTAGAAACAATTTAAAACCAAATTAAATAATTTAGCCCAAGACAATTAAAAATCCCAATAATTTAAAACAAATTAAAATTTCAGTTTAAAAAATTAAAAAGAAAGGGGAGAAAATTAGGCCAGGCCTTTAATGATTATATTCCACCATTTCTTCGATATTAGCGTAACTCTTGTTCTGTGGCAAATGTCTCGTGGCCAGTTGGCCGTGGTGAGTTGGCCACTACTGAAGTTACCACCGCTAAAGTTCTCAGCCAACCAATTCCTTTCTCAAACACAGCTATCGCTCTAATAGGACTGTGATGAAATGTATTTTAATTTTTCTATATTCATCTTCTTTGCTATTCTCAGATTTACCCCTTCGAAGTCATTCTGTCCACATTTCCTAATCGGAAAATCTAATAAGAGGAATTGTATACTTGGGATTTAAAAGAAGCATGGGAAATCTTCTTTTAAATTACTGGAGAAAGGATGCATAATGAAAAGCAGGGCATTCACCTATCTAAAGGATGAGGATACGTGTAAATAACCTTCCTTAACCCTTTCTCCAACAGTCAGGAAATCTTCACGGTTTCTTGCTGTTATGTATTGAAAGTATATAGTTTTGTTAAAATGAAACTAACCTTTAGATGACCCTAATTGTTTTGGAGGGAAACTTAGAACATTTATATTTGGGCAGGCTTTTTCTAACTTTATGATTGGTTAAGGCCCTATGGGTCTAGAGCCGTGATGGCGAACCTATGACACAGGTGCCACAGGTGGCACGTGAAGTCATATCGGTGGGCATGCAGGCTCAGTTGATTTTCGGGACTTCTGGGCCCACCAGAAGTAGGGAAACAGGCTGTTTCCTGCCTCCGGAGGGCCTGGGGTGGGGGGGAAGGCTGTTTTTGTCCTCCCCAGGCTCCTAGAGAGGCTCTGGAGCCTGGGCAGAGCAAAAAACCGGGCCCACCAGCGGGGGGAGCGTCACGTGCCCATGAGTGGGGGCAGGGTGCATATAATTATGGGTGTGGGCTCTAGCGCGCACGACACACATACACCTCGCATACCCCCACTTTTGGCACACGATGGCAAAAAGGTTAGCCATCACTGGCCTAGAGTATAAATAATAGGCATTTGCCCGCAGTTCCTCAGTTCCCTTTTTGAGCCAATAAATGCTGTTGCAGCTATGCTGGTCTGGTTCTTGCCTACAGAAGCCCACTACACAACTCAATTCTAACAGCAAATGTCAGGAAGATACTCCAACTAGAGGACTTTTTAAGCTTGAAAAGTCAGGGAGGTTGCAGAATGCTGAATAGAAGATTCAGCAATGAAAGAGGTTTAAGGAATGTGTGAATGCTGTGCTTCTTAATTTAGTAAGTGCAGGAACACAACTTTCCACCCAGAAGAATTTCACTGAAGTTCTATTTTCCTTTAGAAGAAATATTGAAGCCCGTTTTCTTTCATTAAGCTGAAGGAGAACTGGTATAAAAGGAACAGAGAATTGTTGAGCACAATACTATAAATAAATTATTTCTACATCCATACCAGCACCCTAGGCTGGTCTTGAAATGTAAGCAGAATCAGACTTGATGAGGACCTGAATGGGAAACAATCAGGAAAGCTGATTCAAATCAAAAACATCCTCAAAAAAAAAAAAAGGCAAAACATTTTGTTTTGCTAAATGTTTGTGGAGATCTTCAGTCATCCAGGTCATGGTTGTCCCAAAGGTGCTTTTTCAAAAGGAAGGCTGAGCGCCAAAGAATGGAGGCCTTTGAACTCTGGTGCTGGAGAAGACTCCTGCGAGTCCCTTGGACTGCAAGGCGATCAAACCAGTCAGTCCTAGAGGAGAGCAACCCTGACTGGTCTTTACAAGGCCAGATCCTGAAGATGAAACTCAAATACTTTGGCCACCTAATGAGAAGGAGGGACTCACTGGAGAAGAGCCTAATGCTGGGAATGATTGAGGGCAAAAGAAGAAGGGGATGGCAGAGAATGAGGTGGCTGGATGGAGTCACTGAAGCAGTCAGTGTGAGGTTAAATGGACTCCAGTGGATGGTAGACAACAGGAAGGCTTGGAGGAACATTGTCCATGGGGTCGCGATGGGTCGGACACCACTTTGCAACTAACAACAACAACAACAACAACAAATACTTATCCCAAGAGAATAGTTCTTCAGATACGTAGCAATTTCCATCCAAATTTGAACTTCTATGTTATCATGCATCCTTTTCTACTGATCATCTAAAGAAATGAAAGGCCATTTCCCTTCTACTCAAGCAATATGCCTGTCACCCTATCAGACCTCTTTAGGAAGTTTGCAAAAGTAGGCCAGACAATGAGAAGGGCCATATTTAAAGTGGTGAAAGAAGGCTCTGGAGACCTGCTCCAGACATATTAAGTAACAGGTTTAATCCTGCACGAAAAGTGTTCACAGCTGAAGGGGATCATATAACCCTCAGACTGTACATTGTTCACCTAAAGAGACATTTCTAGAATATGATTCATAATTGGCAAGGGGTGTTTTTCCCCCTTGACCTGCTCAATCTACAAAATATCATTTTACACATTACCAAATGTCAATAGTGACTGATACCCCTATTTCACTCATCCGTCCCATAATTGGGCTGTCCAAAAAGAAAGGATGCATTGTAAGAACGTTCGCTGGTTGGAAGGAGTTTGAAGAGGTAGTGATTGCAGAGTTTTGTGAACATTTTCAGAGTTTGCCATAAATCATTGGTTCCCAATGTGGGGCCCATGCCCCACAGGGGGGCAATTTGCTTTTTAATGGGGGCAATTCAGGGGTGAAATCCAGCAGGTTCTAACAGGTTCTGGAGAACCGGTAGCAGAAAATTTGAGTAGTTCGGAGAACCGGCAAATACCACCTCTGGCTGGCCCCAGAGTGGGAATGGAGATTTTGCAATATCCTTCCCCCAGGAGTGGGGAGGGAATGGGGATTTTGCAGTGTCCTTCCCCTGGAGTGTGGTGGGAATGGAGATTTTGCAGTATCCTTCCCCTGCCACACCCACCAAGCCACACCATGCCCACCAAACAGGGGTGAAATGCTCCCGGTTCAGTGGCAATGGAGATGGGTGGTTCGGAGAACCAGTAGCAAAAATCCCTGCGCTCCCCCCGCCCATGCCCAGCTGAGCCGTGCGATCATCAGAGCCTTTTTTTTTTTTTTTTTACTTTTAAAAGCATTTTTTCTACAACCTCTTCGGCCGAAAAAATGCTTTTAAAAGTTTTTTTTTTAAAAAGCCTCTGATGATTGTGCGGCTCAGCTGGAATCATCAGAGGCTTTGAAAAGCATTTTTTTCTGCAACCTCTTCAGCCCCGTCCCCATCTATTCTCTGCCTCTCAACTGTTCGGGAAGAAATGGGGATTTTGCAGTAACCTTCCCCTGGAGTGGGGAGGGAAGGGAGATTTTACAGTATCCTTACCCTGCCATGCCCACCAAGCCACGTCCACCAAGCCACACCCACAGAACTGGTAGTAAAAAAAAATTTGAATCCCACCACTGCTTTGGATGCTGATGGTGTTGACTTTCTGTGCTAAATACTGTACCTACACAGAGTCCAAAATACATCATGTGTTAGATGAAGCTGGGCATATTTCATGCATGGGGGATTTACCACGAGAGCCGCAAACTCTCCAAGCCTCTAGTGCAAAATAGTAGCTTAGATGGAAAAATATTAAGCACTAAGAAAAACCGTGTCTGAGCATATGCTTCCATGGGGAACTAGGCCATGAGCATCACTGCTGAATTCACTATCCTTCCATATTAAATCCTATCTTGGATTAAACCTCCAAAGCTTTCCTTGTTTCAGCAGCCTAGTTTTGGAAAAAGACGACGTTGACTTCTTATTTTCATTGTTAATCAAAAATCTTTCCAAGAGTAACAAATCTACAAATCTACCAGTACAATTGTGGCTCAATCTTCTTCCTACTTAGCAGTATAAAAAGGTAAAGGTAAAGCTTTCCCTCGCATATATGTACTAGTCATTCCTGACTCTAGGGGGCGGTGCTCATCTCCATTTCAAAGCCGAAGAGCCAGTGCTGTCCAAAGACATCCATGCGGTCATGTGGCTAGCATGATTCAACGCCAAAGGCTCACGGAATGCTGTTCCCTTCCCACCAAAGGCGGTCCCTATTTTTCTACTTGCATTTTTTATGTGCTTTTGAACTGCTAGGTTGGCAGAAGCTGGGACAAGTAACGGGAGCTCACCCCGTTATGTGGCACTAGGGATTTGAACCACTGAACTGCCGACCTTTTGATCGACAAGCTCAGTGTCTTAGCCACTGAGCCACTGCATCCCTTCTACTTAGATATCCTTAGCAGTATATCTCATGGCTATTCTATGCCATTTTAATCCGCAAAACAGGCAGGTGGCATTAAAGTATTCTTCAACTTGTGTTTGTTAGTTTCTTTAAATGGATTGGCCGCCCAAATCTAGTCAACTTTTTTTATATTGGTTGAAAAATCAAAAAAAGCTTCTAGATACTGTTTCATCTAGTCTCTTTAGCATGGTATACATGTTAAAACAGATGATAATCTGGTTTGCTTAGTTTTGGGATATGCTTTCATATGAAACTCAGACGCTTGTGATTTGCTAACGATTCTTTATGTTTGAGTGCCTTGGCCAAATTCAGATAACTGCAGATTACTCAATAAGCCATAATGAATCAGAGAGTTTTAGTTTATTTATTTGATTAGTTTATTCAATGTTCTAGTGGCTCAGTGGCTAAGACGCTGAGCTTGTCGATCGAAAGGTCGGCAGTTCAGCGGTTCGAATAGAAAAATAGGGACCATCTTTGGAAGGTAGGTAACAGGGTTCCGTGCGCCTTTGGCATTGAGTCATGCTGGCTACATGACCCCGGAGACGTCTTTGGACAGCGCCAACTCTTCAGCTTTGAAACAGAGATGAGCACCACCCCCTAGAGTCAGGAACAACTAGCACATATCTGCGAGCGAGCCTTTACCTTTACCTCTAACTTTATGTTCTAGTGTCAACATATAAAATGGTGGGATCCTTGCCTTTTAGAAAATACACGTTGTAGTATACCCTCCTTGGTGTTATGATTGTCCCAGCAGTTAAGACTTTATTAATTTCAATGTTTCTATACCCATTCTTGTAAACTGGATGTTCTTTCCTCCAACCTCACTACGGTATGGGTGGTCTTTAACAATAAGGAGTTGGAACAAATTAGTGTCTTTATGCAAACTCCATCCAACCATCTCTGAATTGCTTTCTGTGCTCCTTCTTTGTTTCTCTTCCCCCTTCCCCCTTCCATCCAATCCTAATGTATTTCTAATCACACATTTTATTATGCAGAATGTGTCATAAAACACATTACTGCAGTAACCTTAAAAGGGGTTCTCATCAAATAGGAATAGTGAGAGAATCGAGGAAAGCTGAAAGAAATCAAAACACCTGCCCCTTTGTAAGTGCCTTCTCCCCTCTCCCCACCCCCCCTCTCCATTTATGACTTAAGTATTCCCTCAAAAGGAAGAAATCTAATTTTCTCTTGAGGGCAAAGCTTTTATTTCATAATGGGTTGCTTATCAGATATTTCACTTTAAAATTTGCTCTTATTGTTCATTTGCTCTCTTCTCCTTTAATGTAGTTGGTTAATATAGTTGTATCTTTACAGGGACCTCATTTCTACTGGGGCCTTGTTGTTCTGCTATCTATTTTTTTTTTTTTCACCCAGTGGCTCGTAACCAGGCTTTTTCAATGTCATTTCTCACTGCAGCAAATTATTTTTATAAGTCATTCCGAAAGCCAACCCTTTCTTAAGCATGGTTTCAATTCAACTATTTCAGAACTGTGACTCCATTAAAACAACTTTGCAAGTTCACATTACAGGGTTCCCTATTGAAGGAAGCGGCTTTAAAATGTTCAACGAATAAAATGCCTAAGAATTAAACTTTGATTACTCTCAATCGTGAATGTTCTCAAAAAAAAAAAAAAAAAAAAGCTAAGAAAAGGGCTACAAAGTTTAAAGAGCTATTTGCATAACTGAGTATTTGCAAGTCAATACTTTTTGGAACTGGATGTCAAATTCACCCATTCTTAATATGGAGATAAAGCAGGGGTGAAATCCAGAAGGTTCTGACAGGTTCTGGAGAACCGGTAGCAGAAATTTTGAGTAGTTCAGAGAACCGGCAAATACCACTTCTGGGTGGCCCCAGAGTGGAGTGGGAATGGGGATTTTGCAGTATCCTTCCCCCAAGAGTGAGGAGGGAATGGAGATTTTGCAATATCCTTCTCCTGCCATGCCCACCAAGCCACGCCCACAGACCAGTAGTAAAAAAAATTAGATTTCACCGCTGAGATAAAGGACAAAGGAAATTGATTTCAGTCAAAGTGCTCCATTTAAGATAGACATGTGTGGCTGTACACTTCTGGATTGTTCCCTAAGCTTTTCCTGAACTTTTTATCAAATACTAATTTTTAATATGATGGAGTAAGACATATAACATATAAGGACAGGCAGAGCCTGGGGGCAGAGTCAAGAGAGTAATCAGTTTGGAGTCACAACGTTGCCACAAGTGATTTAAGTCCAATCCCTCTTGAATTCCGATTACTCTTATATAGCACCAATTTAGTGTTGACTGCTGACTAGAGTCTTCCGTATAGGGTGAGCAATAAATTAGTTTAACTGGAACTTAATCTATGGTCCTGATTCTTCACACCTGGCATAGAATTGCATCATATGAACTATACTGAATCGTTTTCAACTCAATTTAAAGGTTAATTAAATGAACTCAAATTTTGTCCTGGGCTACTCTTTTTTTTTTTTTAACTACATCCCCTAGTATCCCTCTCAAAAACCAAGAACAGCTTTTGGCCAGGAAACTGTTGAGCCAGTTGGGGAAATTATCCTCCCATCTTTGAAGATCTGAACAATCAGATTAAAGTCCTACAAGAAGGATGAATAGGAAGAACCCCAAAGCTATTGTGGGAAGCCACACACCCCCTCCTAGAAGAATGAAAAATTTTGAGGGGTATTTTTTAAAAAGGCAGGATATTATATTTCCCTAAATGAGAAATGGAGAAACATGGTTTTTTTTTAGAGGCAAGAAGCAGACTCAGTCTTTCTGACTGAGCCCCCAGCAGATATTTTGCACCCATTAAGAAAGATTGGACCAGCCTATTCAGAAACCAGCACCAGTCTCCCTGCCCTCAACAGAAACTGAGGAGGCCACCTTTTAGAAATGCAGATTTGATAATCCATTCAAAATAGGATATTTAGAAACAAAGGCAGATTAGAAGCAGCCCAGATCAGTCCAGAAGCAGCCCAGAAGCAGCCCAGAGCAGTCCCTTCATTACACCCCCCCCCCAGCAGTTCAAAGTCACAGAAACCTGGGAGCTCAGATAAACAATAAGCCAGAGGTTGAGCTCAGACAAGCACCTAGGATTTGCATTTTCTCTTTTGCCTATAGAGCCAGCTATGACCCCTACATAACCCTACATGGCCTCATAGAAATCTGACAACAGCCAATAGAATATTAGAGGACACGTTCTTGCACAGGAACAGGAAGCTCAAATACAAAGCCCAAAAGAAGGTATAAAAACAACCCACTCTCAACTCCATTTGGTCAGCTGCATCAGAACCACAAACCCATGTGGTTCTGCTTCATCAATAAACCATCTTTCCAATCAGCCTCCATGTTTCCAGTGTCTTTCTCCCAGCTTGGAACTGAACCAGATGGATTTTCCTTCCCACACTATGCATTGAAAGGAGAGTTATTTATTTATTTATTTATTTGTTCAATTTGTATGCCGCCTTTCTCCGAAGACTCTATAGGTCATCCTAATCTATGCAAGTTTGGGGTTGTAGACCTCCTTTATCATATGAAAACTCTGGGTTTGGTTAAAGGCTTTGTACATCTGCTCCTACCTCATATTTAACTGGATTGGTAGGGTCCACAAGTGACTAGCCAGCCTATTTTGTAGGAACCCCAGAAAGGGTCATTTGACTTGTTAATTTTAATTTAATAAACTGCAAGCTTAATTTATCCAAAATTAGATTCAGAAGATTCTAAATTAAATGAACTCCAACCAACTGCTTATTCAGATTTGATCTAGCCTAACCAATTTCGTATTGTCATCACTATTCCTTCCACTGTTCATCCAAGTCATTAACAAGAGTTTTAAAGAGTTCTGAACTCTAGATCAAACATGCAATGCCCCCATTCAATACTTCAAAGTCCCTCAACTCTATGGTTCCATGACTCTATGGTCAACAATCTAAGATCGAGCCCGCTGGCCAGTTTGTCACAGCAATGGAGCTTCTATAGTCATGATGAAACATCTTAAACCGTCTCTGCATGCCACCTCATGCATGACAGAACAGAAAGAGGCAAATCTCTCAGAATCAAGAGAGAATTTAGGCTTTGAAAATATAATGGAAGTTTTTTGTGAGTATTCCAGAGAGAGGGCACCGTAATTTAAAGTTCTTAATTCTTTCTCATTAAACTGTTCTTTTGTCTGTCCTTTAAATGAAAGAGCTTTATCCAACAAAGCAGCACATGAAGCTCTATTCTAATAAAATGAAGATCTGCCTGAATGCAATATCTCTTTTAAGCAATTTTTTTTTTTTCTCAAGCAAAGAAATGAGCCAGGGATGTGAAATGGAAACACGTCAGGAAACATGGAACAGGTGGAAGAGACTGCCCTAGGCATGATCCAGCAGAGCTTTGCAAGCATCTCTTATTAGATCACTTGAAATTTGCCCCTGAGTCATACATGGAATTCAAACTGATAGACAAGAACTCATTTATTTGACTTAGAGAGCTGGGCTTTATAGTCTAGAACTGTGCTGAAATTTCCATCTGTATTTTTTAAAAGGCTGATCTCTTTTCCTTTGCTGGGAAAGAGAATATCAATAATTATATGTCAGGGGGTGGGTTGCAGTGGTGTGATTCAGCCAGTTCAGGCCGGTTCGGGCGAATCGGCAGTTAAATTGCTGGTTGGCCCCGCCCCTCCCTGCCCCTTTCAGGAGTCCCCACACGCCCCATTTTGGCTCCCAGTTTAAGTGCAGGGAGTCCCGTTTTCGCTCCCAGGAGGCTGCAGGGAGGCCTACTAGGCCCAAAACAAGGCATGGGGGGGCAGCATGTCCCACCCCCACACCCCGTGGTCCATTTTTGCTCCCAGGGGAGTGCAGGAGGCCGAGTGCTGCCTGTCGCACCCACTGACCATGCCCACCATGGCCACGCCCATCCAGCCGGTCATTAGGGCAGAGAACCAACTGTTAAATTAATTGAATCCCACCACTGGTGGGGTGGGATTTTTATACTTCTCCTGAGCATAAAGTGGCTGAACTGGATGTATGGTAAGAACTTTGTCTATCACTGCATTTCCTTCCCTCAAATGGTCTAAAGACTCCCTGATTTCTCTCCCTCCTATTCAATCTCGGGAGAAGAAAATCTTCCTGTGGGAGAGATTTAGATGAAAGGCAACAACCTAACCTACAACTATTAGTGGGGCTCCCTGCTACTTCCAACCAAAAGTGCTCAAAAACAGTACAAGACCTTTGAGAAATCACTCAACATGCTGGAAAACAAGGCAGAAAATCCCAACTTTGGGGAGAGGAGAATCAAGGAAATACATGGTGGGGTTTAGTTCAAGAATTAAGCTCAGCTGAGATCTTTTCCTATCTTGAAAATGATGCTGGCACAGTGGTTAGAAAACAGTAGAGCAGGCAAACTCTGCCCACAGCCTGGAGTTCGATCCTGAGGAACTCAAGGTTGACTCAGCCTTACAGTTTTCCGAGGTCAGGAAAATGAGGACACAGATTGTTGGGGGGCAATATGCTGACATTGTAAGTCACCCAGTGAATGTTACAAAGCACTATTGGGTGGAATATAAGTCTAATTGCTATTGCTATCCTTCTCAATGATTACTCAGAATCAAGTAAATGTTCATTACATAAAGAAATTGAGTTTTGCCTTGCCTTAGCTTTAGTGTTTCGTTTGGAGTGCAAGTTATTGCCCTTATTGCTCTACTCTTGGCATCCAGAATGGTGCATCCCAAAACTAACTACACAATAGTTGTCGATGACAGTCTAGTCCAGTGATGGTGAACCTTTTAGGCACTGAGTGCTCAAACCACCCACACGCATGGCCAAACTAAAAGGGGTGTGTGTGCATGCGTGAATGTGTGCAGCAGAGACCTGAAGACCAGCTGGCTGGCAGGAGATTGGGCATCCCAACACCGGCAGCACAGCAAGAGGTAAGATCTTTTTCTTTCGTGAGCTTCTGTTTCATCATTTGCAGGGAAACAGAAGCTCACGAAAGAAACGCCACAGAGATCTGATCTGGGGTGGCAGCGTGCGTGCCAGCAGAGAGGACTCTGCGTGCCACCTCTGGCACCCGTGCCATAGGTTCGCCATCACGGGTCTAGTCTCTTCTTGAAAGCTTCCAGTGATGAAGCTCCCAAAATTGCTCCCACAAAAACCGAGTGCCGAAAAGGTTGCGCAGAAACGTTGTGCATGCGCTCATCAGAGCCGTGCTCCGGAAAAGCCAAACTTCTGGGTTGTAGCGCGCATGCACACCTGACAATCAGCTGGCCGGCGTGCATGCACATACCAGTTTCCAGCACTGCCATGCGCGCGAAGGGATCAAGCTCCGGAAAAGCCGAACCTCTGGGTTCTAGCATGCATGAGCGCCCAACAATCAGCTGGCCGACGCGCATATGCACACTGGTTTTCAGCACTGCTGTGCGCCAGAAACTTAGAAGACAAACAGGCAAGGCCATGCATGCCAGGTGACATGGCTTTGTGTGCCACTTGGGCACGTGTGCCATAGGTTCACCATCACGGGTATCGGGTCCCCTACTTGGGGGGGTGGGAGGTTGGACTAGATAGCCTACAAGGTCCCTACCAACTCTGTTATTCTACCTTAAAGTTGTGTAGTAGCTGATGATATACTCAGCCTTTCCCAGCTGACATTTAGATAACATTAATTTGTTTCCATACTAGTAATTGATTTCTGTGGAAAATGAAGGCTGCATAAGGATGCTCAGGTTCTTTGGTTCTGAATTATTTTTGCTAACCAGTATTATAATCACTAGGGAGGAGTAAACATACCAATCTTCTCTTCTACTTGTATGGCTATCTACTGTATGTACAGGTGAGCAGATGATGGGATGCCAAAGTAATCAGGTATGTTTTTCCAGTGCTTTTTTTCCCTTACTCATTCAGGCTGCTAGCTAAATGGGTACAAAATGGAACAGTTATAGCATTACTTTTAATAGGATACCCAATTTATTTCCTGCTTCAAACAGTCTGATACTAAATGCTTAAGAATGCTCTAGGCATCAGAATTTATATAGGCATTTATTAGAAGGTTTATGTTATGTCCTGAAAGGCATTTGCACCTGAAGAAAATACCCTGTCCTGCTCCCTGCTTTATTTGTGATTATTGTTTTCCTTAGTTCTTGGTTCTGTTTTTTTTTCCCTCCTATTTTTTTTCCCTCCCTCCTGAATTAGCCCTGTGAGTCCCAACCAATCAGGAATCTTGTCTGAATGCTACTTAATCAGATTTTGTTCAATAAAAAGCCTACAGATAGGTCATTGAGACAATGAAGTAGGGTTGGCCATGCCATAAAGCACCAGATCAAGGATCATCCAGTGAACGGGATCATGTCTAAAACTAATCATTCTTTAGTTGTGGGATAACTTGACATGCTCTTGATGAAGTTCATTGACAATAAGAGAATGGAAACATTCTTACAAAAAAGGGCTAGCAAATTACAAAGTCCTAATGAGCTTGAATACTTGCACTGAATTCAAATTACTGAGAATAGTCAAATGTTAGACCAATTATCATATCGAATATTGTCTACAGTCAGCAATGAAAAATTAAGGATGGGGAGGGGAAAAGGTTATGCATGTAATATTCCTAGTCTCATATTAAACATCACTATGTGCTATTTTGTACAGACTACAGAGGCATAATGTGGTTTGCTTGGTTTTGGCTCAGGGTAATGTGTGAACGTAGCCACTGTGGGTTTGTTCAAGAAATCATGCTTAAGCAAACCATGTTTTTTTACGGTGTGAACCAGAGGTGGCATTCAGCTGGTTCTGACCGGTTCTGGAGAACCGGTAGCGGAAATTTTGAGTAGTTCGGAGAACCGGTAAATGCCACCTCTGACTAGCCCTGCCCCCATTTATTTGCTGCCTCCCAAGTCCCAGCTGATCGGGAAGAAATGGAGATTTTGTAGTAACCTTCCCCTGGAGTGGGGTGGAAATGGAGATTTTACAATATCCTTCCCCTGGATTGGGGAGGGAATGGAGATTTTACAGTATCTTTCTCCTGGAGTGGGATGGAAATGGAGATTTTACAATATCCTTCCGTTCCCCTGGAGTGGGGTGGGGTGGAAATGGAGATTTTACAGTACCCTTCCCCTGGAGTAGGGTGGAAATCAGTGGTGGGTTGCCCCCTGTTCACACTGGTTCTATAGAACTGGTAGTAAAACCGGCGGGAGGCTCCTCCCACTGACCCTGATGTCATCAAAAAGCTTCTGTGCAGAAGAGCGCGCGCAAAAAAATGGTTTTAAAAGAAAAAAAATTGGCCACGCCCACCCAGTCACATTACCTCCCCACCAAGCCACACCCACAAAACCGGTAGTAACAAATTTTAGATTTCACCACTGATCCACACAGTCCTATTTAAAATGGAAAACACCTTAAAAATGTGTAAGTCAAAGAAGCAGATAATCCATAAGGCAGACTTGTTGACTGGCAACAGAAGCAAATAGTATTTGAAGGGTAGGACATAGATTTTGCAAGACAGAACCACTGTAAATGATTCGTAGCACTTTCTGTCCTGCTATCAGTTTACACCGTCAGCTGGATCATATAATAGAGCTTTTCCAAGGTTATAGATTAATAGATTTAGCACCTTAAAGGTCATCTCATCCAACTCTTTGATGCAACACCAATATTAAAGCCACATAAAAGCTCAATGCTTGAATTTCTGCTTTCCCACATTCTTCAATATTTTTGAAGCTAATCATCTTCCCAAAGCACGTTTAGCAGAAGAGTGGCAATAGAATGAGCAGGAGCTGCTAGTCATGACTTTAATGTCCAGGCTTAAACTGTTGGGTTGCTTGCTTATTAGGAGTTATTATTATCAGTATTCATGCATTAATTTTCTGGGCAAAAAGCCCTGTTACGATGACTCGCGTATAAACTAAAAAGCATACAATGCAATTAAAATCAGCTAATTTAAGACTGCCAAACTCGAACCGCCGTTTAAGCCACTTTCAATCCAAATACCACAAATTCACTAAAGGAAAGCAATTTAAAACAAGAGGCAGAAGCCGGACATACAATTAAAAGATATAATTGTTGTTTGTTTCCTTGGGTAATGCGGTTTCAACCCTCACCGTTTCTCATGAGCCAGAAAATGCCTTAGGAGAAAATGCCTCCCCTGGAGAACAATTTATGCTGTCACCACCAGAAAAAAACTGTGTGTCAAAAATAGTTTTGCTTCAGGAGTGTTTTAGCAAACAATGACGAGAATAATCAACAACCACTGCTATAAAGGCAAGTCAACAGAATCATTCGACACCCATATAAAAACCTCTTATATTGATATTGTTTCCTGATTGCTTATTTGTACCCTATGACTATCATTAAGTGTTGTACCTTATGATTCCTGATGGACGTATATTTTCTTTTATGTACACTGAGAGCCTATGCACCAAGACAAATTCCTTGTGTGTCCAATCACACTTGGCCAATAAAAAAAGTTCTATTCTATTCTATTTAAAATTTGAGCTGAAACTCTGAAACTGCAGCTTCATTTTCATTTACATACTGAGCAAGTGACATCCAAACCTCACCTCCAAAATGATCATCATCTTAGGAAACAGAAACTGAAATAGCAGCAGTGAACATCTTTAGGCAACCAATAATAACGGCCAAAAAAGAGAAAAATCTTTCTAAAAACACAGAACAGGACTGTGAGCTACGTTTGCCAACACACTAACCCATTATTCTCTCACTTTTATTATTTATTATCATCATCTAATTGAATTATCCCATTTTTAAACATTTTGATAACAAGCACAGAGTGCTCAGGCTGGGTTTGCCAGAAATAGCTACCTCATTTGTGTCTCAGTCTGTTGGGCAAACACAACCAATGATTTATTAGGCAAGTGGATAAAAGAAACTGCAGATTTTCCTCCATAATTAAGGCTGGAGCATATGGCAGCATGTAATGCCCAACAAGATTTCAGTTAAACGTGTTTGTTCTCTATTTCTTTGCCTTTCTGGAATGTGTCTTGGCAAATGAGAGGTGCATCTAGTGGGTTGCATTACTCTGTCCTACACCTAGAAGATGTATGCTTTAATAATTGCTGTGAAGTTACATAAACACACAAGAGACAAAGCTAAATAGGTAAAACAGAACTAACTACGTCATTGCCGGATTGACAGATTGACTGAAGAGATATCAGTCAATCATGAAGAAGTTGGCTAGAAAAAACTTCCACATCAAGGTGAAGATAGTTATTTTTCAAGAGGTGCTATTTAGTGACCATAGCTAATAGGTAAAGGTAAAGGTTCCCCTTGCACATATGTGCTAGTCGTTCCCGACTCTAGGGGGCAGTGCTCATCTCCATTTCAAAACTGAATAATAATAATAATTAATAAATAATAATAATAATAAATAATAATAATAATAATAATAATAATAATAATAATAATAATAATAATAATAATAATAATAATTTTATTTCTATACCGCCCTTCTCCCGAAGGACTCAGGGCGATGTACAGCCTATTTAAAAACACAAGACAAAACAGCAATTAAAATTTAAAATAATTAAATAAATTTGGCTCAGATTTAAAACCCCAGAAAATTTAAATACCCCAATTTAAAACTATTATGTTGATAGCCCGGCCTGGTGGAACAACAGGGTCTTCAGTGCGCAGCGAAACACCTGGAGGTCGGAGATCTTATGTATTTCCGGGGGCAGTTCGTTCCACAGGGTTGGGGCTCCCACAGAGAAGGCCCTCCCCCTGGGTGTCGCCAGCCGAAGAGCCAGCGCTGTCCGAAGACGTCTCCATGGTCATGTGGCCAACATGACTCAACGCCAAAGGTTCATGGAACACTGTTACCTTCTCACCAAAGGTGGTCCCTATTTTTCTACTTGCATTTTTTACCTGCTTTCGAACTGCTAGGTTGGCAGAAGCTGGGACAAGTAACGGGAGCTCACCCTGTTACACAGCACTAGGGATTTGAACTGCTGAACTGCCAACCTTTTGATCGACAAGCTCAGTGTCTTACCCACTGAGCCACTGTGTCCCTAATAACTAATTACATAACTATATTAATAACTAATAACTAAATTATATAACTAATAACTAATTAATAGCTAATATATATATCGGCATATGGTCCGAAAGGGCGAAAGGGTCAAAACTCAAAGAACGCCCAGTATGAAGATATTCCTAGGTTGAAACTCAAGAGAAAGCATCCTTATCCAAACTCTGAAGAGCTCTATCTGTCAGGGACAACAATTCCCTTTTATGCTATTCAATTCCCTTTTAACAACAATTCCCTTTTAAGCAAGGAATGCCACCTTTGCACTGTCTAAGGCTCGGGTCTGCAACCTAAAACACTCAAAGAGCCATTTGGACCCATTTCCCACAGAAAAGAAAACACCGGGAGCCACAAAACCTGGGCGGGCGTGGCCAACTCAATGTCACTCACTTCCACCAGTCACATGACACACACACACACCAGCCATGCCTTGTCATTAGGGCAGAGAACTGGTTGTTAAAAAAAAAAACTGGGAACCACAAAATCTTTTTGACATCTCTCTCCCTCTCTCTCTCTCTCTCTCTCTCTCTCTCTCTCTCTCTCTCTCTCTCTCTCTCTCTCTCTCTCCCCCGCACTCTCTGTATCTCTCTGTCTCTGCCCCAGCCGCTTCTCCATCCCCCGCCATCGCCCTTACCTTCTCAGGCCAGGCGAGGAGTGACTGGGAGGGAAGGGCAATGTGCAGGGCCAGCCAGTGGTGGGATCACCTGACATGAAGCCACAGCAGAGGGCCCAAAGAGCCACATGTGGCTCCGGAGCTGCAGGTTGCTAACACTCGGTCTAAGGCTAATGACAGTGTCTAAAATAATCTCCTACAACATAACTAACAATCAATGCTGGAACCATGCTGTAGAATTATGATAAATCATGGCAGAATGATACCCCTAATTTCTAAACTGAATACTATCCACCTACTTGTAAATGGATTTTTTTTTTTAAAAAAAAAAGGATGCTAAGTAGGCTAGTTAAGACTTCGGTTTTGCTTCAGCAAAAGGAAATCTTCAATTCGGCAACTCTGATTTCCCCAAATTAGTTCCAGGCAGAAACCTGCTAATCCTGAACATTTCTACCCTTCTTCGCCTACTTGCTTGCCTTAACTCTTCCCCCAGCAATAGGCCTGCAGCATCTCCTCTAATACAGGTTATGATGTTGTCCTGACTCTACAGCGGCTCCTGAAACCTAGACTCAGGATGCTGAATATTCCAGCTGGAGAAGTTTTGAAACATTGAAAGCCTTAATTTTCCCATGATGAAAACACTCTTATTTTCTGTTTGCAGTTGAGAACATTTAATTCCCTTTCTAATGTCCTGGGGTAAACTACAAAGAATCCCAACGCTTTTCTTTGCTTTCACTTGCCATGTTTAAACACAGATTGATTTAAGCAACCAGTCAAGAATAGATACACACACACACACATACACAAGAGAGAGAGAGGGGGGGGGGAAGGGCGGGAGGGAGAGAGAGAGAGGAAGAGGAAGAGAGGAAAAGAGAGAGGGAAGGAGGGAGAGAGAGAGAGGGAGAGAGAGGGAGGGGAAGAAACAGAGAAAGAGAGAGGGGAGGGAGGGAGGGAGAAAGAGAGAGAGAAAGAAAGAGAGGGGGGGAAGGGCGGGAGGGAGAGAGAGAGAGAAAGAGAAAGAGAGGGAGAGAGAGAGGGAGAGGGAGAGAGGGGGAGAAACAGAGAAAGAGGGGGGAAGGGAGGGAGAGAGAGAGGAAGAGAGATGGAGAGAGAGAGAGAGGGAGAGAGGGAGGGAGGGGGAGAAACAGAGAAAGAGGGGGGAAGGGAGGGGGAGAGAGAGAGAGAGAGAGAGAGAGGAAGAGAGAGAGGGAGGGAGAGAGAGAAAGAGAGAGGGCAAAGGGAGGGAGGGAGGGAAAGAGAGAGGAAGAGAGAAAGAGAGAGGGGGGAGAGAGAGAGTGAAAGAGAGAGGGGGAAGGGAGGGAGGAAAGAGACATCTGTCTCCCTAAACAGATCTGAATCCAGACTTGTCCCCTATTTAGCAAAGTTCTTATCTTTAAAAAAAATTTCAAGCACATAGAGGGAATTTTTTTTATATTGCTCTAAAGCTGGAAACACCAAAGCTTGAAAAACAGATGGAAAAAAAAAAAGACCTCATAACTCCAGTCCAACAATAATATGTTTCAAGCATCACTGAATAGTCAAATATTCTGGGTGCACGGGATTATTCTCTTAGGTGAGGTATTTCAGAAGCATTGTACCTAAGGTGTAACTGGGGTGGGTGGGTGGGGGAAGGATGGTGAACCATCCTAAAATAACCACATGGCGAAGTCCGTAGCAGAGGGGAGATCTGAAGGCAGACTTCCTGCCGGCGTAGCAGTGCCTCTTTTTATGCATCCACCGTGACTAGTGCGGAGAACGCTCTCCTCTGATTTGGGATGCAGGAAGTGTAATAATATATCAAAGTTTCCACTACTAGACAAGTCCCCCGGCTTTGCCTTGAGGGAAAGGAAGGGGAAGGAGCCGCACAGCCATCAGATTTCTCTCCAGCTAGTCGAAGTCTTCTTACCTGAAAAGTAGAGAGAAGCACCTGCAAGCCACTACTTCCTTGCTCAGCCATGTTGCTGGGCTTGAACTCACCCCAAAAACTTTTAAATTCCAACAGAAGTTTTTTGTTTGTTTTTTTTTAAATCCAACTGCTGTTGTCTCTGTCCTGATCAAGAGAGCAGCTCAATCCCAATCAGGAGAGAATAAAACAAAAAACAAGAAAAAATCAAAGCAACACCATTCTCGACCTTCACACATGGAAACAAATAACACGTATACAGACAATATGCATCAGCTTCCCACCCAGATCTCTGGGCTCTTTGCTGCTCTCCCAGTGTGGCAGAGAGATTAATTCCTATATAAAGAATCCAGGGGATTAAGAAAAGCTCTCGGCAAAAGGTCTGGATGTTTAGTGCACAGCCAGAGGCACGCAGGGTGGCTGGCCAGGAGGGAAGAGAAGGGAAAAGCAGAAAAAGAGGCAAATTTGCATAGTCCTCCGGGCAGCAGGACCAAGGAGTGGGCGGTTGAACTTGGCTGCCTGACAGGCATTCTCAGCTGACCGGCTGATCAGTTCCAGAGGACTTTCTGAGGCCACTTGGTGTGTCTGCTTCTGTCCCGGTGAAATCAGAGAGGCCCGCAGATGGACATGAGACACACAAGTCCAGGGGAGCCATGGGGCACAAAGAAGGAACATTGGCAAGCTCTTAAAGACGCACTTCAAAATTGAGGCTCATCCATCAGGCGAGCTGTGGTTTCTTCGGTCTTCGTTTAGCAGAGCGCGCAAAGATGGATTGTACAGTCCACTTTTTTGACGGCGCCATGTACTGTACGAGCCCAAGTCATCGAGGCTTGTTAAACAAATCACAGCTGCAAGCAACCGTGCTTGTGACAACATGGAAATCTTTGAAGGCAGCCTTCAGTCTTGCACACGTTTAATACACAGCAGCTCATCCATCTGTACTTCCCTCAACTCACTGGTGAATTTTAATGAGGTCACCTTAGGTCCTCCAAGGCCACAAAAATGCAGTTTCTGGCTTCCAACAGTCTATGCCAATGACCAGCAAGCCAAGTTCCTCAAAGTTGATCTTAAGCAGCTTGGGATTCTGAGAGCAGAATAGAATTGGCAAAGATTGATCAAGGATGGCTATGTAGCCAATTTTGCTGAAGAACAAGGATTGGAGGACAGAAAAATCGTCATGCCCCTCTCTCTTTCTGGAATTATACTTGGATGAGTTTTATTTATTTATTTAGTTAGTTAGTTTGTCAAACATGTATGAGATAACAGATATAAGTATAAACATGGATATGAACACAGGAAATCAGTACAAATAAATGGGGAGAGTAGGACAGGGACGGTAGGCATGCTGGTGCACTTATGCACGCCCCTTACAGACCTCTTAGGAATGGGGTGAGGTCAACAGTAGACAGTCTAAGGTTAAAGTTTTGGGGGTTTGAGGATGAAACCACAGAGTCGGGTAGAGCATTCCAGGCCTTGACCACTCGGTTGCTGAAGTCGTATTTTCTGCAATCGAGTTTGGAGCGGTTCACTTTAAGTTTGTATCTATTGTGTGCTCATGTATTGTTGTGGTTGAAGCTGAAGTAGTCATTGACAGATAGGACATTGCAGCAGATAATTTTGTGTACTACGCTTAGGTCAGACTGAAGGCGGCATAGTTCTAAGTTGTCTAAGCCCAAAATTTCGAGCCTGATGGCATAAGGTATTCTGTTGTGAGCAGAGGAGTGGAGGACTCTTCTCATGAAATACCTCTGGACTCACTCAATTGTATTAATGTCCGATATACAGTGCGGATTCCTTTCTTCCCCATTTTTTCTTAGATGGCTTTACTTGCCTGTTCCTCGTCTCACCGTTTCAGCTTCTGGGGCTATGAATTCAGCAGGATTAGAAAGAAGAAATACTCCTAAAAATACTTCTCTCTAACCAATCCCACTAGAATTTAACTTGGAGGAAAAATAACACGGCTGTCAATGATGTTGCCAGGGTCAGTCCTTGAAGTATCTGTCTCGCCCTGACAAGACCCAGAAAGTCTAATAAAAGAAGTTTATGTAATAGCCAAGGCAGACTTGTGGGATAATGTTCTATCATGAGCAAAGGAACGGAGGGCGACAAAAACCTTTTAAGAACTTATAAAAGCTTGGCTAGAACTCAACATGCTTCACTGATTAATCCACTGGCTGCAAAAATGACTTTAGAGCTAATTAAAGGCAGCTTAAAGAAGCTGTTGTGCTGTTTTCTCTCGCTTCTCACTTTCCCCATTCTACAGATAAATGCATCTATCACTGGAGCTGGATGAAGCCATCATTACCTAAAGACTAAAACAACAAAAACTCCAAACCATTTGCCTAGTTTATGGACATCACATTTTCTCTTTTTCTGACACCAAGAGTTACAGAATTATAATAAGGTAAAGGTAAAGGTTCCCCTCACACTTATGTGCTAGTTGTTCCTGACTCTAGGGGGCAGTGCTCATCTCCGTTTCAAAGCCAAAGAGCCAGCACTGTCCGAAGACGTCTCCGTGGTCATGTGGCCGACATGACTAAACGCCAAAGGCGCACAGAATACTGTTACCTTCCCACCAAAGGTGGTCCCTATTTTTCTACTTGCATTTTTTATGTCCTTTCGAACTGCTAGGTTGACAGAAGCTGGGACAAGTAACGGGAGCTCACCCCATTACGCAGCACTAGGGATTTGAACCACTGAACTGCCAACCTTTTGATCAACAAGCTCAGCAGCTTAGCCACTGAGCCACCGCATCCCTCATCACCACATACCAATTCTTCTCAATTCGTACGTCCTTTGCAGTCCCACAAAACTCCAAAGAAATATCCTGTTTCTCCAAAGTACACATCATGACATAGCCCGATCAGTCATGTGTTAGTTTAGTTTGTTACAGGAACCCAACCAACCCAACCAATGTAGTTATGTGAATTTCATGGGGAGGGGCCTCATTAACTGGCAATATAATCTGGGAAAATATACTGGAGTATCTGTTGTGCTGTGTTGTTTTTCAGGATTTCGGGTCTAGAGCAGGGGTCTCCAGCAAAGCTGGCTGAGGAACTCTGGGAGTTGAAGTCCACAAGTCTTAAAGTGGCCAAGGTTGGAGACCCCTGGTCTAGACAAATAGACCATTTTTGCTTCTGAAGATGCCAGCCACAGATGCCAGTGAAACATCAAGAAATCTGTGGTCTATACCTCAGTCACTAAATCCTAAAGACCAATATTGCCCAGTATTTTTATTACCTTGGAATCAAATTTCACTTTCTGAAAATATACATAATATAGTGAAATTAGACAAGATCTATATTCCTCCCAGTTTCAGAAACTAGGACTACCGTATTTCCCCCAAAATAAGAATGGGTCTTATATTAATTTTTGTTCCAAAAGACACATTATGGCTTATTTTCCAGTTAGGTCTTATTTTGGGGAAAATACTGTACTAAACGCTTCCATCTGGTTGACAATCTTAACTGGGGCTTATTTTTTGGGTAGGGCTTATATTACAAGCATCCTGAAAAATCATGCTAGGGTTTATTTTCTGGTTGGGTCTTATTTTCGGGAAAACAGGGTACCAGAGATGGTCAATGGGAAGAGATTTTGAATGGGTAAAAGAAAGTTCTTCTTAACCTAACAGACCAGCAACCTGTAGAACTCTACCACCGGTGGAAAGAAAACACTGAACTATCCTTCTATTCTCTCTCTCTCTCTCTCCCCTGCCTGCCTACCTAGACCGGTACCTACCTACCTATCAATTGCTATCTACCTACCTACCTACCTAAGTATACGGAAGACTGGGTGATGGCCACTAACTTGATTGGCTTTAAACAGGGATTAATCTTGAAGACTCAACATTGGGAAGAACAATTTCTCTGGCGCGCTGCTTGGAAGAATCCAAGAGCTCAGGATACGCGTGTGCTTGCCGCGGCCTGATAATTCAGCCGCCACCGCCCTCTAGCATCGCACTAACGCGGAGACTTCTGGCAGAACTTTGGGAGGCGTTAGGAGCGCTCGTTAGCGCTCACACGCAACGGCGGCCCCTTCTTCGAGCGCGGCAGCCTTCCAGCGACCCTGCACCTACTGACAGCAGCAGAGAGGCCTAAATTCCATCAAACTTCGTCAGCGACGCCCCGAAACTGGTTCTTTCCCACGTGGCCGCCATTTTGTGACCGCCGCCATTTTGTGACATCGGAGCCAGGCCTCTGCGGTGCTTTTGGACGGATCTACTATCAAGCCTCCACTTCTGCAGGAGCTCTCTGTAGTTTAGAACATTTATTTTGGTGGCGAAATCTCTTGCTTTACGCTACTCTCGAGTAGTCCCTTTGCCTGAATTGAGATCTTGGGATTTTGGTCTGTTTTTTCCTACCTATCTCATACCAGACCTTGGAGGAGACCTGTTCTTGGGGTTGTAATCCCCCCCCCTTTAAAAAAAAAAAAAAAAAAAAAAAGCAGCGCGCCCAGAAAGGATGTTCAGGTAAGCAACATCCATTTCCAGACACCAGTTGCAGGAGAACAATAGAGTACAGAGGATATATCGTATCTCTTGCCTGTATTCCAGCATCACTTGGATGGTCCCAGGGATGAAATCCAGCAGGTTCTGACAGGTTCTGGAGAACCGGTAGCGGAAATTTTGAGTAGTTCGGAGAACCGGCAAATACCAACGCTGGCTGGACCCAGAGTGGGGAGGGAATGGAGATTTTGAAATATCCTTCCCCTGGAGTGGGGTGGGAATGGAGATTTTGCAGTTTCCTTCCCCTGCCACGCCCACCAAGCCATGCCCACCAAGCCACGCCCACAGAATCGTTAGTAAAAAAATTTGGATTTCACCACTGGATGGTCCTGATAAGACCCCCAAATGTTGGACTAAGGTGAACCTTAGCATTCTCCAACAAGGCTGTTCTTACATCCTTAACATTTTGCCCATTTTTCACTGTTTAAAAAGAAAAAGGCAAAGGAATAATCGGAGAAGAATTGTTATAAAATTTAAGACAATATATCAAACGGATTAAATACATATAGCAGCAAAAGGGTTCCTTTACAAGGCACCAAGGAGGATAAAAATAAAGATCATTACAAGCCTGGCAAAATAAAAAGTGTTTCATAGCCCATTTAAAACTGGACAGAAATAAAAGGCGGAAAATTCTTCCAAATGCAGATTTTTTTTTTTTTACCAAAGAAGTCTCGCCTAACAACTCTTCCCTTTCTGACTTTTACTAATCGAAAGCCAATGTGTAAATTCTCTCAAGCGAGGAGTGGGTTTTGGGTAGGTGAATGTTGGCATAAGGATAATTGTTCTGCTAACTTAGCCTTAAGGACTTTTTAAATCATCACTAGCAGCATTATATGAGGTGGAAATGCATTCCTGTGCTACCTTCCTCCCAATCCCTTTTCTAAAAAGGTAATTTCATCTGAAAATAGATGGGATTTAAAAAAAAACAAAAAACCACACACACACACAAGGTTCTCTGCTAGCAATCAGTTCTACAGATATACAGAAAGGCAACTTCTGAATTTCTTGTCCACGTGAATATTCCTAAATAACTTGGGGAAAATACAACTGCGATTGCTGATGGAGCTGTGATCTCCCACTGAATCTGATTTAAGAATTTTACCGCCTCACCATCCTGACAGACTAAATGGGGCCAAAAGGTTAAACTGTTGATTTCAAATGAAGCTTTTCGACTGGGATCAATTTATTCTCCTTTGACCTGGGCAGATTGTCAATAGACTACAGAAATAGTTTGGGTTAGGCTCTTGTTCATGTCCCATTAATGGTAAGCTTCTCTTATTTAAAAAGAAAATGAAAATAAAGCATGGACCCACCCACTTGGGAGCTTGATTGTAGTCAGTCAACAGATGGAATCTGTTCCTCAATTGTAATGAATAAAAAGGTAAATGTAAAGGTTCTCCTCGCACACATGTGCTAGTCGTTCCCGACTTTAGGGGGCGGTGTTCATCTCCATTTCAAAGCCGAAGAGCCAGCGCTGTCCAAAGACATCTCCATGGTCATGTGGCCAGCATGACTCAATGCCAAAGGTGCATGGAACGCTGTTCCCTTCCCACCAAAGGTGGTCCCTATTTTTCTACTTGCATTTTTTACATGCTTTTGAACTGCTAGGTTGGCAGAAGCTGGGACAAGTAATGGGAGCTCACCCCGTTACGCGGCACTAGGGATTCGAACCGCTGAACTGCCGATCGACAAGCTCAGAGTCTTAGCCACTGAGCCACCACGTCCCTTATAATGAATAAGGCACCATTTTTATTTTTTTATATATTTTGTGTTTCCCTAGACCACCCAGTCATCAAAGATGATACCAGCCAAAGCATAGAAAAACTCAAAGAAGTGGTTCAAGGTTAGAAAAGGTGGAGGGACCTGACTCACAGAATTGCCAAGAGTTGGAGACGAATGAATGGATAACATCAAAATCAGACTGCCTATCTCCCTTAATTAAGGTGGTCTTAATTGGTCAGTCTTAGGAGGTAGGAATCATTTGCTCTTCAATAATGCCCCCTCCCTTTCCTTCAAGAGAAGATGAACTGCCAGGGACTACATAGACAATCTCTGAAATCAGTGGTCAGTTTTACTTACCTTTGCCACTGGTTCTCGCGTACGCACTTCGCTTGTGCATGTGCAGAGAGTATTTGATGACTTCCAGGCGGGTGGACAACGCCTCCCACCTTCGCTACTACCAGTACTCCTGAACCGGTGCAAACCGGGAGCAACCCACCACTGCCTGAAGAGTTTTATTAACATTTGTATGGAAATGGCTTTCCATTACCTCCCTGTGGAAGACAAGGGATTCATTGTCCATTTGAAAACAAGGAATTTTTTAGTGAAGTATTATTTGGTGAAATTTTTGGTGAAGTAATACATTGAAGTATGCATTAGGAGTTCTGGTGGTGCAGTAGTTGAAGTGCAGTATTGCAGGCAAACTCTGCCCACAGCCTGGAGTTTGATCCTGATGGATCTCAAGGCTGACTCAGCCTTCCATCCTTCCCAAGGTCAGTAAAATGGGACCCCGATTGTTGGGGCAATATGCTGACATTTGTAAACTTAGAGAGTGCTGTGAAGCACTACAGGGGTATATAAGTCTTAAGTGCTATAGCTATTGCTATTGTATTAAACTGACCCATCCCTGCTCAGCTTTTAGGATATCAATCATGGTCAGCTAGGTGTTGCTGACCAGTTAAAGACTTGCCTGAGTTAGACTCACTCCTTGATGATTTCATGCCATTCTCTTGGCATGAAATGCAGTTTTCCATTATCTACTACAGTGGAGCTTCCTGATGACCTCCTACACAAGTGATATCTAAGCCCAAGCCTGCTTCATTTCCAGATCCAGATAGTCAACCAGATGGTACCTCCAGCCAAGAGGCTACATGAAGAAGAAAAAATCAAGATCTTCCTAAGACAAACCAAAATCCCAGACTGCTTTTGTCATAAAGTTGTCATTTTAATAGACTCCTCAGGCTTAGGATGAACAAAATAACACAATGAATGATGAATATATGTAAGAATAAAGTTTTAAAAGGCACTGCTGCTTTCAAAAACTACCTAAAACAAAATTTCTAGTAACTGATCAACCTGCCTAAAAATTCTTCCTTGAAAATAATCAAGTTGCGTTTCTAAAGGCAACCCTTGTGCTAAAGGCACACGTGATCCAAAGGGTTCATAATGTACAGTAATAGCAACCTAAAGCACCTGCATTGAAAATCTTAAACCTAAATGCATTTCAGATTAATTCAAAACACCATAAGAGATGCTCGCCAACATTGTTTGTGTCAACCGTAATTGAAAGCTACTTTAAGAATGGAGATTCATTTGTAAAATATAGCTACAACAGGATTACCCATGCAACAGCTGTACCCCGAGGACTTTGGCAATAATCCAGCTCTGCTGTGTAGTGAAGAGGTACAAACTGTGCAAAGTCTATCATCTATTCTTTATTTGGTACAATTAAGCAATACGAGAATATAGAAGATTAACAAACCGCTTATGAACAAATAGCAAAGGAATCACAGACCAGTAACGGCATTCATACAAATTACATGAGAGGGGCAAGGAAACCACTATAGCATTTAAGCTAATGCCAAGGAACATGCCTGCATCTGTTCTCCAGCTTTCAAAACTACATTGATCAGTAATTTTGTGATTGATTCAAGTGTGTTACAATATTTACAATATAGACTTCAGTGATCTATTTTTTCTACATACATCAGTGAAAGTTTCAAAAAAATTTACTAATTTCTGTGGGTCTGACTTGGTGGGCGTAGCATGGCTTGGTGGGCATGGTTTGGTAGACGTGGCAGGGGAAGGATACTGTAAAGTCTCCATTCCCTCCCCACTCCAGGAGAAGGATACTGCAAAATCCCCATTTCCTCCAGATCAGCAGGGACTCAGGAGGCAGAGAATAGATCTGCAGGGCCAGTCAGAGGTGATATTTACCGGTTCTCCGAATTACTCAAAATTTCTGCTACCAGTTCTCCAGAACTGATCAGAATATGCTGAAACCCACCTCTGACATACATATACATTTCAGATCATTAGCTCTCTGTCTTGCCTACTTCACAGGATAGCTATGTAGGATGGGGAGAGGGGAATCAATACATACAATATATGTTACTCCATGAATCCTGTTGGCACATTGGTTAGAAAACCCAGATGGTTGGGGGCTATATGCTGACATGTTTAGAGGCCTGAAGGGTAAAACATATGAAGAATGGTTGCAGGAACCAGGTATGTCTAGTCTAGTGAAAAGAAGGATTAGGGGAGATATGATAGAAGTGTTCCAATATTTGAGGACCTGCCACAAAGAAGAGGAGGTCAACCCAGGTGTGGGTTCTACTTACCTTTACTCCTGGTTCACAACGGGGCCATGCGCAGAAGCTTCCTGATGACATCAGGGTCAGTGGGCGGAGCCTCCCGCCAGTTTTACTACCGGTTCTATAGAACCGGTCCGAACCGAGAGCAACCCACCATTGGGTCAACCTATTATCCAAAGTACCAAAAGACAAGATGAGAAACAATGTGTCAGCACTTCAATTGGAAGATGGCCAATGAGTGCAGAGGAGTGGGGAACGGAAAGGGAGGGTTTTGGGTCTGGAAGTCAGTGTTGACTGCGATGGAGTCGGACTTTGAATGTCATGCTTAATAAATGGGAGTTTTCTTCAAAGACTTTGTTTGAAATGCAATTTATTTGAGACGACCTCAAATCCCGACACAATGGATGGAAAGTAATCAAGGAGAGACGCAACCTAGAGCTAAGGAGAAATTTCCTGACAGTGAGAATAATTAAGCAGTAGAACGGGTTGCCTTTAGAAGTTGTAGGTGCTCCATCACTGGAGGTTTTTAAGAAGCGAATGGACAGCCATTTGTCCAGAATGGTATAGGGTCTCCTGCTTGAGCAGGGGATTGGACTAGAAGTCCTCCAAGGTGCCTTCCAACTCTATTATTCTGTTATTCTTCTATTCTGTTATCGCTATTGCTATGTTATTTGTTTAAATTTGAATGAGCTGAGATCTTCATAAGGCGACGCCACCCCGTCTACAGGACTCGGACTGGAGAATTTTCTGGTAGGTTTTCTCCTGAGCTTTTGTCCTGAGATAATTATTTATTATCTCTTTCATTCTAAAAACTCAAGCATAATTATAAGCTGGTTTAGCTTTAATAGACAAGTTTCTGTCCCTTGAAAGGCTCACCACAAAAGTGGAACAGATTAAAACGACGAGAGAGAACAAAATGTGACATGAATTTCCACAAAGTAAATCTTCCTTTTTTCTCCTCAATTTTCTTTTCCCTTTAATGTTCAGCTTGATGAGTGATCAAACAGATTTTATGGCACACTTTATTTTATTAATATGTTTGATTATTCTTTTGTTTGATTACTCCAGCACAGAATTCAGACTGCTTTGCGGACAGTCTTTACAGAAATGGAGAATACAATCTTACTTGCCCATCTCACAAAACCAGACTTAGTAAGCAGCCCTAACTTGCAAAATATCGTTTGCAGCAATATTCTAGATCAAAAGTAAACCACATCATGGCTTAGAACAATATTCAAAATTAGTCAAAATCTATAGAAATTCGACAGGCTCATCCATAAACTAATAGATAGATAGATAGATAGATAGATAGATAGATAGATAGATAGATGGATGGATGGATGGATGGATGGATGGATGGATGGATGGATGGATGGATGGATGGATGGATGGATAGATAGATAGATAGATAGGTAGGTAGGTAGGTAGATAGGTAGATAGATAGATAGATAGATAGATAGATAGATAGATAGATAGATAGATAGGTAGATCGGTAGATCGGTAGATCGGTAGATCGGTAGATCAGTAGATAGGTAGATAGGTAGGTAGGTAGGTAGGTAGATAGAGATAGATAGATAGATAGATAGATAGATAGATAGATAGATAGATAGATAGATATAGATATATGTAGATTTTCACGAGTACAGGTATGCAAGTCTTGGTGTATTCAGGTCTTCTCCTGTGTAAGATTGAGAGCACTTAGGCAATATTTAGGTAGAATCTCATCTGCCATCATCAGGCTTATGCAAGAGATCTTCTGCAGCAACTGCCGTTACTATTTCAAATCTGGTGCTGGTAGTCTGCTTTGCTGGGATGGCCCCACCTCTTCATTCTGATTGGTTGGGAGTCCCAGTCTATGTCTATTGGCTTGGCTTAGCAATTAGAATAGAATAGAATAGAATTCTTTTTAGTGGCCAAATGTGATTGGACACACAAGGAATTTGTCTTTGGTGCATATGCTCTCCTTGTATATAAAGAAAAAATAAAATATATTCATCAAGAATCATTAGATACAACAATTAGTGATAGTCATAGGATACTAATAAGCAATCAAATCATACTAGGAAACAATAAAAACAATATAAATTGTAAAGATACAAGCAACATGGATATAGCCATAAGTGGGAAGAGATAGGTACTAGTAAGGATGAGAAAAATAATAGTAATACAGTCTTAGTAGTTAATTTGACAGTGTTGTGGGAATTAGTTGTTTAGCAGAGGGATGGCATTCAGGGAAAAACTGTCCTTGTGTCTAGTTGTTCTGGTGTGCAGTGCCCTATAGCATTGTTTTGAGGGTAGGAATTGAAACACTTTATGCCCAGGATGAGAGGGGTCTGTAAATATTTTCACAGCCCTCTTTTTGACTCGTGCAGTATACAGGCCCTCAATGGAAGACAGGTTGGTAGCCATTGTTTTTTCTGCAGTTCTAACTATCTGTTGAAGTCTGTGTCTGTCTTCTTTGGTTGCAGAGCCAAACCAGACAGTTATAGAGGTGCAGATGACAGACTCAATAATTCCTCTGTAGAACTGGATCAGCAGCTCCTTGGGCAGTTTGAGCTTCCTGAGTTGGCGCAGAAAGAACATTCTTTGTTGTGCTTTTTTGATGATGTTTTTGATGTTAGGTGTCCATTTTAAGTCTTGAGATATGATAGAACCTAGAAACTTGATATTCTATATCAAAAATAAACCACATCATGGCTTAGAACAATATTCAAAATCAGTCAAAATCTATAGAAACTCAACAGACTAAACCAAGAAATATATATATTTCTAATAATTAAGGGAATATTTGGGCTTAGCAATTAAGCTCTCTCCACCATGACAGAATTACTGGGTTTTCCATTCATTTCCTTGAAGCTCCATTGGAAATGTTGCCATAGACATCCATGCCCCCTTCTCAAAATTTCTCAAAACAAAAGCAGTCTGTGGCCTTACAAGGACAGTAGGAAGAATATTAATCCTTAAGGAAGCAAAACCCAACAAAGCAATTTCTGAGTTTCACAAACAGCCGTGATAATATTTCTTTTATCCTGCTTTTCATGGCAACATAATTGCATACCAATCACAATGTGTAATACATATAAACTTGATAAACAGACAGGGAACTCTGAAAATGTCCACCTGCAGCCAGGAAGTCTCAGCTGAATGCTTAAGCCGTTACCAAAATTATCATAGAAGCTAGCAATGAAATGATTTAGACTCCGTATTTCTGATGCAATAATTGATGTATATGAGTTGAGAACATTCAACCAAAGAACAAGTCAGATAGTTGTGCATCCTTGAGAATAGCCAACATAAAGACTTAGATGGTCTAAATAATATCCTGATTTAGCAGCTTATATGATGGTTTATGAAAGGGACGCGGTGGCTCAGTGGCTAGGATGCTGAGCTTGTCGATCGAAAAGTCGGCAGTTCAGCAGTTCGAATCCCTAGTGCCGCATAATGGGGTGAGCTCCCGTTACCTTCTGCCAACCTAACAGTTCAAAAGCATGTAAAAAATGCAAGAAGAAAAATAGGGACCACCTTTGGTGGGAAGGTAACAGCGTTCCATGCGCCTTTGGCGTTGAGTCATGTCGGCCACATGATCATGGAGACGTCTTTGGACAGCGCTGGCTCTTCGGCTTTGAAACGGAGATGAGCACCGCCCCCTAGAATCGGGAACGACTAGCACATATGTGTGAGGGGAATCTTTACCTTTATGATGGTTAATCAAGGCAATTGAGCATCATTTCAGTTTTGACATATTCAAAGGAGGTGAGTAAAGTTTTAAATAATGAGCAGATCCATGGACATAGAATATGTTTGACACGTCTGACATAAACAAAGAAAGCAGATTCCTGTGAGCTTTAAATAAACGCATAAGCAGATTCTATCAAGTTTCCTTCCCCTTTCCTTTTTCAACATCTGCCACAGTTTTCCTCAAACTGAAAGAGGCTCCAGATGTATAACTTCCAAAATATATAATAGATGGGAGCATTATAGCAAAAAAAAGAATAGCCTACAGCCCATCATAGGCCTTTTGCATACAAAGCATTCTGTGCATACACACACAAAAATGCATGCCCAATTCCTTAGGGAATAGCAAAACTACAATTTGCAGAGTTAAAAAGGACTTTTAAGAGCTTTGCAAATGCATATAGTGTAGACCAGGGCAGTGGTAGGTTGCCACCGGTTCGGACTGGCTCTATAGAACCAGAAGTAAAACCGGTGGGAGGCTCCGCCCACTGACCCTGACGTCATCAGAAATGATCTGCCCATGTGCAGAAACAAGGCGCGTGCGCAAGCAAAGTGAAAGCGCGCGCGATCCTGTTGAGTACCAGTAGAAAAGGTAAGTAGAACCCACCCCTGGACGAGGGGTGTCAAACTCAAGGCCCGGGGGCCGGATTTGGCCTGCGGGGTGCTTACATCTGGCCCGTGGGGATGCCCTGAAAACAGTGAAGGACCGGCCCACAATGCCTCTGCCAGCAAAAACAGAGCTCGGGAGGGCTGTGTGCAGTCCTTCTGAGCTCCCTTTTTGTTGGCAGAAGGTTGCAGGAGGCTGTTGCAGCCAAAAATGGAGCTCGGGTGGAGCTCCCGACCCGGGAGCATTTCATCCCTGGGTCACATCCACCCTGGCCACGCCCATTGCCCCCCCTTGAGGGGGGGAAATGAAATCAAGTTTGACACCCCTAGTTTAGACTCTTCTGCAAAGCAGAGGAAAAACAGAGCAGAACATATAGTCATTTATGGTAACATTGCCTTTTACAAACACATTTTTATCATTAATCACATTCAGGTATTGATCTTTATAGTATTGTTAACTCAACAGAAGACCGTCTTTGAAATCATAAAAAATCTAAGGGGTGTCTTAAAGAAAAGACTGATGGGCTCAGCAGATCAATTTTCCACCCTAGAGAAAGGAAAGCATAAATCTCACCAGGTAGGGGTATAAATACGAGTTATGCACATCATGATGAATTTCTGACTAGGAAATCTATCAACTGTCAGTCATCGTTCATAGGTGGGGCTGCAAAAGCCAGAAAACTAAGAGAAGTTCAATTGGAAAACCTAGAGGAGCAGCTAGAAAAAAGTGAATGCAAACCTGCTTTTTCTTTAAGTTCAAGTAAAAAAAAGCCTAGGTAGATAGCATGTACCTTTCATTTCAAATAGCATATAAAAAATAAATAATATTACATGGGGAACAGAGTCCTTAACACTCCTTCTAGTCCAGGGGTCTGCAACCTTAAACACTCAAAGAGCCATTTGGACCTGTTTCCCACAGAAAAGAAAACACCGGGAGCCACAAAACCCTTCCCGTGCCTGACTAGTTCTTGAGCGGCCACAAAACTAGCATATGTAGTCGAAATTAAACGTTCTGTTTTCTTCTGAAACTTTTCTTTTCTTGGCTTTATCCATGGTTGGCCTACCGGGGGTTGAAAAGCTCAATAAATCGTGTGCCAGTGGGTGTCGTACACTGGCGGTTGTGACAGGGAGACACAGCAGAGTGGCGAAAGTTTTGAGTGACAGGGAGCCACAGCAGAGGGGCGAAAGAGCCACATCCGGCTCCAGAGCCACAGGTTGCTGACCCCAGTTCTAGTCAGTGGTCATACCAGAAAAAAGAAAGATGAGAGAATGAAAGAATGAAATAATGAGTAGGAGGGAGGGAGGGAGGGAGGGAGAGGGAGAGGGAGAGGGAGAGGGAGAGAGAGAGAGAGAGAGAGAGAGAGAGAGAGAGAGAGAGAGAGAGAGAGAGAGATTTCAGCAGTATGACCTTATACTGCCTAGAGCTTAAAAAAAGCTTGGGAGTCATAGGTAACTGATATTGTTAGTCCTGCAATAAAATAAGACACAAAGTTTTCCCCTGTAAACCAGTTTCAGATGACATCATAAATTTCTGTCAATAACACAAATGATCTGCAACTCTTCCACAGTGAATGGCCTTTAAAGGGTCCACACAGCTATTAATAATTTACCTGTAAGTCAGTGAAAAATCCAACCACAGAGAATGAACCTCAAAAAAAAAATGATAATGATGCAGCCCTTTACCAGGATTAAGACTTTAATCCTATAATCCTTGGGGAAGACGAGAAGCAACCGCAGAGGTCACCAAGTTGAAGCTAGAGAAACCTCAAGAGAGAACATCCAACTTAGATCAACCTTCTGACATTAGAGCCCTGAGTTGGAAGAAGCACAGGAGAAAATAGACAATAAGCCTGTAATTCCCAGGCATATAGCAATACAAGGTCCACAGTAGGGGAGACATTTGTTTCACAATTTAATGTGAATGTATTCTGAATCTTTCAAACAAGACACACTTGAAATTCAGCTACAATTCCAAATTCACAATTGTCTGAATTTTCCATGCAGTTTACTATTTTTCTAAAAAGCAAAATTTATATTCAGGAAAATCTGGATAGATGTGCTGCTCCCTACAGAAGAACACACACATACACACAAACAACCCTAGAATGTGTGTTTGTGGGTGTTTATTCACCCTCCAAATCCTGATGGGAAGGAAGGAAGGAAGGAAGGAAGGAAGGAAGGAAGGAAGGAAGGAAGGAAGGAAGGAAGGAAGGAAGGAAGAAGGAAGGAAGGAAGGAAGGAAGGACCAGTTTTCATTGATAGTGTGAGGCCACAAAGAATTTGGCTAAAGTCTACAGTATTGCTTAGCGCATTTTAAGCCGCCCTGAGTCTCCAGAGAAGGGCGGCATATAAATCAATTTTTTTAAAAAAAATAAAAAATAAAAACAGTAGGGGAGAAATTTGTTTCACAATTTAATGTGAATGTATTGAATTCTGAACCTTTCAAACAAGACACAATTGGAATTCAGGTATCATTCCAAGTTCACAATTGTCTGAATTTTCCATGCAGTTTACTATTTTTTCTGAAAAGCAACTTCTATATTCAGGAAAATCTTGATAGATGTGCTGCTCCCTACAGAAGAACACACATATTACACACATTCACACAAACAACCCTAGAATGTGTGTTTGTGGGTGTTTATTCACCCTCCAAATCCTGATGGGGAAGGGGGGGTGGAAGGAAGGAAGGAAGGAAGGAAGGAAGGAAGGAAGGAAGGAAGGAAGGACCAGTTTTCACTGATAGCGTGAGGCCACAAACCAGAGGTGGATTTCAGCAGGTTCTGACCAGTTCTAGAGAACCAGTAGCGGAAATTTTGAGTAATTTGGAGAACCGGTAGTAAAAATTCTGACTGGCTCCACCCTCATCTAATCTCTGCCTCTCAAGTCCCAGCTGATCAGGAGGAAATGGAGATTTTGCAGTATCCTTCCCCTGGAGTGGGGTGGGAATGGAGATTTTACAGTATCCTTCCCCTGCCGCGCCCACCAAGCCACACCCATGGAACCGGTAGTAAAAAATTTTGAAACCCACCACTGCCACAAACAATTTGGCTAAGCTCACAATCCTTTTTATCTTTCTTAGAATAGCAGGTAACGGGTTAATTTGAATAACTCTTCATACCATTTATAGAAGGGGGTTCAATTTTCATAAAAGGCTTCCTTTAACTTTTTTTTCGCATCTCATGGTTTAATAATACATTCTATCAATTTCACCTTTTTTTAATATCCACATTTTGAGCAAACTCCCTCTGTCCTTTTAATAGCAAAAGGCATTAGTACCACTATTATTAGATTCCATGCTAACACTTGAACTATTAATGTATGAAATCTTTAATAAATTCTTAACAGTGGGATTACAACATTTGATAAACTCAAATTTCATTTAGCCAGGAAGTTCACTGATGACCTTGGGCAGGTGCTAACCTTCGGCCTAACCTACCTTGCAGGATTGTCATGTCAATAAAATAGGGATAAGCTCCTTGGGGACAAGCTGGAATATAAATTAAATATAAGTCCTTCAGGCTATTTCATTTTCAGTTACTTGAAATCTACTCTTGGATGTTTCACGTTACTCACTTGAAATCTGAAGTCCTTTTAAATTGGTTTTCGTATGCTAAATTTGCAAAAGTATAGATAGGTAAGACATGATTAATGATAGACAATAAAAACAATAAGGGCGTAGAAAACTACCATCATAAAACACTGGAAAAAGAAAACGACACTTATTTGCAGGCGTGTACATTGCAAAATTTGGGGGAGCTATGCTAAAACATGCTTGTGAAGAAGGCACAGAAGAGGCAATACTTCCTGAGAATGCTCAGGAAGATAAATCTATGTGAGAGAAAACTTCTCTCACGGTTTGCTGTGCCTATTGATTGGCTTTGATTGGCTTCTCGTTTGAATGTTTAAATGGGCCAATCAGCGCGTAGCTATTGACTCTGATTTTCCCGGGCTTTTTAACTGACACTCACTCAGTATATAAGGAACTGCTCTCCAGCGGAAAACCTACCTAGCTGCTAGCTGCCTTCCCGGGTCAGAGACAAGAGCTGAAGTCACTAAAGCCTCCTCCTGAGGAAGGAAGACCCGGGCTCCAATCGCATGGAGCGACTCCAAAAAGAGCTGAATGGACATTGCTGAAAGGGAGATGACTACTGATATTCTTTTGTAGATTTTGTTTTGTTTGTTTTATTAAACTAGTTTATTTTAAACTCCTCTTGCTTGCTTGTTTGGTGCATTTGTAAGCGGGTAAGGTTACGGTCTACAAAACCTCCACGACAATCTATCTCAGCATCTACTTCTGTCCTACTGCCGCAGCACCATTGAGAGTGTCCTGACATACGACATTCTTGCATGGTATGGGAGCAGCTCTGTAGCAGACAAAAAAGCTCTACCGAGAATCATTAAAACTGCCCAGAATATCATCGGACTCCAGCTACTAGCCCTGGACGACATCTTCGAATCTTGCTGTTTGAGGAAGTTGCATAACATTCTCAGAGACTCTTCCCATCTTGCTTACAATCTTTTTGGACTGTTGCCTTCTGGCAGAAGATACAGAACAATTAAAACTCGGACCATACGTTTTCTGAATAGTTTTTATCCCAGAGCTATAATTGCACTCAACAATGAACTAAAGGGCCGCCATCAAGTGAGCTGTTGGACAGCATTACTTGGTCTGTTGTGTGGATGTTTGGGTGGTTTAGGGGTGGGGAATTGTGGTGGGTGGGAGTGTATCTGGGGATTGTTATGTGTGTTGGACCTGGTCTTTGGGTGTTAAGTGAATTTCGTTGTATGGGTATACTGTGTATACACGTACAATGACAATAAAGTTATCATCATCATCATCATCATCATCATTAAAGGGGCTGCCACAGGTCAACCTATTTTCCAAAGCACCAGAAAGCAAGGCAAGAAACAATGGATGGAAACTAATCAAGGAGAGAAGCAACCTGGAACTAAGGAGGAATTTCCTCCTTAGAACAATTAGTTAGAACAATTAATCAGTGGAACAACTTGCCTCCAGAAGTTGTGAATGCTCCAACACTGGAAGCTTTTAAGAAGAGGTTGGATAACCATTTGTCTGAAGTGGTGTAGGGTTTCCTGCCTAAGCAGGAAAAAACTAAACTAAAAAAAAAACTATTTTTTTAAAACGGGAAGCAAGCTTTTCTACTAAAATTACCAAGTACTTCGAAGTAAATGCATTCATAAAAGATTAAAATACCCAACAGGCAAATGTACTCAATGCCTCTTTTTCCTTCATTCACTGGTACAATCCTCTGGTAAACTCTCAATTATAACAAGAATCAGTCTTTCTTGCTTATGTTGCTCTCTAAAGCACAATGAATATCAGGCTGAGCAAGCTTCCTTCTGTATTTCTGCAGGGCCAATAATATTTCCATTTTTTTCTAGCACTTTTTTTCTTTTTCTTTCTTTCTTTCCTCTCCAACATTCTCTTTGATCTTGCTTCCTGCCGGGCAACTGACAGCTCATTTTGGTCAGCATTCAAAACTGGTAGCTTGCAATGAGCTTTTGAAATTAGGCCAACGGCTGTCTAAGGCCCCTTGGGGGGCTTCGTGTTGCCCAGCCCATTGTACATTGATGGTTCAATAAATGATGATCATTTGGAATGAACGCATTTGAGATGGCAAACAGGCCATAATGGAGACAAATTGTCACCCACCTGGGCTTGCTTACGTACTCAAAAGTTAAAAATCTTCGTAGCGGATTACAGCCATCATGAATTCATCAGCTTGCCTTTAAGGCTAAAGAAGTACAGCATATTTCGAGCCCAGCTTGAAACGGTACAGCTGAATCTGCATCAAAAGGCTTAAAAACCTTCTATTATTGCAGATGAGCGAATACAGCTGAGGCATAGCGTAGTACACCGAATCAAGTACTGTGCAGCCATTTTGCGAGGCTCAATGTAGCTGCAAGATCGATAATCAGTCCCGTACACATTAGAGAACCTGTGGGCAAGAGAAATCAAATTCCACTTCCCCACCCCCACCCTAAAATTGCAAAGCACTAGTGTCGCGAATTGAGATTATGTGCTGAATAAAAGCAAAGTTGTTTTCTTTTCTTTCAGAAAGGGTACTTTGTTTGAGATTGTTGTTAAGCTTCTGATTGCTGTTGTTGCTTGCAAAATGCAACATGCCTTGGTAATTAAATGTCAAGTCTGGTTCTATGAGTTTGAAAATCTTGAAGCAATAGAAGAGATAATGGAACTTCCTGCCATGACTTTGGTCTCCAATTGTAAATGATGGTGATGATGATATAAAGCAGTGATGGTGAACCTATGGCACGCATGCCACAGATGGCACGCATAGCCATATCAGTGGGCATACCAGCTCAGCTCTGGTGCACATGTGCATGCCAGCCAGATAATTTCCGGGCCTTCTGGGCCCACCAGAAGTAGGGAAACAGGCTGTTTCCTGCCTCCAGAGGGCCTGGGGAGGTGGGGAAGGCCCATTTTTCTTTCTCACCTGGTTCCAGATCCTCTCTATGCATCTGGGGAGGGTGAAAACAGCCTTCCCCACTCCCTCAGAGGCCCTCCGGAGGCCTGAAATGTCCCATTTCCCAACTCCCGATGGGACAGGAAGTGACATTTTTTACTCTCCCCAGCTTCCAGAGACTACTAGAGTGGGGAAGACTGTGTGCCTACCGTGCTATCACATGCCAGGAGCGGAGGGAGAATGGGGGAGGTCACATGCACAGGGGCAGGGCGCATAGAATTATGGATGTGGACACGTGTGCACGTGACACATACACACACACTCCTGGCTCGCGATGGCAAAAAGGTTAGCCATCACTGAGCAGAGGTTGAAGAACTTAAAAGGTCCTCCAAGCCCTAAGATTCTAATTCTTCTAAACATAGTTGTTGAGAAATAGAAATTGGGAAGGGGGAGGGAAAATATGTTGTACCTTGTCTAAGGCCTAAACAATCATGTCTTAGTTTCCTTTGCTTAATTTCTATCTACCAATGTCCAAATAAAGGCCCATAGCTGCTGTGCTGTAATCGGGCTAGAGATTTCTCAAAAGTTTTTTTTTTTCTCCCTCCAAGGCAGAGCTTCAAGTTTTTATAGTTTATTGACCAGGTGATTGAGAATTTCTTTTCATTTTTTTTTCTAGATGGTACTTTTGATCTGACATGGTTGCCTCTGATCTATTTTCTATCATTCTGCAGCCTCTTTGGTTGCCTGCAATTTCCATCTGAAGAAAACCCATGGAAAAAGAAGCTTTCTCCTGATAGTTTTTTTTTTTTTTTTTTTTGGGGGGGGGGATTGAAGGAAACCCCAGGAAGCCAAGAAAGCTACAGACTTCTTGAAAGTGGGTGGTAGAAGCCCATTTATAGAATGCAAGACAGGATTTAATCAAAATCACCTCCTCCTTTAGAAGAAATTCTAAAGTTCTCTCTTATCCAATGTAGTAAGAAAAACAAGTACATAAAAATGCAGGAGAAATTTCAGCACAGTCCAGAGGTGGGCTTCAGCAGGTTCTGACCAGTTCTGGAGAACCGGTAGCGGAAATTTTGAGTAGTTCGGAGAACCAGTAGTAAAAATTCTGACTGGCCCTGCCCCCATCTATTCTCTCCCTCCCAAGTCCCAGCTGATTGGGAGGAAATGGGGAATTTGCAGTAACCTTCCCCTGGAGTGGGGTGGGAACAGAGATTTTACAGTATTCTTCCCCTGCTACACCCATCAAGCCATGCCCACAGAACCGGTATAAAAAAATTTGAAACCCACCACTGGCACAGTCCTAGCACAAAAGACTTGAAACAACATCCTACTTAGAGAACCTCAGCCACAGCTTTTTGGCCCTTCAGCCTTGTACATTTTGGTATAACTATATTTGGGGGGGGAAAGTAACACTAAAATAAAAAAAAGATGTTGAGACTCTAGAAAGAGTGCAGAGAAGAGCAACAAAGATGATTAGGGAGCTAAAACATATGAAGAATGGTTGCAGGAACTGGGTATGTCTAGTTTAATGAAGAGAAGGACTAGGGGAGACATGATAGCAGTCTTCCAATATCTCAGGGGTTGCCACAAAGAAGAGGGAGTCAAGCTATTCTCCAAAGCACCTGAGGGCAGGACAAGAAGCAATGGGTGGAAACTAATCAAGGAGAGAAGCAACTTAGAACTAAGGAGAAATTTCCTGACAGTTAGAATAATTAATCAGCGGAATAACCTTTTGCCTGCAGAAGTTGTGAATGCTCCAAAACTGGAAGTTTTAAAGAAGATGTTGGGTAACCATTTGTCTGAAGTGCTGTAGGGTTTCCTGCCTAAGAAGGGGGGTTGGACTAGAAGACCTTCAAGGTCCCTTCCAACTCTGTTATTATATCATTATTTTATATTAAAACCGTGGAGATGGATGGCCCAGAAATTGAACTCCAAGCTGGAGAGCAGAATTCCCCTTAAGAATTCAGCTGTCTTTTCTTTGCACCGCAACTGTATTAATTTTATTTGAGACAGCAGCTGCTTTAGAATGTTTCACCCTCGGCTGCAAGTATGATCAAGCTTGAAACAGGCTGTAAATAGGAGCTCAGGTTGCACAGCAGACTCTGATTTAATGCCTAGCATATTTTATTAATGGTGCAACATTTATTGTATTTATTGATTTTTATTCCAACAGACGTTTTTATTACAGGAGCTAAATAAAACACCACATTTCCTTTCTCTTCCTGCCTATTCTATTTCTAGAATTTGAGTTTATTGGGAGGATTGTGAAAAAAGATGACACCAAGGTTTTCTTGATTCAGTCATATCGTCACCGCAACCGGCTCGGGAGAACCGGGCCAAACTGGGAGGAACCCACCACTGATCCATACCCTGCATTGAGCCAAAACCAAATAAACATAGAGAATAGAATAGAATAGAATAGAATAGAATAGAATAGAATAGAATAGAATAGAATAGAATAGAATAGAATAGAATAGAATAGAATAGAATAGAATAGAATTCTTTATTGGCCAAGTGTGATTAGACACACAAGGAATTTGTCTTGGTGCATATGCTCTCAGTGTACATAAAAAAAAAGATACAACCATCAAGAATCATAAGGTACAACATTTAATGATAGTCATAGGGAAACAGTTAATATAAATCTTAAAGATATCAGCAACAAGGTTACAGTCATACAGTCATAAATGGGAGGAGATGGGTGATAGGAATGATGAGAAGACTAATAGTAATAGTAATGCAGACTTAGTGAATAGTTTGACAGTTATTTGGGAGTTATTTGTTTAGCAGAGTGATGGCATTTGGGGAAAAGCTGTCCTTGTGTCTAGTTGTTCTAGTGTGCAGTGCTCTATAATGTTGTTTTGAGGGTAGGAGTTGAAACAGTTTATGTCCAGGATGCGAGGGGTCTGTAAATATTTTCACAGCCCTCTTTTTGACTCATGCAGTATTAATAATAAACAAAGAAACAAACAAACAAACAAACAAACAAACATAGAGTTCCATTGAGTAGCAATGAATGCATTGGAAGAGCTGAAGGACCAAATTAGAGACAGATCATCATGGAGATAACCTATCCACATGTTTGTTAAGAATCTACAATAACTTGATGGCATGCAATCATCAGAGTAATACAGGAATCCACCATTGATTAAATTGACTAAACCTAGTCAATTATCAATGAATCATAGTTAGAAATCATACAGCCAGCATGAACTCATCCCTTCATGCACTTTGATCTTGAAAGCCAAATCACAATGGACCATCTAGATGTAAAACCAGTTTAAATTATTTCTGTTCAGATCAGGGGTGAAATCCGGCAGGTTCTGACAGGTTCTGGAGAACTGGTAGCGGAAATTTTGAGTAGTTCGGAGAACCGGCAAATACCACCTCTGGCTGGCCCCAGAGTGGGGTGGGAATGGAAATTTTGCAATATCCTTCTCCCAGGAATGAGGAGGGAATGAGGATTTTGCAGTATCCTTCCCCTGGAGTGGGGTGGGAATGGAGATTTTGCAGTATCCTTCCCCTGCCATGCCCACCAAGCCACGCCCACCAAGCCACACCACGCCCACCAAGCCACGCCCACAGAACTAATAGTAAAGAAATTTGGATTTCCCCACTGGTTCAGATATATTGCTTAGTTTTTAACATTTAATTCTCAGAAGTCAGACCTAGAGATACCTTCCTATGACAATGTATTTTTTGGATAAATATTTTAGTTAAGCGGGTTCTCTTTTCATCCTGATCACCTAATGTATAACTTCATTCCCCAGGTAAAGAAATGAAGTATACAACAAAGCAAAGTGTCAGCTTTGGAAGCCATATTAGGCCGGAAGCTTCCATGCTGCCATCTTCTCATGTGTGGGAAAGTAGGAGGGGGGATTTAGTAGAGGGGTTGTCTGTAGACATAATAGCATAGCATCCTTCCTGTCGGTCAAGGTCAGGCCAATCCTGCATCTGGAAAAGGAGTGGTCGGAGTGCTGAGTCGAGATGGGACAGACGTTGATTGGAGCATGTGATCGACTGAGGAGTGAGGGGATGATTTTGGGGGTTTTGATTTACTGAGGGAAAACCCAGACCTCTCAGATTCGGGTTTTCCCAGATGTGCCAGTTTACCTATTCCAGTAAAGAGAACTTTGGAAAATGTTTGCTTCCGTGTCTTTACTTGGAGTTGGGGTTTTCTGGAATGCTGACATTAAACTTTGTTGTATACTTCTAAATCTTAAAAAAAAAAAAAATGTGCGGGTTTTCTTCACTAGTTAAGTTTACACTGAGGTTTTCATTATCTGTGGGCATATTTTATAAGAGTACAACTGTAATGGTGTCACGGATAGAAGATGGAATGAGGCGTTCCCTACACAATGTGAATTTTTCATGATGCGCACCAAAACTTTGTCAAACGTTAGAACCAAAATGGCAAGTTTCTAATATAAAGCGCTACGCAATTAGGTGACAGATTTACCTCTCTGTCCTAAAAGCATTTTTACTGTTTAATCAATTGCAAGCAATTTATAAACAAGGGTGAAGTTTTATAGGGAATCGTAAATCTGTTGCGTTTGCTTCCTTGCAAAATAGAGGGCCTTATATGGAAAATCTTGAGTTTTCAAATGATGTCTTTATCAAGTAACATTTTTAAAAAGGAGTTTTGTGATTGTGGTATTTTCAGAGGAAAGCATCATAAGGGGAGAGGAAACAATAAACTACATTAACAAGCTGCTCACCAGAATTTTAAAGCAGGGAAAAATGTTATAAGTTTAACTCTTTTTCTAGACACAAAGTGAGTTCCTGGGTACAGATGTTATGATTGTTGAGAGAATTAAACGATTTGCTTAGTATCTATGCAATAAACATATTACTGCCCTGCTATATTAATTTCAAAGGATTGCCGTCAATAGCCAATTTCATTGTATAAATTATGTACAATGACAATAAAGGCTATACTATACTATAGTATAGGGATGCAGTGGCTCAGTGGTTAAGACGCTGAGCTTGTCGATCGAAAGGTCGGCAGTTCGGCGGTTCGAATCCCTAGTGCCGCGTAACAGGGTGAGCTCCCATTACTTGTCCCAGCTTCTGCCAACCTTGCAGTTCAAAAGCACATAAAAATGCAAGCAGAAAAAATAGGGAAAAAATAGGGTTGGGTGCTTTGGCGTTGAGTCATGCCAGCCACATGACCACAGAGACATCTTCAGCTTTGAAACAGAGATGAGCACCGCCCCCTAGAGTCGGGAACAACTAGCACATATGTGCGAGGGGAATCTTTACCTTTATACTAGCCTAGAAAATATAGAGGCTGAAATATAAGATTCCTCCCCTTCTCAAAAAAACTCCTAAACAACCTTCATTATCACAGTGTGTGTTTAACTTCCTTTCATCCAATGAGATCTCAACCACGAGTTTCACTTGCAGTGAATAAAAGTTCAATTTTGGGTATCTCCAGGTCCAACTGGGGGGAAAAAAATCCAGGCTAAAAACCCTGGAGAATTACTGCTAGTCCAGGGGTGAAATCCAGCAGGTTCTGACAGGTTCTGGAGAACGAGTAGCGGAAATTTTGAGCAATTCAGAGAACCGGCAAATACCACTTCTGGCTGGCCCCAGAGTGGGGTGGGAATGGAGTTTTTGCAATATCCTTCCTCCAGGAGTAGGAAGGGAATGGGGATTTTGCAATATCCTTCCCCCAGGAGTGGGGAGGGAATGGGCATTTTGCAATATCCTTCCCCCAGGAGTGGGGAGGGAATGGGGATTTTGCAGCATCCTTCCCCCAGGAGTGGGGAGGGAATGGGGATTTTGCAGCATCCTTCCCCTGGAGTGGGGAGGGAATGGGGATTTTGCAGTATCCTTCCCCTGGAGTGGGGAGGGAATGGGGATTTTGCAGTATCCTTCCCCTGGAGTGGGGTGGGAATGGAGATTTTGCAATATCATTCCCCTGGAGTGAAGAGGGAATGGGGATTTTGCAGTATCCTTCGCCTGCCACACTCACCAAGTCACACCCACCCAGCCACACCATGCCCACCAAGCCACGCCCACAGAACTGGTTGTAAAATGATTTGGATTTCACCACTGCTGCTAGTCCATGTAGATTCTGTATTAGGGGAGATGGATGAAGGACTGATTAAATAGAAGCCACTTTTCCTACATTGCAATGACATAAAGAGGCAGGGCAAACAAAATATGTCATGATCTAATGCGTTATTTAAGACAACAGAGTTGAAAGACATCAGAACAGCAGTGCAAACAAACATACAGTAAGCTAATGTAATTCTTTTAAACACAGGGGGCAAATAAGTCTTAACATGAGTTCTGGCACTGTACATAAGTGGGAATAGAGGTATGCAATGTATTGATTAAAAACACAGAGAGAAAAGTGTGTGATGAAGTGCAAATTACAAAAATTACCTGCCTGGTGTAAAAGTTACGGCTCTTCCACTTCCTATAGGCTAGGAAATCATTCTGGACCCCTTTTTATTTCTTCTCCAAAAATACACACAGAGGCAGGGCATCTTTCAGCAGAAACGTCAGAAAATGGTCCTAGAGGAAAAATGCGGAATTGATTTCTTCAAAATGTAAATAGATTAACCTTAATGCAGAAAATAGAATAAAAATGATGCAGAAAACCTTCTGTTCTTGACTGTTTAGACCAGTGGCTCTCAACCTTTGACTCTCAACCAGTGGTGAAATTTAAATTTGTTTTACTACCGGTTCTGTGAGCGTGGCTTGGTGGGCGTGGTGTGGCTTGGTGGGTGTGGTAGGGGAAAGATACTGCAAAATCCCCATTCCCACCCCACTCCAGGGGAAGGATATTGCAAAATCTCTATTCCCACCCCACTCTGGGGCCAGCCAGAGATGGTATTTGCCGGTTCTCTGAATTACTCAAAATTTCCACTACCGGTTCTCCAGAACCTGCTGAATTTCACCCCTGCTCTCAAACAGTGGCCTGCAGACTCCTGGGGGTGGGGGACGCAATGTCATCACAGGAGGTCTGTGACGGCTTGATTGATTTAAAATATGATTTAAACCTTGAGTCTTCATGGTCCATAGCCCTGGTCCATGGCCACAAAAGACATTTAATGAGGGTCCATGGATGAAGAAAAGGTTGTGGTGTTAGCTTTGGAAGCCATATTAGGCTGGAAGCTTCCATGCTGCCACCTTCTCCTATGTGGAAAAGTAGGAGGGGGGATTTAGTAGAGGGGTTGTCTATAGACATAATAGCATTCTTCCTGTCAGTCAAGATCAGGGCGATCCTGCATCTGGAGAAGGAGTGGTCGGAGTGCGGAGTCGAGATGGGATGGACGTTGATTGGAGCATGTGATCAACTGAGGAGTGAGGGGATGATTTGGGGGGTTTTGATTTACTGAGGGAAAACCCGGACCTCTCAGATTCAGGTTTTCCCAGATGTGCCAGTTTATCTATTCTAGTAAAGAGAACTTTGGAAAATGCTTGCTTCAGAGTCTTTACTTGGAGTTGGGGTTTTTCTGGAACGCTGACATGAGGATCACTAGTTTAGACTGTTTATCCTCAAAATGTATACTTTTGTCACCTCGAGAAGATTAGTTCTTGGATTTTTTTGGGGGGACATACTTCTGACTATTATTGAGAACTTTTGCTTCAGATGATTGGCAGAAGTCCGTAAAATAGACCACATTAGCTCACAAATCATCTAACGGAATATCCCTCTCTAATTATGAATAAAGGAAAACTCTAATTTGGGGTGTTTTTTTTTAAAAAGTCCAAAGCAATTAAATGGTCATTAAACTCGCTTTTCCAGGCTAAAAAAAAAAAAAAGAATATCACAACTTCATTATATTGCTTTGTATATCAATCCCCGAGAGATTCTGCCAGTTCAAAAGCATTAAGCTTTTCACCAGAGCATTATTTCAATCTATCATCTGTCAGCCAAACAATTGTCAATCAACAGTCGCACAACAAATTGAGCACAACCTTATCAGAGCTGGAAAGATTCCAGTTCTCCAATTCATTCAATGCTTAAAAACACATGTCAGTTCAGGTTTCAGGGGCAAAGAAAATCAATTGTAACCAAGACTGAAAGGCCCATTACATAGCAAACGTGAAAAATTATTTTTAAAGGAGAAGAATATTTGCAGGGGAATTCTCGTGGACAGGCTACAGAGTTGCATGTATACCATGATTACAAAGAGACAATATCTAGCTAAAGGTAAAGGTTCCCCTCGCACATGTGTGCTAGTCATTCCCGACTCTAGGGGGCAGTGCTCATCTCTGCTTCAAAGTCGAAGAGCCAGCGCTGTCCGAAGATGTCTCCGTGGTCATGTGGCCGGCATGACTAAATGCCAAAGGCGCACGGAACACTGTTACCTTCCCATCAAAGGTAGAATAAAATAGAATAACAGAGTTGGAAGGGACCTTGGAGGTCTTCTAGTCCAACCCCCTGTCCGTGCTTTCAAACTGCTAGGTTGGCAGAAGCTGGGACAAGGAACGGGAGCTCACCCCATTACACTTTCTATTCTATATAAATATACTAATATTTTAGCTACCACTATGAAATCAACTGTCCAGGAATCTGCAATGCTTCCCTTGGAAAATAAAAATTATTGCTGTCAGATTTCTTTAGGTGAAAAAGCAGAGGCAGGCAGAGAAGCTGCAAAAGGCCTGTTTTGACAGGCAAGGTATATATATTCAGTGGTGGGATTCAGCCAGTTCGCACCACTTCAGGAGAACCGGTTGTTAAATTTCTGAGCAGTTTGGTGAACTGGTTGTTGGAAGAAATGATTAGGGCAGAGAACCGGTTGTTAAATTAGTTGAATCCCACCACTGTATATATTTAAAAATATATACATGGGGCTCCCCTTGAGGAGCACCCGGAGGCTCCAACTGGCACAGAGTGCGGCCGCGCGGGTGGTAATGGGAGCGTCATGGCGCTCCCATGTGACACCTCTCCTGCGCGAGCTGCACTGGCTCCCGGTGGTCTTCCGGGTGCGCTTCAAGGTTTTGGTTACCACCTTCAAAGTGCTCCATGGCTTAGGACCTGGTTATCTATGGGACCGCCTACTACCACCAATAGCCTCCCACCGGCCAGTACGCTCTCATAGAGAGGGACTCCTCCGGGTGCCGTCAGCCAAACAGTGTTGGCTGGCGATCCCTAGGGGGAGAGCCTTCTCTGTGGGGGCACCTACCGTCTGGAATGAGCTCCCCCCAGAGATACGGAGGATTCCGGATCTGCACACCTTCCGCCGCGCTGTGAAGACTTTTTTATTCCATCAAGCGGGCTTGGCCTAATCTCCTCCCTCTTTTAATATGTAAATTTTAATCTGTTTTTAAATTATTGGGGTGTTTTAATCTGTCTGGGCCAAAATGATTTAATTTGATTTTATCTGGTTTTAAATTTTGTGTATTTATGGATTTTATTGCTTGGCTGTTCACCGCCCTGAGTCCTTCGGGAGTAGGGCGGTATACAAATCAAATTTAAAAAAAAATGTTTAATGAATGTTTTTTCTTTAAATGCTATTTAAAGAAAACACCAGCATCCATCACCACCTTGCAAATAAAATAACAATAAAAGAATTACAGAGTTGGAAGAGAACTTGGAGGTCTTCTAATCCAACCCCTCACTCAAGCAGGAGACCCTGGCCTGCACCATTTCAAAAAATAAAAAATGGTTGTCTAATCTCTTTTTAAAAGCCTTCCACAACTTCCAGAGGCAAGCCGTTCCACTGATTAATTATTCTAACTGTCAGGAAATTTCTCCTTAATTCTAGGTTGGTTCTCTCCTTGATTGGTTTCCATCCATTGTTTCTTGCCTTGCTTTCTGGTGCTTTGGAAAATAGATTGACCCCCCCTCCTCTTTGTGGCAGCTCCGTAGGTATTGGAACACCTTGGTGGCACAGCAGACTAAAGTGCTGTTAAATAGCACCAGCTGCCTGCAATTACTGCAAGTTCAAATCTCACCAGGCTCAAGGTTGACTCAGCCTTCCTTCCTTCTGAGGTAGGTAAAATGAGGACCCGGATTGTGGGGGCAATAAGCTGACTTTGTATAAAAACCAACACCGCTTAGGGGGGGCTGAAAGCCCTACTAAGCAGGTATATACAAAAGTATGAAGGCTATTGCTTAACGCATTGTAAGCCGCCCTGAGTCTCCGGAGAAGGGCGGCATATAAATCGAACTAATAAATAAATAAATAAATAAATAAATAAATAAATAAATAAATAAATAAATAAACACTGCTATGATGCTATCCTTAGAACAAAAACTGTTGCTTATTCAAGAATGAGATATGCCCAAGAGAAGAAAATTTTCAGGAAATTAGAAGTCAGATTTTGATACAGCTTTAATTCTAATCCGATAAATTGCATAAGACTCCAGCAATCAGTAAGAATAACCTTTTCATTCTAGGAATTGAATGAAAGTTATCAGCATCTTCCTTCGCCTCCTTTTAAAGGCCAAATCAGATGTAAAATTGAGAGCTTCTATTACTTAATGCTGTGATCTCACTACTGAATACTTTGACTCAACAGAAACCAAGAGAGTCAACAGCCATTTTAGCAGCTACTCTACTCAACGATGTCCGAGTTTTAACGTCCTGTGATCTGCAGGAGAAGAAAATGACATCAAAAGTTTATAGAATCATAGAAATCAAGAATGCAAAGGAAGAATTCTTGAAAGGATTCTTGAAGGTCAACTGGTCCAATTTGCTACTCGTTGCAAAAACCTACAATGACAGCAGAACCAAGTTTCAAAAGGGTGGAGAGTTTTTGTTGGTTCCATAGCATACAAAGTAAAGAAAGCACTTTAAATTTCCAGTTTCCATGGTAATGGGAGTCAGTGTGGTGGGCCAATGGAGGGTATACATCAAAGCATTTGGAAGACATTAACTTGTCTAAAGTGACACAAATCAGGAAGGAGAGGTCATCTCAGAAAATATGTTACTGTACATCAAATTAGTTCTAAAAATTCATCTGTCCAATGAACGCAGTAAGAAAAATCAAGAGGGGCCTTTATAGTTGGTGAGATTAAAGGCTACAGAGACAGCAGCAGTAACAACACAGAGCAGTAAAATTCGCCTTTCTCTCCCTTCACTTTCTCCTAAATTAATTAATAGAAAAGAGTAAAGGGTTCAGCTTAGGGGAAATTCGTTTTTCTGCCTACCATATTTCTGAGTCATGGAGTGAAGCTGCATTGGCTTACCAGAACAAAGTCAGAACCCAAGTATGGTAAAGAGGAATCAAGAACAGTGAAGCCAGCAAACTAGCAAGCAGTTGGCGAGGTGAAGGAAATAGAAAGAATCAGTGCTATTCCATCAGTTAGCAGCTTTGAAACCAACGGTTATATCTAATATTCTGTGCCTATAGCAGGGGTCTCCAAACTTGGTAGCTTTAAGACTTGTGGACTTCAACTCTCAGAACTCCCCATGCTAGCTGGAGAATTCTGGGAGTTGAAGTCCACAAGTCTTAAAGTTGCCAAGTTTGGAGACCCCTGGCCTATAGCAAGGCCCTATTCATGAGGTGGTCTTGTTCATGAGAGAGTTTGTAGAGGTGCACAAAAGTTTCAAAATGCCGAGTTCAGAAACAGATTGTTCCAATCATGAGGGAAATGTTATGAGAGCACTCCAGTCGTTCTGGAATTCTCTTCAGCAGCAGCAGGAGCAGCAGTAGTAGTAGTAACCCAGTCAATGATATTTATGATACATTTTTAAATGTTCAGGTGACTGAGTTTCACATTTAATGAATAAAAGAATGATGATGATGATGATGATGATGATGATGATAACAACAATAACAACAATAATAACAACAACAATAACAACAACAACAACAACAACAACACAGTCCTAAACGCTTGGGAAGTGTTTGACTAGTGATTTGGGATACAAAATTCAGCACGGTCATCTCGTTTGCTGTGTATACTGTTAATAATAATAATAATAATAATAATAATAATAATAATAATAATAATGATGATGATGATGATGATGATGATGATGATGATGATGATGCACGGATTGAAGATAAGCAGCAAGAAAAAATCACAAAGTACCGGGTCTTGCAAATTGAAGTTGAGTGACTGTGGAAAAAGAAATCGTGTGTTGTCCCGATTGTAATTGGAGCCCTTGGAGCAATACCCAAAGGGCTACCCCGCTATTTAGAAATTCTAAATATGCCAGACTGGAACATTTTGACTCTACAAAAAACCACCTTACTCGGAACAGCTTACATCCTCCGATGATACCTTAACAGTTCCTAGGTCCTTGTTTAGGACTCGAGCTGCTGAGCTATTAACCAGCCTCAAAGGCTGTGAATCTCACTAAAGATTAAATAATAATTTATTTATTTATTTAATTTGTATACCGCCCTTCTCCAACAGGACTCAGGTAGGTAATAATAATAATAATAAGAATAAGAATAATAAGAATAATAATACCACCTTCACAGCTTTTAGGTCCTTGGTTAGGACTTGAAGTATTAAATTTTTACCAGTCCCAGACTTTGAATCAAATTAAAGAGTAATACTACTACTACTCGGATGCTTCTGGAATGGCTAGAATACCACTAGTGTAATTCTGGTAAGGCCAGCAGTCTTCTTCTGAATTTCAACCAGGTCATTTTAAGCTTGAAACATTCGAACTTCAAAAATGGTTTGCACACTGCTGAAATGTTGCCTAAAGCAGACATTCCTCCGAGCTCGTATTCTGTATCACGTAAGTTCACAACATCTGGCGACTGACTGAGCCAGTGCTTCTGAAGTACAGAGCACTTTTTTATGGCCTGAGGTAATTATTCTCTGGGAAATCCCTCAGGGACAGGAGAATCTGTTTCTGTTGTATTAACATTCTGTTTACAATCTGCGCAACCTCCGGAAATTCTAAGCATCTCTAAAGCTGAGAGTGATCTAAAGGACTAGTAGGACCAATGGCAACATTCCCTGCATTTCCATAACTAATTGTACATTAGACACTTTACTGGCATTTATAAGTAGCATATTTCTTTGTATAGATGGTTGTGTACACACACGCATAGAGGTTACCAACAATCATTCCTGTTGTCAGGGTTCCAAGTAATTACCATAAAACCGTGATGGCAAACATATGGCACACATGCCGGAAGTGACACAGAGCCATCTCTCTATCTCCCGTTGTTCTTCCAGGTTCTGGTACACTGGCCAGCTGGTCTTTGTGTGGGTGGGAGTGCCGGAAACTGGAAAAGCAGCTCCCTGACACACATGCATGTGACGGGAAGTTGAGCTTCCACTTTCTGGTGCACACATGCATGCCAATCAGCTGGTCTTCATGCATGCACACCAGATACCAGAAGATCAGATGACCAGTGCATATGCACACACCAGAAACTGGAAGCTCAGCTTCCCAGCATGTGCATGCCAACACTGCCCTAAAGCAATCAAAACTCTGAGGCCTAGAGTTTCCTCAAAGTATAACTTTATTTGGGATATCATATTGTCACAGCTGGTGATAACCTGACTCTGAAGGACCCAGGATTTTCCCCATCCAAACCAAAGCCCAAAGTTCTTGCCCTCCAGGTCACATGTCCATCACATGGTACAATCAGATTGTAGTTCCAACTCTGGTTGGCTTTGGTTCACGCCCTTCCAACACCTGGTAGACCGTCCTTGGCTCCCAAGGGAAAGAATGTTATTTTGGCTACACATCCCCCCAGCTATCTCTATCTCCCCCTTTAAATTCCCACAGCTCCACCTGGCCTCGCTGTGGCAGCCCTGAAGGGGCTCCCAAAATGGCTTCAGGGCTGACACCTGTCTGAGGTGGTTGGTCAGTCATACCTAGATTATTGGGTTCAGTTTTGAATACTGCTCTTTGGGAAGGATACCGAAACAGTAAAGCAGTATTTAGAGGAGAGCAACCGAGATTGGTCCTGGAAAGGCGAGCATAGAAGGAAGAGATGGGATGATGTTTAGAAGAAAAGATTGCAGGGAGCCATGGCAACTGTCTTCAAGTGTAAAAATGGCTGAAATGGAAAAGATGGGGCATAATTGTACGAGAAGGAAGGAAATAATGGACATAAACTGTGTTTTTGGTTGGACATAAAAAAAATTTGTTGACAAGAAGTGTTCAAATTCCTGAGGAATGGCAGACTCTCCTTTGTTAGAGACACTTAAACAGATTGGATAATCATCTCTTGGAAATGCTATAGTAAGAGGTCCTTGCATTGGGCAGTGGATAAGATGCAGTGGTGGGATTCAAATAATTTAACAACTGTTTCTCTGCCCTAATGATCAGCTGAATGGCATGGCCATGGTGGGTGTGGCCAGGGGGGCTTGACAGGCAGCACTGGGTCTCCTGCACCCCCCTGGGAGCAAAAACAGGCCACGGGGTGGGGGGGAGATACGCTGCCTACCCATGCCCCATTTGGGCCTAGTAGGCCTCCCTGAAGCCTCCTGGGAGCAAAAATTGGCCATGGGGGGGGGACGGGGGGCATGCCAACACACCACCCCCACACACCCCATTTTGGGCCTAGGATTCCTCCCTGCAGTTACCTGGGAGCCAAAATGGGATGCATGGGGACTCCTGGAAGGGGCGGAGAGGGGAGGGGAGGGGAGGGGCCAACCAGCAATTTAACTACCAGTTTGCCTGAACTGGCTGAATCCCACCACTGGTAAGATGACATGATGTCAACCCTTATATCCTATTATCCTCCATTTAGATTTTTTTTTTTAACAAGACTGCAGATGATAAAGGTATTAATGACAATATCCAGTCCCTGTCTTTCCATCACCCTTCTTGGCATGTAAGAACTTGCTTGGGTTATGATTTTGAACCCAAGTTCCTTGTGTTTTTAGCGGGGATGGGGAAAACCTCTGGAACAGGTTAAAGGGAATTTCCAGATATACCCAAATATAAATTATGATACAGCTTTATGTATAGAATAAAATATAATCAGATATAGATTCCAATAATACAGATATGCAACCGTGCTGCAATGCCTTTGGGCCATTATCTGTTGGATGAACTACCTTCCACGCAGCGACTGTACAGAAGCCTCTCTCACATTTCACCGCTTAATAGGAACAAATGTATATTCACACAGTTCACTGCTTTAACAGCTCTTCACATTTTTGATTAATAGCCCATTATATTTTCAATTCCTAGACTTTTTATGAGGGAGAAAAATAAAAAGGTAGAAAGTCACTGCCTTATACTGTGGAAATATAGCAGATGAATTGTCGTCTGCAAAGAATCCAAGCTAGAAAAGAACCCTTAATATTTAAGAAAGAGAGAATAATTTTACAGTGGGATGGGATTTACGAGTTTTTAACAGACTGGTCGTACTTTCCCTGCATATAAAGAGACAGCACATAGCTACAAAGGCTTTTTCTCTATGGGCTAAATCAGGGGTGAAATCCAGCAGGTTCTGACAGATTCTAATGAACCAGTAGTGGAAATTTTGAGTAATTCGGAGAACCGGCAAACACCACCTCTGGCTGGTCCCAGAGTGGGGTGGGAATGGGTATTTTGAAGTATCCTTCCCCCAGGAGTGGGGTGGGAATGGGTATTTTGAAGTATCCTTCCCCTGCCACGCCCACCAAGCCATGCTCACCAAGCCACACCCACAGAACCGATACTAAAAAAAAATGGATTTCACCACTGGGCTAAATCTTTATACAATCTGCCTCCTGTCCCCCCGCCCCTCTTCTCTATCACATTCAAGGCTTCTGAAGATCAGAATTTCCATCAAACTGGACACATTATTCAAATTCTCTCTTTAAGGTTGCAGATATATCTCCATCCAGCCTTTGAAAAAGTTCAGGTAGTCCTCGAGTTACAACAGTTCATTTAGTGACCATTTTTTCACACTTACGACCATTGCAGCATCTCTGTGGTTGCATGATCAAAATTCAATGCTTGGCAACTGGTTCGTATTTACGACGGTTGCAGTGTCCTGGGGTCATGTGGTCAGTTTTTGCGACCTTCTGACAAGCAAAATCAATGGGCAATCCAGATTCACTTAGCAACTGTGGCAAGAAAAGTTGTAAAATGAGGCAAAACTCACTTAACAAATGTTTCACTTAGCAACATAAATTTGGGCAGTGAAATGTAAAATTTGTTACTACCAGTTGTGTGGGCATGGCTTGGTGGGGAGGTAATGAAGAGGTTGTAGAAAAAATGCTTTTAAAAGCTGATACCACGCAGAGCATAGATAAATTTCAAAGAAGCAGCGCAAGATCAGAAGACGTGGAGAGACCTGGCCCATAGATTCATCAAGAGTCAGACACAACTGAATGGATATCATCATCATCATCATCATCATCATCATCATCATCACACTTCTGATCCCTCCAGTGGTGTCATTGCTTCTGCTTCTCCGATGGATGGATGGATGGATGGATGGATGGATGGATGGATGGATAGATAGATAGATAGATAGATAGATAGATAGATAGATAGGTAGATGGCAGATAGATGGTAGATGATAGATAGTAGATAGATAGTAGATAGGTAGGTAGGTAGGCAGGCAGGCAGGCAGACAGATAGATGAGAAATAGATAGATAGATAGATAGATAGATAGATAGATAGATAGATGGCAGATAGATGGTAGATGGATGGATGGATGGCAGATAGATGGTAAATAGATATAGATAATAGATAGGTAAATGGTAGGTAGGTAGGTAGATAGATGGCAGATAGATGGTAGATGATAGATAGTAGATAGTAGGTAGGTAGGTAGGCAGGCAGGCAGGCAGGCAGACAGATGAGAGATAGATAGATAGATAGATAGATAGATAGATAGATAGATAGATAGATGGCAGATAGATGGTAGATGGTAGATAGATAGATAGATAGATAGATAGATAGATAGATAGATAGGTAGATAGATAGATAGATAGATGGCAGATAGATGGTAGATGATAGATGCTAGATAGATATAGATGATAGATAGGTAAATGGTAGGTAGGTAGGTAGATAGATGGCAGATAGATGGTAGATGATAGATAGTAGATAGTAGGTAGGTAGGTAGGTAGGCAGGCAGGCAGGCAGGCAGGCAGACAGATGAGAGAGAGAGAGAGAGAGAGAGAGAGAGAGAGAGAGAGAGAGAGAGAGAGAGAGAGAGAGAGAGATGGCAGATAGATGGTAGATGATAGATGGTACATAGATAGATGGATGGATGGCAAATAGATGGTAGATGGTAGATGCCAAATAGATAGATAGATAGATAGATAGATAGATAGATAGATAGATAGATAGATAGATAGATAGGCAGGCAGGCAGGCAGACAGAGACAGAGACAGAGACAGAGACAGAGACAGAGACAGAGACAGAGACATGGACAGAGAGATAGATATTTATATAAATGGAATGTATTCTTTGATTATATTGGTGACCAATTTTTATAATGCCCACCTACTAAACAGATAGGGTTACTACATACAGGTAGTCCTTGACTTACAACCACAATGGAGCCCAAACTTTCCGTTGCTAAGTGAGACCTTTTGCCCCATTTTACAACTTTTCCTGCCCTTAGTTTCTAAGTGACTAACTGCCGTTGTTCAGTTGTTATTAGCACGGTTGTTAAGGGAATCTGACTTCCCCATTGGCTTTGCTTGTCAGAAGGTCGCAAAAGGGAATCGCATGCAGCCCCCCCCCCCCACCCCCAACCTGGACAATGCAACCATCATGAATATGGGTCAGTTGCCAAATGCCTGAATTTTTGATCACGTGACCACGGAGATGCTGCAATGGGCAGAAGCATGAAAAACAGTTCTAAGTCACCTTTTTGCAATGTTGTTGTAACTTTGAACGGTCACTAAATGAAATTTTGCAAGTCAAGGACTTCCTGTATGCAGGATCGCCCTGGGAAGTTTACATTTCAGAATGGGTCTAACCAGCTGAGAATCTAAAAACAGGTACAGGGATCGGATGTTCATCATTTCTTAAGAAGCATCTTGCCACTGTTCCAATCTGCACCTCATGCTAAATTTGTATGCAGTCCTATTACTTTTTTCTTTTCTTCTTTTCTGGATCTTCACGCTCCTTTCCCCCCCCCCATCTTTTCCCGTCTTCTGCTTTTTCCTAGATGGGTTCTAATTTTGTGCGTATTTGTTAAATTTTTGTAGCGCAGGCTGTTATATCCATTAAGATTAAAAATTAAAAAGAGAAACTTTAAAAAATTAAAATATAATTAAAAATAGAGACTTTAATTACCCCAAGCCCACACCTCCTATCATTGAGATGATTCTTTTGTGCAGCAAGAGCAACTAGAACTCTGTCCTGACATGGTTTCATTAAAATCAAATAAAAGGAAGCATATATTTTCTTTATCTGAACTTAAGTGGATGGGTGGGGGGGAAAAGGCTTGCCAGATGTTTTCTGGACATGTTTCTAAGAGTTAACTGAATGAGTTTCAACTATTTACTTTGTAAAAAGTGCAAGAGAGCTAGATAATAGCTGTTTCCTCAGGAAGCGTAGGAAGAAAGTTGAGATAAGCTGTGGTGTCATAAGGCAGACAGATTGATAACCATCGAGACAGACAGAGCTCTGAAACAGAGCTCTGCAAAATTGATTATGTGCCATCAAATTGGTGTGGACTTTAGAGATCATGCAGATATTTTTTCCCCCATGACTCTCTATCCTTAATGTGGTCCTTCCCGTCTTCCAACATTGAAGGAGTGGGAGCATCAGTTGAAACACTCATGCTATACAGTATGTCCCTACAAGGTATATATTTGTAATTAATACCCACATTACATTGTGTCATTCAGATCCCATATGGCCCATTACAGAGTCCCACAATATGACCAGGTTCCAATATAAAACCTGACTGCTAGACTTCTAAGAGGGCAACTGTTTCAGGTTCACAAGTCATGGCAAACCACGAGTAGATCCTGATAAGGATGGACACGTGCTCATTAACTGACCTTAGGCTATGGTTTTCCCAGTTGCAATGTATGGCTGTGAAAGTTGGACCATAAGGAAGGCTGAGCAACCGAAGAATTGAGGCCTTTGAACTATGGTGTTGGAGAAGATTCCTGCGAGTCCCTTGGACTACAAGGTGATCAAACCGGTCGGTTCTAGAGAAGATCAACCTTGACTGCTCTTTAGAAGGCCAGATCCTGAAGATGAAACTCAAATACTTTGGCCACCTAATGAGAAGGAAGGATTCACTGGAGAAGAGCCTAATGTTGTGAAAGATTGAGGGCAAAAGAAGAAGGGGAAGGCAGAGAACAAGGTGGCTGGGATGGAGTCACTGAAGCAGTAGGCATGAGCTTAAATGGACTCCAGAGGATGGTAGAGGACAGGAAGGCCTGGAGGAACGTTGTCCATGAGGTCGCGATGGGTCGGCCACGACTAACAATAACAACAATTAGCATGTTAGGTAAACAGAGTCTAAGCAGGTGATCTCCCAGGTCTTACTTCGAAACAGCATACGTTGACTGTAAAACTGTCCAATCCACAATCCAGGGTCTGAATAGATGGCTCACAGATTCACAATGCACACTCAAAGCTAAGGTCCAAAGCTCTCTTTCTCCTTCATCGTATAATCCTGCATCTCCTTTATGCCTGTGGGCAGGACTGCGAAGTCTAGATACTTTCCTTGAAGGTTCTGTCTACTTATTAATCTGCTTACCATTCAGAATTCGTATTCGCAAATATCTCCTTCACCTTCAAACTCCTGCTCGTTAAATGACAGGTTTTAATCTTGGCTCTGTCTCCCTACTCCCACTTCCTTCCAACCCCACCCCCATCTCCAATGTGTCCAAATTTTTCCAGAGATGATCAAAGTAACTATTTTATTTATTCTCATTCTTTTGCAACCTTTGGGCTCATTTGCATACTAAAGTGGTTATTAGGGGGGAATAAAAGTTGCACATGCAAATTTGACATTCAGATGCCAATACCCTTCCATAAATAAGGTCAACTGTGATGAGGACACATGTTACATCTCCAATTATAAGGCTCTTAATGTCTAAATAATGCTAATACGAAACATCTGCCGTCGGTGCAGTGCTGCGAAAGAAGAGGGAGGGAGGATTGTTCGAAAGTTCATCAGTTGGGTTCTGCCTCTGCCAAAACTTCCATGTACAGGTACACCTTGACTTACAATGGTTCATTTAGTGACCAAAGTTACAATGGCACTGGAAAAAGTAACTTATGCCAGTTGTTTAGACTTAGGGCTGTTGTAGCATCCCCGTCATCGTGTGATCAAAATTCAGACTCATGGCAACTGAGTCATATTTATGATGGTTGCATTGTCCCGGGGTTATATGTGATTATATTTTGTGACCTTCTAACAAGCAAAGTCAATGGGGAAGCCAGATTCACTTAACATCCATATTGGATTGGATAGGATAGGATAGGATAGGATAGGATAGGATAGGATAGGATAGGATAGGGTAGGGTAGGGTAGGGTAGGGTAGGGTAGGGTAGGGTAGGGTAGGGTAAACTGGAAGGGACCTTGGAGGTCTTCTAGTCCTAAGTAAATGTCTTACTTAGCAACACAAATTTTGGGCTCCATTGTGGTCCTAAGTCTAGGACTACCTGTAATCGCAAAATACATTGTACTTATAATACATCAAACACTACCTGTTTAGCTAGCTATTCTTTTCCCTCTGCATGAGCCAGAGCGGTGCCACGTATCTCCTCCTGCTCTGGAAAAAAATATCAGAAACCAACACTAACAATGCAACTTCTTTACTTCCATGAAGTTATGCATTAGCGCACTTAAAGATCTACATTAAAAAAAAAAAGTAAGGGAAAAAGTTGGGTGTTAACTATGCTGTTAAGCCAGGAACAAGTGTGGATGAATTTGTACCCCAAATCTCTACTTGCTATTCTGTTTCACTAATATCAAATTAGTTTATAGCAATAGAACTTAAAGTATTTAAATATTTACATTTACTATTTAGTATTTACAGTATTTGTTCTTCTGGACTAAGCTTTGGGAACTGCCTTCCTTCCTTCCTTCCTTCCTTCCTTCCTTCCTTCCTTCCTTCCTTCCTTCCTTCCTTCCTTCGCCCTCCCCTTTTCTTCCTTTTTCCTCCCTCCCTCCCTTTTTTTCCATACCCATCAATTATGCAGCACCAAGAAAGCACAATCTGCTTGCAGTAACCTCCCAAAGTATAAAGAGTAAGGGAGCCCTTTCCCTAATTCCCATCTAAATGTCAGATGCTCATCCAAGGGACTCCTGTCTTTCCAAGCACAGCCAAATAAACAAAAGACATTATAGCACTTAAACTTTTGTATTCCTTATATAGCTAGGCATGTCATCAGCAAGGTGCTGGTAACAAATATCTGAGTATTTTGCATCACTGCTCTTTTCATTTTTGGTGAGAGGGAAGCTTTTTTTTTTTTCTTTCTTTTTTTCTTTTTCTTCCTGGCATTCCAGGGTCCCCGATTTGTAACAGGAATTCACTTGCCAACTTGTTGTCCAATCCTGACGTCTGGAGAGGATTGAGAGCAGGGGTGAAATGCTCACAGTTCGGACCGGATCGCCCGATCCGGTAGCGATGGTCGTGGGTGGTTTGGAGAACCGGTAGCAAAAATCTCTGCCCCCCCCCATGCCCAGCTGAGCCATGTGATCATCAGAGGCTTTTTTTTTACTTTTACTTTTTTTTTTTTTTTACTTTTAAAAGCATTTTTTCTACCACCGCTTTGGCTGAAAAAATGCTTTAAAAAGTTTTTTTTAAAAAAAAGCCTCTGATGATTGTGCAGCTCAGCTGGCATCGTCAGAGCCTTTTAAAAGTATTTTCTTACAACCTCTTCAGCCAAAGAGGTTGAAGAAAAAAAATGCTTTTAAAAGTTAAAAAAAAAAAAGTTGGCCATGCCCACCCAGTCACATTACCCCCCCCACCAAGCCACGCCCACAGATTTTACATTTCACCACTGGCTGAGAGTGTGTGACTGACCCAAAATCACCAAGCTGTATTTCATGGCTAAGGGTGTGCCTAGAAGTCTCCTGATTTCTAGACTGGTCCTTTAACCTCTGGATCAAACTAGCCCTCAAACTGGCTCTATTACCCTTTCCAAAATAATCGGATGTAGCCATCAGCCACCAAAAGATTGCCCAATGTAAGCCACTGTACCTCGGTTCAAGCAATCCAAATTTATGGTGGGTTTCAAATTTTTTTTACTAAGGATACTACTGCAGTATCCTTCCCCTGGAGGGGGGTGGGAATGGAGATTTTGCAGTATCCTTCCCCTGCCATGCCCACCAAGCCACACCACGCCCACACCAAGCCACGCCCAAAGAACAAGTAGTAAAAAAAAAAAATGGATTTCACCACTGTTTTAAACTGTACAATTTATTTCAGGTGAGCCTTCTTTCCTGGAGTGAGTCTTGACCAAATGGAATTTAAGTCTAGGAGCAAAATCAAAGTCTCTAATTTGCTTCTTAGTTTTACTTTAGTCAACTTTCTTTTTCTGAACAATTTTTCAACACACAAAGAGTCATTAATTAATAGTATTTTCATCTCTGCTTCTTTCATTTCTTTCATTCTTATTCCATTTACCGCAAGTAACAAAGGAGGTCAACTTTCATACAAAATGAGTCAATTTAACCATATTTCCCTACCCACAATAAAGGCAGATTTTGCTTTGACAAATCCCTGACTTATGGCTGCTAAGAGCCATGGGCTACCCACTTCCTTGACAATTGCTTCAACACAATTATTGTATTGACTTGATGTGGCATTAGTCCCACACTTAAGATGGCCTATGTTGTTGTTTTTTATTTGCAATTAAAATAACACAATGTTTCTTTTCAAAGACGGCTGATGATGGGCTTGAGTTCCGATGGCAGCTGATGGAGTGAACTTTTTGTTTGACTTCCTAAAATCCTTTTCCTCGCCTAATTCTGAACGGCAGGTCTCTTCAAGAGATTTCTAACTTCTAGCTGTCAGACCTGGAAGCCATCTTTTACATTTGGGCTTTCAGGCCTGCCATGTTTTCTTCTGTGGGAAAATGGGAGGGGGGATTGCATAGAGTATAGGTGATATGTAGTCAAAATAACATTCCTTTCTCACAGAGTCAAGGACACCTTGCCCTGGCACCTGAAGTTGGATGACTGGGAGGTATCTTCAATTTGGACGATGGATGATTGGACCATGTGATGGACATGAGGGTGCTGGGCAGGGACTTGAACTTTCACTTGGGTGGGGAAAATCTGGAAAGTTTCAGATTTGGTTTTCCCAGATGTGCCAATATGACATCGCTAATAAAATGGATCTTTGAGGAAACCCAAGCCTTGGAGTCTTCTTTCATTGGGGTTGTTACTTGGAACCCTGACATTAACCTGAATCTGAAAGTTTCCAAGTTTTCCCCACCTGAGGAAAGATAAAGCTACTGTTCCAATTAATTAAAAAAAATCATGTAAGAGGAGTTACACCACAGAAGTACTATAAGAGGAGGAGTGGAAGAACTGGGTTCCCCCCCCTTTTTTTTTTTTGCTATTGATTAAAGTAATTGCAATATTATCTTTCATTTCTATGGCCCCTGTTTGTCTTTCAGGTTTCAAAAAAAGTAGTTTCTTGATTTAAGAAATGTGTCCATTTTCTCCCTTTCTCTTTCCAGCAAGCCCAAGATGGAATTGCAGAATTACAAGTAGTCTATTGTGGTGCACCAGCAGCCTGCAGACCTGACAGTGGAGTCGGACAGTGAGGAGGCTGGGGAGGAACACGGGCCAGTCCTGGAGTTTGGAGAAGGTCCAGATGAGGGCTTTGTGTCGGAGGCAGAGATGGGGCCAGGGCCATCTGGGAGTGATGCGCGGACAACAGAGCCTCCAGAGTCGGACAGCAGAGAGGCAGAGGAACAGGAGGAGCCTGTTCTTAATGCATGCGCAGAGCTGCCAGAAGGCACAAACAGTTAAAACAAAAGGGACGACTTGGGAGTAAGGCCTGGAGATGATTGGTCCCTCCCATAAGGCTTAAAAGAGGAGCAAAGGCACGTGGGCCCTTTGCAGGAAAGCAACGTTGTTAATTCTGTTCCCAGTCAGCATCTCTGTTTGATTCTGGACTCCGTGAGGCTTTGCCAAGTAGGTCTTTGTCAGAGTGTCAACGGAGATAAAGGTTGGCGATTATCCCAAAGGACTTCTCCCAAAGGACTTTTTGCAACTAATTGGGACTCAGCTGTGAATGAAAGTAATTCACAGCTGTTGCAATAAAAGAGGTTTTTGGGACTACTGTGTTTTAATGACTCAGGAAGCCTAGGTCACAACATAGTCCTTGACTTACAACAGTTCACTTAGTGACCATTCAAAGTTACAACAGTACTGGAAAAGTGATTTATGACCATTTTTCATACTTATGATTGTTCAAGCATCCCCATGGTCACCTGATTTACATTCAGATGCTTGACAACTGTCCCACATTTATGACGGTTGCAGTTTCTCAGGATCATGTGATTCCACTTTTGCAACCTTCTGACAAGCAAAATCAAAGAGGAAATCAGATTCACTTAACAACCATGTTACTAATTGAATAACTGCAGTGATTCACTTACCAAATGTGGCAAAATTTGGTAAGTGAAACCCTCAAAACGACGCTATAGAGCACTGCACATCAGAACAACTAGACACAAGGACAGGTTTTTCCCCAACGCCATCACTCTGCTAAACAAATAATTCCCTCAACACTGTCAAATTATTTACTAAGTCTGCACTACTATTAATCTTCTCATCCTTCCCACCACCCATCTCCTCCCACTTATGACTGTATGACTGTAACTTTGTTGCTTGTATCCTTACAATTTATATTGGTATTGTTTTCTGATTGCTTATTTGTACCCTATGACTATCATGAAGTGTTGTACCTTATGATTCTTGATGAACAGATCTTTTCTTTTATGTAGACCGAGAGCCTATGCACCAAGACAAATTCCTTGTGTGTCCAATCACACTTGGCCAATAAAAAAAATTCTATTCTATTCTATCTAAATGTGGCAAGAAAAGTTGTGAAACTCACTTTAAAAAAAATTCTCACTCAGCAATATAAATGTTGGGCTCAATTCTGGTCGTAAGTTGAGGACCACCTGTATAGAATACAGAGAGGAATGTTCTTGGCTCACTCTCAAGACTTTGATAGTACGTTCTGTCAAAATAGCCTTCCTGTAGTTCTGCCTTGTTGAGCGAGATCTTACCAGTCCATCTGATGCAAAGAAGCCACTCTGATGATTTAAGCGACATAGGAAGAACACTGGGAAATCAAGAATTACGTTGCGTTCTGAGTAGTACATTATTCTCATAAAATCCCTAAGGGAATGGTGCTTGGTGATTTATAGTCTGCTCCAGATATGCTTCCGTTTGATTGTTAAGTCAAATTGGGAAATGGGGACGAATTGTTTTCTGAAATGCAATCCTCTTTAGAACGAGCCCTGGTTTCTATTGATCCAGCCTCTCTGGACTCTGCACCAGCTACTGTTACTATTTTGAGGAAACCAGGAAGGAGAAAGTATGTACTGAATGAGATCATATCACATTACACAATGAGCAGGAGATGGCTAGGTAAGCGCTACCGAGAGGCTCCAAGAGTGAAAATAATGATTCCAGGAGCTCACTGGCTAAGAATCTCAACAGAGTAGCTGGGAGCAAACATTCCACTTTGCTGTTTTGAGAGCTTTCAGATTTCGTACCAGACCCAGCAATAAATCTCCTGCCTCCAGAAAGCTCAGCCATGAATGCAAGCAACGAACTGCAGAAGTTTCAAGGTCACAGCATGGATAGCTAAGTAGCTTTTTATCATAGTTATGAAAGAGGTTGTGTATGCATAGGCAATCGTTCTCGTGAAGAGCAGAGGAATCAAAGGATATACACACACATATATATTCATGTGTTTATGAGAGAGAGAGAGAGAGAGAGGGAGGGAGGGAGAGAGAGAGAAAGAGAGAGAGAAAGAGAGAGAAGAGAAAAGAGAGAAGAGAGAGAGAATATTTAAATCCAGGGTTATTTCTCCCATCTCTGAATCGATGGATTCTTTCACCATTATTTTTCCAACCTTGAAGGATGATGTCTGTTCCATGTTTATCCAAGAGGATTGTCTGACCTTAAGATTCCACGGAAATATTTTGAGGGTTTAAGAGACTGACTTGGAGGGTTTATGAGTCTAAACATGTGATAGGTTCACCTGACTCTTAAGCTCCCCTATAAAAAGCAGGTCAATGTGTTGGCCCTCCATCTACTTCAATAAGGGCATAAAGGACCAACCACATTCTCTGCAACTCTTTGATGTCAGTTTAATTTTTTTAAAAAAATATCATATGAAAGCTATAGCCCACTGACCTTAGCTAGGTGGTTTTGTTCTTTTTTTTTTTTTTTTTTTTTTGGCTTAGCCTGACATGTGACTTGCCCATTACTGCTTGCTCAAACAAAGATAGGGAAGGCATGCAGAACATGTCATCTGGAATTCTTTCCAATACAAGAAATCTCTATGTTTTGTTCTGTGCTGCAACAAGAACAAGCGCTCACATGCCGGTTGAGACAGCCAAGACTTGATAGCTTTAGAGCAGGGATCTCCAAACTTGACAACTTTGTGGACTTCAACTCCCAGAACTCTGGGAGTTGAAGTCCACAAGTGTTAAAGTTGCCAAGTTTGGAGACCCCTGCTTTAGAGAAACAGTCAGAGCCTTGCACCATCATCAGCAAGGTCAAGAAACAGGAACAGCAGAAATTTTAGGAATATGTTTCATTGTTATAGAGGAATGAATCTTGAAAGCCTTTTCTTTCTTTCTTTCTTTCTTTCTTTCTTTCTTTCTTTCTTTCTTTCTTTCTTTCTTTCTTTCTTTCTCTCTTTCTTTATTTTCTTCCTTTCTTCCCTTTCTTCCTTTCCCTTTCCCTCCCTCCCTCCCTCCCTCCCTCCCTTCCTTCCTTCTCCTTCCTTTCCTTTCCTTTCCTTTCCTTTCCTTTCCTTTCCTTTCCTTTCCTTTCCTTTCCTTTCCTTTCCTTTCCTTCCTCCCTCCCTCCCTTCCTTCCCTCCTTCTCTGACTTTATTGTTTTTTACAATAATAACTCAAAGCAGCAAACATATCCAACCCACCAGTGGTAGGTTGCTCCCAGTTCGGTTCTATAGAACCGGTAGTAAAACCGGCAGGAGGCTCCGCCCACCCGTCACAATGTCATCATGGGTACTCTCTGCATGCGCTGAAGGGTGCGCTCTCCCGTTGCGAACCGGTAGTAAAGGTAAGTAGAACCCACCCCTGCAACCCACCTTCCTCCTCCTGTTTTCCCCATACAACAACCCTATGAGATGGGTTGGGCTGAGAGAGAGTGATTGGCCCAAAGTCAACCAGCTGGGTTTCATGGCTACAGAGGGACTAGAATTCATAGTCTGCCGTTTTCTGGTCTGGTGCCTTAACCAGGGTGGTTCAGACCAGAACCTGGAGCCGCATGTGGCTCTTTCACCCCTCTGCTGTGGGTCGCTGTCACTCAAAATATGCGTCACAACTGCCAATGTGCGACACCCGCCGGCACGCGATTTATTGAGCTTTTCAACCCCTGGTAGGCCAACCATGGATAAATCCAAAAAAAGAATAGTTTCAGAAGAAAACAGAATGTTTAATTCAACTACATATGCTAGTTTTGTGGCCGCTCAAGAAATAGTCAAGCACAGGAAGGGATTTTGTGGCTCCCGGTGTTTTCTTTTCTGTGGGAAACGGGTCCAAATGGCTCTTTGAGTGTTTAAGGTTGCAGACCCCTGCACTATACCAAACTAGCTCTACCCCTTATATATATATTTTAAAAAATCAAAGCATTGTTATTTTGTGTTTGTTCTTCAAGGGTTTTATTTATTTTATTTTATTTTTTGCTTTTTACTAGTTCCTACTCATCTCTTTACAATTGGTTGCTCTCTTCCTAGGTGGTTTGACAGATTGCTGTTCTAGAAAAGGAGGATAATAACCAAGAAGGCATCCCTCCTTGCAAATTTCTGCAATCTTTCCTAAAGAATTTTGATGGAATCCCCCGAAACGTAGTGCTCAGCTATAAGTTTTGGATTTTATTTTTTCATGAATTAGTACAGCATGTCTATTTTTTTATTAATGTATACTTTTCTTTGAAGTTCTCACTGGCATTTTCTGATGAAAAAAAAAAGACTTTTGTTTGCAATTCAAAGGGAAAGCTACATGTTGGAGGAGATCAGGCCTATCAGAGCAGTGGCACTTTTAATTCTGTACCTTCCCAGGTCAATTCCTTCAATTTCCATAATCTTTAGGGATTAGTGTCCTCTATTTTTCCCAGGTGACACTTCAGTCCCAAATCTCTCCATTTCATACTGCTTAACTACTCCAAACATGATTTTAAAGGGACATTTAACAAGAGGCTTAACAAGGCTTGAAAAGGGAAAATTATGTTTCATATCAGGGTAATCCAAGTAGAATTTCCTTTCTTTCCTTTGCAGCAAAAATTCAAATCTGTTTTAAGTGAGACTGTTGAAGACTAAAAACTAAATTGAATGACTTGTTATCAGAAAAGAGAGTATTGTTTGGGTTGGGCTTTCCTGGCGATATTTACCTTCATGTTTTCCGCAGTCAGAAAAAATAAGCTTCTGTGCTTTTTAAACTGTATTTGTGTTAGACAACTCTTCAAACAGAGATTGCTTTCAAAGAGGTCAGGGATGCCAAGACCAAACCAACGTTATTTATAAGATGTGCAATTCCAAAATAACTCCATCGAGTCAGTCAGATGTTGGGACTGGATTTGGCATTTTTAACTACATATCGAGTCCTTCCTAAAGACCTGGGACAGACAGATATTGTTTGATGGCGTTAAAGCCCCCCGCTGCATGCGCCCCACCTCCACGCATGTATGTGTGCACCCTCGCATACATCCCGCCCCGGTGCATGCGCATACATGCCCCCCACATGCCCCCCACACCCCACGCAGTGGTGGGTTGCTCCCAGTTTAGTCCAGTTCTATATAACTAGTAGTAAAACCGGTGGGAGGCCCCGCCCACCCGCCACAACATCATCATGGCTTAGGCCCAGGGTACCTGGCGGACCATCTGCAGCCAGCAACAGCTCCCCATCGCCCAGTGCGCTCTCACAGGGAGGGCCTCCTTGGGGTCCCGTCGGCCAGACAGTGTCAGCTGGCGACTCCCAGGGAGCGGGCCTCTTCTGTGAGCGCGCCTACTCTGTGGAATCAGCTCTCCCTGGAGCTCCAGATGGCCCCTGACCTTCGCTCTTTCTGCCGTGATCTCAAAACATGGCTATTTGGCCTGGCTGGATTGGACTGAAGGGGTTTTTTAAAGGGATTGTATTGGTTTTAAGATTTGAATACTGAATTTTATGTGTTTTTTATCGTTGTGAGCCGCCCTGAGTCCTTTGGGAGAGAGGGCGGCATACAAGTTTAATAAAATAAAATAAATAAATAAATAAATCATGGCTGATTTGCGCATGCGCAGAAGCACGAGTGAGCAAAGCTAGCACGCATGTGTGCTCCCGCTGCGAACCAGTAATAAAGGTATGTGGAACCCATCCGACCCCACGCATGCACGCGCGGGCCCCCCACATGCACCCCGCCCCTGCGCATGTGCAGCAGAGACCCGAAGGCCAGCTGGCTGGCGGAAGACACGTGCACATGTGCGGCAGAGCTGAACTGGGGCAACGGCTCACATGCCCACAGAGAGGGTGCTGCGTGACACCTCTGGCACACATGCCATCACTGGGGTAATTAGACGTCTGCAAGAAAGCAAGTAAGCTCAGAGAGCACTAGGGACACCCCATCCTCTGTATATTTGATGTGAAAATGCTTCTAATAATCCCAGTTCATGCAATTACTTACTCAGCTAGGATCCTAAAGCCTGGTGAGCTGCCCAGCCCACAATTGCCTCTAGCAACATTCCTACCCCTTGATTTTGAAGTAGCCAAGCATTCATCTTCCCAGTCTAGGTTAATAAATCCCTGCATCCCAACTGTTCGGACTGTTTATTTATTCACCACAGGAACTAGGCAGAAGGCATCTGTTCACTTCATCAAACCGTTCCAGCACCAAGCCTCCTCGTTGTCGGAATTAGCTACAATCCGCACAGGCCGCTGATGGGCCACAAAATATGCATTCTAACTAAATTCCATCCTGCTTTACCTAATTTTGTTTTTGTTTCTATTTTCAATCCATTTATACCACTTCTCCCATATTGTATAATATTCCAAATCCATTCATCCTTTCAGCTCAAGCGTCATCTTGTCAGCGCAGTCCAAGATTTTTTTTTAATGATTAAGTCTGTTTCACTTAACAACATAAATTTTGGGCTCAGTTGCGGTCGTAACTCGAGGACTGCCTGTACTTTTCAACAAAGCTCTGGATTTAGTACTTACTGCTTCCAGAGGTGGTTTCGTTCTTTTGTATGGCTACTCTATATATGTGCTATAATTCTTCTGGAGGGCAGGATAAATAAAAGACATTGTTCTGCCCCAGCTACGGACCCCAAAGAACGCAGCACACACAAACTCTATACAAAGCTTATTTAACTCAAATAACTTAGTCTTTATCAATCAAAGGCTGTTAATGAACTGTCTTAACAGCCTACCAGAATTCTAAGATTAAGGTAATCACATTCTTACTAGAGTTGGCAGAAAGCCCAGAAGCAATTTTGCAGAGAATCCAGATGCGAAGTAAAGTGAACTAAAGTTGTTCCCTACAATTGCTTCAGTCAGTGTTCCTCCTTAAATAGGCTAAGGGAGTGGCCAATTAGCCCCAAGCCTTACTCTCGAGGAGACCTCCTCCTGAGGAGCCACTCCTGCCTTTTGGCAACTCTGCGTGCCTGTGCATTGAGAAGAGGCTCCTCCTCTTCGTCCTCTTCACTTAAAGGAGCTTCTGGAGGTTGTGAAGGCCCTGGCTGAATCCCTGCCTCTGGCACCACAACTTCTCCAGCCTCCTCACTGTCCGACTTGAGCGCCACCATACCAGCCTCCTCGTTGGAATCAGCTACAATCCGCACAGGCCGCTGAGGGCCACAACAGACATACACAGATAGTCCTTATTTACAATCATTCCATTTAGCAGCCATTCAAAGTTACCGCAGCATTGAAAAAAACTGGCTCACAATTTGTCCTCACACAGGTGTCATAGTGTCCCCCTGTGGACACATAAATCAAAATTTGGGTATTTGGCAATGAGCATGTATTTATGACAGCTGCATTATCCCGCGGTCACGTGATCTCAAACTTGTGACCTTCCTAGATGGCTTCCAAGAACTGAAGTCAATGGGGAAAGCCGGATTCACACAATTGTGTGATTCACTTAACAACCAATGCAATTCACTTAACCTATCATGGCAAGAAAAGATCGGAAAATCAGGTGGGGCTCACTTAAAAACCACCTCACTTAGCAACGGAAGTCCCAGTCTCAATTGTGGCTGCAAGTCAAGGTCTACCAATGTCAGAGCGTTTGCTGCGTGACTACTTCTAGGGCAGTGATGGCAAACCTTTTAGACAACAAGTCTAACTGCACGCATGCGCATGCCCAAACTGAAAGATGCGTGCACGAGAGAACATGGTGCACGCGCAGACATGTGCGAATGTGTGCGTGCACAGACATGTGCGAATGTGCACATGCATGGACATGCAAGAATGTGCACATGCATGGACATGCACAAACGTGCACATGCATGCATGTCCGTGCATGCAGAGACCCAAAGACCAGCTGGCCGGCAGGAGGCAGGGCATCCCAACACTGGCAGCACGGCAAGAAGTAAGATCTTTTTCTTTCATGAACTTCTGTTTCGTCATTTTCAGGGAAACAGAAGCTCACGGATGAAACGCCACAGAGATCTGACCTGGGGTGACGGCGTGTGTGCCAGCAGAGAGGACTCTGTGTGCGACCTCTGGCACGTGTGCCATAGGTTCACCATCACGGTTCTAGGACTACTTCTAGGAGACAACCCAGGAACAAAACACAGCACACAGAGTCTTAGACGTTTAACAGTGGTTTATATACAAGACATATACAGAAATATATGTGGTTGGAAAATACCTCACTAGCAATCAAACTTCTTCTTAACTCTACACGGAGAGAGCTCAGCAATCAATACCGGACACAAGGAGAGAGAATACGCCCTCTCCTGGCTGAAAGTTATAAACACCTTTTAAAGGGGTAGAAGACTTGTGTGGACCCCATCAGAGTCTTAAAGAGGCTATGCCAATGCTGATTCATTCTCATTGCATCAGTCTTACATTTCATCAGCTTTACAGTTGCATTAGCCTTACAGTGGCTGGTCAGCTTTAAATCATCATTACCCCCGACAACCAATATAAAACACATAAATGTAAAATATAGTAGTTTACAAATCAGGCCAGTTTTCAGCTCCCCTAATTCAACATCTCAGGAAATTCTGGAATGGGTAGTTAGGCTAAGCCCTGTACAGAAGCTATGGATAAATTGAATAAATTAATAAAACTGATGCTTAGATGTAAAATGTTCCACCACTCTTACAATGAGCCTTTTGTAGTTTGAGTTTCTTAAACCAATGATTAGGAATAGGCCTACTTTTCTCTATTGTAATCATTATATGAGAACTAAGTCATCAAGGCTAGGGGTTACATTTCTTTGTTCCTTGCCTTTTAATAGCTTCTCTTTTTTTTATTATTCAGCTCGTCAAAAATAGAGTACAATGCATTTAGCTAAAGTAAAAGAAAATATGCAGAAAATTCATTGTGAGGTTTCCACAGATATGTAAAACGTCGCAGATATGTAAGCTAGCCATCTCCCAGCCACTGAGCCGTTTCTACTGAGATTGTATCAGATCCCTGCAGGTTTCTCACCGAGCATAACAGAAGCTATCGCAACCATCAAAACCAGTCCAAAAAAAAAAAAAAAAAAAAGCACACTTCTCCAGTTTTCCTTCCCATAATGCAGATTAAGAAAGGTTGAGCTCTTTCTCAAGCGCAATCTGTTTCCTTGCAGTACACTAGAGCACAGAGTCTGAAAACTATTCATCTATAATCTCTAGCACAGGGGTGTCAAACTCAAGGCCCGGGAGGGCAAGTATCATGGAGAAACCTGGCTGGTTATCAAAGACTCAGAATTTTGGCCTAGGTCAGGTATCAGCAACCTGTGATGCTTTGGGCCCTCTGCTGTGGCTCCCTGTTGGGTGATCCCATCACTGGCTGCCCCCAGCCCCGCTCCTTGCCCTCCCCTCCTCGCCTGGCCTGAGAAGGTAAGGGCGACAGCGGGACATGGAGAAGTGATGATGAAGAGCCTTGGTAGTACAGTGGTCTAAGGCACCCTGTTATTAAGCTGGTTATTAAGACCAGCTGCCTGCAATTACTGCAGGTTCGAATCTCGCCAGGCTCAGCCTTCCATCCTTTCTAAGGTAGGTAAATTGAGGACCCAGTTTTGGGGGCAATAAGCTGACTTTGTATAAATATACAAAAGGATGAAGGCTATTGCTGAGTGCATTGTAAGCCGCCCTGAGTCTCTGGAGAAGGGCGGCATATAAATCAAATTTAAAAAAAAAAAAAAGTGGCCGGGGCAGAGACAGAGAGATACAGAGAGAGAGGTGGGGAAATAGGGAAACAGGGGGAGGGAGGGAGGGAGAGATGTCAAAAGGATTTTGTGGTTCCCGGTGTTTTTTAACAACTGGTTCTCTGCCCTAATGACCAGCTGGGTAGGCGTGGCTAGGGGGATCATGTGACTGGTGGAAGTGAGTGACGGCGAGTTGGCCACGCCCACCCAGGTTTTGTGGCTCCCGGTGTTTTCTTTTCTGTGGGAAACGGGTCCAAATGGGCTCTTTGAGTGTTTAAGGTGGCAAACCCCTGGCCTAGGTAAACTGTCAATCTAACACAACAGGGATTTTCTTATTCAAGCAATAAAAACACATATTTGAACACATACCGGCACTTCTTACCGATTCCAATAAACACAATGAGCTTTATTTCTGCATGGCCATATAGAATTGGCACTGTTCCTTCCATGATTTATTATTTGCTTTATCGTTTATACAAGCCACGTGCTCCCATTTATTGGCTCAGTTTTTATCAAAGGGGTAGTCTAATTGCAAAATTAGGCATAATCAGCGGACAAGCTTACATAAACACAATTATGCAATTTAGATGGAGAAGTAGGTCAGTTTAAAACTGGGGATGCAAAACAAAATTCTCTTGTTCTTACTTCACTTTTGATCTATTACTGCCAAGGGGACTGGACAAAAAAGAAATGGTTAAAGATTACATTATCTATCCTACCAACAAACACCAGCCATTATTTAATGTATGTTAACATTACATAAAACTTCCTCCACTCTCTGTAACAAGTAACCATAGGAACTCTTCCTTTAAATCTATCAATCAATCAATCACTTATTTAAAAAGTAGGCAACAAGCCATTTCCAGTGAGTTGGCCACAGTTGATTTGCTCTGTATAGTGTTTGAAAATGTTAGTAATGATATTACTGCACTAGCTCATGGATATCCATGTTTTGTTCACCAGAAACATGTGCAAAACAAATCAACACTGTTATCCCGTTGCTGGAATAGGCTATCATGTTCTACCTAATCAACTTCTAAAGGTGTTTACTTTTCAAGTATATAAATTTATGTCAACAGGAGCAAGCTGTGTCTCCTCAGGAACACTGAGAGCACTGAAATAGTCCTTCGAAGTTCACTACTTGATATCAACTTTATCCCAAGATCTAAACTAGGGGCCTGCAGCTTTAAACACTCAAAGAGCCATTTGGACCTGTTTCCCACAGAAAAGAAAACACCGGGAGTCACAAAACCTGGGTGGGCGTGGCCAACTCATCACTCACTTCCACCAGTCACATGACACCCCCCCCCCAGGCACACCTACCCAGCCGGTCATTAGGGCAGAAAACCGGTTATTAAAAACCACCGGGAACCACAAAACCATTTACACATCTCTCTCTCTCTCTCTCCCTCTCTCCCCTCTCTCCCTCTCTCCCCACCTCTCTCTCTGTATCTCTCTGTCTCTGCTCCGGCCACTTCTCCATCACCTGCCTTTACCTTCTCAGGCCAGGCGAGGGTGAGGAGGGCGGGCCAGCCAGTGGTGGGATCACCCAACAGGGAGCCACAGCAGAGGGCCCAAAGAGCTGCATTTGGCTCCGGAGCCACAGGTTGCTGACACCTGATCTAAAGTAAGTGTAGTTTAACAGTCATGGTCCACAAGTTTTATTTTATTTTATTTTATTAAACAATGTAACTAAAGTTACATTGACTACTGAAAGGCATCAAATAGGTTTCATCCAGTTGGGAGTCATCAGATATATGTAGCCAGATTTTATTCTAAGGGGTTCAAACCCACTACTAGAAATTGAGTATTTGCTAATCTACCCTACCCGGCCATGGATGGTGTGCATGTGTTTTTAATGTTTTTAAAATGCTTTTATAATGTTTTTTTTTTAAAAAAAATTATGTCACTGTTTGTATTATTTCTATTGTAAGCCGCCCAGAGTCCCTTGGGAGTTGGGCAGCATAGAAATATGATTAATTAAATTAAATTACCCTACCCTACTCTACTCTAGGTAAAGGTAAAGGTTCCCTTCGCATATATGTGCTAGCTGTTCCTGACTCTAGGGTGCGGTGCTCATCTCCGTTTCAAAGCCGAAGAGCCAGCGCTGTCCGAAGACATCTCCGTGGTCAGGTGGCCGGCATGACTCAACGCCAAAGGTGCATGGAATGCTGTTACCTTCCCACCAAAGGTGGTCCCTATTTTTCTACTTGTATATTTTACGTGCTTTCGAACTGCTAGGTTAGCAGAAGCTGGGACAAGTAACAGGAGCTCACCCCGTTACACGGCACTAGAGATTCGAACCGCTGAACTGCCGACCTTTTGATCAACAAGCTCAGCGTCTTAGTCACTGAGCCACCGCATCCCTCTACTCTATTCTACTCTTCCAATATTTCAGCTGATTGGTCTTATGGGATGCAGCAGGAGATAAACTCCCTCTTTCTGAGACAACTGTAGCCAAAAGAGGTTAACAAGACCATTGCCTGGATCATTATAAACTATCATTGTCAGCACCCTTCTCTTTTTTTTTTTTTACTATGGCCGCTACTTCATTTCCCAACTCCAATTTAAAAATAGTGACAGATGGTTGTTGTTCCTTTTTTGAAGCCAGTAAGTGGTCCCTTTTCCACTTCAAGGACCTAGAAGGAAGATTGTTTTTCTATACACTTTCAAAACTTTTCAGAGTTTGCCAGGCACACTTTGCAAAAATTCTGTGCCAGACAAGCACTATGCAAAATTCTGAAACAATCCGCTTTTTAAAAAAAAAAAAATGAAGCCCTTCAACCCTATCTACTTCATCATTGATATTCTCACCACAATGGCAATTTTTGCACTACGTGCTAACTAAAAAGCTTGGTTAAAGGACACACGCTGACCTTATACCTGTCCCCCTTACGCGTGGCATTTTAAGCAAGTACTCTGGCTCACTGTGCTATTCAAATCTGAAACGGATGGCATTTAAGCTTGCCAGAAACCAGGTTCTGTAGCCTTCAAAACTCCTTGGTTACAAGTCTTAGAAAACCAGAAGGACACCTATTAAGAAGCTGGACAAGAACCTAAGTCATAATGCTCGATTCAAGTTCAGCACATGAAGGGGACGCAGTGCTGCATGCTCATTAACCCATCTTTTTAGCATAGCCTAATCTGCAGAGACAGCTCGTTTCCTGAAAAAGGGGTTGTTTCCAAATCTAAGGTAAAGGTAAAGGTTCCCCTCGCACATATGTGCTAGTCGTTCCCGACTCTATAGGGGGCAGTGCTCATCTCTGTTTCAAAGCCAAAGAACCAGCACTGTCCGGAGACGTCTCCGTGGTCATGTGGCCGGCATGACTCAACGCCAAAGGCTCACAGAACGCTGTTCCCTTCCCACCAAAGGTGGTCCCTATTTTTCTACTTGCATTTTTTATGTGCTTTCGAACTGCTAGGTTGGCAGAAGCTGGGACAAGTAACGGGAGCTCACCCTGTTAGGCGGCACTAGGGATTCGAACCGCTGAACTGCGGACCTTTCGATCGACAAGCTCAGCGTCTTAGCCACCGTGTCCGTTAGGTGGGATGCAGTGTAGATGGGCTAAATGTAGATACCCTTCCAAATGTAGATGGGCTAAATTTCACCATGGGTGCACCAGTATAGACCATTAATATACACTCTTCTCTTAACATAAGACTGCTAAGCTTAGACTGTAAAGTTAAAGCACCATCGAATGCACGTGTGCAGCAGTAGCTAAAAAAGGACATCAATCTAAGATGTCAATGAATTATAGACTAGAATTATAACCGGTATATTATCTTGCAAAATGTTCAAAGAAGGGAAGAAAGGAAAACACTGATGGAATACCACCGTTATGGAGGTGCTACCTGTATCCTAAAAATACATGACTTAATGCAGTTCAGGGATGAGGTGGCTCAGTGGCTAAGACGCTGAGCTTGACGATCGAAAGGTCGGCAGTTCAGCGGTTCGAATCCCTAGTGCTGCGTAATGGAGTGAGCTCCCGTTCCTTGTCCCAGCTTCTGCCAACCTAGCAGTTCGAAAGCAGGTAAAAAATGCAAGTAGAAAAACAGGGACCACCTTTGGTGGGAAGTAACAGCATTCCGTGCACCTTTGGCATTGAGTCATGCCGGCCACATGACCACGGAGACATCTTCGGACAGCGCTGGCTCTTTACTTTGAAACAGAGATGAGCACCATCCCTAGAGCTGGAAATGACTAATACGCATGTGCAGGGGAATCTTTACCTAATGCAGTTCCTGAGCTATATTCTAATTCTATTCATGTACATCTGGCTGAATCTTGGTTACGTACAGTAGAACCTACATCTACATAAGCACACATAGAAGTGCTCTAAACAGATTGGCATGAGCCATAGAAATAACACTGTAAAAAAAAATCCCTGAAAGCATCTTGCATCTTGCAGTGTCAATGTGTTCCCTTGACAAGCAAAACATTCCTTGGACTTCGGGAAAGGACTCCTATCGTGCATTCTTAAAGAAGTTCATCCTTCGAAGCTTTCCAGAATGGAGGTGGGCAGGTGAAAGAAATGAAGTGGTTTTTAATGAGCAAAAGATGAAGTCCAGCTCATCTACGACTGAAAGCAGAGAGGCGTCCAAGGAAGACAATGCTTTAACCGCTACTGCCATCTTGTGTCATCATTATTTAAAATAAAGCTAAACACAGCTGCCCAATTGCACAGGAAAAGAAAGGAGAGGTGGATCTTTCCAACCGAGGTTTGTCAACATGCTGGAGAGCAGAGGCCCTGCAGTCAGTGTATTGAGGTAATCCAACAGAAAGGGGATCAGAGGTGAAGCCAATATAAGAATCTGCTGAATCACATCACTGCTCCAGTGTTTTCTGTCTCTCAGCTAGATGGGTTTTTTTTATCATTATACCTCTAAACCCATTTCATTTTTCATTTCATTTCATTTTATTAAATTTGTATACCGCCCTACTCCCGAAGGACTCAGGGCGGTGAACAGCCATAAAATAAAACATGTAGATACAAAATTTAAAATAGAGATAAAACTAATTAAATAAATTTGGCATGAACCCATGATGACGAACCTATGGCATGGAGAGTCCTCTCTGCTGGCACACACGCCATCACCCCAGGGTCAAATCTCTGTGGCGTTTCTTTTGTGAGCTTCTGTTTCCCTGCAAACAGCGAAACAGAAGTTCACGAAAGAAAAAGATCTTACCTCTTGCTGCGCTGCCGGTGTTGGCATGCCCCGCCTCCCGCTGGCCAGCTGGTCTTCAGGTCTCTGCTGCGCATGCATGCATGTCCATGTCCATGCATGCACACGTTTGCGCATGTCCATGCATGTGCATGTTCTTGCATGTCTGTGCATGCTCACATTCAAACATTTCTGTGTGTGCACCATGTTCTCTCGTCCATGCATCTTTCAGTTTGGGCATGCGCCTGCACGCAGTTTGGGCACTCAGTGTCTAAAAGGTTTGAAATCAGTGCTTTAAACCAGGGGTGAAATCCAGCAGGTTCTGACCAGTTCTGGAGAACCGGTAGAGGAAATTTTGAGTAGTTCGGAGAACCGGCAAATACCACCTCTGGCTGGCCCCAGCGTGGGGTGGGAATGGGGATTTTGCAGTATCCTTCCCCCAGGAGTGGGGAGAGAATGGCGATTTTACAGTATCTTTCCCCTGGAGTGGGGAGGGAATGCAGATTTTGCAGTATCCTTCCCCTGGAGTGGGGAGGCAATGGGGATTTTGCAGTATCCTTCCCCTGGAGTGGGGAGGGAATGGGGATTTTACAGTAGCCTTCCCGTGGAGTGGGGAGGGAATGCAGATTTTGCAGTATCCTTCCCCTGGAATGGGGAGACAATGGGGATTTTGCAGTATCCTTCCCCTGGAGTGGGGAGGGAATGGGGATTTTGCAGAATCCTTCCCCTGGAGTGGGGAGGCAATGGGGATTTTGCAGTATCCTTCCCCTGGAGTGGGGAGGGAATGGGGATTTTGCAGTATCCTTCCCCTGCCACGCCCACCAAGCCACACCACCACCAAGCCATGCCCACAGAACCGGTAGTAAAAAAAAAAAAATGGGTTTCACCGCTGCTCTAAACTGTCCTGTTATTGATTCTCAGCATCTGGTCATTATAGTTAAAACGGACACTGCAGAATAAACCACAATGACCAAGTTCACATATCTCAGTATGACATGTTCACACCTGACTGTTGTAGTTCTTGCATGTGAAGGGAATGACTGGGTTCACATAACAGGCTCAGCCACAACAAACAAACAAACAAACAGATCATGCCTCACTACAACATAAACTCTAAATTTCTTTGCTATTCTTAGTATTCTGAAGGTTTCCACCCCCTCCTAACATTTCACCAAAATATGCTTCCTAAATCCTTCCTTCTGGGATGATTAAAAAAACAGGTATTGTTTTTTTTGTTTTTTTTATGCCAGCCTAGACAACGGTTATGGGGGAAATGATGCTGGGTGACATTTTTGAAAATGCATGGCATGTGGTACGAATTTCTTGGCAAATTCTAGTTTTTATCTTCCTCCACTGTCAAACTGAATAGGTCAAGATAGCAGGCTCATTTCTGAATACTGATATAAAATGACACAAGGAGCGTATAACCTAAATTCCACTTTACACTGAAAACTGACCCATCATGAAACTCATGATCTATAGTAAATGTACAATTGTTCTTATTAATCAGAATTAAAGACTTTAAATTGGGGAGTTCATAATTTTCGTTATCTACCCAAGGGGTGTCCAGCCTTGACAACTTTAAGACCGATGGACTTCAACTCCCGGAATTCTCTAGCCAGGTCTTAAAAGTTGCCAACATTGGAAACCCCTGCAATATATAGTAATAATACAAAGTAATGAGTTCAGACGGGTAGCAGCCTATACACTTAACCCTGGTTTCATCAGTTGCCTATCTTTACAAAATATACTGTATTGAATCATAGCCAAAATCAAGTCAAAAAGAAAAGTAATATCAGGTTAGTGATGAAATCCAATTTTTTTTACTACCGGTTCTTTGGGCATGGCTTGGTGGGCATGGTGGGCGTGGCAGGGGAAGAATACTGCAAAATCCCCATTCCCTCCCCACTCTTGGGGGAAGGATATTGCAAAAACTCCATTCCCACCCCACTCTGGGGCCAGCCGGTTCTCCGAACTACTCAAAATTTCCACTACCGGTTCTCCAGAACCTGTCAGAACATGCTGGATTTCACCTCTGTATCAGGGTTCCAGTTAACACACCCAACAGAATCAAAACTCCAAGGCAGGCATATTCCCCAAAGTACAGATTTATTAGGCATGTCATACTGGGGAAAACCCAACTCTGGAGAACCCGAAGTTTCTCCCAGCCAAATCATCAAACCTCAAAGTTCTTCCTCTCAGGTCACACATCCGTCACATAGTCCAACCAGGTTGCAGCCACCATCTTGGCTGGCTTGTTCGGTCCATGCCTCTCCAAAACCTGGTAGAATGTCCTTGGCTCCCACAGGAAAGAATGTTGTTTTGGCTACACATCCCCAGCTTTCTCTATCTCCCCCCCTTTAGTTCTCACAGCTCCAACCAGCCTGGCTGTGGCAGCCCTGAAGATGCTCCCAAAATGGCTCCAGCTTAAAAATGGCTTCAGGGCTGACAGGCAGCTTATAAATCACCATACATCTAGAATTTCTATGATGGGCTTCTCCCAGCCAGCTGAGTTGGAAACAGATATTCAAGGTTGTAAGAACTGATAACTGATAGATTTATTGAAGAAAAGATAAGAGAGCCAAACATGAAATGCATGCCAAATGTAAAATGCATTTATAGTGAAATCAAGATTCAGTTCTTGCTTCTCTTTATCTGCTTCTACAAGCAAATCACTTTGGGGCAGGAGCAAATGTGCCCTTTATTTGAGCAATGAACTTAGTTCATGCCAAGCTTTTTGTTTATGTCCTTCTAAGAAGTGGCTGTCACAAAACAAGTCAAATGTCATCCATTATGCACAGCCCATCCTGAGCAATGACACTTAACAGGAGTGGATGTTAGATCAGTACTTGCCTCAAACCTTAAACAAGTATTAATCAGGAACAATAAATCATACCATACTAATACAGATTCAAAAAAAAACAAAAAAAAAACAACCAACCAAATCCTTTTGCTACTTTGGGCTGTCAACTCTGATTGATTCATGACCTTGCATTATTCTCAGCCCTGGCTTTTTTGATTATATTAAATCATGTCTCCAACACTACTAGTCAACCTGGCCAACATTAAGTGAGAATTCTTAATTCAACCATATCTGGAAAGAATCATAGGGCTCGAAGGGACATTCTAGTCCAGTGACGGTTAACCGTTTTGGTGCCAAGTGCCCAAAGTGCACATGCTTGTGCACGAATGCACTTGCGTGTGCCAGAACCTCCAAAATGCAATGCGAGCACCCCCCCATGCATGTGCCTCCCTGTGCATGGCCATGCATCCCCCATGCATGCACCCCGCACTCCCCCTGGCCGTTTTGGCTTCCATGTTGGTGCAGGAGGTTGCACCAACCTGGAAACCAAAACGGGGTGCAGAGGTGCCGCATAAGGTCCCCCCCGTGTCCCATTTTGGGCCTGGAAAGCCTCCTGCACCAACCTGCACCCCCCCTGTGAATGGACCCTGACCCCCCGCGCATGAGCGGCAGAAACCCGAACATCAGCCAGCTGGTGGGAGGCACATGCGCATACGCAGTGGAGCTGGGTTGGGGCGACAGCTGGCGTGCCTGCAGAGAGGGCTCTGTGTGCCACCTGTGGCACGCGTGCCATAGGTTTGCCATCATGGCTCTAGTCCAACCCTCTGCTCAAGACAGACGTCTTATGCCACCCCAGTCAAATGTTTGTCTGGTCTATTTTTTGAAAACCTCCGGTGATGGAGCACCCACCATCCCAGGAGGCAAGCTATTCCACTGATTAATCGCCCTGTCAGAAAACTTCTCCTTACTTCAAGGTTGTATCTCTCTTTGACAAGCTTCCACCCATTCCTTCTTGTCCTGCCCTCTGTTGCCCTAGAGAATAAGTCAATCCCCCTCTTCTTTCTGACAGCCCCTCAGGAGCTCAAAGAGTGCCATAGATTTGCTGCTAACTCATGATTTAAAACCCACAATCTCTCGTCCTCCTCATACGGTACCTGAAATTTGAAGCAGCGCTTCCATCCTTCAAATTTAACTTTGTCTGCTGAAGGAACCCAGGCCTAGTGTCTTATCTACTCCGGCAACACGATTACAGCAGCCCTTACAGTACCAGGACTCCATACAATGGAATCTGAACTATTGTTCAGCAGCAGTAGCATCAGGAGACCTTTGCATTCTACAGGGACAGTCAGTCTCTGCACAAAAGAATAAATAGTACCCAAGAATCAGTGAAGGGGAACAGTTTGATTCTCAAGGGCAAATCAAGAGACTTATAATTTCATTGCGCAACAGCCGAGCTAGAATTTATTCAGAAGGTTCAACAATGTCATTGATTAATCCACGAAGGACGAAAGATAAGGCAGCAGTTTATGGAACAAGTCACAACCTTCTACGCTGAAAACATTGTACGAATATTATATAAACCGCAACATCTGGAATCACGCAATATGGTGTAAATAAAACCAAATAACCCAACACTGGAGCTAAATGGGCTGGGTGACCCCAGTTGACATCAAATGATTCTTCTCTCATTGTGTGCATTAATCAGATCACACCAAAAAGCCATTTATCACAACCACAATGTGTTGTGCACGTTTGATTGTTTTGCAAATGGCAACTGTCTACAGGCAATAATAACTGTTCGTGCCTTCTATATACTTTACTAGTTACTAATCTCACTTTTTATTGCTTTCTTCCCAAAAGCAGTAAAACTGAGCACATATCCACTGTCTTATAATAGTACAATCCATGGAAGCCAATTATCTTCCCAAAATTGTCACCTCTGAAATTAGGTGTTTGTTGCTGAGATACAGATAGTCCTTGACTTACAGCAGTTTGCTTAGTGACTATTCAAAGATACAAAAGTGCTGAAAAAAGTGACTTATGACCATTTTCCACACGACTGTTGCAGGCATCCCCATGGTCACATGATCAAAACTTAAGATGCCTAGCAACTGGCATGTATTTATGACAGTTGCAATGTCCTGGGGTCATGTGGTTAAGTGAATTGTCCCCTTTTGAAACCTTCTGACAAGCAAAGTCTGTGGGGAAGCCAGATTCACTTAACCACCATGTTACAAAAGTAACAACTGCAGTGATTCACTTAACAACTGTGCCAAGAAAAGGTTATAAAATGGGTCAAAACTCACTTAACATCTTCCTCATTTGGCAAATGGAAATTTTGGACTCATAACACTATTCGGGTCACCCCAAGGGCACAGATAAACCTCTAAGTGACCTCAACGACTCTCAGAAAGAGTGCTAATGACCAGATGACCGCAAGGAATATAAATCCTTCCATCCTCCACCATTCAGTCAGAACTGAAGAAGCTTCTCGGATAAGAAGCAAAATGATTTCAAGAAGAAACAAAGTCCAGGTGACCTTTGGGACAACTTAAATGGGCTTCACTACTTTATGGTTCAGGATATTGCACTTTGTCAACCCAGTCCATTTATAGAAGTGTAGAAAGAGAATCAAAATGACAGGTCCAGCCATTTTTAAAAATTGCCACATTAGAACTGACTCTTACCCTGTATTCTTAAGACTCTTAAGACCCTCCTATTCCAGCAAGCCGGCCTGGCCTAATTTTCTCCCCTTTCTTTTAAATTTTTAAATTGAAATTTTAATTTGTTTTAAATTATTGGGATTTTTTAATTGTCTTAGGCTAAATTATTTAAAATTATTTAATTTAGTTTTAATTATGTTTCTAACTTTTGTATTTATGTATTTTATTTTGTGCCTGTTCACCGCCCTGAGTCCTTCGGGAGTAGGGCGGTATATAAATTTAATAAAACATAAACAAACATAAAACATACACCTAATAACTCACAATTAATTGAACTAAGCCAACTGTTTGTATTTGCAAAGCCAACAAGGTAGCCAAAGTCATTTCAGCCTAGATCAGGGGTGTCAAACCCAAGCCCCGAGGGGCCAGATCTGGCCCATGGGGCTGCCCTGGAAACAGCGACGGACCGGCCCATGCTGCCTCTGCCAGCTAAAACGGAGTTCGGGCGGGCCACAGGAGGCCGTCACAGCCAGAAACGGAGCTCGGGAGCCCGTTTTCGTTGGCAGAGCGCTCGAGCCACCACAGGCGCCCCCGACATGAGTGACGTCGAGCTGGCCACGCCCACCCTGGCCTCCCAAGGTCAAACACAACCCTGATACGCCCATAATGAAATCAAGTTTGACACCCCTGGCCTAGATCGTGTGCAAAATTTACATATACATTTACGAGGCCGATAAACAATTAAGGGAATACAATCCATCCGCGTTGATTTAAGCCCCACATCATGCTCAGCTGAAGGTTCCTGCTAGAGGGAACAAAGGCTAACAAGAAAAATACCATCATGGAGAGACCACTCCAAGGTCCAGAGAGGGGGGGAAAAAAAGCAGAAGCATTTCAAGAGACATCCATGAAACAAGTAAGATCTAAGAAAACAAAACCAAGGAGACCAACTTGTTTCATGGCTTGGAGCATAAGATGGTTAGAGACATTTCTCCACCAAATTTCGCTTATTAAACTCTTGTGCTCCTTTCAACCTCTCTAGCCCAGGGCTCAACTGCCATTAATCTACAGTGTTCCTGAAAAAAATGTTGACAAGGGAAACTTTTACTATCCAGCAGTTCTCTCCTCCTGAGGAAATCTTACTTTTTAAGATAGATAGATAGATAGATAGATAGATAGATAGATAGATAGATAGATAGATAGATAGATAGATAGATAGATAGATAGAGAATCATGGCCTTGTTCTGGATTGGTATTTCTGACATTGGTTCTGCAGCAGGAGGCTTAAATCTTCCCTTTGCAGCTGATAAGAGATTTCCCCACATTTAGCATTTCCTTCTGGGAAATGTTCTCAAGTTTGGTTATTGCAGCTTCCAGACTACAATAATTGGGTTTACACATAATGCGAAGCCAAAAGCAACAAAACATAATGGCTACAGAGTGCCTGAATCTTGATTTTTTTTTTCAATTAACTTCATTTTCCTGACTTGTAGCAATACACCAAGCCATAAACCAATCCTGCAGGCAGAGATCTCTCAAGCCACCGGAGCTCAACTGCAGTTTGGCTAATTTATGGTTCAGTGTCTAGGCAGAAAACACTCTTTGGATTGCTGTTAGGTTCAAAGAAAACCCATTGTATTGTTTTTGATTTCTCTAGAGGATGAGCAAGATAAGGATTTAATTTCAAAGTAAACTTGACAGGGTCCCTGGGAATTCTGATGCAGAAATGTTTAACTCGCTTAAGTGAGCTAAACAAGATGTTACCAATAAACTTCAGATGGGCTTTGATGGTGCCTCAAATGATGCAGCTTCTTCCTCAGCATACGTGGCTGTTAGTTTGAAAACATCTTGTATATTGGTCTGTTTCTCTTCATGCATAGATGATCTTCTTTCCTTCCTCTTTTACTGCTTTGGGTGTCGAAGGAGATACAACATTCTGGTTCTTGTTGTGATCCGCCAGCAGCCTGAGGAGATGGCAGCAGAGTCGGACAGCGATGAGGCTGAGGAAGAACATGGGCCAGTCCTGGAGGCTGGGGAAGGCCCAGATGAGGGCTCTGCGTCAGAGGCAGAGATGGGGCCAGGGCCATCGGGGAGTGATGTGAGGACTCCGGAGTCTCCAGAGGCTGACAGTAGAGAGGCAGAGGAACAGGAGGAGACTGTTCCTAGTACATGCATGAGAAGAGCTGCCAGAAGGCAAGAGCAGCTAAAGCAAAAAGGACAACTCGGGAGTAAGGCCAAGAGATGATTGGCCCCTCCCATAAGGCTTAAAAGACCAGCAATGGCTCTTGGCCTCTTTGTCAGAAAACAACATTGATAGTATTGCTGCACTTATCTCTTGTCGGTGTCTTCTGCTTTTGAACTTTTGCCAAAAGAAACCTTTGGCAGTTTGCCTAATTATACCAAGGTTGGTGATTGGACTGAAGAATTTGTGTTATGAAGAGTTTGTTTTAATTTAGTTTGGACTACACTGAGAACGAATTAATTCTCAGCTGTTCTAATAAAGTCTGTTTGTTTTGGAACTGTTTGCATTGATTACTACCTACTTGGACCTGGGTCACAAAACCCACTACTGGCATCAACCATTGTTAATTGATATTGCTTTGATGTTGTCTCCCCATCCTCTTCTGGATCTGCCACATGTTCTTTGACGTTCTCTTTTTGTATATGTTTTGCATGGCATGGAGTCCCAAGGCATCCTCTCCAGGTGAGCAAACCATTTTATTTGCTGGGTTTTTAAATATATATGTAACTTAGGGTTGGTTCTATGTCAATTCTGTATCTCAGGGTCCCATCTCTGATTTTGTCGCTTCTGGTCACTCCAGGAGCTTTTCTCATTTCATGCATACCATGTTTTCCCGAAAAGAAGACCCTGTTCCCAAGACAGGGGGGTGGGAGGTGATTCTTATTATATGAATTTATTATATGACTCTTCTTTTATTAGTTTTACTGTTTTTATTTGAGGTTTTGTATTCTGTAAGCCACCTTGAATCGCCATGTGTGAATAGGAGGCGATATAAATTCCCCAAGTGAATGAATGAATGAATGAATAACATTTCAGGAAAGGGAAGTGTGGGAAGTAAAGGCCCTTTTCCATGCGCGACTGAAATACAGATAGATGACATGCAGGATTGCCACGTTGCACTTCTGAACCTTCAGTAGGGGAATCCTTCTGCTTGCTTTAGTGAAGCTTGCATTCCTCAAGCTTGCAAACAGGCAATGAAGTTAGGAGGAAAAATAAAGGGTGGAAAGAAAGAGAAGTACTTCATTGCGGTAATGCAAAAGGCAGGCAGCATCCCTCTTATCTCCAGGAAAGAAGACAACGCTGAGAAGAATAAAGGAGAACATCTGCCTGCACGTGTATATTGTTCCTAACTACAGCCTGCCTTCTCCTACAAAATAGAATTAATCTATTAGCTTTCTGTTGGGACACCTCAGCGTGAATTCTGCATTAGCTCTAATTCAGGAAAGTTCGCAGACCACAGTCGTTCCCCTGAAAACATCAGTTCCTCATAACAATCCCTGTCATTGTCCTTTTTTAAAAAAAACCCAACCATTTAAAATACAGGGGAATGAATGTACTTTAGATCATCGTAAAGTTGTATCGTAAAATCATCATAAACTCATTTCTAAAGATCTAAGTGCCCAAGCCCACTGTAACAACATTGCCAAAAAGGCATTAAAAGTTGTTAACCTAATCTTGTGTAGCTTCTTCTCTGGTAAGATTGTACTACTAACTAGAGCGTGCAAAACATTTGCTAGACCAATTCTCGAATATAGCTCATCTGTCTGGAACCTGCACTGCATATTGGACATGAATACAATCGAACGTGTCCAGAAATATTTCACAAGAAGAGTCCTCCACTCCTCTACCCGCAATTAAATACCTTATGCCTCCAGACTTAAATTTTTGGGCTTAGATAACTTAGAACTATGCCGACTTCGGTTTAACCTAAGTGTAGTACAGAAAATTATCTGCCGCAATGTCCTACCTGTCAATAACTACTTCAGCTTCAACCACAACAATACACGAGCACACAATAGATACAAACTCAAGGTAAACCGCTCCAAACTCAATTGCAGAAAATATGACTTCAGCAACAGAGTGGTCAATGCCTGGAATGCACTAACTGACTCTGTAGTTTCTTCTCCAAACCCCCATAACTTTAACCTTAAAGTGTTTACTGTTGACCTCACCCCATTCCTAAAAGGTCTTTAAGGGGCGTGCATAAGCACACCAGCGTGCCTTCTGTCCCTGTCCTAATGTTCCGTGTTATATGTATCCATTTCATGTATTCATAATTATGTCTATACTTATATCTGTTGTCTTATGTATGCTTGACAAATAAATAAGTAAAATAAAGTTATCTGAGCCTCTCTGGAGCCCAGAGCTGTGTTTAATATCAAGAACAAGCTCTTCTGGAAGTCACTGTGTGTGGAGTAAGTAGAGCTGAACGAAATCTGGAAAACGAATTTCTCTCCCATCCATTTTCTTGTCTGTTCCATTTATGCTATTAACAACGCAGACATGATTTCAAAGAGTAACAAGGAGTAACCAATGGTCTCTCTCTCTCTCTCTCTCTCTCTCTCTCTCTCTCTCTCTCTCTCTCTCTCTCTCTCTCTCTGTTTTTCTCTCTCTCTGTTCCAGGCTTGTCACAGGGAGAGAGATTTCAGGGAAAGGAAGATTAATGAAGGGAATAGACGTGACGTGATAACATCAGCCGAAGTCCTCTGGTGTTATGAATGCATGAAAAGTGGATTAGCTCAACCAATTAGGACTGGCGCTACTTATCAAATTGAGGATCTCCTGTCCCTTTACTGAGGGTCAGACAGGATGGCTATCCTGGAACCAGCACAGATAACTCCGGAGAACGTATCTGAAAATAGCAGAGTTCCGGGGTTAGTAAATATTACATAAGAAAGAGAGCTGAGGATGATTGACTAGCGAACAGTCAACAGACCAAGATGGCTGAGAGACAGAGTAATCCTTTTTATCATACATTGCATTAGAGATAGGGGTGAAATCCAGCAGGTTCTGACAGGTTCTGGAGAACTGGTAGCAGAAATTTTGAGCAGTTCGGAGAACCGGCAAATACCACTTCTGGCTGGCCCCAGAGTGGGGTGGGAATGGAGATTTGGCAATATCCTTCCCCCAGGAGTGGGGAAGGAATGGGGATTTTGCAGTATCCTTCCCCTGGAGTGGGGAGGGAATGGGGATTTTGCAGTATCCTTCCCCTGGAGTGGGGAGGGAATGGGGATTTTTACCTTTGCTGCTCTTTTAAGCCTTATGGGAGGGGCCAATCATCTCCAGGCCTTACTCCTGAGTCGTCCCTTTAGTTTTAACTGTTATTGCCTTCTGGCAGCTCTGTGCATGCACACACTGGGAACAGGCTCCTCCTGTTCCTCTGCCTCTCTGATATCTGACTCTGGAGGCTCCGGAGTCCACGCTTCCCAGCCAGATGGCCCTGGCCCCATCTTTGCCTCCAACGCAGAGCCCTCATCCGAGCCTTCCCCAGACTCCAGGACTGACCCATGTTCCTCCCCAGCCTCCTCACTGTCCGACTCTGCTGCCAGCTCCGCAGGCTGCTGGTGGACCACAACAGATGGGGACAGCCAATTTGTAGTGCAGACACATGTCCATTAAGCTTGTCTATTAAAGTTGTTGTTGCTTTTTTATCACATTCGAATCTTGCATATCCCAGTTCTAGTCCTGGTGCCTTTGATGAGCTTAACCTATCATCAACGCACCGCTGCAGCAGGGGTGGTTTACACTTACTTTCACTACCAGTTCGCAAATGGAAGCACATGCACCACCTCCACACATGCGCAGGACCTCCTGCGCGTGCGCAGAGTATCAAAAATGGGACATGATAACATCTGGGCGAGTATCAGAGTATCAAAAATGGAACATGATAACGTCCGGGCGGGTAGGAGCAGCCGCCCCTACCGGTTTGCCCGAACCGGATAGAACCAGCTGAATATCACCACTCTGCTGCAGCCTTGGAGACCTTCTCCAGAAAAACAGCTTTTTTGGGGCGGGAGGGGGGGAGTTTCAGTCTCCCTGCTGGGGCAAAAATATCTTGCCTGTACATGAGAAGAAAGAAGCATTTTTTTGCGTGTATTGCTCACTGTCCCTGACCAGCTCCCACTCTGCCTAATTCAAACTAGCTGGTAATGATGCCTTTGTTTATGGCAAGGACATACCGGCCCAGTCATTCAGCAAGCTCTGCATGCTACGATAAGCGAAGCTCCTGCTTGCCCAACCATCCGCTGCCTGCCTTCAAACACAGCTTCTAATTAATTTAACCCCGAGCCCAGCGCAGGCAGCGTTTCCTGCTGGCAATTAACAAGAAGAGAAAAACAGGCAATTGGGAGGGGGGGAAATGTGGGCTCCCTCCAGAGCCCAATGAATCTGCAACAGGGAGTATATCAGGAGCAACCAAAGGGGAAGTGGACACCTCTGGTTTTAATTAAGTGCAGAGCCCGCTGCAATTAATAAAACGTGCCGGAGGAGCACACAACCTGTTGGCTGTCTCAGCAGCCAGGCATTTCAAGCCTGAGCGAAGATCACCGGGAATTGGATAGGCAGGCAACAGGTGCGCCTGTGGGAAGAAAATAGCCAGCATTACACAAATATTTACGAAGGCCGTTTCCCCCCCCCCCCCCATATGATGATTATGATAACCAGGAGAGAGGAAGCAATGGAGTCTGAATAGTGGAGGGAATCCAACATGCCATCTGGTTTTACACGCCGCACTAAGCAATGGAGCATTGGCTGGTGGTCTGTGTAAGAGTCACTCTAAGTCCTAACCATGACCCAAAAAGTATGATTGGGTTGACATATGCAAATTTGAGGGAACCATCTCGCTCCAATTACATCTACCTGTCCAGAAGGTCCAACAAAAGAGGCTGTTGCAGGTGCCATCAGCCCAGAGGTATTGCTTCGTGTAACTCTGGAAGACAGCCTTTTCTGCTCTGCCATGTACCCTCTGGAACATCATCCCTCCCCCCCCCCAAGAAATCAGCTTGGCTCTAACCCTGCTGGCTTTGCAATTCACAAAGTTCTGAATTCATAGTTTTGCCCATAGTCATGGAGCTCTGGCTAAGTGGTGGAGCTGGTACATGACTGTACCAATTCTTTTGATGAAAGGTATTGCTTTGGTTATGAGTTTTATGTATTTTATTATGCTTTATAGGGTTTTTTATTTTTTTTCCTCATTTTAAAATAGCTTTTTATCATCCAATCCTTCTTTTTGTTGTCTTTACATTTGTTTTAATTGTTGGCTATTATCAAGTTAAATAATAAACATTGTAGACAAGGTCTTGCAGTGAAACTGGGGAAGGGTGTAAGGCATCTGGCTCAGCCTGTAATGTATGACCACGATAAGATAGATGGATGGATGGATGGATGGATGCAGTGGTGGAATTCAATTATTTTTACTACCAGTTCTGTGGGTGTGGCTTGGTGGACGTGGTGTGGTGTGGCTTGGTGGGCATGGCTTGGTGGGCATGGCAGGGGAAGGATACTGCAAAATCTCCATTCCCACCCCACTCTGGGGCCAGCCAGAGGTAATATTTGCCGGTTCTCTGAACTACTCAAAATTTCTGCTATCTTCCTCCAAAACCTGTCAGAACCTGCTGAATAGCACCCCTGGATGGATAGATGGATGGATGGATGGAAAGAAGGAAGGAAGGAAGGAAGGAAGGAAGGAAGGAAGGAAGGAAGGAAGGAAGGAAGGAAGGAAGGAAGGAAGGAAGGAGCAAAGAGTCAAAAGAAAAGATAATGGGTGGGCCCATTTACTTTCCCATCTAAATTGGTGGAATAGCCACTGTAAATTCCACCTATGATTGAATGATCTGCACTAGACATCCCCTGGAGATCATTCCCAAAGAAATACAGCCTTCCGTAGAAAAAATGAAACATACCCTTGTCTACTCTAGCCAGAGATGTTGGAAGCTATGAAATCTGGAATTCTTGTGCTACGTATATTTGGCTTTATGGCTTAGTGTGTTGTGTGACCCCAGATAATTATGCTTGATCAATAAACCACGGTCAAGCAATATACTGCTTAATGTAATAACTATACCAAGTCAAGAAGTTAATGAGCCCATGGCTCACTTTGCACAACACATTAAATGAAATTGTAATTGGCTGTTTGGTGGCTCCTTATGTGGTAGGATTCAGATGCTTGGTGAGGTTAGAGATTTGGGGCATTGTGAGTGAGCTCAGCCAGCTGGTTGATTCAGTGAACGGTAATTAAACAAACTCTGGGTTGGTTCATAGCAAATATGCTAAACCTTAACCTGAATTAACAAAGCACACTTGTTGTACCCATAACATCTTGTATCCAAGCAAATGAATCACATTAGGTCTTGAGATAAGGGCCTGTTTCACATAGCAGGAAGTCAGTGGTTGAGTTTCCACAAGATGTCGAATCTATTTTTAGAGCTAGTAAATCTGGGTTGCAAAAAAATCTGAACCAGCCCTAGAGATTTCTGTATCTCTTAGCTGCCATCTTGTGGCCATTTGAAACCTAGTAGTTATGTTTGTACAAACAGCTTAAATGTCTAAAGAGCAGCAGAGTGGAAACTCGGTTATACATCTATCTATTTCAAGTAGAATAGCCACAATAGTTTACTATTCTAAGTTTGATATGAAATAACAGTGAGTCAGAATTTCAGCATCAAAAGACAAATCTCTTGCTGATCTGAAGAGCCACCTACTCACTAAACATAAGAAGTATTCCCAAGGACTCTTATTCAACCCAATTGTGGACTCTAAAAAAGGCTCAGATGCTCTCTGGTGTCCATGCCCGCTCTATTTTCTTTCCTTCCAGGACAAGAGCTTATAAAAAAAAAATCTCAGCAAATCACAGTCTCAATTATCTGTCTTTATCGGCATTGCTCATCACTGGGTAATGTCTCCAAGTCAGGGCATCCTGCTCTTCAAGTGTTGTGTGTGCCATTTTTTGGAGCCAAAGGAAATAAATAAATGTTTTTTTGTTTTTTACATACAGCAGGATTCATCATCAGCCTCATTCTAATTGCTCCTTTTTTTCCCCTCTTGCTGTTGTTGTTATTGCTGCTACTTCTGCTGCTGTGGCTGTGCAATCTTGGTAGAAGAACAGAGTCACAAAGAGGCATAACCATGATAAATAGCAATAGCACTTAAACTTATATACCGCTTTACAGTGCTTTACAGCCCTCTCTAAATGGTTTACAGAGTCAGCCTCTTGCCCCCAACAATCTGGGTCCTCATTTATCCACCTCGGAAGGATGGAAGGCTGAGTCAACCTTGAGCCTGGTGAGATTCGATCTGCCAAATTGCAGGCAGCCGGCAGTCAGCAGAAGTAGCCTGCAGTACTGCACTCTAACCACTGTGCCACGGTGGCTCTATAACTTGCTTTGGAATCCTGGTCCTGTAAAGTCCGAGATCAACTATGCTTGCTTTGAACCACAAGAACTGGAGCTGAAATCTGCAAATAATCCTCACACCTTTAAAGGTTAGTTGTAAGCTTTAACAAGCTACCGGTAAATGGTGTCCTGCCTTCCACAGCAATTGCTTCCCAGTTTTGCCAGTTTAAATTGGTTCCTTTAAGTTTAAACTTAAACAAGAGTTCTGGATCCAAGAGCCATGATGTCAGACCTAATCCAGACAGGAAAACCAAAATCATCAACACTAATACTACATTTATTTTAAGGCTATGAAACAGAATTGTAATTAGGATAGATAGAAGAGAGAGAGATGGAGATGGAGATGATGGAGATGGAGATGATGGATAGAGATAGAGATAGAGATAGAGATAGAGATAGAGATAGAGATAGAGATAGAGATAGAGATAGAGATAGAGATAGAGATAGAGATAGAGATAGAGATAGAGATAGAGATAGAGATAGAGATATAAATGGAATGTATTCTTTTATGATATTGGTACCTGGTTTTTATAATGTTTCAGCTATATCACTGGAAGCTTTCAAGAAGAGACTGGACTGCCATTTGTCAGACATGGTGTAGGATCTCCTGCTTGGATGGGGGGTTGGACTAGATGACCTACAAGGTCCCTTCCAACTCTGATAATCTGTTTTTTGATAATGTTTAGTATCAGGGAGCTGAAAGGCGTCCCTGGGGTAATCAAGCCCAGTTTCCTGCTCTGTCAGAGATCAAGCGTTTTAGACAGATACCGGTAGCTATCCAGCCTTTGTTTGAACACATCCAGTGAAGACAAGAAAATCCATGAATTCTTTGGACAATAAGTTCCATTGTTGAACTGTTCTTCCTATACAGAATATTTCAAGCATACCTTCAGAATCTGCTTTCCTGTCATTTAAATCCATTATTTCGTGTCATGCCCTTCAGGAAGATGAAGAACAAGTCTTAACCTTCTTTTGTGTGACATCCCTTCAAATATTTAGAAAGTATCATCACATCTCCAGTTGTTAGTTTAAGGTGCCAGAGTTCTGTCTAGTTACAACTACATCATTTATTTACCTCCATCCAGTTCAGTGATTAATATTAAACCAAAAAGGTGCATCTGAAGTTGACCCATATAAAAGGTTTTCTTATTGCCTGTAAGTTTCTCCTAAGCAAAACCTGAAAGCAAAATTAAAAATTTGAGCTGCTTCCGAGATACTGCAATTTTTTTTTTTAATTTGATTTATATGCCGCCCTTTTCCAGAGACTCAGGGTGGCTTACAATGTGCTCAGCAATTGCTCTTGATGAACATGCAAAAAGGAAGGTTTTTAACAACTTCTAGAAATGTTCTGTTATAAGACCAATGATACGTTTCTCGCATTTTTGCTGCCACAACTGCCAGTTCTAGTTATTGCCTTATTAGTGCTGTTAGTATTCTACTTTTTCTATTTTTTATTTATTTATTTTCGTCAAGCATGTATTTTATGACAGATACAAGTGTAAACATAATTATAAATACATGAAAAGGATACGGATAAAAGAAAACATTAGGGCAGAGATGATAGGCACTCTGGTGCGTTTATGCACGCCCCTTCTTAGGAATGGGGTGATGTCAACTGTAGACAGTCTAAGGTTAAAATTTTGGGATTTGGGGAAGAAACCACAGAGTCAGGTAGTGCATTCCAGGTGTTGACCACTCTGTTACTGAAGTCGTATTTTCTGTAGTCTAGTTTGGATCGGTTTACCATGAGTTTGTATCTATTGTGTGCTCTTGTATTGTTTTGGTTGGCTGGTAGGACATTGTAACAGATGATTTTATGTACTATGCTTAGATCAGACTGAAGACGGCAAAGTTCTAAGTTGTCTAAACCCAAAATTTCAAGTCTGGTGGCATAAGGTATTTTGTTGCAAGCAGAGGAGTGGAGGACTCTTCTTGTGAAATATCTCTGGACTTGTTTGATTGTATTAATGTCCGATATGCAGTGCGGGTTCCAGACAGATGAGCTGTATTCAAGAATTGGTCTGGCAAACGTTTTGTATGCCCTAGTTTGCAGTTCAATCTCCCAAAAGGCTTTTTAACTAAGCACGTAGGCAGGGAAGATTTCTAATCGTGTTCAAGGTAAACCAAAACAGCCACTTTGCCACATCACTGATTGGACATTTACGCGAAGCAAAGTGTTGAACATCCTGCTTCATGAAAGCCACTTTCAACATGAACATGTCACTTCCTGCTAAAGATGTAAAAGAGCTTGGATAGCTCTGCAGACAAGGCACTGTAATTTAACACCAGCTGTCTGCAATTAAGTTCGAATCTTGCCAGGCTCAAGGTAGACTCAGCCTTCCATCCTTTCTAAGGTAGGTAAATTGAGGACTCAGTTTGTGGGGGCAATAAGCTGACTTTGTATAAAATATACAAAAGTATGAAGGCTATTGCTTAATGCACTGTAAGCCGCCCTGAGTCTCCAGAGAAGGGCGGCATATAAATCAAATTAAAAAAAAAAAATTCTCCCGATCTGATTGGGTTATAATCAACAGCAAATTTGATCTATTCAAGTGTGGACCAATTAAAATGTTTGTTTAATTAGCCGACTACCCACATGAGTGCCCTCCCTCTTCCATGAGCTGCCAGAGAAGATGCCAAACGGGTGAATCACCTGGGATGTTTAGGGATTCGAAGAGAAATGACAATGCCAAACTGGCAATGACAGTTTAAACCAAGTGTGATTTTTATTGACTTGTTCGGGCTGCATCTCGAGCAGCAGACGGACAATTTACTAAACAGGGAATCTTTGCTAGGCTCCGAGAATGTTATTGTCATCATCATCATCATCATCATCATCATCATCATCATCATCATCGTCATCATTATCATCATTTCCCAAGCCACAGAAGGCAAGACAAAAACTAATGGGTGGAAGATTTACAGTGGAGAACCAAACATGAACTAATAAGGAGTTTCTTCACCGTGAGAACTATTAAGCAATGGAATAACCTAAAGTTGTGGATGCTCCATCGCTGAAGGTTTTCAAGGAAAGACTGGACAATCATCCGTCCCAAATGGTACAAGGATTCCTGCAATGAGCAGGGGATTGGCCCAGAACACTTGCTTTCCAACGATATGATTTTATGGTTGCTTTCTGGAGCTTTCCAGAATCACCTATAGACCATTTTTATTTGATAGCAACTTAATATGGGTGTGACAGTCACACATGTAGACACAGAAGTGGTGGGGGGGGAACAAGGAGAAAAGGGGAGAGAGAGAGAGAGAGAGAGAGGAGGAGGAGGAGGAAAGCCTCAACCAAAATAAAGCACCCCACCACCTTTTTATCGATAAAACGTGTTACCATAGGAACAACAAAGTCTGCTCTCTGGCTTGAAAGCATGGAGCTGCAGTGACATCTGCAGGCAATTGAGGATGCAGCTAGAAAAGGAGAAAGGCATAACTAATGCATGCATGAGTGGGAAAACAGAAAACACTTCAGCATCTTCTCATCTGTGGATTGGGGGGGGAAGCACTTAGTGGAGTTGACCCCTCCCCTCCCGCCCCCTCCCCATCAACATTTGCATTTGGCCTTGGAAAAGGAGAGAAAATTGTTTTTGTGATGTTGTGGCAGGTGTTACTTTGTGACAATAGCCCCCACAGAAATACACACTTTTCACACATTTTTTTTTATGAAGCTTACCTCTGAAAGGAGCCTAGCCGCAAAACTTCTTGTATATTTATTCTATCAAGTGTTTTTTGCCAGCCAACCTATCTTATCATAATTATTTGCTATATTTAACTCCACCTCATTAGCCATTTCAGTTGGTTGAAGGTCCTCCCATCCATCAGTACCCCAGCCTTCCAATTCCTTAGAAAAACCTTTCTTTTCAGCCAGAATAAAGTCTCACCTCTTCCTGTCTTAGGGGTTAGACTTCTGGCTAAGACTGAACCCCCCCAAAATATGTTTTATGGTGCATATATAATTTAGGTTCTCCTCATCTAAAGGCCAGATGATTCTGTGATGCTAACATAAGGCTGAGCTGTTAGGGAAAGTGAGGAAACTTCTGAAGGAGCAGTTTTGAGTCTCATGGAAGTGTTGTGGTCCGCCAGCAGCCTGTGGGGCTAGCAGCAGAGTCGGATAGTGAGGAGGCTGGGGAGGAACATGGGTCAGTCCTGGAGTCTGGAGAAGGCCTGGACGAGGGCTCTGCGTCAAAGGCAGAGATGGGGTCATCTGGGAGTGATGCACGGACTCCGGAGCCTCCAGAGCCTCCAGAGTCGGACATCAGAGAGGCAGAGGAACAGGGGGAGCCTGTTCCTAGTGCGCGTAAGCATAGAGTTGCAAGAAGGCAAGGACAGTTAAAACAAAAGGGATGACTTGGGAGTAAGGCTTGGAGATGATTGGCCCCTCCCATAAGACATAAAGGAAGAGCAAAGGCACGTGGGCCTTTGCAGGAAGCAACATTGTGGATGGTGTCGGTTTGTACTTTGAAGCTCCGTTTTTGACTCTGTGTTTCCGTGGGGCCTTGCCAAGATAATCGCCAATTAGATCTTTGACAGCGTGTCAAAGAAGATAAAGGTGGGTGTTTACCAGCCTTATCTGAAGGACTGTGGCAGACTTCTGTTGGACTTTTTATAAACTCTTGGTGATTCAGCGCATGCTGTGAATGAAAGGAATTCACAGCCGTTAAAATTAAAAAAGGGAGTGTGGGGACTAATTGTGTGCTTTTTACTATATCAGAAAACCTGGGTCAGAACAGGAAGAGATGCACATTATCTACTATTAAATGCATCTTTGATAGGTTGAGGACCAGATTCAGATGCATACTATACTTCACTGTTGAAACTTGGATTAACCGAGTTTCAAAAAAAAAAAAAGGGATGCAGTGACTCAGTGGCTAAGACACTGAGCTTGTCGATCAAAAGGTTGGCAGTTCAGCAGTTCGAATCCCTAGTGCCGTGTAATGGGGTGAGCTCCCATGACTTGTCCCAGCTTCTGCCAACCTAGCAGTTCAAAAGCAGGTAAAAAATGCAAGTAGAAAAATAGGGACCACCTTTGGTGGGAAGGGAACAGCGTTCCGTGCGCCTTTGGCATTTAGTCATGCCAGCCACATGACCATGGAGACGTCTTCGGACAGCGCTGGCTCTTCGGCTTTGACACAGAGATGAGCACCATGTGTGCTAGAGTCTAGCACATATGTGCTAGAGTCTAGCACATATGTGCGAGGGGAACCTGAACCTTTACCTTTTTACCAAAAGAAAAACTGGAGGGGGGAAGGGAGAGCTTTTCCATCCCTGGCTCCATTTTCACCCCAAATGTTCAAGGTCCCACATTTTCATGCCCATCTGGAAGTCAAGGCACTAAATGTTACTGTCCCTACTGTCACCTTTCAACCTGGCATGACTATGTTGAGGCTGTTAAGATTTTCAAACCCTTATTTTAGAATTGGCCTACTTGGGCAGTAAACTTGGGTACATTAGAATAGAATAGAATAGAATAGAATAGAATAGAATAGAATAGAATAGAATAGAATAGAATAGAATAGAATAGAATAGAATAGAATAGAATAGAATAACAGAGTTGGAAGGGAAGGGACTTTGGAGGTCTTCTAGTCCAACCCCCTGCTTAGGCAGGAAACCCTACACCACTTCAGACAAATGGTTATCCAACATCTTCTTAAAAACTTCCACTGTTGGAGCATTCACAACTTCTGGAGGCAAGTTGTTCCACTGATTAGTTGTTCTAACTGTCAGGAAATTTCTCCTTAGTTCTAAATTGCTTCTTTCCTTGATTAGTTTCCACCCATTGCTTCTTGTTCTACCCTCAGGTGCTTTGGAGAATAGCTTGACTCCCTCTTCTTTGTGGCAGCCCCTGAGATATTGGAAGACTGCTATCAAGTCTCCCCTAGTCCTTCTCTTCATCAAACTAGACATACCCAGTTCCTGCAACCATTCTTCATATGTTTTAGCCTCCAGTCCCCTAATCAACTCTTCTCTGCACTCTTTCTAGAGTCTTAGCATCTTTTTTATATCGTGGCGACCAAAACTGAATGCAATATTCCAAGTGTGGCCTTACCAAGGCATTATAAAGTGGTATTAACATTTCACGTGATCTTGATTGTATCCCTCTGTTTATGCAGCCCAGAACTGTGTTGGCTTTTTTGGCAGCTGCTGCAAATGGCTGGCTCATATCTAAATGGTTGTCCACGAGGACTCCAAGATCCCTCTCACAGTTACTACTATTGAGCAAGGTACCACATATACGGTACCTGTGTATTTTGTTTTTCTTCCCTAAATGTAGAACCTTGCTTTTTTTACTGTTGAATTTCATTTTGTTAGATAGCGCCCAATGTTCAACATGATTCATCTAATGTTGGTTGTTTATTGTAGGTAAAAATGAAGCCAACTACAATTGAAGATCTGCATATTGCAGTCGGAGCCAATATCTGCCTATCTGCTCCATCCATCCATCTTCCAATGCTCCAGGGTTTCATGTCTAGAAACTGTCATGTCTAGTTACCCATCTTTCCAAATTAACAAGTGTTTGGCTGTTCTTTTCAATGTCATGGAAGTTGGATGGGATTTAATGATGTAACTGTTCGTACTAGTCTAGGAACCTGTTAGGCCAGCTTTACTCCTATCTCTCAGCTTGGAATCTATATAAGGTAGCAAGGAAGTATAATTAATTGTAGGATTGGTGCTGTGAACCTAGAAGCCCTGATGAAAACAAATCTTTAAAAAAATTCTTCTAGGACCAAAACCAGGTCTTACAAAGACAATGAAGGGACTGGAAAAAAAGGTAGATTTCAGGACCCCTTATGTCACATCCAGCAGGATAGAGATATGCTTCTCTGATATATTTGAGGGATTGTACCAACTAATGGGAGGGAGGTGGACACAGGGGCACCAGGTTGTAGAAAGTTTCTTTAGAATCAAGATCACATAAAGTATTAGTAACACTTTACAAAGCCTTAGTAAGATCACACTTTGAACACTGCATCCAGTTTTGGTCACCATATTATAAAAAAGATGTTGAGACTCTAGAAAGAGTGCAGAAAAGAGCAACAGAAAGGATTAAGGGGCTGTAGACTAAAATATATGAAGAACAGTTGCAGAAATTGGGTATTTCTAGACCAGTGAGAAGAAGGACTAGGGAGACATGATAGCAGTGTTCCAATATTTGAGGGGCTGCCACAAGGAAGGAGGGGGTCAACCTAGTAAGCCTGACTAGGTGGCTCAGTGGCTAAGACACTGAGCTTGTCGATCAGAAAGGTCGGCGGTTCGAATCCCTAGTACAGGTCTCCTGCGTGAGCAGGGGGTTGGACTAGATGACCTCCAAGGTCCCTTCCAACTCTGTTACTGTTAGCCTCCAAAGCACCGCAAGGCAGAACAAGAAGTAACAGATGGAAACTACCCAAGCAGCCTAGAACTAAGTAGAAATTTCCTAACAGTGAGAACAATTAACCTGTGGAACAGCTTGCCTCCAGAAATGGTGGGTGCTTCATCACTGGAGGCTTTTTACGAAGAGATTGGACAGCCACTTTTCTGGAAAGGTATATAGCCGTGATGGCGAATCTATGGCACGCGTGCCACAGGTGGCACGCGGAGCCATATTGGTGGGCACGTGAGCTCAGCTCCAGCACGCATGCGCACGCAGGCCAGCTGATTTTCGGGCCTTCTGGGCCCACTGGAAGCAGGGAAACAGGTTGTTTTTGGCCTTCAAGGATTGGGGGGTGGGGGAAAACCATTTTCGCCCTCCCCTAGAAAGGCTCTGGAGCCTGGGGAAAGCAAAAAACGGGCCTTCCAGTCCCACTGGAAGTCAGCAAATGGGACATTTCCAGCCTCCGGAAGGACTCCGGGGTGGGTGGGTGTGAGGAAGGCTGTTTTCGTCCTCCCCAGGCTCCTAGAAAGGCTCTGGGGAGGGTGAAAAACAGCCCTACCGGGCCCACTGTACCATTGTGTGCCAAAAGCGGGGGGAGTGCGGAGGGGTCGTTTGTGTATGTGTGAGGGGACCACATAGAATTATGGGTGTGGGCACGTACTCACACGACACACACACCCCGCGCTCCCCCCCCGCATTTGGCACACAATGGCAAAAAGGTTAGCCATCCCTGGTATATAGGGTCTCCTGCTTGAGCAGGGAAATGGATTAGAAGACCACCAAAGTCTCTTCCAACTCTGTCATTCTGTTATTCCTTTTTTCAACAGACACAAGCCTTTGGAATCCCATTACCATACAGCTATTTTGCCTCGGCCAAGTCAACTGTTTTGTCTTCATCTCCCTCTGTAGTATTTGAAATGGCTATTTCCGATTCAAAGAAACATATTGCCCTATTGTGTTACAAGTATGTTATTTTTGTTCCTTATTCATTTCTGGAGAATCTTTGATGTGACTTAGCATCAGTGGGGGGGTTTCTCCCGGTTCAGGCCGGTTCCGCCGAGCCAGTAGTGGTGACGATATGATGTCACCGAACCGGTTCTGCCCCCCCATGCCCCACGCCCCCCCCCCACGTTATTCTTACCTTTTATTTGGCCCCACCCCCAATCTATTGCTGCCTCCTGACTCCCAACTGATCGGCTAGAAGGAAAAAAACTGTTTTAAATTCTGGCCGCGGGGCTTCAAAGGACTTCCCTACAGCTGATCAGTGTTAAAAGGCAGTGTGGTGGTAGACCGGTGCCTCCAAAAACAAATGAGTAGACTGGTGCCTGCAAAATCAGTTGCCCCCGGAGATAAGAAGAATCCATGACCTCAATGCCTTCCGTCGTTCCCTGAAAACCTATCTTTTTCAGCAAGCCGGGTTGGCTTAGAACAAATTTTTAAATTCTTTTAATTAGTTTGTGATTCTTAACTTCGGGCCAAATTTATATATATTTTTAAATGTTTTAATATTTGTATTCTATGTTTTTTATCTTGGCTGTACACCGCCCTGAGTCCTCAGGGAGAAGGGTGGTATATAAATTGGAAATTAAATTAAATTAAATTAAATTAAAAATAAATGAGTAGACTGGTGCCTCCAAAAACAAATGAGTAGACCGGTACAGCTCTGCAAGCAGTTAAAAGCCTGGTAGACCAGTACCTCTGCTAAATCCTAAAGAATTGTCACATGACCATCAAGCCACACCCACAAAATAAGCCAGGCCCACAGAACCGGTAGTAAAAAATTTTAGAACCCACCCCTGCTTAGCATCCTTCCTCAATCCAATCAGCACACAACTTGCCAACTCCATCAAATAATTCAATATGAATACTACCGCAGCTGACATTTTAAACCCTTTTGACTGGGGAGGAACTCCTGGGAACCATGTTCTTTTCACAGTTGTGAATAATAAATAACTAAGATATCTACCATGTTTCCCTGAAAATAAGACCCTGTCTTATATTTTTTTGAACCCTGAAATAAGCGCTTGGCCTTATTGCCATGTGCTCCAATGCCAGATTGGGTTTATTATCAGGGGATGTCTTATTTTGGGGAAAACAGGGTATGTGGTTCCTAGGAATGGAAAATGACTTGATGGTGTATAATCAAGATAGTAGCTTAGCATAGATTCATTTCCCCCGCCCCTTCTCATGCCCTAATTTTGCTTTTTTTTAAAAAAAAAAAATACAGTTCTTTTGTGTTTAAAAGCAACGCATTAACAAAGCAGTCCTCCACCGGCTGGAGGAAACAATGAACGTGCGAATGGTGTGAATGAGAAGATTGTTCTCCATCTGCTCTCACTAGCATCCCTACTGAAGGAAACAGCACCTTGTAATTAAATGCGAAGCGAGGAAATTAATTAAAAATAGGTGAGAGGCACGGAAAAGCATGCTTTGTGATGAAGAGTGCCAGAATCTGAGGGCAGTTACAGAGCAGAGGTTCCCAGATATTTGGGGTGGCGGTGGGGAGTAGACAGATTTAAAATTATGGAGTGTGTGTCGTGGCCAGTTCAAAATATGACTGCTAGGGAAGGGAGAATAACAACCAGTGGTTGGATTCAGCCGGTTCGCACCACTTCGGGAGAACCGGTTGTTAACTTTCTGAGCAGTTTGGCAAACTGGTTGTTGGAAGAAATCATTAGGGCAGAGAACCGGTTGTTAAATTACTTGAATCCCACCACTGATAACAACCATTAGTCAGGAAGCTTCTTCCATCCAATTGTGGGAAACCCCCCTCCCTCCTAGAGGAATGAAACATTTTGGGGAAATATTAAGAGGTAAAAATATTATATTTCCCTAAAAGAGAAATGGAGAAACATGTTTTTTTAGAGGCAGGAAGCAGACTCAATCTTTCTTAATAGCCCCCAGCAGATATTTTGTGCCCATTAAGAAAGATTTGGCCTATAGGGAGTATGGGGAGAATGTCATAATAAAGAAATGGGGAAAATTAAGAAATGATGGAGATCGGAGTAAGAAGAAGACGACACAAGAGAAACATCTAGATCAGGTGTCTGCAACCTGCGGCTCTGGAGCCGCATGTGGCTCTTTCGTCCCCCTGCTGTGGCTCCCTGTCCGCTGAACCCACACTGGCTGGCCTCGCCTTCCCTTCCCAGTCACTCCTCAACTGGCCTAAGAAGGTAAGGGCAATTACCTAAAGTAACACCAGGAGGCACAAAACCTGGGTAAGTGTGGCTGTGGGTGGTGGTCATGTGACTGGGTGGGAGTGAGTGATGTCGAGTTGGCCACGCCCACCCAGGTTTTGTGGCTCCTGGTGATTTCTTTTCTGTGTGAAACGGGTCCAAATGGCTCTTTGAGTGTTTAAGGTTGCAGATTCTTGACCTAGATGATACACTGAATGATTGATTAGGTTTCTTTGTTTATAAAATAAAATTTTTAAAAAAGTTATATAAAAAAAGAGAGAAGGATTTGGCCTATTCACAAAACTAAAGAACTTCACCTCCAAGGATGGGATTAAAATTTATATTCTCTTCCACCCAAATTTTAAGAGCAGGGCATGAGCCTTTAGGGCAGGGGTGTCAAACTCAAGGCCTGTGGGCCAGATCCATTTTGTCCAGTAAAGTGCTGCAGGAGGCCATTCAGGCCGAAAATGGGCCAGAGGGGGCCGCGTGCCCCATTTTGGCTAGCAGGATGCTGCAGGAGGTGTCCGTCCCGCATCCCTCCCACCCCTACTCTCTCCACCCCCCACCGTGCTGGCCCTGGGAGGAGAACTATAATGCTAATCAGGCCCTCGAAGAAATCCAGTTTGACACCCCTGCTTTAGGACAGTTAATTTGCATAAGCACTTGCCATTACCATTAAGCACATTTGCACTCTGATGAGTTTTTTAGCCTGACTAGGTGGCTCAGTGGCTAAGACACTGAGCTTGTCGATCAGAAAGGTCGGCAGTTTGGCGGTTCAAATCCCTAGTATAGGTCTCCTGCGTGAGCAAAGGGTTAGACTAGATGACCTCCAAGGTCCCTTCTAGGTACTAGGATTAGCCCACCACCGTTTAGCAAAAGACACAAGCCCCTTCATTGCAGAACCCTTCCCCTCCCAGAAGAGTTCAAAGTTCAAAATCACAAAAACCTATAAAGGTCCATCCACTCTTTCAACCATTTGGTCAGCTGTCCCAGAACTGCTGTTTGTTCTTTTCATCATTAAACTTTCTTTCCAATCAGCCTCCATGTTCCAGTGTCTTTCTCCCTACTTGGAACTGAACCAGATGGATATTTCTTCCAACATGAGGAAAAAGATTTTTTTTTAATCACCTGGAGATTAACCAGAGTGTCCACAATATTCCCAGCCTACAACTTTTTGTTATTGTCCCACTTGTATTAATGAAGTTCTTTGAACTTTTTCACGATAGTCCTTCTTAAAAAGCTACGTTTCCAGACATCCTTCACTCCTGTTTTATCATTTCATTTTCTCCTTTGCTGTAAAAATTTCTCACTGTGGAATTAGAGACATTCTTATTGCTTATAACCTCTCTCTCTCAAAAAAAGGTGGGGAACCCTGCCCCCTCATATTAAAAAAAAAATTCTGCAAATTGCAAGAAACTATACACCCTCCAGAGCTGGCCCTACCATCAGGCAAAAATAATGAAATGCATTATTTGGCAAATGATGTCCGGGTCACGAGAAAACAGCAAATAATAGGATTTAATTTATGGCTGCTGTATTTTTACTGTCTGGGTAAAAGGTCCTTGTGAAAATCTTTGATGGGTTCAGCAAATAATTGGCTTGTGTGGAGAGAGCGATACTAGTTGGATAAGGGGCAGGTTTTCATTCTCAGACAGCAATCTCTTGCAGTCTAAGCTCTTCCTAACAGCCTTCAGCCTGTAGGAAGCTGGATTAAGAAAGTGGACATGCAACCCTGTGATTTCTTATTAGTTGACTCAAGCAGTCCAATGTATCACGAATGAAGGGAAATATATGTGTCTCAGGAGAATGTTGTAGGATGTAATCACAGGTGGGATTCAAAAGTTTTAGCAAGGGGTTCTCTGCCCGGTTGCTGGGTGGGCGTGGCCATGGTGGGCATGGCCTAGTTGGCTTCCTGCACCACTGGGGGGGGGGCATTTTTGCCCTCCTCAGGCTCCAGTGGTGTCAGCACTTCAACCTGCATTTACTCTAGTGCTGACATAAGAAGGAGAAGCGAAGGCGTCTGGAAAGGGACGTTTGACTTTTCACCTACTTATTTTCCCTGGAGATAATATCCCCTAGGAGATGGGATGGGGAGGGGGAAATTCCTTTGAGCTGGAGTAGATTAGGGGTAGAATGACTTGGAAGATGGCCAATGAGTGCAGGGGAGTGGGGAACGGAAAGGGAGGGTTTTGGGTCTGGAAGTCAGTCTTGGCTGCGATGAAGTCGGAGTTAGAATGTTGTGCTTAATAAATGGGAGTTTTTCTTCAAAGACTTTGTTTGAAATGCAATTTATTTGAGACGACCTTGAAACCTGACATTAGGAACTAAAGTAGAGGCCAATCCAAGGTCAATCCAAGACCACGTCAGTCAATCAATCAATGCATCCAATCATCTAATCCAAAGTCAATCCAAGATCCAATCCAATCCAAATTCAATCCAAGATCAATTCAATCCAAGATCAATGAAGTGGAAATAAAATTTTGTCTTCCTGTTCCTCTGTATGGAGACAAGGAGTTGAGATTTCCAGAGTTTCATGAACAGAGTGCAATAGAGTGAGATCATCTTATCCTCAGATTTCGTAAAGGCACTCCTCCCAAGAAAATGTTTGATGCTATCTTGGAAACAAGATCACTTTGATTCAATTGGGTGAATAATAATGAGAACCACAGCTCTAGTGTTTTCCTCCATTAATATTTTCTAACATAGTTACTATCTTATATTTCCTCTGGCAAGTTTCTGCTATTAATATATCCCTTGCATTCCAAGGAGAAATGGGAGAGAAAGGGATATGTTTCACCTCGATAATTAATAAACAAGATCATTGGGAGGAGTTAAAAATACTTGTTCAGGTGGCTCAATTCTTTTGCAATAGGAGAAAACTGCAATACCTAGACTTAAGGGCAGGCATAAATCTCCAAGACTTAAGCATAAACCTAAAGATCTCCAAAGGAGAGGTATGATATATGTTAATTAAATTCAGATTCAGAAACCGTATGAGATCTGTATACTGCACGAATCAAAAAGAGGGCTGTGAAAATATTTACAGACCCCTCGCATCCTGGACATAAACTTTCAACTCCCACCCTCAAACGACAATATAGAGCACTGCACACCAGAACAACTAGACACAAGGACAGTTTTTTCCCAAATGCCATCACTCTGCTAAACAAATAATTCCCTCAACACTGTCAAACTATTTACTAAGTCTGCACTACTATTAAACTTCTGATCGTTCCTATCACCCATCTCCTCCCACTTATGACTGTATGACTGTTACCTTGTTGCTGGTATCCTTAAGATTTATATTGACATTGATTGTTTCCTAGTATGATTCGATTCCTTATTTGTACCCTATGACAATCATTAAGTATTGTACCTTATGATTCTTAATGAATATATCTTTTCTTTTTAGATAAACTGAGGACATATGCACCAAAGACAAATTCCTTGTGTGTCCAATCACATTTGGCCAATAAAGAATTCTATTCTGTTCTATTCTACTAGATGCTCTTTCCTTCCACAACAAAACACCGGTCATTTGTGCTATGGAAAGAACGACGGAATTTCAGCAGGATTGAAGCTCATTCATTTGGCCAGAACTGAGAACTTGTGATTTGTTTCCACATCTAAAAAGCCATCTAAAAAGGCTTGCACCACCTCAAAGACACATTCATAGTCCCAAAGGCCCGGGAAAGGGTTGTGTGCATGCATAATTAGTTCCCCATTAGCAAGCCTTGCAGACGGCAAATGTAGGCTTCCCTTCTGCCAACAATGGCCCATCTGTTGTCTCTTTGGTATCATTTCCATGTGCACCTCTGGTTCTGTATTTAATAGCAACACATTTACAGCCTTTTGAGGGGGAGTTGGGGGACATGTAATAGCAGTTAAATTGGAGATGCACTGCTTTGTTTCTCCCTTCGCTGAAATTTCTGGTCAAGGGTCAAGAAAGACAGATGTCAACTGAAATAGCTCCTCACCAGACCCAAAGGTTAGATCTGAATATTTTTGTAGAGGATCTCCTTTTTCTTCAGTGGAGGCTAAAGAACCCAGAAAATCGACGATAGGATGGTGGCTTTATGAGGCAGAGACAGGGGTGGGCTGCTGGGGGTTTGCAGGGGTTTGGGAGGACCTCTAGCTAAGATTCTGTGCAGTTCGGAGAATCCCCCAAATCTCACTCCTGGCTGGGCCCGCCCACCCCACCCCTCCCAAGAGTCCCCACGCAACCCGTTTTGGATTCAGGTAAGTACAGGGCTTGTGCAGAGGCTCGGGGAAGGCGAAAAATGGGCGTCCCGGACATTTGGGAAGGCTGGAAATGGGTCCGTTTCTGGCCTCCAGAGGGCCAACGGAGTCTGAGCAGGCTGCTTTCGCCCTCCTGAAGGCTCTAGGAAAGCCTCTGGAGCCTGGGGAGGGCAAAAACGCCACCCCCACCGTGTTGCAGGAGGCCGACTAGGCCACACCCACCATAGCCACACATACCCAGCAACCGGGCAGAGAACCAAATTTTAAGAAACCTTAAATATTTTTTAAAAATACAAACATTTTCATGATGAAACCTTCTACAGTTTTGTTGCTTTCAGCTACCCTGTTTCCCCCAAAATAAGACATCCCCTGATAATCAGATCAATTGGGCTTTTCAGCGCATGGCAATAAGGCCAAGCGCTTATTTCAGGGTTCAAAAAAATATAAGACAGGGTCTTATTTTCGGGGAAACATGGTAGCTAACTAATTGTTGACTAATATATAATCATCCCAACCACAAGAAGGCAAAGCAATGGTGCAAGACCAGGTATAAGACCAGCGCAGCAGCTACGGGGTGCATCTTCTTAACTTTAAATATTAAAATTTAAGTTTTAATATTAAAACAATATTAAACTTAACAGAACAGAATAACAGAGCTGAAAGAGACCTTGTAGGTCTTCTACAAGGTAGAAGGTACAACACTCAGGTAGGAAGCCCTATACCTGTGATGGCGAACCTATGGCACACATGCCACAGGTGCCACACAGAGCCATATCAATGGGCACACGAGCTCAGCTCCGGTGCGATATTCGGGCCTTCTGGGCCCCCTGGATGTCAGCAGACAGGCCATTTCCGGCCTCCAGAGGGCCTCCGGGGAGGGGGGAGGCCATTTTTGCCCTTCCAAGGCTCCTAGAAAGGCTCTGGAGCCTAAGGAGGGTGAAAAACGGGCCTACCTTGCCCACCATGCCATCACGTGCCAATAGCGGGGGAAGCGGGGGGGTCGCGCATACATGCGCAGGGACGGGGCGCATAGAATTATGGGTGTGGGCACATGCGTGCACGACCTCCCCCACTCCCCCCGCTTTTGGCACGGGATGGCAAAAAGGTTAGCCATTACTGCCCTAAACCATTTCAGGCAAATGGCTTGTCCAGACTCTTCTTAAAAGCCTCCAGTAATGGAGCACCCACAAATTTTGGAGGCAAGCTGTTTGAACGATTAATTCTTTTCACTGCTGGTAAATTTCTCCTTAATTCTAGGTTGCTTCTCTCCTTGATTAGTTTCCATCCATCGCTTCTTGTTCCTGCCTTCAGGTGCTTTTAATATTAAACTTTAAATTTAAAAAGCGCAACCTTTTTTTCTGAAAGTTTCATGAAGGTATCTCCTACATTTTTTATGCTTTCAGCGAGCAGAATGATGTTGTCTAATACATAATCATCCCACTCACAAGAGGGCAAAGCAATGATGCAAGACCAGGTATAAGATTAGTGCAACAACTACAGGATGTAAAGCAAAGTTCGGGCCCTGGGACTGGCATTACAGGCTAAGGCGAAGGCTGTTGAATATACCCATTGGTATGTGAGTTTTGGTCCCACCTTAAGCAATGAAAGCCAGGTAGGTGGCTTTGGGCCAGTCTCTCTTTCTCTTTCTGCCTAACCTTCCACACAAAACCAGCCGGCTTCTGTGACAATTTATTGTTATTGTTGTAGGGAAACTATCAGTAGGAAGAAGTAATAGGTATGTTCAACGCCTTGAATTACTTATATAAAGCAATAAAGGCAAGGTTAAAAAAATAAATCCATGGCACGAACCGGTTAGGAGAAATAATCAGAATAAATGAAAACAAGGGAAGGGGGGAGGTCGTTGCTGTGAGGAACTTAAAACTAATTTTAAGCGAAGGCTGCAAAATGCAGGTAGTCCTCGACTTACGACCACAATTGAGCCCCACATTTTTGTTGCTAAGCGAGACCCCGTGTTAAGTGAAATTTGCCCCGTTTTATGACCGTTCCTGCCTGCCGCAGTTGTTAACCGAATCATTGCAAGAATGATTAATTAATTATATGGAAATCCCCAACTGGGTATACTCATCCATTGTTCAGTTAATGACATGGTTGTTAAGTGAATCTGGCTTCCCCATTGACTTTGCTTGCCCGAAGGTCACATGACCCCGGGGACACTGGAACCGTCATAAATATGAGCCGGTTGCCAGGCGTCCGAATTTGGATCACGTGACCATGGAGACGGTGCAACGGCCATTAAGTGTGAAAAAGGATCCTAAGTCACTTTTTTTCCAGTGACGTTGAAACTTGGAACAGTCATTAAATGAACCATTGTAAGTCAAGAACTGCCTGTAACAGAGTTGGAAGGGCCCTTGGAGGCCTTCTAGTCCAACCCCCCTCCTCAAACAGGAGACCCTACCCCAGTCCAGATCTAAAAACAAAAAAAAGTCAAGAATTATGGCAGAAATGCTTTTGAGGGAGATGCAAAACATTCATTTAGCGCCATAAAGGAAAAACACCAAAACTCAAAATTCGCATTACCGAGCAAGCAACTGTCCTAATAAAGCCCCTCACCACAGACCCTGGTTTTATATTATTATTATTATTATTATTATTATTATTATTATTATTATTATTATTAGTTAATCTTTAGTGAGATTCACAGCCTTTGAGGCTGGTTAATAGCTCAGCAGCTCGAGTCCTAACCAAGGACCTAGGAACTGTTAAGGTATCGTTGGAGGATGTAAGCTGTTCCGAGTAAGGTGGTTTTTTGTAGAGTCAAAATGTTCAAGTCCGGCAAATTTAGATTTTCTAAATAGCGGGGTAGCCCTTTGGGTATTGCTCCCAGGGCTCCAATTACAATCGGGACAACACACGATTTCTTTTTCCACAGTCGCTCAACTTCAATTTGTAAGTCCCGGTACTTTGTGATTTTTTCTTGCTGCTTATCTTCAATTCGTGCATCACCAGGTATTGCAATGTCAATGAACCATACTTTTTTTCAGTCTGAATCCTAAAGTCCCACAAGATCTTGAGTTTCTCGTTGTTGTTGTTGTTGTTGCTGTTGCTGTTGCTGTTGCTGTTATTTTATTATGGCGCCTGTCCCTTTAAAAATCAGATCCCTCACTCCACCCCTCCCCTCCGGTCTCAACTCGATACTTCTCACTCCCCCGCCCCGCCCCTCTAAATCCCCGCCCGAGAATCCCTTTCTAAGACTCCGATTGGCCGCATCTTTAATTTCCCCCCTCCCGCCGGTGACACGGAGGAGAAGCTTGATTGGTGCGGCGGCAGGTGTCGTCACAAAGGCTTTCCATCTTCCGATTGGTCCCGGTGCCCCGTAGAGCTTTGGGGAAAGTAGTTACTTTCAAACCTTTTATTGTTAATTGTATCGGGTGTGGAGGGGGGGGGAGAGAAAAGAGGGGAGAGCGAGACGCTCCCGGGGGGCGGTTGGTGGAGATCTACGGCGATCCCAGGATCCAGGCAGCCCTGCCCCGCCTTGAGAGATCCAAGAGGTGAGCATTCGTGAAACACAGTTGTTTTTTCTGCATTATTCCCTTTGCTTTGGGATTTCTATTATTTTTATTATTATTATTATTTTTTAAAAAAAGGGAAGGAGGGGTTGTCATTAAAGAAAATGGATTTAAAAAAAAAAAACCCAAATAGGATCCAGATCACAAATACAGCGCTGTGTAAAAGAGGCAGGGGATCCCCCCCTTCTCCACCCCACGCGGAAAGGTTGCTTATAAAATTAAACTCGTGTGACTGGGAGTTGTGTGAACCAAGGAATCAGGTTCTATTAACAATTGGGTGGAAGGGGTGAATTGTTCCCTGCTCTGGTTTCTGGGGCGGGGGGGGGAGGCTTTTGGCCATCCATTGTCTGCTAAACAAACTGGCAAGATTAGGGTTTTTTGTTTTTTTGTTTTTTTTTGCCATGTACATGTATGCATCTGAACTAGACTGTTGTTTCTTGGTGTCATGTCATACATGTGGGTATATAGGCATAATTTTGTATGTATTTATTTAGTTGGTCCTGTTTATGTGGTGTCTATTGGGAGGGGGAGACCCTTTGAGAGCTTGTATGCAACCAAATTTAATTTTGAATGTATGCCGACTAGTGGAGGCTTTCAAAGTGTCCATAAAGTTATTTTAAGTCTTTTTTAAAAAAGTTTTTTTTTTTTATTTGTCATTTCCATCATTTTTCATTCATCTTTTAACTTTCGTTTTTCGTTTTTACTTTTTCGGGGCTGCTCTTTTACCCTTTAGCTTTACTCCAACCTTTCTTCTCCTCCTCCCCTTCTCTTCCTTCCGCTTTCTCCTCCTACTTCCTTCCTTATTCCTCTCCTTCTCTTTCCTACTTCCTTTTCTCTTCCCTCACTCCTCTCTTCTTCCCTCCTTTTAATCTTCTCTGCTCCTCTTTCCCCTCCCTTTTCTTCCTTTCCTTTTCCCTTTCTTCTTTCTCCTCTCCTTTCTTCTCCCTTCCACTCTCTCTACTCCTTCCCCTCTCTCCTGTTGTTTCCCTTTTCAGTTCAATCTAAAGTGGTATTCGAGCAGCCCCGATTTTCTAATTATCTTTATTCTCATTTCAATTTCAACTTATTTTAAGTCTTAGCAGTGAGTCAAAGATGCTGGAAAGGATCAGGGAGATTTTGAGGGGCTTTTATTTTTTAAAAAATAAAGCCATTTTAAAATTAAACTCTTGGGAGTGCTGTCTCAAAGGTGCTTTTCTCTCTCTCTCTTTCAACTAGACTTTCTTGTTTTTCTTTGAAGACTTTTGCTTCTCATCTAAGAAGCTGCTTCAGTTCTGGGGTGCTGAGATGCCTCCTTGCAAAGCTTTCAGAGTTATTCTAGTACGAGTTCCAGTTGAAGAGAGTTCATTTGCCCTCTTCTTTGTGAACTTTTCTTTGTAGGATTGGACTTCCAAGATCCCTTCCAACCCGGTTATTATTCTATTATTCTATATTTTTTTTTTGTTATGGGATAAATTGTCCTGTTAATTATATGGATAATTAATGCTGTTTTGTTAAGGCGAAACCTGGGGTTTGCCTTGTGATGTGGAGGGAGGCTTCGGAGTCAACCTATCGCTTGTCATCTCCAGCAGAGTTTTGACTGTGAACTGTAAAGGCACGTAAGGGATTGTGGGAAAGTGCTTGCTGTACAGTTTTGTGAATTATGGGCATCTGCTTTTTGAAGGGAATAATCTTGCTTGTGGAAGGTGAAGCCAGAGTACGTATAAACCCATCTAACGCCTGAGCAGATGGCGACGACGTATAAATTTCATATGGTGGTATGAATAAGAACATATTTGCTTTCATTTGTCCTCACAAACGCAAAGCAAAATTAAAACTAGGTGTCTGCAAAAAGTGACACCTAGTTTTAATTTTGCTTTCCCCCCATCCCTCCTATTTATATCAGCCTAGGAAGAGACTCCATCTGATGTAAAACAAAACAAAATTCAATGTTTTTGTTTGCACCGTATGTTTTATATCCAAATATCTTGTATTTAAGATTCTGCTAATATTATTGTTTATCCAACAGCTACCATTTTAATTGTGTGGTTTGATAATTTAGTCAGCTGTTGTCTTCCCTAGCAAGGGATGAGGGAAGTCTTTGGAGATACCACAAAGGCTCAGAGGTTCATCGTGATTCCACAGATTAAAAAAAAACACAACCTCATTCTCATCAATGTATTCAGTATTTGCAGTTGGAAAGTAGCACTGTATGATCTGTGGGATCATTGATTTTACGGCTGATAGGCCTCCTGATATATCTAAACTGAAGCCCATTTAACTGTGTTGTGATAACAAAATTATCGCAACAGAGTTCAAGACCGCCTTCTACCGCATAACTCCCAACAACCGATAAGATCCCACAGAGTTGGTCTCCTCCGGGTCCCGTCAGCTAAACAATGCCGGCTGGCGGGCCCGCAGGGGAGGGGCTTCTCTGTGGCTGCCCCAACTCTCTGGAACCAGTTACCTCCTGAGGTCCGGACCATCCCCACCCTATTGGCCTTCCGAAAAGCGGTGAAGACCTGGCTTTTCCGGCAGGCCTGGGGCCATTGATCTCGCTCTTGCGATCTGGCGAGATCCGGCCATGAATGATATGAATGAGTTTTAATGTTTTTAATTCTTAAATGTTTTTTATAATGATTTTAAATGCATTGTGAGCCGTCCTGAGTCTTCGGAGAGGGGCGGCATACAAATTGAATAAATAAATTAATTAATTAAAGCGCTCCATGGCATTGGACCTGGGTACCTTCGAGACCGTCTTCTGCCACCAGTAGCCTCCCACCGGCCAGTCCGCTCCCACAGAGAGGGTCTCCTCAGGGTGCCATCAGCCAAATTATGTCGGCTGGCGACACCCAGGGGGGGCCTTCTCTGTGGGAGCCCCTGCCCTTTGGAATGAACTCCCCCCAGAAATTCGTAAAATCTCTGATCTCCGTGTATTTCGCTGTGCCCTCAAAACCATGTTGTTCCGCCAGACTGGGCTATCAATATAAAGATTTTAATTGGTTTTAAATGGGATTTTAAATTTGGGGTTTTATAAATTGGGCCTATTATTTAATAATTTTAATTATTTTTAAATATTGTCTGTCTTTGTGTTTTAATTAGGCTGTACACCGCCCTGTATCCTTCGGGAGAAGGGCGGTATAGAAATAAAATGAATAAATAAATAAATTTAAATAAATAAATAAATAAATAAATAAATAAATAAATAAATAAATAAATAAATAACAATTACTTGCCTTCACGCATTGCACCAAGGCCTAACCTTCCACTTGCAAATTTGTACGGGCGGTGCTTAAGTATCAAACTTTCTTATGGGTTAACAGAGATGGACTCAGTCAGTAGATGACCTATATTTTTGTATAATTAAGTCCTCACATTGTAGGAAGTTGTAATGTGGATCATTTTAGCTTAATGTGATGGGTTAAATCCAGCCAGAGTAGTTTGTGGTTTACAGCTTAGCACAGGGGTCTGCAACCTTAAACACTCAAAGAGCCATTTGGACCAGTTTCCCACAGAAAAGAAAACACCAGGAGCCACAAAATCCTTCCTGTGCCTCACTATTTCTTGAGCGGCCACAAAAACTAGCATATGTAGTTGAATTAAATGTTCTGTTTTCTTCTGAAACTTTTCTTTTCTTGGATTTATCCATAGTTGGCCTACCGGGGGTTGAAAAGCTCAATAAATCACGTGCCAGCGGGTGTTGCACATTGGCGGTTGTGACGCATATTTAGAGTGCCAGGGCGCCGCAGCAGAGGGGTGAAAGAGCCACATGCGGCTCCAGAGCCGCAGGTTGCTGACCCCTGGTTTAGCACAAAGAATGAACTCAGTTAGTGATGGCTCATTTCAAATGTGCTTAAAAACATCATTGTGTCTCTCTTTATGACGGAGGGATAAGGATGAGTGCATGACAAATCTTCGGGAGTGCATATAATTCAAATGTGGCAGTGAGAAACATTTTAACATAATCCTTAAATTCTTGCACTGCATTTTCCACACTACCTCAGTAAAAAAAAAAAATATCCCACATCCCTTGACTTACAATCACAGTTGTAATCCCCAAATTTCTGTTGCTAAGTGAGGCATTTGTTAAGTGAGTTTTGCCCCATTTTGCAACTTTTCTTGCCACAGTTTTTAAGTTAATCCCTACAGTTGTTAAATTAGTAACCTAATTGTTCAGTGAATCTGGCTCCCCCATTGACTTTTGCTTGCTGCAGTGGTCCTAAATGTGAAAAATGATCATAAGTCATTTTTTTCACTGCCATTGTAACTTCAAGCTGTCACTAATTCTTAGTCAAGGACACATATATTTTAAATACATCCATTACACATCCAAACACATCCTATATATTTTAAACACATCCTTTTTTTTTTAAAAAAAAGCCCCCATATCTTAATTCAGCAGCAAACAGTATTTATTTCTCTCTTCTGGAGACAGAAATAAAAGATTGTATCCTAAAAAAGAACAACAACCATAAACTCTGCTGAAGTGAGCAGTATTTGATGTACTTTGTTCCTAAGAGACTGCACTTCGGTAAATAAATAAACCCTACCACAAGAACATTCAAATGAATCTTGGAGCCATGTGAATTTATCACCAGGCCGCAATGAGGCAGTTAATTCGCATAGAATTTTAATTCTGTATGTATTTTTTAAACTCGGCTTACCTGCACAACTGGGTTACTCACTGCATCTTTCCTTTCCTCCCTTCTTAAGAGTTAGAAATGACCTCAAAAAGGAACTTCTTCCAGCTAAGGCCTTTTCAGCCATGAGGTCTGGGAACACAGAGATGGATTAAATCAAAGTTTAACCACCTGTGCAATTTAAAGAGACAGAATTAAGATGCCTAATATTCTATTGTGCCCTTTTTAGATACTGCCTCTCTGTAAAATAGTCAGGATAGCGTAACAGCAAACATACCCAGAAGGAAAAATGTATGGAGCTGGTAAAGAAGAATTGTTAGAAGGGGTATCTCTTATTTTATACCTTAAAGCAGGGGTGGGCAAATGTGGCCCTTTTACAACCTGTGGACTTCAACTCCCAGAATTCCTGACACAGCTTGGCTATCTCAGGAATTCTGGGAGTTGAAGTCCACAGGTTGTAAAAGGGCCACATTTGCCCACACCTGCCTTAAAGTGAAATTATGTCAAAGGAATTGCTGGAAATGGTTTTCAGAGAAGGATGAGAGTTATAGTCTCAGCACATTTGTGTTTTTTTTAATACCAAAGTTTTTTATTTTTATTTTTTATCAACATATTTAAATGTAGTCTTTTGTCCATCATTAATCATTATTCAGTCATCTTATTTTTTAGCTTCCATTTGCTAATTAGTTGTGCGGGTCTGCTCTTCTACCATCTCCTTTTATTTTAATACGACCTTTCTTTTTCTTCTTCCCTTCTCTCTCCTCTTCTATCTCTTTCTACTTTCCTCATTCCTCCTCTCCTTCCCTTTTCTACTTCCTCTCCTCTTTCCCCTCTCCTCTCTTCTTCCTCCCTTTCTTGCCCTCTCTCCTACTCTTCTTTTCCTCTTCTTTCTCAGCACATTTGTAAGCACCAGGCCTAATTAGCTAGTCTGAAAGAATATGGGAGATCTATATATTAAGAATCAATGTATAGGCACAGATAGTCCTCGAGGTACGACCACAATTGAGCCCAAAATTTATGTTGCTAAGTGAAACATTCGTTAAGTGAGTTTTGCCCCATTTTATGACCTTTCTTGCCACAATTGTTAAGTGAATCATTGCAGTTGTGAAGTTACTAACATTCCTAGCAAATTACACTCTGAAGCCTAACTCTGGCTTATCATAATATGTGTCATGTTTAAGCTTGTATGCGCAGCTTAACACATATTATTTCCGCCTTCCCTACTGCAATCCTGTAAGGTGACTGCAAATTTGGTGGCTTAAGATAGTCTGGAAAAAGCTGCCTTTGCAGCTAGCGACTTCTTCTCTGCCAATGCATTTTCTCCTGAACCTTCTGAAAGCTTGAATGGTAGCAATTTGCTGGTTCATCAACTTCTTAAGCATCCCAGTCAAGAGACTGGAGCGAGGGAAACAGGATCGGCCGAGGCCAGGATAAAATGCACGGAGAGGCAGTTATTTAAAAAGTGTGGTGAAACAGGGTATATGGTCTTTGCTTCCTCGTGGTCTCTTTCCACACCAGGAAAAACTAAATGGAATCACAAGCGTATGTTTGTGTTTTGGTTCAGTTATTAAAAATGTTCATATTGCACCTTTAAGGGTACAGATCTTTTTTTTTTTTTTTCTAACCCATGAAATCCATTATTTGAATGGCTTTTTAAAGCACGTGTAGCATGTTTTTAAAAGGCTTGGGAAAACACATCATGGCTGAGGCAACGTTCCCCACTCCAGAAGCGGGGCCTTCCATACGGAATCCCACCCCCACCCCCAAACCTTGTCCTGATGGGCATTGTAGTCCAGCCTTTGGTAGCCACTGCTCCTGAGTAAAGAAATTTAAGCAGAGGCTAGGACAGTGATGGCTAACCTTTTTGCCGTCGCGTGCCAAAAATGGGGGTCATGCGCGGGGGGGGTTGTATGTGTGCGTGCTCACACCCATAATTCAATGTGCCCCGCCCCCGTGAATGTTTGTGTGACACCCCCCCCTGCACTCCCCCCGCTTTTGGCACGTGATGGCACGGTGGGCCTAGTAGGTCGCCCTCCCCAGGCTCCAGAGGCTTTCTTAGAGCCTGGGGAGGGAGAAAATGGCCTTCCCCACCACCACCCCAGAAGCACTCTGGAGGCCGGAAACAGCCCATTTCCCGACTTCTCTTGGGCCCGGAAGGCCCGTTTTTTTGCCCTCCCCAGGCTCCAGAGGCTTTCTAGGAGCCTGGGGAGAGTGAAAATGGCCTTCCCCACCCCCCTGGAGGCCCTCCGGCTCTCCGACTTCCTTTGGGCCCGGCTTCCGTTAGGCCCGGAAGGCCTGAAAATAGGCAGGCGCATGCATGCACGCTGAACCTGAGCTAGGACAACGCTTGCGTGCCCACAGATATGGCTCCGCGTGCCACCTGTGGCCATAGGTTCTCCATCACAGGGCTAGGAGATGTGTCTCAAGACAGGCCTCTGGCAAAGAAGTGAAGTGACATGTAGAAAATATATATATCGTACTTTTCGCAGAATAAGACACACTCCCCCCCCCAAAAAAAGTGGGTGAAAATTGTGGTGCGTCCTACACACTGAATGTTGCCGAAGCCCCGCTGGCCTCCATCTGCCAGCTGTTTTTGGCCTCCGCGCATCACGTTTTCTGGCCTCTGCACACCCCATTTTGAGATTGCAACCTTAAATTATTTAATAGCAAAAGAAATCTGGGGCTGCTGATTTATGCATTGCAGGTAAAATTATCTAAGTAATTGGCACGTATTCTAATGTCCATAGTTTACTCCTGTAGAGTGGAGAGACTAGGGCAGACTTCCCCAACCTTTACCGTTTTAAGGACCAGCTGGGGTGTGGGGGGGAAGAGAAGGGGATGGTTCCATGCGACCAGCTGGCAAGCACACCACGGAGGGTGCTCCATTTGTGCAAGTGGCAAGTACGCACGCCCTGTTCAAGCAAATAGAGAACGTGTGCACACGCTCGCCTGCTACTCGTGCAAGTGGGAGGACGTGCTTTTGCTCACCCCCTATTTCCACGGCCAAGTTGGAAAACAGCTCATGGCCCACTAAGTGGGCGGTGGCCCAGAGGTTGGGGAATCCTGGACTAGGGGGATCACCAGACAGATCCATGAGGATATAGCCGAGATGAGTTACTGGGGATCTGACTCGCTGAGAACATTATAGGGAAGCAACTACAGGTTGCCATGAAGAATTGGCATTTTTGCAGGCCATGGAAAGGGCAGAAGTAAGTCTGATGTATATCATCGAGAGTGGCGTTTAATTCAGCCCTTTGCAGATGGTCGAGACAATGACTTCCCGCCTTTTACTCAATTGCTTAACCATGTTTCTTGCTGGAAGGGCTGCCAAGAAACGCTTAACTATTGCAAGATACATCAGGGCCTCTTGACATATATAGTTTTGCAGGTGACCATATCGAAGTGTCCCCCCATCAACTTTACATCCCCACAGCGGCTGAGAGCGCCGCTTCAACTGATAAAGTCTACCAGGGCACATCTCTTGCCAGGGCCAAGGAGATCCCAGGCCTCAAGACTGGAAACTTGACCACTGCAGTTTGTGGTTTAGGAAATGTCAATGCTGACAAGGGAATTTGTCAGCTCTAAATCAGGCTAAGTCACCCTAACCCTGACTGCTCTTTAGTAGACCAGATCCTGAAGATGAAACTCAAATCCTTTGGCTACCTAATGAGAAGGAAGGACTCACTGGAGAAGAGCCTAATGTTGGGAATGACTGAGGGCAAAAGAAGAAGGAGACGGCAGAAGAATGAGATGGCTGGATGGAGTCACTGAAGCAGTCGGTGTGAGTTTAAATGGCCTCCAGAGGATGGTGGACAACAGGAAGGCCTGGAGGAACTTTTGTTGTTGTTGTTGTTGTTGTTGTTGTTGTTTTAATTTGATTTATATGCCGCCCTTTTCCGGAGACTCAGGGCGGCTTACAATGTGCTAAGCAATAGCCGTCATCCTTTTTTTTTTTTGTATATTTATACAAAGTCAGCTTATTGCCCCCACAACTGGGTCCTCAATTTACCTACCTTAGAAAGGATGGAAGGCTGAGTCAACCTTGAGCCTGGCGAGATTCGAACCTGCAGTAATTGCAGGCAGCTGGTCTTAATAACAGGGTGCTTTAGACCACTGTACTACCAAAGCTCTATCGTTGTCCATGGGACGGATACAACTTCGCGACTAACAACAACAACAAGTCAGGCTTGCTTGCAAAGAAGAAAAATCACCAATGGGTTGTGTAGAAGTTAACAACATTTGGAGTACACCATCCAAAGGAGGCATTTCACGTGTACCGTACTCTACTAGCTGGTGGATTAGATTGTGTTTTGGCATGCAGATTTTCCTGGAAGTCTGAAAGGCCACTGCTATGTGTTTTTTTACCGTATACAATAATCTTAGTTCCCTTTCGGTTAAAATCCTGCCCTCAGGATTTCATTTCTTGGCTATTTTAATCCATCAAAGAAAAGATTGAATATGTTTATGCTCCAAGCACACTTCCCTACCAAGTGTCTCTTTTATAAGGCGATGCTGACAATAACATATTCACTAAAGCGATTATTAGGCCGAAACTACTCTTCTTCACAATAGCCCACTTCTTACCAGATTTCCATTGCTTTTTTCTGGACATTTTGTTCTATACAGGTTACCTTGCTGCAAGAATTAGACTTTCTAGGAAATGTTAAAAGCATCCTGCAATGCAGCAAGATTTCAGCATTCACCGAATAATGCATTGCAAATTGGGAGGGGTGGGGATAGATGGAAAATTGTAGTGTCTCATTTTACAGACGAAGTAGTTTTATGGTTAGCTTCCTTTTAGTCCACCCACTGGAGTTCTCCAGGCTGGCTGGGGGATTCTGGGAGTTGAAGTCCATTGCATATTGAGGCTGCTGGTGTTGAGAAACTCACTGCTCTGGAGGACTAAACTTCAGCATCACACATTCTTAGTTGCAGATGAATAATGCCCTATGAATCACATGGTTTTTAGATCAGAGGAAGTGCAGGATTCATGGTAAAATGACTAAAATGGGTGGACTTGGCCAAGGTGAGGTTCAGGTAGCAAATGTTGCAGACCATCCAGATCTGAAAGACTGCAAAAATGGTTCTTATTAACCTAATTGCAAGAGGCATGGACTCCAAACATGTATAAACTGCTTGGGCTAAAACAAGAATGTCCACACCCGTCTTAATTTTGTTTCGAAACAGAGATGTTGAAACGCTATTAATTGCTAAACCAAAGGAGGAATGTGTTTTCATTAGGTTGCCGACAGGAATGTAATCCTTTCTCAGATATAAAGTTAGCTAATTGAGAATGTTCCACGGGTGAAATCCAGCAGGTTCTGACAGGTTCTGGAGAACCGGTAGCAGAAATTTTGAGCAGTTTGGAGAACCGGCAAATGCCACCTCTGGCTGGCCCCAGGAGTGAGGAGGGAATGGGGATTTTGCAGTATCCTTCTCATGGAATGGGGTGGGAATGGAGATTTTGCAGTATCCTTCCCCTGCCATGCCCACCAAGCCACACCATGCCCACCAAGCCACGCTCATAGAACCGGTAGTAAAAAAAAAATTGGATTTCACCACTGGGATAAGTTATTCTCCAAAGCATCTGAGGGCAGGACAAGAAGCAATGGATGGAACTAATCAAGGAGAGAAGCAACTTAGAACTAAGGAGAAATTTCCTGACAGCTAGAACAATTAATCAGTGGAACAACTTGCCTCCAGAAGTTGTGAATGCTCCAACACTGGAAGTTTTTAAGAAGATGTTGGATAACACCACTGGAATGTTCCCTACCTAAAATTAACCGGAGCCCTCATTGGCTGAATTACTGAGGCATGTTTACTGAGGTTAATTTAATTCTGGTTTATGGAATTCATCATTTTCTTGTACAACAGGTTAATCGTCAACTTAATCCTGCCATACTTGATCAATGTGTTTGTTATGTGAAAGCAATTTACAATTTTGCTTAGGTGTAATCTAGCCAGCGTAGTAAATTCACAGGAATTCTTCTTGGAAACCACTTCTGGACTTTGTGCTTGAGGTGGGAAAAAAAATGAAATTTTGATTTTTAGCGATTGAGAGGTTCGTTGTAGAAATGGCTAGCTGGTATTATTAGGTGAAAGTAAAAAGTTGAGGTTTGATGTTACTATCTTATTCTACTGATTATTCTACTATCTTATTCTTACTGATGGTAAGTAATAAATACTTACCTGACTAGGTGGCTCAGTGGCTAAGACACTGAGCTTGTCGATCAGAAAGTTCGGCGGTTCGAATCCCTAGTAAAGATCTGCGTGAGCAGAGGGTTGGACTAGATGACCTCCAAAGTCCCTTCCAACTCTGTTACTGTTACTGACATACTGCATCAAAGAAAGTCGGAAGTCCACTGCCTTTTCTTTCTTTTTTCCTTTTTCCTACACTTTTCCTTTCCCTTTTTCCTCCCTTATTTTCCTCCTATTTTCTTTTGTATTTTATATTATAAACTAATAAAGAAATGCTTTACAAACTCACAGGAAGAACGTGGAGCTGTGTTTTCCTCTTGCGTTGAAGTGATGCCTTCCTCTGACTTGGCTACTCAGTGTGTCAAAGACAGAAAAACAAGGAGTTAGGACCCCTTGTTCTTTCGGCAAACAATGAAACAATGGGGCACTTCTTTTCAAACTTTTTTTTTTTTAAAAAAAACGATTGTTGATTTCTGGTTGTCAGTTTAAAAAGGCGTTTAGCGCTAAGTATAAAGTGCTATTTTTACTTCTCCCTTTCTAGAACCTACAATTAGTAAGAAACCTCTACTTAGGGACAGATAGCTAAAGTTACCAAAGAAGAAAAAGTTTCGCCCAGAGGAAACTCTCTGGTTTCCAATAGAAGAAAATCTCTGTAGCTCAGGGTTGGAATGAGGAGTCTTTGATGCTCTCTGAGCTTGGTTGTTTCCTTTTGGACGTTTCATTACCTGGCTAGTAACATCATCAGTGTTAAGGAGGATGGGGCTTGCTCCCCATTTTTATACTGCAGCTTGGACTGCCAGTATTGGTAGAGGTATGGTTTTCTCTTTGTTAGTTCCTTGCTTAGGGTATTGTCTTCTGCTTGATTTTTTGTTGTTTTGGTTTGGTGTTAATACTTGCTTATCTGGCTGTGGTTTGCTGGAGAGTATAGCAATAGCACTTAGACTTATATACCGCTTCGCAGTGCTTTACAGCCCTCTCTAAGCAGTTTATAAAGTCAGCATATTGCCCCCAACAATCGGGGTCCTCATTTTACTGATCATGGAAGGATGGAAGGTTGAGTCAACCTTGAGCTGGTGAGGCTCGAACTGCTGTGCTTTGGTCTTTATTATCAGCTTTCTGTTGTCTGTTTTGAATGGTGTGTAAATGTGACTGCATAATAATACATGAAACAAACTCTGGTCTGTTTTCGACACTGCAGTTTGCTTAACAAAGCCCACGGTTTGCCAGATTCACACAGTATTCTTTATCCCTGATCAACAAGCCCAGTCTCAGTGCTTCCTTGCAAAAGAGCCTCTTTGCATCCCTTAAAGTTGATCTCAATCAAGCCAAGACTGAGTTGGGAAAGAGAAAACTCCCCAGTTTGAACTCATCCTGTGTTGCAAACTCATTAGCTGGCTTTCGGCAACGTGCTTTCTCTTTAAGAACACAGCCCCTTCCGTCCCCATTCTACGGAAACTTCATATACAACCCAGAATTTTTTTTTAAAAAAAAGGAAAAATAATAATAATAAAGGAGTAAGTGAAATCCTTTGGCTGCTTTGAAAGGCATCATGTTAAATATATTGTTGTTGTTATTCTCAAACAGTTGCAAATTCTCCAAATTGGCAACTCGGGATACAGTCTCTACAGCTGCTGAATGCCAATTAAATGTATTCCCAAGAATCCTTTTTGTCAAGGAAAATAAATAGAGGGGCAGACCGGCTGAGGCATCCTGTGCTCTCCCCTTGCATTTTTTTGCTGCTCTTGGATGTGGTCCAAGAATTTGATCCAGGTAAATGCATGCAAGTCTATTCGGCTACAGCGGATTGTACATTAGATGTGAATTTGATTGCTGCCTGAATCAACTCTCCAGAAGTAGCTAAAAAGCCTATTTGGGGGAAGACATCTTCATCTTTTACAAATACAGGTACTCTTTGAGTGTTGTTGCTTTTTTTCCCGGTGGGACCGGTCTAGCAGGGCAACCTGGTCTACCCAATTATGGGACGGAGCATTTCGCCTTTCAGCCCCCAATCCAGGAGCCTTCGCAGGCAGTCGCTTTCACGACAAACCATTTTTGTGTTGAATTTATGTTTTACCGACAAAGAAATAAAGGGAGACTAGTATAGATCTATTTCAAGCTATTTAGCTCTCGTCAGCTAGCCATACCCTTTCTGGGATTCGAACCGGAGCATATTAGGTAGATGTATTAACCTCTAAGCCCGTGATGGCGAACCTATGGCACACGTGCCGAAAGTGGCACGCAGAGCTGTTGCTCTTCTGGGTTCTGGCATGCTGGTCAGCTGTTGTTCACACACGCGAGAGCACCGGAAATCGGAAGAGACACCACCCGGTGCTCATGCGCACGCCGGGGAGAAGATCTTATTTCTGGTGTGCACATGCATACCGGCCAGCAGGTCTGTCTCCCCCCCCCTCTGTCTCTGTCTCTGTCTCTGTCTCTGTCTCTGTCTCTCTCTCTCTCTCTCTCTCTCTCTCTCTGTATCTCTGTCTCTCTCTCTGTCTCTCTCTCTCTGTATCTCTGTCTCTCTCTCTGTCTCTCTCTCTGTCTCTCTCTCAGCCCTCATGAATCCAGAGTCTTTTTCCCCACGTGGAACTGAAGCCGGAAGGATATTTCTTCCAACAGACCGCTTGCTCTCTTAGCGGTGCAGATTTAAGTAAGAGCTGCTGCTTGTGAGATTGCTCACAAAGCAAGCTCCAGTTTCACGTTTCAACATCTCTTAAGCTTGTTTGTGTGAATCAGACGCTTTTTAACTCAACGCGAGGGGCCAATGAAAGCGTGCAAAGTAGACTGCTTTCAAAACAAGAGCTCTGAAGCCATGGCCCACTTAGTCCCGTATCTGTGGCCCCATCCATTCCCAAAACAGATGGCTTCAAGATGGTTACACATTTGAAGAGAAGACAATGCATCTCTTCTATTCTCAATTCCCGGCAGTTGGGATTTAAAATGGATTGCTGATGAGGCAGCCAGCCAGAGTAATTATTGATAACCTGATCCTCTTATGAATCAACCCAACCCCTCCTTTTAAAACCAACCATCAGAGTATCTGATAGCAGCAAATTCCAGAAGTTTAATGAATTGCTTAGGTCAGTGCTGTTTGTGTCTTTTAAAAAATTGCTTCCAGTGCCTTATGGAAGACTTAAGTGGAAGGGTTTATATTTGGTAATTTAAAGCCTCCTCCTCATAGAAATTAAGTCAGCCTTCTGCTACCGCAGCTGGAATTCAGGATTTCGTAATGCATGAAAACATTTTCCATAACCTGGGGAGGAGAGGCCAACAGGTTGTGCTTAGATTAGAGGACGTCACTAAGATGATTGGATTAGGAAGGACTGCACAAAGTGAAAGGTAAAGGCAAGAACAATCCTGTCTTGTAGGTTTATCTGTTTTTTCCAGAGATAAATCTCTCAGGGCAGAGTTGTACATGCCATAAAAACTCTGGCAACAAGAGAGCTGATGTTGTCTAGATTAGGGGTCTCCAGCCTTGGCAACTTTAAGACTTGTGGACTTCAACTCCCAGAATTCCTCAGCCAGAGGAATTCTAGGAGTTGAAATCCACAGGTCTTTAAGTTTTCAAGGTTGGAGATCCCTGGTCTAGATTATGGGTGGTACCTATCAGCACCCTTCTGCATTCCCTCTGGCTTCCCCTCTCCTTGCTCACCTGGGATCCAAGTTGCCTTGAAAATGTCCCATTGCCTTCATCATCCAGAAGGTGCTTTGACCTACAAGTAGCAAACAAGACAATAAAATCACAAAACTGGAGTAATATCAGGAGTATTCTCTCTGTAGCTCAAACTACAGTTTGAGTTGCAAAGTATGTTCTTATCACAGGGTTTATAAGGCCACCCCAATTCAAACAATGTGATTCTGGGCAGTGCACAGCATTAAAAAAACAGCCCCCCCTTTCCAAAACCCAACCTCCACCAAACTACAGTAGTGGTCAAAATTGTGGAAACCTTTTGGGAAAAGTGTATTTTCTAAAACTAGCTAATAACACCACTTTTTTTTTGGAGTAGTACCATAAAATTATATATCAATGGAAATCTAATTTAATCAAAAATGTAATGCAATAACTTTTATGAAGGATTTGCTATTAGAACAGCAGTTACAGTATAAAGAAGAAAAGTGAAACACATAGAAAAAACGAGATATACAAAAATGATCACCATGTCAGTTAATATTTAGTTGGGTAACCTTTAGCATGAATTATGGCCTTACAACATCTTCCCATGGAGTGAACCAAGTCTTTTAGTTCTGCAGATGTTATACTGTGAAACCAAGATTGAATGATGGCTTCTATTAACTGAGTTTTATTGCTGGGTTGCTTCTGACTAACCAGTTTCTTTAGTCGGCTCCATAGATTTTCAATTGGTTTAATGCCGTGATGGCGAACCTATGGCACGCGTGCCAGAGGTGGTACGCAGCCCCCTCTCTGATGGCACACAAGCCGTTGCCCCAGTTCAGCTCCACAGCGCATGCACATGCGCCTCCCACCAGCCAGATGGTCTTTGGTCTCTGCCACGCATGCATGGGGCAGGGCGCGTGCAGGGGCTGTGTGTGCATGCACGGGGGGCGGGGCACATGCGGGGTGTGTGCAAGGGGGCGTGGGGCATTTGGGGGGTGGGGTACAGGCAGGGAGTGCACGTGCATATGTGGGGGTACACGGTTAGGGCACCCACATTGCATTTTGGGGGTTCAGGCACGCAATCCGGAAAAGGTTAGCCATCACTGTCCTATAGAATAGCTTGACCTTAAAAAAAAGCTGAAAAAATGGATGTTGCCTTCAGCTGTTGCTTAAATAGTCAACAGCACCAGAATAGTTGGCTGTTTATTGTATTATTATCATTATTATGCACTATTTTGTTGTGTTTTATGTTTTTCTACACTTCCCAGAGCCTCTTGGGGTTGAAGCAGTCAATACCTTTTATAAATAAATTCTGCATTTTATGTCTACTGTAAAATGAATTATTTATTTGATAGTAAAAAATTTATAAAATGCAAAGTAAAAACTCCAGCTCAGCATGCTTCTGCTCCCGCTGACGATAATGCCCATTTCTCTGCCCAGATTGCTGTCTCTACCCAGTGAAACATGATTCTGTATGCAGGCAGCTCTTTAAAATAGGGCAATTGAGGGAATGCGGAAGGTTTTTATTCGTTGTTGTTGTTTTTTTTAAGTTTACTTTTTGGGCTTCTGTAAAGTCTCCAGATTAAATGGCCTGTGTTTGCAACCTGTGGTTGGATTGGAAAAATAGCAATAGATGATGCTACAGCAGACATTCTTAGCCATTCATTACGACCACAGTTGAGCCCAGCGTTTATGTTGCTAAGTGAGATGTTTTGCCACATTTTACGACCGCTCTTGCCACTGTTGTTAAGCGAATCCCTGCGGTTGTTAAATTCGTAACACGGGTTGTTAAGTGAATCTGGCTTCCCCAGATTCTGACTTTGCTTGTCAGAAGGTCGCAAAAGGGAATCACATGACCTCGGGACACTGCGACCGTCATAAATATGAATCAGTCACTAAGCATCTGACTTCTGAACATGCGACCATGGGGATGCTGCAACGGTCATAAATGTGGGAAATGGTCATAAGTTACTTTTCTCAGTGCTGTTGTAACTTCGAACAGTGATAAACAAATGCTTGTAAGTCTAGGGCTGCCTATATTGCCCATAATACTTGTAAGTATTATGTTTGTATTTAATTAAATACAAATCAATTTACGAAAAATATTTGCTGTTACAAGATTGTTCTTGTAGACTGATACCAGTGGTGGGTTCCTCCCGGTTCAGCCCGGTTCGGCCGAGCCGGTAGCGGTGACGATATGACGTCACCGAACTGGTTCTCTTTGTTCGGGAGCTGGGCCCTCCCGCCCCCCGTCCCCCCACCCTCCGTATTATTCTTACCTTTTATTTGGCCCCACCCCCAATCTATTGCTGCCTCCTGAGTCCCAGCTGATGGGCTATAAGGAAAAAAACTGTTTAAACTCTTGTTGCAGGGCTTCAAAGGGCTTCCCTACAGCTGATCAGTGTTAAAAGGCAGTGTGGTGGTAGACCGGTGCCTCCAAAAACAAATGAGTAGATCAGTGCCTCCAAAAACAAATGAGTAGACTGGTGCCTCCAAAAACAAATGAGTAGACCAGTGCCTCCAAAAACAAATGGGTAGACCGGTGCCTCCAAAAACAAATGAATAGACCGGTTCAGCTCTGCAAGCAGATAAAAGCCTGGTAGACCAGTATCTCTGCTAAATCCTAAAGAATTGTCACATGACAATCAAACCACACCCACAAAATAAGCCACGCCTACAGAACCCGTAGTAAAAAAAATTTAGAACCCACCCCTGACTGGTACCATATGGAAATAAATGCAATCTTTACATATCAAACCAGAAGAACACTCCAGTAACGTTCATTGATTGATTTCATACATTCCAAGCAATTCACCTCCATAGTTTAGTTCAGGTGTCTCCACCCTTTTGGCTTGCCTGGACTGCATTGAATGAAAGGAAGTTGTTTTGGGCCACAGATAATAGAATAACAAAGTTTGAAGGGACCCACCTTGGAGGTCTTCTACTCTAACCCTCTGCTCAGGCAGGAAACTCTATACCAGTGACGGCTAACCTTTTTGGCGCCAAGTGCCCAAAGCGCGTGTGTACGCATACCCATAATGCAATGTGCGTGCGCCCCGCCCCCTGCGCATGCACGCACAACACCCTGGTGTGCACCCCGCCCCCACACAGACACGACCCCCGCACATGCATATGCGACTTCCCTGCATGCGCCCCATGCATGTGCCCATGTCTCCCGCATGTGCCCCCCGCATGCGCGGCAGAGACACAAAAATTAGCTGGCCGGCCGGAGGCGCGCATGCATGCACGGCAGAGTTGAGCTGGGGCAACGGCTAACATGACCACAGAGAGGGCTCAACGTGCCACCTGTGGCACGCATGCCATAGGTTAACCATCTCAACCTCTATACCATTCTAGACAAGTGGTTGTCCAATCTCTTCTTAAAAACCTCCAGTATTGGAGCACTCACAACTTTTGGAGGTAAGTCATTCCACTGGCTAATTGTTCTCACTGCCTGGAGATTACTCCTTAGTTTTAGGTTGCTTCTCTCCTTGATTAGTTTCCATCCATTGCCTCCTGTCCTGCCTTCAGGTGCTTTGGAGAATAGCTTGACTCCCTCTTCTTTGTGGCAGCCCCTGAGATATTGGACGACTGTTATCATGTCACCCCTATGTAGAATATATAATATAGTTAACGTATATAAAATAACTTCCTTTATTTTTCTATATTTTTATTATGAACTTGTGAGTCCACCTTACTGGCTGTCCCGGACCACAAATGGGTCCTAATTGAAAGCCTTAAAACAACTCGGTGAGTAATACAACACAACTAGATCCTCCAAAACAACAGAATTGTCTGAGCAAGAATAGCTTAAGTAATTTGTCCCAGAAGCAAAATTTAAACAGAAGGGAATGCTTTGCTTCCTGGTTCATTGTTCCACTTCTACAGTGTAGACGTTGGCTTAAAAAATAAACCTTACTGAGTGTAATAGGAGTTACAAAATAAGCCTCGAATGCATACAAATGCGGGTTTTAACATCAGCTATCAATTATACTAACAAGCAGGGTAACACAATCTGCAATCATGGGCTGCTCTAATCACAGAAGATCAGTCTGCAGCCATGAAATGCTCTAACCACAGGCTCAGTCTGCAGTTCTGGAGCGCTCGAATTGATGCCATGGTTCATTTGAACTTTCTCTTGGGAACAGAATAATGGACAGCTTTTTAGAGGTTTTCCCCATCCAGTCTCTCAGCCTCCAATCTCCCGAATACAGCTAGCCATAGAAGACGGCAGCCACCACAAATTTTGCTTTCTAAGGTTGAAGCTCTCTCTTCCATATTTTTCTTATTTATTTTTTAAAATATAAAATTTATATTAAAAAAAAATCACCACCACCACAAGCCAGCAAGGAGATGGTGAATGGAAAACCAGGTGCTTCAACCAACCAGATGTCAAGGTTCCAACTAATGCCCTAATACCGTGATGACGAACCTATGGCACGCGTGCCCACAGGTGGCACACGTAGCCATATCGGTGGGCACGCGAGCTCAGCTCTGGCGTGCATATGCGTGCCAGCCAGCTGATTTTCGGGCCTTCTGGGCCCACCAGATATAGGGAAACAGGCTGTTTCCTGCCTCTGGAGGGCCCCGGGGGGTTGGTGGGGGATGCCCGTTTTCCACCTTAAAGGACAGGCGGAAGTTGGCAAACAGGCCGTTTCTGGCCTCCGGAGGGCCTCCAGGGGGTTGGGGAAGGCCCTTTTCGCCCTCCTTAGACTCCTAGAAAGGCTCTGGAGGCTGGGGAGAGCGAAAAACGGGCCTTCCGGTCCCACCAGAAGTTGGCACGCGATGGCAAAATGGTTAGTCATCACTGCCCTAATAAAAGCAGGACCCCTAAGCCATTTAGCAAGAAAAATCCAGTTCTTTATTAAGAGCGCCATTGTCTGCATGAACTAAGTGAAGCCAACTCTGACTTCACCCGGTTTGTGCTTTGCTTCTGACCCTGTGGCCTCCTCCCCCCAAGGTGTGTCACCAATCACATTCCCCAACGAAGCAATTTTGCGGGTTGTAGAAGTCTGAGGAGCCTGAGTGGCGTAGGAGGCTAATGCCTCCTAAGGCAGCATTTAACATCCAGCTGCCTGCAATTACTGCGAGTTCAATTCTCACCAGGCTCATGGTCGACTCAGCCTTCCATTCTTTCTAAGGTGGGTAAATTGAGGACCCAGTTTGTCGGGGCAATAAGCTGACTTTGTATAAATATACAAAAGTATGAAGGCTATTGCTTAACGCATTGTAAGCCGCCCTGAGTCTCCGGAGAAGGGAGGCATATAAATCAAATTAAAAAAAAAAAAAGTCACTCCCTCTGGCTGTTGTGGGTCTCCATGGAGATGGCCTTGACTTTGGGTGGCTAGGATGTGTTTTGTTTTGACTGAAGTATGAGTTCCTCGGTGCAGCTGCGAGGCGTGATTTCCCATCCCTCTGCCTATGTCAACTCGGGAGCACGTCAGGAAATCTTTGTGAGTTGACATAAGGAAGTTTGGCCTGAAGCTTTAAGTGAGGACCTTGAATTTTGTTTTCTTTTGTTTCGAAATGTAAGGGTTGCTTGGCACAAACATGAATAGAGCAACGTGGACAGTGTTGCGTTTGTGGGCGAGAAGGGAAATGGAGATGGGATTAGGGAAGCTGACAGAAAGTTGTGATTTGGCATCCAGGAGAAATGGCGAGACTAGAGAAGGCACGCCAGCAAATAATCTAATCTTGATTTACAGGGTGGTCAATCCAGCAAGAGATGCAGAGGAAGAATTGGGAAAGTGCTTGGAGCAATTTTTACATTTTTTTAAAGCACAATTTGAATCTTATTCTTGTTTTTTATTCAGTCTCCGGCCATGATTAGATCAAGAGCTCATTTTATCCGTTATTACATTATGCACGACTGTTGACTGGCTGTTAGAAATGATCAATGGTATTTTAAGACACTGGTCTCTTTATTATTCCCACTGATTGGTGATCCTGGATATATTTCCTTAGATTTTAGGGACAGCATTTTATTGTTTCAGATGATAAAAAGGTTTATATGGCTGTCCATTTTAGTCATAGAATAACAGAGTTGGAAGGGACCTTGGAGGTCTTCTAGTCCAACCCCCTAGTACGTATACTTGGCTGAGAATTATGACTAAGCACAAGGTCACCCTAGATTTCACTCTGAGTCTCCCCAGTGTTAAACCCCACTGTGTTTGGTTTTATCAACCACAATTATTTGAAAATAAGGATGTTTCTTGTTCCCACAGGTCACGCTCCAGGAGTCATGTCAGTCAGCGTCCATGAGAACCGTAAATCCAGGACCAGCACCGGCTCAATGAATATCTTGCTGTTCCACAAAGCCTCTCATTCAGACTGTGTCTTGTCTCACCTCAATAGTATGAGAAAGCACTGCATGTTCACAGATGTTACACTCTCTGCGGGGAACAAAGCCTTTTCGTGCCACCGAGCAGTATTAGCTGCTTCCAGTAGATATTTTGAAGCCATGTTCAGCAATGGCCTTCGCGAGAGCTTAGGGGATGAAGTCAATTTCCACGACAGCCTCCATCCAGAGGTGTTGGAGCTGCTGCTGGACTATGCTTATTCATCCAAGATCATCATCAACGAGGAGAATGCAGAGTCCCTCCTGGAAGCTGGAGACATGTTGCAGTTTCATGACGTCCGAGATGCAGCTGCAGAATTTCTTGAGAAGAACCTTTGTCCTTCCAATTGCTTGGGGATGATGGTCCTGTCGGACGCTCACCAGTGCAAGAGGCTTTACGAGTTCTCTTGGAGAATGTGCTTGGTCAACTTTGAGACAATCCACAGGACTGATGAATTTAACAACCTCTCCAAGGATACGCTGCTGGACTTGATTTCCAGCGATGAGCTAGAAATTGAGGACGAGGAGAAAGTCTTCAAGGCAGTCATCCATTGGGTGAAATACGACTTGGACAAAAGGAAGCCCTTTCTCCCGGAGCTTCTAAAGAACGTGCGGTTGGCATTGCTGCCTTCTGGATGCCTCAAAGAAGCCATGGCCTACGAGGAGCTGATCACCACAGAGGAGGAGAACAAGGAAATCATGGGAGAAGCTCTTTGGTGCAAGAAAAAAATCTTGCAGAACGATGGGGTAGTCACCAGTCCTTGCGCCAAGCCCCGCAAAGCCGGGCACACGTTGCTCATCTTAGGCGGGCAGACATTCATGTGTGACAAAGTCTACCAAGTCGACCACAAAGCCAAAGAGATCATCCCTAAATCAGACCTGCCCAGTCCGCGGAAAGAGTTCAGCGCGTGTGCCATTGGCTGCAAAGTTTACATCACTGGAGGGAGAGGCTCAGAAAACGGGGTATCCAAGGATGTCTGGGTCTACGACACGGTCAACGAAGAGTGGTCCAAAGCTGCCCCCATGCTGATCGCTCGGTTTGGACATGGTTCAGCCGAGCTCGAGAACTGCCTCTATGTAGTGGGCGGTCACACCGCAGTGGCGGGAGTCTTTCCTGCTTCTCCTTCGGTTTCACTGAAACAGGGGGAGAAATACGATCCCGTTGTCAATAAGTGGACCATGGTTGCTCCCCTCAGGGATGGTGTCAGCAATGCTGCAGTTGTAAGCGCCCGGCTCAAGCTTTACGTTTTCGGTGGGACCAGCATTCACCGGGATATGGTGTCCAAAGTCCAGTGCTATGATCCGACCGAGAACCGGTGGACTATCAAAGCCGAGTGCCCCCAACCCTGGCGTTACACGGCAGCGGCTGTCTTGGGTAGCCAGATTTTTATCATGGGGGGAGACACGGAATACACCGCCGCGTCTGCTTACCGTTTTAACTGTGAAACGGATCAGTGGACCCGTATTGGGGACATGACGGCGAAGCGCATGTCCTGCCATGCGTTGGCTTCGGGAAACAAGCTGTACGTGGTAGGGGGTTACTTTGGGACGCAGAGATGCAAAACGTTGGACTGTTACGACCCCACTTCAGATACCTGGAACTGTATCACCACGGTGCCTTATTCCCTCATCCCCACGGCTTTTGTTAGCACATGGAAACACTTACCGGCCTGACACACAGGAGCACTGGTTACAATGGAGCACAAGAGGTAAGATTCCTTTTTTTAAAAAATTTGATTTATATGCCGCCCTTCTCTGGAGACTCAGGGCGGCTTAAAATGTGCTAAGCAATAGCCTTCATCCTTTTGTATATTTATACAAAGTCAGCTTATTGCCCCCACAATCTGGGTCCTCATTTTACCTACCTTAGAAAGGATGGAAGGCTGAGTCAACCTTGAGCCTGGCGAGATTCGAACCTGCAGTAATTGCAGGCAGCTGGTCTTAATAACAGGGTGCTTTAGACCACTGTACTACCAAGGCTCTTCCTTCAGGAAAGTTCCACTTAAGACTCACCTGTCTTTTTTTTTTTTTTTTTTTTTTTTTTTTGCGCAGGAAAGCTGTTTTAAGGTGGAAACCTCTCCAGTTCACAAGTATAGAAAATCTGAGAAAAGAATTTTTGGGTAGGGGGGAAAGTGAATTTGGATACTTTTGAACTTTGCTTAGATTTTAAGGGTGAAGGACAGTCATATGTCAAGAGAAAGACTTAAAGCAGAGGTCTTCAAACTCGGCAGCTTTAAGACTTGTGGACTTCAACTCCCAGAATTCTCCAGCCAGAATAGCTGGCTGGAGAATTCTGGGAGTTGAAGTCCACAAGACTTAAAGCTGCCAAATTTGAGGACCCCTGACTTAAAGCAACAAATAAAAAAATATGGTACTTAAAATCATCTGGGCAACAATAAAAATACACCAGAAGTTAAATGTCTGGACCAACGAAAATATCATTAGGTCCAGAAGAAATCAATAATGCCTGGCCTTAATAAATAGTAATAACACTTAGATTTATATACCGCTTCATAGTGCTTTACAAACCTCTCTAAGCAGTTTACAGAGTCAGCCTATTGCCCCCAACGATCTGGGTCCTCATTTTACCGACCTTGGAAGGATGAAAGGCTGCGTCAACCTTGAACAGGTCAGGATGGAACTGCTGGCAGTCAGCAGAATTAACTTGCAATAATGCATTCTAACCACTGCACCACAGCGGCTCTTAGGTGATGTGTCTTTCTATGGACACAACCACAACCTCCACTTACGCCTTCCTTTCTGTTTACAGAGGTCTTTAAAGTACATTCTAATACTGAGAAGGATGGCAAACCAGTTCTCAGCCTTACCAGGTGGACCAGACAGAAAACATGTCCAGTTGACCTAATTCTGCCGTTTTTGGAAGGGTACTTGAATAGAGCCTTGCAAGTCTGAATGTACAATTCTCCCCATCTCCTTTTTTTGAATTTTAATGACCCTGTAATCCCTTGCATCGGGGTGGATTTGGGGCAATTGAAAGGAGCTGAGCATTTACTGGCCGGATGCCCTTCTTGATGCTTATGCAGGGTTCACAGCAAATAATCACTCATTGTGCCCAGAGAGAGAAACTTCTGCCCGTACCTAGGATTGAACTCACAGCCTTCTTCTTGTGAGATGAGAGTTCCACCTTTAGGCCACCACGCCACTCCTCCTCCATCCCCTATACACTTGAGAAATTAGGGAGGGTCCCTTTTGAGCTTTTTGCCCCACTCATTATCCATCTGAGGGCTATGCTGTCTCTTATCTGACCATTCCCAAGGCTCTGAGCTCAATCTCCCATGGTCAGTTCCTCACATACAAGATCGTTACATCTATGTGTAGCTCCAGCTGAAGGTACAAAGAGGCAATGGTGCCATGAAAAAAAGCTTGTCTCTTTAGCTTAGTCCCAAGAGCACCTTAAAAATTGATCATACTGTAGTGGAGCCAAGCTCCTAGACAAATTCTTTTATTGCTAGAGATAGAGCAGTCGCTCCAGTAATTGTGTGGCTAGATTTACAAATTACACTAATCTATCCTGCAGTAGATTTGATTTTGGCTTTGCTTTGTGTATGTGTCAAGACAGCCTTCTTTTGTCTGGCTGCAAAGGATGGAGTCCTGTCTGAGCACAAACACAAAACAAAAGCTCCGCTACTTCGCAATGACACTGCCCTGTGTTCTCACTGGACTTTATTCAGATATTCTTGGCTGCTAATAACTGCTTTTCCAAATTCTAGCTCAGCTCGGCCGTGACAGTTTTCCCCAGCTCCCAAATACTGCTTCCAGCAGCCCAGGCGTCTGTGAGTTTGTCGTTCAACCGTTAATTACTTTTGCAACGCGTGGGAAAAGTCCATTTTCAAGCTCAGTTTACAGAGCCCTTGAAAGATTTTGCATTCGCGGTGGAAATAAAATTTATATGTCTGTCATGCAGGTGCCGTCTGAATGCCAAAACTGCAAGCCAAATACATCCGTAGCCAATGCTTTGGAATAGATTTTTGAGACGGCGCTGAAGGATTTTTAGAACTGAAATAAAGGCTGAGCCGTTTTTTTCTCCCCCCCGACAGCTAGTATTTTCCCCTGGGAAATCCCTTTAGAGTAGACAATGCACGTATTGTTCTGAGATGCTCCGGCCTCTTAAAACTTTTTTTGGTTGGTGAGATTTCTTTGTTCCTGCAGTTGTGATTTCCAGAGATCTCTTTCGTCTTGGCTCAGATTAAGAAGGTCTTCTGAATAGCCAATGTCTTGATTTCGAAGCTGCTTTTGTTTGCGGTCCGTTGCCTTGTTATAAAGGGGACACGGTAGCTCAGTGGCTAAGACGCTGAGCTTGCTGATCGAAAGATTGGCAGTTCAGCGGTTCGAATCCGTAGTGCCACGTAAGGGGGTGAGCTCCCGTTACCTGTCCCAGTTTCTGCCAACCTAACAGTTCTAAAGCACGTAAAAAATGCAAGTAGAAAAATAGGGACCACCTTTGGTGGGAAGGTAACTGCGTTCCATGCGCCTTTGGTGTTTAGTCATGCCGGCCACATGACCACAGAGACGTCTTCGGACAGCATTGGCTCTTCGGCTTTGAAACGAAGTCGGGAATGACTAGCACATATGTGCGAGGGGAACCTTTACCTTTTTTACCTTGATATAGGGCAAGATTTAAACGCTTTTTTCCCCTCAGACATTTTGCTGAATCTCTGGGAAAGAATCAAGGGATTCAGAAAAATTAGGAAAAAAGGGTTGGCAGTTCTTAATATCAAGTTGCATGTTAGCTAGGTTTCCTTAACTATTTCTTGACTTGTGTTTCATGCCAAGTTGTAGCTGCTTAACCGTGATCTGTTGCCCAAGACACAGTTGTCCGTCCCCAGGTGTGCAGCAGGTGTGCAAACAGGTATTATAATGCAAACAACCATAATTAGGTTCCCATAACACGCTAAGGAAAGGGAAGCGGTGGCTCAGTGGCTAAGACGCTGAGCTTGTCAATCGAAAGGTCTGCAGTTCAGCGGTTCAAGTCCCTAGTGCCGCGTAACGGGGTGAGCTCCTGTTACTTGTCCCAGCTTCTGCCAACCTAGCATTTCGAAGGCACGTAAAAAATGCAAGTAGAAAAATAGGGACCACCTTTGGTGGGAAGGTAACAACGTTCCATGCACCTTTGGCGTTTAGTCATGCCGGCCACATGACCACGGAGACGTCTTCGGACAGCGCTGGCTCTTCAGCTTTGAAATGGAGATGAGCACCGCCCCCTAGAGTTGGGAACGACTAGCACATATGTGTGAGGGGAACCTTTACCTTTAACACACTAAGATAAAAGCCTACAAACCAGATACTGGAATAACCAACCACTCGTTTAGCAAACATTCATAGTTAGAATGGCACTCCAAAAAGTGATTTACAACCAGTTCTCACACAGCATTCCCTGGTCATGTGATCAAAATTTAAGGCACTTGGAAACTGGCATGTATTTATCTCCTGGTTTTCCACTTGGTGACTATGTCATGGGTCCAGACTGTGCTCACTAAGCGAGGACTAAGCAGGTTATATGAACAGAATCTTTAAAAACGTCCCTGCCCTTTTTGAAGGACAGCAAGGCCAAGGTGGAGCTGGTCCGAGACTCTCTCTTATGTTTCCTCCTTCTCAAAGCCAGAGCTAAATTTCTTTACGGTGGCTGAATATGAAATTCCTTTATACCATTTCTGTAGCAGCAACTTACATATATATTTTCCTCCTCTGCATTAAGTCATTGCCAGAATCGTTCTCGGGTTCCTTAAAACTCTGAAAGCCGATAGTTTGATTGCACCTTAGTTGTTAAGCATTAGTTTTTTCTTCTGGTTATTCTGTTGGAACGGGAGGATCATTTCGAAAGAGAAGTTTTGAAAACAGGCTAAAGATGACAGTCTAATGTTTGTGAGCTGCACGTGTTCCCTTGTGAGCTCAATTTGTGAAGCTCTTCAAGAGTCAGCTACTCCTGCACTTTGCATAACTGCCAGTCCTGAGGCTTGGATTCAAATGAACGCCACGGGCACTGAGGGCGTTGCCATCTCATAAAATGCTCTTCTGAATAAAATATGCCTTTAACTAGCCACAAAACTCAACTGCTTGTTGCAGAGATTAAAACTCCCTTTTTATGACGCTGCAATCTCTTAATTCGGGGTAGAGTTGAGGTGACTAGATGGAGCTGAGCGTTTACAGGCCAGATGCCCTTCCTGATGCCACGCGGAGTCACATAGACCGTTGCAAAGATTTAGTTACAGTAACTGTAGATCTGGAAATCTCCTCTGCAACCAGTTGTCCATTCTGTGTCCCTGCTTCTGCCCCACCCTTTTTGTCCACTACTCCCATTTCCTAATATTATGGAGCGGACGAATATTATGGGTTGCCGGATGGATAGACGAACGACAAGCCACTTTCCTATTCCCCAACAGAGATAAGAGGTTGTGTGTTCTTCGGAATCCTGGAATTTGCTGCTAAACTTGGGCAGCAAACTGTTGGGCATCCCTTCTTTCATTCAGGCTTTTTTTCCCTCTCTTGCCTTCTCTCTAGACTGCGTTCATACTTCATATTAAGCACGAGCTGCTTAACTGTATATGTTGACTGCTGCATTGAGAGCAAACCACATTTAGCAAAATGCTAAGCTAAAATTAATCAAACCAAGTTAGGGCTTAATGAATCATGTGAGCTCTTTCATTCAGATGAAAGGTCCAGATCTTTCATTCTCTCCTCCCCTCTCCTCCTCGCCCCTCCCCCTCCCCTCCTCTCCTCTCTTCCTTTCCTCTCCTCCCCTCCCCTCCTCTCTTTTCCTTTCCTCTCTTCCTTTCCGTTCCTTTTCTTTCCTTTCCTCCCCTCCCCTCCCCTTTTCTCTCTTCTCTCTCCTCCTCTTTTCTCTTTTTTCTTTTCCACCTCCTCTCCATTTAATCTGTATAGGTTTTTTTTCCAGGGACAACAGAGACCCCGATAACAGGAATCCAGAACCATCTCCTGCTAGCTTTTTTCCCCCTTTCTCATATTAGAGTGGCTGAAATGGTCATGTGACACGTCCTTTCGTTACCAATAATCCAGGTTGCCACCTGTGAACAAATTGTGCTCGATGGAAATATTGACACCTATAATTTAATACGGGCGGGGATCAGGGTGGCTACAGCAGATGAGCTGTTCCTGCTATGTTGATATTTGTCTCCAAAGCCTGATTATCAGGCCAAGCTAACTGGGAGTGGCTGTTGTTTAGAAACATGTTTTGGCAAGCTAAGCCTGGGTTGAAACCTTTAGTTTCTGAACCGTGTATCCTCGGTCAGCCATATATAATAAAGGCTACTAAGTGTCTACGGAGATTCTCAGTCATCCAGGTCATGGTAGTCCCAAAAGTGCTTTTTTTGCAATAGGCAACTGGACATAAATCCTTCCATTCCCCACCGTCCAGTCACAGCTGAAGAAGCTTCTTGGATGTGAAGCGAAACACCTTCAAAGAAAAACCAGAAAGTCCAGTTGCCTCTTGAAAAAAAGCATCTTTGAGAAAGGCTACTAAGATCAAGTAAATTGATCCTATGGCGCGAGTAGCAGAGTGACTCATCCATCCCAAGAGTATTGGTGGTATTATTCGAGTTTTTCCCACTTTGGGCATGCTTCCCATTCTACCTTTAGATGACTGTGGAGGAATCTTCTATCTTATGCTACTTTGACTAATACAAAGCCTGAGTGATAGAAGATGGGCTGCATACTGCAACCAAGGTCCTCCCAGCTATCTATCTATATAAAAAAGGTGATGTGTATGTATGTTCCAGCATCCCTCTGGAATGCCTTGAGCAATTTCAACCAGACTTGGTACACAGATAACTTACTATCTGGAAACAAATACTGTGGGGGTTAGACACCCCTGGTGTGTGTGTGTGTGTGTATATGTCTGTGTGTGTGTGTCCAGCATAACTGGAACGCCTGGGCCATTAAGGAGTGTGAATGCAGCGTACTAGAGCGGCAATTGTTTGTGATGTCAGTTCCTTTGCAGCTTCCTCTGGAAAAGCAGCGGTGACGTTCGCCTTCCAGTGGAGCAATGGGGAAGTGCCTGATGGATTTCTGGCAAAGTGCCAGGATCGTAGACAGGGTGGGGAAGAGGAGCGCATGGGAGGGGGAAAGGAAAGGGCAGGGATGATGGGCACGGGAACTATATCTTTTTAACTGTATTTTAATGTTTTTATCTATGTTTTTTACTTTGGCTGTACACTGCCCTGAATCCTTCGGGAGAAGGGTGGTATATAAATTTGATAATAAATAAACAAACAAACAAACAAACAGGGGGAAGAAAGACCTCTCTCAACGGCTCTCTGTCAGACAAACGTTTCAATGTCTATAAATACCCGGGCAACGCTGGATTACCAGCTAGTTTTCTATAAATGGAGGACAGGGACATGCTAAATGATCTCCATAAGTGGAAGAGAGACTCTCATGAATGCTTTCTTTTCCTGTATGGACGCTTGACAGCAAAGAAGGAAACCTTAATAGATTTGTAACCTCTTAATGTGGTGACCGACCAGAAAGATAAAAACATTGGGGTGAATGTCTTTGGGAGAGGACAGTTGATTTTATGTACCTTTCCTTAGAACATTCATCCATGCATTGAATGTCCATCCTATTTAGGACGCCCTTCCACTCATGGGGTGGTCATCTGCCTAGGCAAAGACTTTTCCTGCCTTTATCAACTGGTTATAACTGAATGCTTACCTCTACAACCAATCACTGACTGTTTTTTCTCTCTCTTCCAGATGAAGCATTTGCTGCATCATTATTACCATGGAAGCTATACCAGTAGCTGGAGACACCAGCTTTGCTTTCTGGTTGCTCCCACACAATCCGGTCTATTGGTATGCCATCTTGGGATCTCCATCGGTTTTCCCAAAGCTTGGATGGGTGGAAAGGCTGAGCGTTCCTGTTGACTTTCTCCAAGGAAAAGGGAACAAAGCAACAAAGAAGTCCTTCTGTAAGGACAGACTTGTCTGTTCCTTGCAGGTAACACTTTGATCCCAGGTAGCATGGAGAAGCAGCCTTTAAAAAAAAGGCCTTGATGATTTCCATTCAAGGACTTCAGAAGCTCCCTTCTGAATGAAGGGGGAATGAAGCACAACCGTATCAGCAAGGGCTTGAATTGCACCACAGATGTTGTTGATGATGATGATGATTTGTACTTTGATGTGACCAGGAGTTCTAGTAAATGTTAATAAAACTATTTGTCTTGCATGAGTGGGAGTTTTCTTTTTGGAGTGCAGCGAATTAACAATGTAATATCTATGGATAGTTGTTGTTGTGAAGTCATGTCCGACCAATTGTGACCCCATGGACAACGTTCCTCCAAGCCTTCCTGTCCTCTACCATCCTCTGGAGTCCAGTTAAGCTCACGCTGACTGCTTCAGTGACTCCATCCAGCCACCTCATTCTCTGCCGTCCCCTTCTTCTCTTGCCCTCAATCGTAACCCTAACCCAGCATTAGGCTCTTCTCCAGTGAGTCCTTCTCATTAGGTGACCAAAGTATTTGAGTTTCATCTTCAGGATCTGGCCTTCTAAAGAGCAGTCAGGGTCTATGGATACATTGCTTTTTTATGGAGAACTTGACCAGCAAAGCAGCTGCTACTTCTGACGTTCATAAGACTCAGAATTGCTTTCCTCATTTGAAGATGGATGCTTAAATGGGAAGCCCACAGAACTAGTAGTAAAAAACAATTGAATTTCACCACTGCACAGAATGTTTGTCAAGAAAACAACAATTTTGCATCCTAGAATTTCAAGGGTGTTTAGGATTTTTTTAAAAAAGCTATTCCTGGTGAGAAGATTGTAAGGGAAAGTAGTTTCATTATTTATGGATAGACTGGTGGATACATAACGCCAGGGAGAAAAAGGAATATTTTTTCCTCTTCTCCTCGCATGTTTATTTGGCGAGAAAGGCAATTCAGAAGCTTTTGGCAGAGATACAATAGCTCCCATTAGTTGCTAAGAGATTCAACAAGAGGTAGGTGGCATAAAAGAGCCTCTGTGATAGCTAAATAATAAGGGGGGGGAGATTCAAGGAGATTTTGATTAATCCTTAAAAAAAGAAAAAAAAATCCTGATCCGGAATGGATTTTTCAAGCTGGAAACAAAGTGCATTCAACTGGGCTGCCTCTTCGAGGTCAGATGTTTCCACTTTCTCATGACCCAGGGCTGCCTTTTCAGACAATGCTTCCTATTCTTTCGCAGGACGTCGAAGTTTATTTTATTTATTTTTATTTATTCCATTTATATGCCGCCCCTCTCCGAAGACCCAGGGCGGCTCCATAAAAAGGTTCATTCTTCCGCCCTGTAAAAAAAGGTAACCCGGTTTTCTACCTCAATCTCAACAAGTTTTAAGTTCTTCAGAGGTTCTAGAGATGGGGGGTGGGGAGGAGGCTTTTTGAATTAATCAGATACAGCAGTGGCCAAAATTGTGGAAACCTTTTGGGAAAAGTGCATTTTTGAGGTTTGATGGCTAATAACACTTTTTTTTTTTTTTTTTTGAGTTTCAAGATAATCCTATTCCACTGCTGGAATTGGCCCAGACCTTAACCCAATTGAAAATCAACGGGGCCTATTTTTATTTTCTATCCATTGATACCAGTTTTCCCAGGTTGAGTAATATAGATCAAAATAAGACATAAATTGTGTTTACATATATTCAATCAAGAAGGAATATCTGAGAATACATGAATAGAGTTAAGATTTGTGTAGTGTTGGAACGACGTTGAATTCTACAACTATCATGGACATATTTTTGTTACAGACGTATTTGTATTAGTATTTTAATATTTTAAATTTTAATAAAGGTTTTTGAAAATTAAAAAGAAAAGAAAGAAAATCTATGGAGCCGACTAAAGAAACTTGTTAGTCAGAAATGACCCAGCAATAAAACCCAGTTAATAGAAGCCATCCTTCAATCTTGGTTTCACATTAGAACAGCTGCAGAACTAAAAGACTTGGGTCACTCCATTTCTCTTCTCTAGAACCTCAACATCTTTTTTATAGAGTGGTGACCAAAACTGGATGCAGTACTCTAGGTGTGGTCTTACGAAGGCTTTATAGAGTGGTATTAGTACCTCACTTGATCTTGATTGTATCCCTCTGTTAATGCAATTTAGGATTGCATTGGCTTTTTTGGTTGTCGCTGCACACAGCTAGCTCATATTTAGCTGGTTGTCCACTAAGACTCTAAGATCCCTCTCACAGTCACTGCTATTATCTTTGAAGCCTCCCATCTAAGTTGGAGTCTCATTAACTGTAGAAAACGGGGGTGGGGGTGGGGGGGAATAATGAAAGAACAGGCACCGCTGAGAATAAATGATAAGGGTGGAAATGCATCGATTCACACGATTCTGATTTAAAACTGCAAACTTCCCAAGGTCTGACTAGACAGGCTGTAAAAGAATGATGTGGAAAAGCTGGGAACAGAATGGTATTTTTCATGCTCATTTTCTCCCTTTCAGTAATCTCTGTTTAAAGAAGAAAAGCCAGGGATTGACGGCCTTGGGAAAGCAGTGGGAGACAACTACTGTCTGGTGACTATTTCACACGCTGTTAAAAACAGCTTTCCTTGCTAGATAGCTGGCAATGTGTTCATAAATCACTTTTTCATGGTTTGTGTTTTTGACATGTCGTGGGCTTACCGGGTCCCTTTAGAGTGATGCCTCTTTATGTCTCTCACAAACAAACTACTCTGTTTTACACATCAAAGGCCAAGTACGTAGCTCTCTGCAGAGCTGAGAACCAATGGAAACAATTCAATAAAGGAGAATATTTGTAGCTCGGGGGTTGAGATGAGGGGATTCTTGGTGCTCTCTGAGCTTGACTGTTTTCTTACAGATGTTGCATTACCCAAATAAGTACTAAGGATGTCCCAAAGATGCCTTTTCAAGAGGCAACTGGATATCCTTTGTTTTTCCTTCCAGACATTTCGCTTCTCATCCAAGAAGCTTCTTCAGCTCTGACTGGATGGTGGGGAAAGTCAGAGCTGATGAAGCTTCTTGGATGAGTAGCGAAATGTCTTCAAAGGAAAAACCAGAAAGTCCAGTCGCCTCATGAAAAAGCACCTTTGCTTTTCACTTGAAAAAAGAGGTACTATATAAATGTACGTTAAGGATGATATATGTCTAACCAGCAAAATAGAAAAGAAATTGAAAGGAAAATGTGGGTAAATGTAAGATCGGGGTTGCTCCAATACCATCTTGACAAATATATTGAATTGAAAATGGACACAACAACGGAGAGGGAAGGGAGAGAGAGAGAAGTAGAGGGACAGGTAGGAAGGAGAGAGGAGAAGGGTGGAAAAGAGAGAGAGAGAGAGAGAAGAAAGGAAAAAGGAGAGGAAGAAAGGGAGGGGAAATAAGAGTAGGAGAGAGGGTTAGAAAGAGGAAGAGGGGAGGAGTGGGGGAAGGGGAAGGAGAGGAGGAAAGAAGAAAGTGGAAAAGAATAGAAGAAGGGAGGGAAGGGAAAGAGGGGAGAAGGAGAGGAAGGGTTGTCATGGAAGAAGAGAGATACGGAATGGTAAAAGAGCAACTCCGAATGTATTTTAAAGTTTTAGGATGAAGAATGAACCAATATGGAAATCCAAAGATAATATCGTCTTCCCCGAAAATAAGACCCTGCCTTATATTTTTTTGAACCTCGAAATAAGCGCTTGGCCTTATTTTCGGAGAGCTCTTATTATTTTGGGGTGCGTGGAGCAAGACGGGGCTCCTCTTGCTGTCTTACCTGATTTCCAGCTCTGTCTCCCTAACTCTAACCAGAGGAAATGACAGGGACCGGCTGCGTATGTGGTTAAATATTTTCAGGGAGGGCTTATTTTGAAGGGGAGGGCTTATTTTAGTGCATGCGCTCAAAAGTCCGATTGGGCTTATTATTAGGGGATGTCTTATTTTCGGGGAAACAGGTTATGTGTAATAAGAACGGTTAAAGAGATTGTACATTTATATATGTTTTATGAGAAAAAAAAAATAAAAAAACTTATAAAAAAAGAAAAAAGCACCTTTGGGACAGCCATGACCTGGATGACCGAGATTCTCCATAGACATTTAGCGCAGAAGATGTTACCTAGTTTGGGTCATGAAACATCTACAAGAAAACAACCAAAATTCAGCAAGCATCAAGGACCCCTAAAATAATCCAATCTGGGTGCCTGAACTTTCTGGAGGGTTCCTTCAATGCCCTTGGGAAATTTTCTTTTTCTTTTTTTTTTTTTTTTTGTGAATAATACTGCTGGCTCTGTGCAATATGGAGATAGGCAGCCAACATGATTGATGATAAGTGTTTTCTTCTCCACTCCTGGCTGAAGGAGGCAATAACCAGATCTTACTCAGGCTAGGAAGAAACCTCCCTTGTCCAATTATAGGCTAGTCTCAAAATGTTCCCATCCTGGAGAAAAAAAATGATAGTGATAGAAGAGAATATTTATAGCTCAGGGTTGGAACGCAAGGTCCTTGGTGCTCTCTGAGCTTGGTTGTATTTCTTCAATAGCAATTTAGGTAACACAGTGGTTTCAATCCAAATATTTTTACTACTGGTTCTGTGGGTGTGGCTTGGTGGGGCGTGGTGTGGCTTGGTGGGCGTGGCAGGGGAAAGATACCACAAATTCTCCATTCCCACCCCACTCCAGGGGAAGGATACTGCAAAAACCCCATTCCCTCCCCACTCTGTGGCCAGCCAGAGGTGGTATTTGCCAGTTCTCCGAACTACTCAAAATGTCCGTTACCGGTTTTCCAGAACCTATCAGGACCTGCTGAATAGCTCCCCTGGATGGAAGGAAGACATTGTGACACAGATTATTTTAAAAGGTAAATGTTCCCCCTTGCACATATGTTTAATCGTTCCCAACTCTAGGGGGTGGTGCTCATCTCCGTTTCAAAGCCAAAGAGCCAGCGCTGTCCGAAGACGCCTCCATGGTCATGTGGCCAGAATGACTCAACGCCAAAGGCGCATGGAACTCTGTTACCTTCCCACCAAAGATGGTCCCTATTTTTCTACTTGCATTTTTCACGTGCTTTCGAACTGCTAGGTTGGCAGAAGCTGGGACAAGTAACGGGAGCTCACCCCTTTACACAGCATTAGAGATTCGAACTGCTGAATTGCCAACCTTTTGATCAACAAGCTCAGCGTCTTAGCCACTGAACCACTCTGTTCCTTTTTACATTTTAATTTTACAGATTATTTTATCTATATGTAAAAAGCAAGGAAAATCCCTCACCTCTTTCTGATTCAATGCCAGAGATGGGGGAGAAAGAGAAACATTCTAGGCAAGTCGGGTGGGGAAAATAGATGACTCATCTCAATATTTTCTCCTAAATGTTCTCTGATGTTAAGAAAAGTGTTCACAGGCTGCAGCTTTTACTCTGTAACAAAGTTACGGAACAAGGTGAAAACAGATTACATAAGACAATTTATTGTCATTATAGAATTCCCAAGGATTAGCTGTGTGGTGTAACTCTGAAAGCTAGAAAACATTTCTTTCTCCAGAGTGACTTCCCCCTGCCCCCCAAGTTCTTCTTTATAGACTTGTCTAATTTCCTTGAGTGAGTAGAGAGGTTGTTCTTGCTCCTTTAAAACATGGAGAATGGAATAGATATTGGAAGAAGTATCCATTTATTTACATCTGTTGGGAGGGACAGCTAACCTGCCTTCCATTGAGGACCTGTATACTGCATGAGTCAAAAAGAGGGCTGTAAAAATATCTACAGACCCCTCGCACCCTGGACATAAATTGTTTCAACTCCTACCCTCAAAACGACGCTATAGAGCACTGCACACCAGAACAACTAGACACAAGGACAGTTTTTTCCCGAACGCCATCACTCTGCTAAACAAATAATTCCCTCAACACTGTCAAAACTATTCACTAAATCTGCATTACTATTAATCTTCTCATCGTTCCTATCATCCATCTCCTCCCACTTATGACTGTATGACTGCAACTTGTTGCTTGTATTCTTACGATTTATATTGTTTCCTAGTATGATTTGATTGCTTATTTGTACCCTATGGCTATCATTAAGTGTTGTACCTTATGATTCTTGACAAATGTATCACCAAAAACAAATTCCTTGTGTGTCCAATCACACTTGGCCAATAAAGAATTCTATTATTCTATTCTATTCTATTCTATTCTATTCTATTCTATTCTATTCTATTCTATTCTATTCTATTCTATTCTATTCTATTCTATTCCATTCCATTCCCTTCCCTTCCCTTCCCTTCCCTTCCCTTCCCTTCCCTTCCCTTCCCTTCCCTTTCCAGTCCTATTCCTATTCCTATTCCTATTCCTATTCCTATTCCTATTCCTATTCTAAACCAACTATCTATATTTCAGTATTTCCCAAAGGTACTGACTCCCCTACCCCTCAACCTCTTAGATTCTCTTTTCTTTCAATTCAATTCAATTTTTTGGGGGGTGGGGAGGGATTACATCTCTATTCAGTGCAGCACAAAAACATATTTACATTTCTCCTGTCACCACACAGGGCTTCCTTCTTCTGTTCTGTGTACGAAATAAAGCATCTTATTCCTTGGGTTTGGTTTTTTTTAATCCAACAGTTTCAATCTGAAAACGAAGGGTGAGAAAACAACACACAGAGAGACACAGAGATACAGAGGCCAGTAACCAAAAACTCATCTGACTTAGAATCAACATTTATTTTAAAGGGGTAGGGAAATTTAACTTTTTACAAGAGTTGTTTTTCCGTAGCAAGAAAGGTAGATAAATAAAAGATTATGAAAAATCTTTTTTTTTTTTCATTTTTGCAAATTACAGCATGGGAAATTAAAAATTTACAATCATAAACCTAACTTATATTTTTTACATAATTACAAATGAATATATAACAGTTTTTTTTCCTTTTGATTCTCCACTGATGTACTTTTTTTTTTTTATTTTTAAAGGTTTTTCTTTTTCCTTTTCGAGATATATTTCAATAGGAAACACGCAACTTGGTACCTTCTCAAAAGCCTATGGGAAGAAGCGGGAGGAACTCAAGTGAGAGCAATGCATTGTCATATAATTTGTGATGCTAGGGCACACAATCCTTGCCAAAAAAAAAAAAGAACTAATCACAGTAACCAACTGTAATCTAGCCGGACAGGAAATGAACAAGATATAAAGAACTCATAATACCCACAGATTTCCTTGAAATACATAAATCCATCTCGATCGGGTTATACGTGGTCTCTCTGTGACGAAAAAGGAAGAATGGCAGCGGAGATTTTGGCTAAGAGCTTTCGGCATCCACTGGCGTCTTTTTTTCCTCTTTCCTCCATCTTGCGTCTCTCTGCGCTCACATGGTGCATTGCAGAGAGGAAGAACGCAAGATTAAATTAAACTAAACTCTCTTCAAAACTTAAGATTGAATTCCATTGCAGGAAGAAGTAGATTCGTCAAACTCAAGAGTGTTTGGTGCAACAGAGATTTTCCTTGGCAGTTATGAAGTGCTTTTTTTTTCAAAACCTGCCATTCCTCTTTAGCACCCATGACAGTGGAGTAAGCATTCACACGGTGTGAACTGACTCCAATTTTGTTTTTCTGCAAAGAGTCAGCCACCCGTCTTAGCATCTTAAGTTTCCTTTGGCCAAGAGATGCTGAGCGTTAGAGGTTCTTTCCTAGCAGTGGTTGATAGCATTTAATGCTGGTTTTATTCAATAGCACATCAATAATCCCATGATATATTTACATAAGTAGTAACAACAACAACAAAAAAGAAGAAGCACGGATACACCCTAACACACACACACACACACACACACACACACACACACACACACACACACACACACAAACATTCTTTGGGCTTCATAAGCCCAGCTTAAAAATAAAGCAAAAACAGACAATCCCAAGTAAACATTTTGTCATTTTTAAAAATCCAGACTTCTTTCAAACAAACAGAAAGATATATATATATTTTTCCAACGCAAGCCCAGCTTGCAACTGAGAACAAATATCACATATAACAATTGTGGTAATAAAAATTAAAAAAAAAATATAACAAATAAAATTCTTCTAGCTGCCTCTGGCTTTGTTTTTGGACAGCGTGAATTTCTTTTTAGAGAACATCAGATTCAGCCAGGTCCCCAGGGATCATCTACATATTTAAAGGCACAGTCATTAAAAGTTTTTTTTTTCTCCTCCTTTTTCTCCTGGTTTTTCCAAATATTGGGCGATGTGTGAAAATGGCTCTGGAGATGTTCTAAGAGAGAGAACACGAGGGTGGAACAATAGTGCAAAACCTTCTTTGAAGGAGTGGGATAACTAAAAATGGTCCCCCCCCCAAGCTTTAAAGCTAAACAGATTTCTTGGCTATTCGCTCAGCCTATCGGGATAATCTCTGGGCGACATGGGGAGAGTGGGTTTGCAGCGCAAGGATGTCCTTCTGTACTCATCCCAAATCATCAAACGGAGCTGCTTATTGGTTCTTCCAATTTCTCCTTTCTCACCACGCCAGAATTCCTTGCCGTTTGTCACTTAATGTGAGAGGAGAAGGAGAGGAGATTAAATTTAAATTCCTCGGCCAGGATAGAACTCCCTACTATGCACTAAAATGGGCCAGATGATCCTACAGGGTTAGACTTGGGAGGAAAGGAAGGAAGGAAGGAAGGAAGGAAGGAAGGAAGGAAGGAAGGAAGGAAGGAAGGAAGGAAGGAAGGAAGGCTTGACAATGGCATCTACCGTTGGTATGAATGATTCAAGGGAAATGATCCATTTTCTCCCCTGCTCCCTTTGCCTGGAGCAAAGCATCCACATGCTTTTCTAAACGAAACTGCGTGGAGAGGAGGCCTACGAGAGAGACATTCCCCATCTAGCAGATGAGGAGACCAATAATATCCATTTGCAGGTGGGGAAACAGAAGCAAAGCACTTCCTTACATTCCATGCCGAGGAGACCAAATTCAGAGGACTTATTTTCTGAAACCGATTGATGACTATTCACATATGCAAAAAAACCCAAATATACATTTTATGTGTTGATTGTGGATGAAGGCCTGGTGGTTGCCCTTGGATAAATCAAGAAGAGATCATTTTTTCTCTACCCATGAATTAAAGCCAGTCTTAATAAAGGAGCAATTGGGAGGAGTAGGTTTGCAGCAAATAGATTTGGGGTGTCTGTATATTTACATACATTTTTCAACTCCTGGCAATCGCCACCTCAAAAATGATAGTTTGTCCTCACCCCAAAAAGATGATAGTTGAGATGGGAATTCTACCGTTCTTAAAGCAACGAATCTATCCAATCTGGAAAGTTACGTTCAAGGGTATGGAGGTGTGTGTGTCTCTTTAATCCATGTGAAAAAAATTCTACCCAGCCAATATAATTGTACTTCTCCTATCACAACTCTTTCACCCTGATTACAGTCACCCACTTCCTCAACATAGTTTCTAGCGAGACGATACAATGACATCGGGAGAAAATGTGTACAGGAGTGTTTGGGAGGAGAAGCCGGGGAAACAGGAACAACGAATTCAGTTTGAGTCTGTATCTTCTTCAGATTCTTCAACTGCATCGCCAACTCAATGGGTGTTGCTTCTTCCTAGGTAGACAGATCCCATAGAGGCAGTTAGGATGTACCTCACAATTCCATGGAAATTCAAGGCGATTTCAGTTTTTCCTTTGTTAACTCTTCTGAGATGACTCTTAGAGCAGGTTTTTCTAATTTCCGACAACGGCCCCGTTTCACCTCTCCAATCTCCAACCACGCGTTGGTTCCAATCCAATCCATTTTATATTTCTTTTCTTTTCTTTCTTTTTCTGCCTCTTGGTAATATGCTTCAACCATTTCCCAGGAATCTTGCTTTAAGGGGCCCTTCCACTTCAAAACAGTCCCTATGATCTTGATGCAGGCCAATTTTGCAACTCAAACTAAGCCCTGTGTAGCCCTTGACCCAATCAATCCCTGAACAGTTACACTCAGGTATCTGCCAACCCCATTAGGATAGGTCTAAAAGTTCCTTAGTTTTTCTGTACAGACATACGGCATATCCAAAGGATATGGAGCTACATTTATTTGTGTGTGTGTGTATATATCTCTATATTGAGTTAAGTATGTATAGACATGGGTATACATTACATCTATATAGACTAGTGTAGAAACACTGGGTAAAGAGTCACATCTTCCCCCCCCCCCAAACTATAGAAGGTTTTTGATTTTGGTGGTGGTTTCCTAAGAGAAGGTGAGGTTTGTTGCCCTTGTTCACAAAATCCCTGTTGTTCAAGATGAAAAGGAAAGAAAGGAATATCTGCCTAGCAAGTCACGAGCTAGCATTGCAACAGAGAATCAGAGCTCTTCAGATCACATTGAACCCAAACTGAGCCTGCCCAATTTGGCCGTATCCACAGTTCTTCCATGTGGTTGCTCCTCCTCTTCCTCCTCCTGCCCTTGTGGACATGTTTTCAGATGCGACGTATTCAAGAAGATCCAGAAGTGGGAATGGACAGTGGATTGTGTAGGAGAGAAAGGTGATAAAGCCCAACATAGTTCAATGTCTAGAATAAAGAATAGTTGTTCGATTCTTTGGCCTCTCAGTGTAGGGCAGATCTGGAAAAGGCCTGGCTGGAGACAAGACATGGGATCAGCAAAAGATCTCCTCGCTTTCTGGTGCTCCTTCTGGAGAGTGAGCATCTAGGGGGGGAAAAAGAAATCAAAATAATATCAATGTCAACTCGGAAAGCATCCCTGGCCTGCTCTCGAGTTGCCATAGGCAAGGGGGATGGGAAACTGACGAAGCAGCACTGCAGCCAAAGACAGACGTACATTCCAGACATCTCTCTCTCAAGGCTGTCTCCCAGGGTTACCCACAGCGGCTGGAGGGGAGCATCTCTACAACCTGAGAAATTGCTCCGTTGGCGAATGTGATTGATGACACACCTTGTGGGGAGGGGGGAAACAGGGTCATGATTGGGGCGTAAATTACATGGGATCAGAGTTGGCTTCACTTGGGAACACGCCGACATGAAGCTCCTAATAAATAACTAGATTTCTTTTGAAGTTTGGCTCAAGGCTCATGATTTAATTGGGGCATCCGGAACCCTGACAAGAAACAGACATCAGAGACTGCTTTATTTCCTGGCTTCCTTATGCACTGCTGTACACTTGAGCAACCAACTGCATCCTACCAGAAGCCTAATCAGAAAGGAAGAGTTCTAAGGGATTGTGGTTCTCTGGAACAAAGCCATAGAGATTAGCATTTCCATAGACAAAGACCAAGTAGACTGATAAACACAAGAGATACAATAAATCCATAATTATCTATCTCCATGTCACCGCCCTTATGGAGGTTGGCTGGGAAGAATCCCTACATCTGAAATGATCCTTCACCCTAGGCCCGTGATGGCACATCTCTGGCATGCGTGCGAGAGGTGGCACGCAGTGCCCTCTCTGATGGCACATGAATGTTGTGGCTCCATTGCCTGAGCCTGGGCTATCGACAGATGCAGACTCTGAGAGTGAAGGAGAGGAGTTGGCAAGGCCTCCCTCTCCAGGATCCTCCTCTCTGGAAATGCCTCCAGAGGACACTGAAGGCCAAAAGATAGGCTCAGAGCCAAGCACGTCCCTGCAGCCACAGGTGGACAGCAACAAAGAAGATAAGTGCTGACTGGACCCTCGGCAGAGGCACAGGGAGAAGCATGCACAGCAGAGGGGAAGGCGTGCCAGAGATTAGCTGAGTCACTGGACCACACCCCACAGGGTATAAATGTGGGTTTGGTGGCCGGTTCAGTTTGTGACGAGCAAAAACTGGAAATAATCCATGATCTCTGCGTTACTGGACTTTGCCTGCTTTATCGGACTGCATTTGGATTAATCCTTGTATTGTTGAAACTCTGCCTGTTTTATCGGAATGCGTGCAGTCTAATCTTTGTGTGAGTAAAGTCTGAATTGGCAGCTAGCCACTGGGTTGCTGCCAGCTTTATCTTCAAAGAGTTTTGTCGTGTGGCTTATTAACTCCGGGCCGTCTGTGGAGGTGCATGTGTGGTACGGGGACAGAACAATGAGCTGTTCAACTCTGTTGCACATGCGCGCACGCCTCCGGCCAGCCAGCTGGTCTTTGGTTCTCTGTTGCACATGCGTGGGGCGTGTGTGGGGAGGACATGTGTGCATGCAGATGGGGCACGTGCATGGGGGACTGGGCGCATGCGGTGGGGGCCACGCGTTCATTGCATTTTGGGGATTTGTGCGCACTTTGGCCACTCAGTCTGGAAAAGGTTAGCCATCACTTCCCTTGGCAAATCCTGCACAGCTGTCCATTGCAAGGTCAATCAGTTAAACGTTTTTGCATATTGCCACAGTCAGCAGACTTTCCTTCTTTTTGATATAAGGAAAAAAATGTAAATGCATCAGCAAAAGCTTTCACTTCATATTAGAACCAAAGATTATTTTTCCTTTTAAATTCATGCTTCTATTAGCACACTGGGATCACCCTTCAAAGTGTTGTGGTCCGCCAGCAGCCTGCAGAGCTGGCAGCGGAGTCAGACAGCGATGAGGCTGAGGAAGAACATGGGCCAGTCCTGGAGGCTGGCGAAGGCCCGGATGAGGGCTTTGCGTCAGAGGCAGAGATGGGGCCAGGGCCATCGAGAAGTGATGTGCAGACTTCGGAGCCTCCAGAGGCTGATAGTAGAGAGGCTGACAGTAGAGAGGCAGAGGAACAGGAGGAGCCTGTTCCTAGTGCACGTATGAAAAGAGCTGCGAGAAGGCAGGAGCACATAAAGCAGAGAGGACGACTCAGGAGTAGGGCCAAGAGATGATTGGCCCCTCCCATAAGGCTTAAAAGACCAGCAACGGCTCTGGGCCTCTTTGCCAGAAAACAACGTTGAGAGAATTGCTTCTTGTTTCACTGTATTCATTTTTTGTCGGCGTCTTCTGCTTTTGAACTTTTGCCAAGAAAAGCCTTTGGCAGTTTGCCTAATTATCCCAAGGTCAGTGTTAAACTGAGAAATGGTGTTTCGAAGAATTTGCTTTAATTTAGTTTGGACTACGCTGAGAATGAATTAATTCTCAGCTGTTCTAATAAAGTCTGTTTGTTTTCGAACTGTTTGTATTTAATACTAACTACTTGGGCCTGGGTCACAATACAAAGTATACATTCCAGGGGTGGGTTCTACTTTACTACCAGTTCACAACGGGAGTGCGTGCGCGCTTGCTTTGCTCACGCACGTGTGCTTCTGTGCATGCACAGATCTCCAAGAATGACATCAGGGTGGGTGGGCGGAACCTCCCACCGCTTTTACTACCAGTTCTCAAGAACCGGACAGAACCAGGAGCAACTCACCACTGATACATTCAAAAGGAAAACCAACATGGGATGGCATCAGCGGTGGGTTTCACATTTTGTTACCACCAGTTCGCCTTCCGCGCATGCGCCTGGCCTCAAAAACATGCTTAAATAGGATGGCATAGAGCCACCGCGGCGGGTAGGCGGCGGGCCCACTCACAATCTCCACTACCTGTTCCCCTGAACCAGTCCAAACCGGCTGAATATCACCTCTGGATGGCATTATCTCTACTATTGTCAAATTTTACTCCTTCCAACTTGCAAGTTAGATAACTGTAGTTCAGGGGAGGGTAAGAATTCTTATTTGTCTGGACTACTCTGAGTAGGACTTAGGCTAACCTCCCTCTATCTGATATCATGTCTTGCATACCCATCCTATTCAGCTCACTCCACCCCACATTCTACTTTTTCTTAAATCCGATTTAATTTATTCCAACATTATCCTGGAATTGGAATGCTCAATTACAGATTGTTTACTTATTTACATATTCCCACCTCTTTGATTTAAATGTGGGATCTGCATGAATTGATCTCTATCCCCGGCCCCAAAATACATTGATCTCATTGGAATCGCGATGCCTAAAAATTGCTGCCCTTAAAGGGCATTCCTGTGCGCAAAGTCCCAGGTGGGAGAGATCGAAAGAAATTGGGGCCACATGCTACGTTCCAATTAAATTGATGTATTGCTCATGCCTATGCACAGGAATTTAGTCAATTAATGGTCAGCATTGTGTTGGTGTTAAATAAGGGTTAATGAAATTCAAGAGAGGTTGGACTTAGACCATTAGTGGGGACATAGAGACTCTAGGCTGATTCCTCCTTTGACTCTGCCCCCAGGCCTGCTATTTCTTCTCCTACACAAACAGAACAACCCACAAAAACATCAAGTTTCAGTTGTACATGCTATCACAGCAAAATGACCTGAGTTTTTGTCAATGTGGGAGCCATCTCAAATATTTAGTCACTGCAACAGAGCTAAGGACCTTCTAACTGAGGGTAGACTTGAATCTTTGTCTCAGTATTAATTCAATCACTTTGGCTTTACAACTATACTGTCCCTCTTTCGGTTGAGGAAGGCCACAAGCTTATTCTACTCTTGTTGCCTACTGATCTGCAGACAAGACTCAGATCTTGACCACAAGCAAGCAATCTGGTAAGAGATGTTTCCATCCTTAGTTGTGCACTTCAGAGAGCGATCTTTAAAGGTCGCCCTCAAGCCCACTCTATGCTTACCAGAAGTCTGGGACCGATCCCTTTTGCTCTTCTTCTTCTTCTCCTTCTTCTCCTTCGGCTTGGCTAAGCCAAACAGGCGGTTGGGTATCTGCCCAGGTCCTTCAGTTGGCTTGTTGGTTTGGCCTGAAGTTGTAGTGCCAATCAAATGAAAAGAGCTCTTCTCTTTATTCGTCCTTGAGAGACTGTTCCTTTTGGACGAGGCAGAAAGTTCTGTATCCAAGTGCCCTTTGGGCAACGAGGAACACAACTGTCTAGAAGACAAGTCCTCTGTGGGAAGAAGGGAAGGGGTTCTGCTCATTTTGGCATGTTGGTTGGGATTCTGGAAGACACAAGATTAACAAGAAATAGGTACGGTAACTGATTGTTCATGTTTGTATTTATTACAGGTTTAAAGTACAATGCCACAAAGAAGAGGGAGTCAAGCTATTCTCCAAAGCACCTGAAGGCAGGATAAGAAGCAATGGGTGGAAACTCATCAAGGAGAGAAGCAACCTAGAACTAAGGAGAAATTTCCTGACTGTGAGAACAATTAATCAGTGGAACAACTTGCCTCCAGAAGTTGTGAAGGCTCCAACACTGGAAGTTTTTAAGAAGATTTTGGATAACCATTTGTCTGAAGTGGTGTAGGGTTTCCTGCCTAAGCAGGGGGTTGGACTAGAAGACCTCCAAGGTCCCTTCCAACTCTGTTCTTCTATTCTAAATTCTCTAACACCCTCCGTTCCCTGGCACTATAAAGCATGTTAAAAAACCCGATGTTAAAATAAATAAAAATAAAACAATAAAAGCAGCAATAAGTAATAGTAGCCATAGGTTAAAACACCACAAGGAAACCAAACCAATGTTGAATATTAATAGAAAGTCTTCATCTGGTTGGTCAGGATGCTATCAGTGAAAAGATACATTCTCCTGCAGATATCCACTGTAATAGTTGTGGTACTATGCAGTGGTGAAATGTAAAATTTGTTACTACCAGTTCTGTGGGTGTGGCTTGGGGGGGTTAATGTGACTGGGTGGGCATGGCCAACTTTTTTTTTTTTTTTACTTTTAAAAGCATTTTTTCTACAACCTCAAGAGGTTGCAGAAAAAAATGCTTTTAAAAGCCTCTGACGATCAGGCAACTCAGCTGGGATCGCCAGAGGCTTTTAAAGGCATTTTTTTCCCCTACAACCTCTTCGGTTGAAGAGGTTGCAGGAAAAAAATGCTTTTAGAAGCCTCTGACAATCCCAGCTGAGCCGCACGATCGTCAGAGGCTTTTTTTTTTCTTTTAAAAGCATTTTTTCTGCCGAAGGGGTTGTAGAAAAAATGCTTTTAAAAGTAAAAAGAAAAAGCCTCTGATGATCGCGCGACTCAGCTGGGCAATGGGGGGGGGCAGGGATTTTTGCTACCAGTTCTCCGAACCACCCGCCGCCATCGCAACCGGATTGTGCGATCCAGTCTGAACCGGGAGCATTTCACCCCTGGTACTATGGCTTCTACATACATAAGGAGAAAATCAGAGAACATTACAACATGGATAAGATCGCTTAGATTAAAAAAAAAAAGTGGCTTCCAGAATCGAATAGAAGTGACTTAAGAATTCCTATCTGGGATCGTGTACTACACAAGAAAATCAGGACTGCGGCACATGCTGTTGTGGAAGAAAAGCATTACTGATCTTCTGAAGGAGACACCTCAATGGGTTGAACAGAAGGGTCCACAAACATAATCTGAAAACGAGTGATCTAGAACCTCTGCAACTTCAGATCTTCCACCAGCCTCCTTCGTTTAACGCCAGAAAAACGTACAGGTGCAAAAGAAGCCAATTACCGGTTTGACATTGGGTTCCATCTGGGGTTGAGATATTTGCTCCATTTCCCTCTTCAGTTGCTCCTTTTCTTTCTCCAGTTGCTTCTGGGCCGTCCGGAGACGTTCCAGATCAAGTTGATAGGCTGCTTTCTTCTGCTGCAGCTCTTCCCGCTCCTTCTCCAGACTGTGTTGCCCTTTCTGGATCTGCTCTTCCCTCTGGCCCAACTGAGATTCCCTCTCAGATAGCTCTTTCTCTCTGGCCTCCCACTCCTTCTCTTTCTTCCTCCTTTCCTCCTGGTGCAAGGTTTGCTGCTTCTGCAGGTTGGCGAGCTCTTGCCGCTGTTTCTCCAGGCTGCGTTGCTTTTCCTGCTCAATCAAGGAGTTGGGTCGGAAGGAGATGCGGCTCAAGGCCCTCTCGGTGAGCAGCAGCTTCTGGTCTTCAATGTAGGTGTCCTGTTGCACAACAACAGCCTGCAAAAATGGAGATGAGACTTTCTATTAGGCTAATTGCTTGCAGCACAAAACTAGAGCTAATATTCCTGCGAAGAATATTCCTGTGAGAATCAATCCCCATAAGAGAGGCATTGGCTTTACAGAAGAGCCACAGAATTAAACAGAAAAAATTAAACGCCTTGCCAAATTGGATGTACTGCAAATCATTCCAAACCATACAAGTCAATGGGTCTATTTCAGATCATAACAGCTGGGACCATTTGGGACCTACATCTTTGACTGCTGGCACTTGGTGGCACAGTGGTAAGAATGCAGTATTGTAGGCTAACTCTGCCCACCGTCTGGAGTTCAATCCTGACGGGCTCAAGGTTGTTGTGGCCAGCTGGCGGCCAGCAGAGCTGGCAGCAGAGTCGGACAGTAAGGAGATTGGGGAGGAACATGGGTCAGTCCTGGGGGCTGGGGAAAGTTCAGACGAGGGCTCTGTGTCGGAGGCAGAGAGGGAGGTAGACAGCAGTGAGGCATAGGAACAGCTGGAGCCTGTTCCCAGTGTGCGCATTGGCAGAGCTGCCAGAAGACAAGAACAATTAAGAAAGCACGGTCGACTCGGGAGTAAAGCCACACCTTGGAGGTGCTTGGCCCCTCCCATAGGAAATAAAAGAGGGGTGAACAGGGAGGGGGCTTTTGCAGGGAACAATTCATTTGGTCAGTTGTTTCCAAGAGTGGAAAGTTCTGTTTGTGATTCTAAGAGACTCTGTGCCAAGTTTTGCCTCACACTAGGTTTGGAAACTAGTTATCCAGCAGCTTTCCAAGCGAGATAAGGTTTGTGTTGATAAATATTCCTTTGAAAGACTGTTTGCCAGGCCTTGCTGACTGTGAATGAAAGGAATTCACAGTCGTGTAAATAAACGGGGTTTTGCCGGGACCGAGACTCTGCTTCATGCTTTTAAAGGAAGCCTAGATCAGAACAAAGGTTGACTCAGCCTTCCATCCTTCCGAGATCGGTAAAATGAGGACCCCAGATCGTTGGGGACAATACGCTGATACTATAAACCGCCCTGAGAGTGCTGTAAAGTACTATAGAGTGTTATATAAGTCTAAATGTTATTGCTATCTTTGATTGTGAGCTTTGTATGAGGCTGCATAAACACAAATCTCAGTGCCAATGCTATCTTTCTCCAGTACAATATTAAGACCTTCCTTCCTCTACAGGAGCTCCTATATTTCATTGACCCTGCCTGGAATGAGGGCTCTTCCCATGACTTTGACATGGCTCTTCTTATGAGGAATCATGAGGTCAGTGATAACTGATCACTACTTGTCTGGACTGTTAATTTTAAGTTTCCAATACCACAATGAGGTTTGTAAGCCTTTTGTTGGCATGCTGATATATTTATATACAGGCATCCAGAAACCTGAATAATACGCAAGCAACTTGTTTTTTCCCTTCCTTTAATTCAGAACCACCCTTAGTCTTTGAGTAGCATGGGAAGGACCTCATTCCAAAAATACCATGTGCCTCCTTGAAGTTCAATTAACTAATTAGAGTTAATTTAATTTCTTTCCTCGTCTTTCATGAGTTTCCTGTCTGATTCATCCAAGATTAAAGGTAAAGGTTCCTTGTGCTCATCTCCCTTTCAAAGCTGAAGAGCCAGCACTGTCCGAAGACGTCTTCGTGGTCATGTGGCCGGCATAACTCAACACCGAAGGCACATGGAACGCTGTTCCCTTCCCACCGAAGGTGGTCCCTATTTTTCTACTTGTATTTTTTACATGCTTTCGAACTGCTAGGTTGGCAGAAGCTGGGACAAGTAACATGAGCTCACCCCGTTATGCGGCACTAGGGATTCGAACCGCTGAACTGCTGACCTTCTGATCGACAAGCTCAGTGTCTTAGTCACTGAGCCAAAGCATCCCCATCCAAGATTGCAATTCAGCAAAACTTTCTCAGGGCTCAAGGGTTCTGGAGAACATATGCAGCCCTGAAAGCTTCTGGTTGGAGGCTCCGGCTTTAGATGTTGCATCTCTTGTGTCTTATTCAGCTGAAATATTAGACTGCATCAGCTTGATCACATTAGAAGAGACATTTTCCCTGCCTCTTTCTCAGCGCTTACCTGTAATAAGCCCAGCAAGCTGTGAAGCTGAGTGATACTCTGGAGAACCTGCTGTAGAAGGAAAAGAGAGAGAAGCAGAGAGAAAAACACTGTCAATAGCTAATTAACTTATTTGCTCCACTGGATCCCTGCCTTTTTATAGGAATCCAAATATAAGAATTTAGCTAACAGCAGGCAGCTGGGAGGATGGACAGTGGTGGAGGAACACCAGCCCTTAAATATTTACTATGTTCATTCCCATGACACTGGTTACTTGAGAGTAACCAGCAACCAGCAAATATTTCCCGAAAGCAAAATTCTGTGTATTCCTTCACATTCAGGAAAATAAATACTCAGGAAACGATGCATTGGGGAAAATGCAGCTTTCCCATTTGTCTGTTCTTGCAAATCTATACCTCTTATTTTGCATAGCTTGGTTTTTCAAGGCACAATATTGATTTTAGGTTGACGTATGGCTTTTGCGGGGGCATAAAGTTACATAAAAGCATAGTATTCCAAGGTAAGTTTATTTTATATAATCTAAATGTGTACATCTTGTGTGACTATATAGACTTTCTCTCAGTTCTGAATTTACTAATACAATGAGCTGTGGATATTTTATAATGCTTTTGTATTGTATTACTTTGAAATATACACACACACACACACACACACACACACACACACACACACATTTACATGTTGTGGACCATTTAATTTAAGGGGTTCTTCTTTTATATTATGTAATTATAATTGCACCTATCAATTATATATATATTGGTGCCTTTCTGTACATATGTGTAATCTGTTTCATATTACTGACTTTTATTATCTACTGATCTTGGACTGTAATAAAGATTTCCATTCACTGTATCATTTTTTGAACTCTTTTTAAAAAGTTCTATGTCTGTACTGCACTTAGTTATGAACGCATAATAAATAAAACTACTGATTGCATTATTTAACCAAAGTGATTTTTCATCAGCCACTGGGCAACAAATGTTACTTTCTACTTAGCTTTGCATTAAACTTTCAGGGACAATTTCTGTGTTTCTTCAGAACTTCAAGGACTGAGGATCATATCATAAAACTTCAGAAATTCACTTGTGTACTCAGTTCAGCATTATGTGGGTTTTCTCTTCTCCTACCCCATCACAGCAAAGACAACATGTACATTCTCCAACTGTCCCGAACTGGTGCTCTTTGGATGGGAGTACAACATCCATTATAATGGCATTGTGGTCCAACCAACTGGAGATACCCAGATGGACAATGCTGGTTTGGCCCAAAGCTTATCAAGAAGTAGACGAGGCACTAACCAAAGTCATTCTAATAATGAACAGAGCAAGAAAATTTATCAATGGCCCGTCTTCTAAGGAGGCACATCAGGCGGGACCCAGAAGAAGGGCCTTCTCCGTGGTGGCTCCCTCCCTTTGGAACGCCGTCCCTCAGAAATTAGACTGCCTCCCACTCTTGACACTCTTTTGGAAGGCCCTGAAGATGTGGTTTTGCCAACCCAGAGTAGGATGAAGTCTATTAAATGGCTGATTTGAGTGTGTGTTGTTGTCAGGGGGTGGGGGAGGTTATTATTTTATTATTATTTTATTATTTTTATTTCTTCAGGAGCCGTGGTGGCGCATTCTAACTCTGCTCACTGTTAGGAGTTCAATCCCTACCGGCTTAAGGTTGACTCAGCCTTCCATCCTTCTGAGGTCGGTAAAATGAGAACCCAGATTGTTGGGGGAAATACACTGATACTATAAACTGTAAACCGCTTAAAGAAGGCTGTAAAGCACTGTGAAGATGCGCTCTATAAGTCCTAAGTGCTTTTGCTACTTTGTGTTTTTATTTTCTAAAAGCCTCCTAGAGTCGCCATGAGTGAGTAGGCGGCTATATAAATTTTCATAAAAAATAAATAAAATAATAAATAAAATAAAATAAAATAAATAATAAAATAAAATAAAATAAAATAAAATAAAATAAAATAAAATAAAATAAAATAAAATAAAATAAAATAAAATAAAATAAAATAATTAAATAATTAAATAATTAAATAAAATTCCAGATTGGAAGACCAACAAAATTAAAGGAGGAGATATTTCATTAGGCATAAGAAAGGGGCTGATCACATGTTGTAGATGTTCTGCAAACAAAAGAAAAAGGGCAATTCTGAACACAAACACTTACCTCATTGTTTCTCTTCAGCACAAACATCAAGTTAGCTGTTCCTCCCTGAGAAGAGACCATAGATTCTCTCAGTGAGAAAGAGACGAAGGACAAGAGATCCAAATAAATAAAAAAAAACCCAAACAACTTATGTTTGAAAGCTTGGCCTTCCCCTCCCAGCATCCCTGACCCAATTTTCTGAGCATACTCCATCAATGTATGTTTATGGTCAGAGATCAAAATTGTGCATAAAACATCAAAACACAATAACAAAAATATAAAATAAATGTGCCACTAATTTCCTTCTAATATGAAAACAGCCTACCAGAATTTAAGTTTCCTGATGGTAATCGTGAAGAAACTCTTGTTTTGCTACCTTTTTTGAGGTTTCTAAGGATTATATCAGCTAACAGGAGAAATGAATTCTCTCCTGTAAAACAGCTGGAGGGATTTACAAGGAATGGGGATGCTAATTAAGAGTGGCATGAATGATACAGCTCAGCAGAAATTGTAGTGTTGATTCAATGACATCCTCCTGCAGCTATCGATTTAATGCAAGGAGGGAAACACAACTGTTGTTCGGGTCACTGCTTTTGCCATTGCGTTGACCTCTCACCCTCAACTACACAATCAAACCCAGAGATGCAGTGCAATGCATCCTGCAAAGGATAAAACAGCGGATCTACTGGTCATCGCAGGAAGTGGGAAAAGTAAGCTATTAGGAAGGATGGCTCAATTATTGGTAGACCTTGCCAGACAGTTGATCAGTCTCTAGCCAAACATGGTGAGTGGATAAGTTCTACCGGTAGGTGCTGTTTGGTGAGGGTGGGATGGCTCAGTGGTTAAAGACACTGACCTGGTCAGCTGGAGAGCTGACAGCCGGGGTTTGAGACCCGAGCTCCATGCAATGGGACGATCGCCCATTCTTGGGCAGCTCCTATCCACCTAGCAGTTTGAAAGCATGCAAATGCAACTAGATAAATAGGTACCACACTGTTGGGAAGGTAATAGCGTTCTGTGTGCTGTTGGTGGATAGTCATGCTGGCCACATGACCACGGAGAGTGTCTTCAGACAATGCTGGCTCCCTTGGCCAAGAAATGGAGATGAGCACTGTGACCTAGACTTGGACACAACTGACCAGGAAATCTTTACCTTTATTGTTTAGTGTGGGTCTCCAACAGATAGATGCTATTTTAAGGGTTCCCCCAAGGGTTCATACTCCCTTACTAGCCAAAACTCTACAAGACGCAGGAGGCTGAATATGGAAAGCTGTTGAACTCTCAGCCATTCCGTACCTTCTTCAACACGCTATCAGACTCCGTCCTCCGAAGATCTTGTACTTCTTCTCCTTCATCCTTCTCGCCACCTAAAAAAAAGAAAAGAAACAGTTTTGAATAAGTTTTTTTGTGTGTGTGTGTATAACCGAAAAACTGAAGATGGGAGGACATCCCACATCACACCAAACCATATAGGCTATAATTTGTACATAAAGGCTGGGTGCAGATGCCAGGCTAAGCCAAAACAAACACAGCCTAAGGTTCTTCAAAATAGTGAGCCTTGAGAGTGACTATAACTACGGCAAAAGCGTGTTTCCCCGTTCAGGAAACTGACTGCAAAATAAAAGGGCAAATAGCAATAGCAATAGCACTTAGACTTATATACCGCTTCACAGTGCTTTACAGCCCTCTCTAAAACGGTTTACTGAGTCAGCCTATTGCCCCCAATAATCTGGGTCCTCATTTTTATCCACCTCGGAAGGATGGAAGGCTGAGTCAACATTGAGCCTGGTGAGATTTAGAATAGAATAACAGAGTTGGAAGGGACCTTGGAGGTCTTCTAGCTCAGGCAGGAAACCCTACACCACTTCAGACAAATGGTTATCCAATATCTTCTTAAAAACTTCCAGTGTTGGAGCATTCACAACTTCTGCAGGCAAGTTGTCCCACGGATTAATTGTTCTCACTGTCAGGAAATTTCTCCTTAGTTCTAAGTTGCTTCTCTCCTTGATTAGTTTCCTTCCATTGCTTCTTGTCCTGCCCTCAGGTGCTTTGAAGAATAGCTTGGTCAAGTGGTGAAATCCAATTTTTTTTACTACCGGTTCTGTGGGCGTGGCTTGATGGGCGTGGCAGGGGAAGGATACTGCAAAATCCCCATTTGCTCCCCACTCCTGGGGGAAGGATATTGCAAAATCTCCATTCCTACTCCACTCTGGGGCCAGCCAGAGGTAGTATTTGCCGGTTCTCCGAACTGCTCAAAATTCCGCTACCGGTTCTCCAGAACCTGTCAGAACTGGCAAGATTTCACCCCTGGCTTGACCCCCTCTTCTTTGTGGCAGCCCCTGAGATATTGGAAGACTGCTATCATGTCTCCCCGAGTCCTTCTTTTCATCAAACTAGCCATACCCAGTTCCTGCAACCCTTCTTCATATGTTTTAGCCTCCCGTCCCTTAATCATCTTTGTTGCTCTTCTCTGCACTCTTTCTAGATTTGAACTGCCAAATTGCAGGCAGCCGGCAGTCAGTAGATGTAGCCTGCAGTACTGCATTCTAACCACTGCAGCTCAAAGCTTAATGCTTGGGGTGGAGGAAAAAAAGACTCACCTTTATAGACATTCATTTGGTGGCTGTCAAATCCTCCGAAGGTCTCTGCCCTCCTGGGGAGAGAGATGGGCCCCACACTCTCCTGATCTGAGGCCAGATTGGTCATCTGCTGCCCAAAAGCACTTCCGAGGCTTCTGCTCACCAAGCCTTGCAGCTGCTCGACTGAAAGAAAACAAAGTGCCCTCAGAAGGCCATCCATGTTCATCATTACAGACCCCTCACATCCTGGACATAAACTGTTTCAACTCCTACCCTCAAAACGACGCTATAGAGCACTGCACACCAGAACAACTAGACACAAGGACAGTTTTTTTCCCAAACTCATCACTCTGCTAAACAAATAATTCCCTCAATGCTGTCAAACTATTCACTAAGGCTGCATCTCATCATTCATATCACCCATCTCCTCCCACTTGTGACTGCATGACTGTAACTTTGTTGCTTGTATCCTTACAATTTATATTGATTGTTTCCTAGTATGATTTGATTGCTTCTTTGTATTCTATGACTATCACTAAGTGTTGTACCTTATGATTCTTGACAAATGTATCTTTTCTTTTTATGTACACCGAGAGCATATGCACCAAAGACAAATTCCTTGTGTGTCCAATCACACTTGGCCAATAAAGAATTCTATTCTATTCTATTCTATTCTATTCTATTCTATTCTATTCTATTCTATTCTATTCTATTCTATTCTATTCTATTCTATTCTATTCTATTCTATTCTTCTATTCTACTCTACTCTACTCTACTCTACTCTACTCTACTCTACTCTACTCTATTCGCTGCCAACTTGCTTGTTATTTATTTTAAAAATAAATACTTACAGGTAGTCCTCAGCTTACGACCATAACCGAGCCCAGAATTTATGTTGCTAAAAGCAAGACATTCGTTAAGCGAGTTGGCCCCCATTATGCAATCTTTCTTGCCATGGTTGGGAAGTGAATCACTGCAGCGGTTCAGTGAGGAACGTGGGTCATTAAGTGAATCCAGCTTCCCCTTTGACTTGGTTTTGTCAGATGGTCGCAAAAGGGGATCACGCGACCCTGGGACACTGCAACCGTCATAAATACATGCCAGTTGCCAAGTGTTTTCATTTTGATCATGTGACCACAGGGGTGCTGCAACATTTGTTAAGTGTGAAAAACAGTCCCTTTCTCTGGTGCCGTTGTAACTTTGAACGGTCACTAAATGAACTTTTGTAAATTGAGGACTACATGCATTTAATTTATTTTTATCTAAATATTCTCTAACTGTTCGTATTGCAACAACAACCCCAAGCAAGCAGTAAAAACCAGCCAAAGTCACCTTGTAGGGTGACATTTAAAAAAAATATAATAAATAAAAATAATGCATGAATAAAAACAAGCAAACCCCCTAGGTCAGAATATATATCAGGGGTGGATTGCTCCCGGTTCACAAGAACTGGTAGTAAAAATTTGTAGTAGTTCGGAGAACCGGTAATAACATTGGCTGGCCACACCCCCGAACCGGTTGCCACTCGCTTACCCCACCCACCTCATCAGAGGCTTTTTTTTTTTTTTACTTTTAAAAGCATTTTTTCAACAACCCCTTTGGCCGAAAAACTGCTTTTAAAAGTAAAAAAAAAAAAAAAAGCCTCTGATGATCACGCGGCTCAGGTGGGATCCTCAGAGGCTTTTAAAAGTATTTTTTCTACAACCTCTTCAGCTGATCACGTGACCCTGGGACACTGCAACCGTCATAAATACATGCCAGTTGCATCAGCTGAAGAGGTTGTAGGGAACAAAATGCTTTGAAAAGCCTCTGGCGATCCCAGCTGAGTTGCCTGATCGTCAGAGGCTTCTAAAAGCTTTTTTTCTGCAACCTCTTAAGGTTGTAGAAAAAATGCTTTTAAAAGTTAAAAAAAAGGTTGGCCACGTCCACCCAGTCACATTACACCCCCACCAAGCCACGCCCACAAAATAAGCCACGCCCACCAAACCAGTAGTAAAAAAAATTAGAACCGACTTCTGATATATATATTTAAAAAAAATCAAGCAAAACTCTGGAAAATTCTATTAAAAATTCATCACATCCTGAATGATAATCTTGTTTTCAACTCTCGGTTTTCGGCCTGTTGCAGTTTACTTCTTTGAAATCCAGCAATTTACTTTGTCCAAGATATTCAGAGTTTAGACTCCTTCGTAAAACCAAGCGACAAATGTTGGGGTGAGAGGCCAGCTTACCTTCACTGATCAGATTCTTCATTATGCTTTCTCCTTTCGGTGCTTCGTCTGTGTTTGCCCGGAACAGCATCCTGGCGCCAGACCCGAGTCCTTCTTCATGCCCACTGCAATCCGTCATATCTCTGAAAATCTTCTCTTTTTCCTCCAAGAGGGTGATTATCTGCTGATCTTTTTGCTGGAGCTGTTCTGTGAGAGGGGAAAAAGCGGAGAGAGGTCAGCTAGAATGCTATTACAGAGGATGGAAAGTTATTTAAAAGTTGGTGTGGTTTGCAATCGCTAAGGCTGGAGCTCCATCTTGTGCTGAAACAGAGAATTGCTGGCGTTAGGAGACTAAAAATTCAGATTATGCCCATTTTTACCTTTCAGTTCCCTGGCCTTGGTGTCCAGCACCCTCTTCTCCTCTTCAGATTCGCTAGGGATACCTTCATCTTCCTCTTTGTCCCTGTAGAAGAACCAGGCAGATTGAAAAAAAAAAAACATGCTGGAGAAGCATTCATCATTGTGTTATTTATATTGAACTAATTCTCTTTTATTTCTCTCTCTCTCCATATACTTCAGCACAGTTTCATCTTCTCTGGTATGATTACCTACTTTGCTTTTTTTTTTTTCCAGATTTTTAAAATCCTGCTTTTATCATTTTTTTTATAAGTAACTCAAAGCAGGGAACATACCTAAGACTTCTTTCAATTTCTCCCACCACAACAATTCTTGTTAGGTGATTTGTGCTAAGAAATATTTCAGACATCAATACATTAGAGAGGGTCCAGAGATATTTTACTAGAAGAGTACTCAAATCTTCTGCTCGAAATAAAATTCCCTATCCCACCAGGCTTGAAATTTTAGATCTGGATAGCCTCAAACTATGCGGTCTACATTCCGACCATAAGATTATTTACCAAAACGTTCAACCTGTTAATGAGTACTTTAATTTCAACCATAATAACGCAAGGGGTATCAATAGATTCAAACTCAATGTCATTCGCTCTAATCTTGAGTGTAGGAAATTTGATTTCTGCAATAGAGTAGTAAATGTCTGGAACACTCTACCTGATCCTGTTGTTACTCGCTAACCCCCATACCTTTTACCTTAAACTGTCTACCGTGGACCTTTCATGTTTCTTAAGAGGGGCCTGGTGGCTCAGCAGACTAAAAGCACTGTGATTAACACCAGCTATCTGCAATTACTGTAAGTTCGAATCTCCCCAGGCTCAAGGTTGACTCAGCCTTCCATCCTTTCTAAGGTAGGTGAAATGAGGACCCAGTTTGTGGGGGCAATAAGCTGACTTTGTATAAATATACAAAAGTATGAAGGCTATTGCTTAATGCATTGTAAGCCGCCCTGAGTCTCCGGAGAAGGGCGGCATATAAATCAAATTAAAAAAAAAAAAAAAAGAGATCCCTAAGGGGGTCTGCATAAGCGCACCAGCATGCCTACCATCCTTGTCCTATTGTCCCCATTTATACGTAATCATTCTGTGTGTTTATGGCTATGTTTTGCCTATTTATATCCTTTTATTTGTGCCAATTTTTTTCATGTGTCCATGTCTATACTGTTACCTGTTTCCTTGTACTTGTTGACAAATAAATAAAATAAAATAAAATAAATAAATAAATAAATAGTGACTGACCCAAAGTCACCCAGACAGCTTTCGTGCCTAAAGCAGGACTAAAACTCACAGTCTCCTACTGATGGGCCCAAAGTCACCCAGCCGGCTTTCACGACTAAGGCAGGACTAAAACTCACAGTCTCCTACTGATGGGCCCAAAATCACCCAACCGGCTTTCATGACTAAGGCGGAACTAGAACTCACAGCCCCCTATTTCTAGGCCAGCATCTTAGCCACGTCATCAAACTACACAAGCTAACTACATCAAACACAACATCTGTTTAGTTCTTTACAACAATATTAAAGATGTAGAACACTTGAGACAGTTGGAAATTTCACAAGTAGGTTTCCCTCTATTTGTGTTGCAAACTGATGAACGGATATCAAGCATAGGAAGCTCCATAGATAACAGGGTCACCTCACAAAGGATTGTCTACCATTTGGCCACAGCTTCCTTCAAATCCTAGACTTTTTCTTCAGAAAGCCACAATGACTAAATCTTGTGGGGAAAATCCGAGATGAACAATAGATGGAAGTGAAGAAACATGGAAAACTCTTATTTCTTCTGCCATCTCATGGACATCTAGATTCTTCTACCCTGTTTCCCCGAAAATAAGACCTAACCAGAAAATAAGCCCTAATGCGTCTTTTGGAGCAAAAATTAATATAAGACCCGGTCTTATTTTCAGGAAAACACGGTAGTTCAGATGTCTGCAAAACAGCCTTCCCAAATAAAATACCCTCCATGCTAGGTGGAAAAGACGGGACACCTGGAAATCCAAGGGCATCAGACTGAGATGCCTTCTTCAATTTATTCTGTCTTCCACCAAGAATTCATTTGCTGGAAGCAAACCCAAACAACGTCACTCATTCCAACAACACTTATTTAGCTTCTTACATAGTGTTGATAGTGTCTTGGATGATTTGAATCCAGCTGTTACGCTCCTCCTTTGAGCTGGCATGCACTTCCACCATCTCAGGATCTTTTCCTCCCATGCTGATCAGGAACAAGCCCTTCTCCTCATGGGCAACTTCACGGACAATCAGCTTCTTTAATGAGATCACGGTGGATTTTTGATCCTTTTTTTGTGAGTTGAGGAAAAGAAGTAGATGCATTAGGTTGATTTGGGGCAACTGGGATCTCTACACATACAATCACCCCTACAACATGATCATTCCTGTTTCGCAATAATTCTGGAGCAATGGTAAAGAGACCACCTAAAGTGGACTCCTAATTTAACTTGTCTTATCAATGACATCAACAAATTATATCTGTAAGTTTATAATATTTTAGATTTTGTATTTCATATTTCGTATTTTTATCTCTAGTGTTTTATTGAAATGTAATGTGTATGTGCCATATAAATAATAATAATAATAATAATAATAATAATAATAATAATAATAATAATGACAACGACATCACAAAATATCGTGAGCTGGCCATCAAAACTATGTGATTATGGATGGAACATGAAACCGTGATACCCATTGTCATCGGGGCACTTGGTACCATGTCCAAGAATTTTATAAAACACACCAAGAAATTGCAGCTTCCTGCAATAACACCAGCAGAACTGCAAAAAACAGCGCTACTCGGAACATCATACATTTTAAGAAGATACTTCGTTGATACTTAGGATGCTGACAGCAACCCGTATCAACCATTAGCACCAGTCAATGGTATTTGTGACACATTTTTAAATGATCAGTTGACCGAGTTTCATGTTTAATGAATAAAGTAAATGATAATAATGACATTAACAGAAACTTAAGAAGAGTCTTTTACAGCCTGTTCCTCCAGATGAAAAGCCTATTTAATTGTGTTTGTTCACTAAGTCTGCATTACTATTATTATTAACCTTCTCATTGTTCCTATCACCCATCTCCTCCCACTCATGACTGTATGATTGTAGTTGCTGTATCCTTAAGACTTATACTGATTGTTTCCTAGTATGATTTGATTGCTTATTTGTACCCTATGACTATCATTAAGTGCTGTACCTTATGATTCTTGATGAATGTATCTTGTCTTTTTATGTACACTGAGAGCATATGCACCAAAGACAAATTCCTCGTGTATCCAATCACACTTGGCCAATAAAGAATTCTACTGTCTATTACTGTTATTTATTTTTTAATGGGAAAAAAGAATTGTGTAGAATTCCTTACCAGGGATGCAAATACGTATTTTTGATCCTTTTCCTGGAGAAATATCAGAACATCTGAGAGAAGAACAGCTAGGACTTCTGAGAAGAAAAGGAACATCAAGAGATCTGGTTATAAAAACCAGCCAACCCAAACCTGACATGTCTGCCTTTATCAGTATGATTCTTGTTTCATTTCCTGAAACAATTTCAAATCAAAGTAATCATTCTGCAAGTTGGGCCTAACAGTAGGTAGAGTTTCACAGAAGCTCTCCATTTTGTGACTACCGTTTCCCCCATTTAAATGAAAATGAATACCATTCATTTTCAGCTCTTCTTTTAGGTTCAGGCCAAAGAGGATTTTGTCTGAGAGAAATTCAGGACTTTCCTCCAAAATGTTTCCCTCAGCCCTCCAGGCAAAATGCAGTTAAACAACTGTGTGCAAAGTGCACCACTGTACTCTTTTTTCCTCCCACCCCTGCAACTAACATTTTATTCGAGATAGAAGGTTTCTCAAAAAAAAAAAAAAAAAAACCCACTATGTCATAAGCATCCTATCTGGCAAAAATAATTTGTTAGCCAGTTTCTACAACCTGGAGAGCAGTCCAATTTAAATGCCAGAGCAGATGTGGAAAGAACTTTACAGTACCAACAAGAGAATTATTTGTAGCTCTGGGTTGAAATGAAAGGCATTGGTGCTCTCTTGAGTTTGGTTGTTTTCTTCAGACGTTTTGTTACCAAACTAGGTAGCAGCATTAGTGCAAGGGACCTTCTGGTGCCTATTGTATCCTTTCCAGTGAATCAGTGAGTCCCTGAAAGCATCCCTTACCTTTCAATCTCCCAGCTACATTTTTGAGAGCAACCAGTCCATCTCGGACAAACTTCCGGCGCCTCAGATCTTCTCTGGCAAACATCTGTCCACTCTTCATTCTCATGATCGACTTGCTGTCCGTCCGGGTGTAGATCTCGCTGAGACGCATCTTCTTCTCATAGTTGCTTACTTTGCTGTCGACTGCAGTTAGGACTTCCTTCACCAGGTTCAACGAAAGCACCAAGTCTTGATGTTCAGTGTCGTTTTCTTAAACGGAAGAACATTTCATTTGTTACCTTACCTTCCTCCCAAAGGCTTCACTTCGCCAAGCTTAGTCCTGCTTTTTATTCTGTTCTCTTCTGACCAACGACTTATCCACACCCGCTGCTGACTTCTAGATCCTTCCCCTCCAAGAATTTACTTAGAACAGGAATCCAGTCCATGTACAGTAACTGACTGGCATGGTTGCACCATCAACATTCATGAAGATACTGATGAACAAGCAGCAGCAAAATTATCAGTGGTGAAATCCAATTTTTTTTACTACCGGTTTCTGTGGGCGTGGCTTGGTGGGCGTGGCAGGGGAAGGATACTGCAAAATCTCCATTCCCACCCCACTCCAGAGGAAGGATACTGCAAAATCCCCATTCCCTCCCCACTCCTGGGGGAAGGATATTGCAAAATCTCCATTCCCTCCCCATTCTGGGGTCAGCCAGGGGTGGCATTTGCTGGTTCTCCGAACCGCTCAAAATTTCTGCTACCGGTTCTCCAGAACCTGTCAAAACCTGCTGGATTTCACCCCTGAAAGTTATGCATTCTGATTTTCAAATATTTCCAAAGGTGACTGCTGTTTATGTAACATGAATTGTTTATTCAATTAGCTTAATGCAGTTTTAAAATTATTTTAACTGATTTTGACTGAAGATTAGATTCGGTGTGTGTGTATTTTAATCCTCTTGCTGACATCAATTACACCAATTTCTTTGACCAAATTATTGATTGGCAGAATAACAGAGTTGGAAGGGACCTTAGAGGTCTTCTAGTCCAGCCTCCTGCTCAAGAGGAGACCCTACACCATTTCAGACAAGAGGCTGTCCAGTCTCTTCTTAAAAGCCGCCGGCCTGAAGACTTGATTACTAAATTATATAAATAATTATATAAATGTTATAAATGTTATATAAAAATTTACTTATTTTATGAATAAAATAAGCGACTTGATTGCTAAAAGTTGTCTTCCCTGTTTTACAACACTGAAGGCCAGCTGTCATTCTTCTATCCAGTAGTTGTATCTAAGCAAACATCTGTTATAGGAGGAATTAGAAAGGGGTCCTGTGAAATCCCAGTGGCACATGATCCTGAGCACATCTGGCTCTAGTAGGCTAGACCTCTCTTTCTCTTGCACTTTGCACATGTGGGTGTGTGAGAAAGAGGCCAAAAAGGAATGCAATGTCACAAAATGCAATTTTTCCATTGATGAACTTCAACTCAACTATATCTCTTTGGCTGATTCATCCCACAGTCCACTGGCTTTTCATCGAAAAAAGATTTACGTGCCATTATGCATTTATTCAGCCTTTTAAACCCACAACTCAATAGTTAATGAAACTGAAATATTTCTAAAAGGAGTTTCATTTTTAGAAAGGAAACACTGCAAAGGGCATTTCGGAGAACAGAAGCGGAGCACAAAATCTAAGACGCCAGTCTTCAACCACAAGCAAAAGCCAAGGGATACTCAAACGTTGAAAACATGAGCTGTAACAGGCAAGGATCTTCAAACTTGGCAGCTTTAAGGCTTGGGGACTTCAACTCCCAGAATTCCTCAGTCAGCCCCTCAGATGGGACATGATGATCGGGAAATTCTGGGAATTGAAATCCACAAGTCTGAAAGTTTCCAGGTTTGGAGCAGTGGTGGAATTCAATTTTTTTTTACTACCGGTTCTGTGGGCGTGGCTTGGTGGGCATGGCTTGGTGGGTGTGGCAGCAGAAGGATACTGCAAAATCTCCATTCCCACCCCACTCCAGGGGAAGGATACTGCAAAATCCCCATTCCCTCCCCACTCCTGGGGGAAGGATATTGCAAATTCCCCATTCCATCGCCACTCTGGGGCCAACCAGAGGTGGCATTTGCCAGTTCTCCATACTACTCAACATTTCTGCTATAGGTTCTCCAGAACCTGTCAGAACCTGCTGGATTTCACCCCTGGTTTGGAGCCCACCCCCACTCCCGATCTATAAAATCATGATGAACCAGATCAAATGAATGCCACCGTTCTGGGTATTTGAGATTTTAAAAAAAAGACCCGTGTCATTGAAGACATTATTCATTCTAGAAAAGGAAGGCACAATGACAGAATTGCAGAAACATCTACAGAAAAAACCTACCTTTGGTATATTGTAATATTCTCTGTAGCAACACTGGGTATTTGGTGATCCTTTGCGTTACTAGCAAGATGCATTCAGGGATGCACAAGCGCCTCACCACGGAGCTGCTCATCTTTTTCTGAAGGAAGGAGAAGAGATTGAAACACCTGAATAGCCAGGAGTATCTTATGTATGAGATGATCACGAGCCTTCAAAAAAGAATTCCACAGTCTCCATCCGCAGCTTCGTACTGAGAATATTTTTAAGGAACATGGCAGGACTCAAATGCTCCACATTAATGCATGCTGGTGCGTGCATGTGCGCTGGAGCTGAGCTAGGGCAACGCTTGCATACCCACCGATATGGCTCCATGTGCCACCTGTGGCATGCATGCCATAGGTTCGCCATCATGGGAGTAGGATCTTAGTTTTCAATAAAACCATGTCAGTCAACACCTGATAGCTGTATTGTATAACACACAAAGCCTGGATAATGTTAATCTTCAGGTAGGCTTCATTTCCTGAGACTTCTCAGATAGGACAGTGCTTCGCAGATAGGACAGTGCTCCAGAGGATCAAAGTCATTGCCCAGAGGATCATTGGATGCCCTCTCTCCTCTTTGGAAGAGCTTTATAGTTCCCGCTGCCTTAAGAAAGTTCAAAACATTCTTAAAGATCCATCTCATCCTGGGCACCCCCTTTTTTTTTTAACGATTACCATCTGGCAGACGGTACAGGATAATAAAAACAAGGACAAATAGGCTGAAAAACAAGCTTCTATTCCAGGGCAGTAACTATATTGAATTATACTGTATAGTGTAATATGAATGCAATATCAGGGGTTTTCAATTCAATTGCATAGAATGTAAAGGATGTGTGTTTGTGTTTTTATTTTTAAAAGTTATAATGTACACTGAAGACGGCATTTAATTTCATTGTACGAGATGCAATGACAATAACGTAAACTAAACTGAACTATGAGTCATACCCACAACCTTTGCAAAAACGTCATGCCCCTGTCAGCTTACTTTGATGAAGGCCTGAAATCTTTTATCCTTGGAATGAAGGTCTTTGAAGTAATTCACAGCCTCATTGTGATGCCCACAGAACTTCCCGTACGTTTTCTTCATTCGCTCAGCGTTCTCCCCAGAAAACTGCAAATTGCAAGAGATAAATCAGAAGGAGGGAGTCAATGGAGTGAGAAAAACCAACCAAGCCCGCATGAGACATCACAGCCAATCTTCTGGGAGAGGTGAGGAAGCCATGGACATCTGGGGAAAGAGCAGGGGTGAAATCCAGCAGGTTCTGACAGGTTCTGGAGAACCAGTAGTGGAAATTTTGAGCAGTTCGGAGAACCGGTAGCGGAATTTTTGAATAGTTTGGAGAACCGGCAAATACCACCTCTGGCTGGCCCCTGAGTGGGGTGGGAATGGAGATTTTGCAATATCCTTCTCCTGCCATGCCCACCACAGAACCGGTAGTAAAAAAATTGGATTTCACCACTGGGAAAGAGATTTTAGTTGGGATGCTTTTGCCAATTCAGAGGTTTTTGATCTTTGGTATATGGGTTGTTTAAATTCTTCTTGACTGAACCCAAATGGGCCTTAAAGTTAAATTGGAATGATTTCCCTGAATCTGTGCTGCTCCTCTCATCGAAGGAGACATGGTTCTATGGTGCATCAACTCCATGTGTGATTTTGTTTTGGCTTGTGGCAAGACACCACACTTTAACCCAATTTTCAAAAACGTACTTCTCTTAGAAAGGATTTCCAAAGCAAATTTTGTGAAGAAAATGCAGCGGAGAAGAAGAATGAAAGAGTAATCAGGAACTTGTGTCTTTCTTTTTTTTTAAGGCAGGGGTCCTCAAACCACGGCCCACGGGCTGGATATGGCCCGCCGAAGCCATTAATCCGGCCCACGTGGGACCACCAGTCTGCCCCACCCATATCGCCCCGTCTACCTGCCGGCCCCCACCTGCCTTCTGGAGGCCAGGGAGGCCAAAAACAGGACTCATGGAGGCCTTGGGAAGCCAAAAATGGGGCCCGTTTTTGGGAGCAGAGTGGTACTGGAGGCTGGGGAGGCCAAAAATGGGACCGTTTTTGGCTTCCCCGACCTCCAGAGAGAAAGAGAGAAGTGGGGGCAGGGGGAGACACACACACATAAACAGAAGTCCCTCATACACACCCCAAGGCAGCCACATCCCTTCCCTAACCTGCTTTCCACCCCCAGGAGCATAACAAATTAAAGTTTAATTTGTGTGTATTGTTTGGACTGCTAATTTGGCCACACCCACCCAGTCACATGACCACCTAGCGACGTCACCCAGTCACATGACCACCTAGCCATGCCCGCCCAGCCGGTCCGGCCCCCCAACAGTCTGAGGGACCGTGAATTGGCCCCCTGTTTAAAAAGTTTGAGGACCCCTGTTTTAAGGTAAGGCTTATCGAGCAACTTACTTGATTCACCAAGATGTCCCCTATCCTCTTGATGACAAAGTTCTTCTCACTTCGGTCAGCCAGGGATTCCTTCTTCCTCTCCAGAATCCTCTGAAAGAACTGGCTGTGGATGTTCAGCAAGTTGTCCAAGCAAGGGAAGATTTTCTCCACCATCTGCTGCTCAAACTGTAGCTCCTGCACCATGCCTCTGCTGTAGACATCACTCATGATCTTCAAGGTCCGGACATGGTGCATCTCCGTCTGTATCAGTTCTGTGGAGAGAAGGAGCAGAGAGGGGAGAATCAGAGAGATGCATAAGGCTCTGCCAAATACATGGGAAAACACCGTTACAGCTTTTCTTGGCTTTGATTTAGAGGTCAATAGGGATACGGTGGCTCAGTGGCTAAGACACTGAGCTTGTCGATCAGAAGGTCAGCAGTTCAACGGTTCAAATCTCTAGTGCCGTGTAATGGAGTGAGCTCCCGTTACTTGTCCCAGCTTCTACCAACCTAGCAGTTCGAAAGCACGTAAAAAATGCAAGTAGAAAAATAGGGGCCACCTTTGGTGGGAAGGAAACAGCGTTCCATGCACCTCTGGCATTGAGTCATGCCGGCCACATGACCATGGAGACGTCTTCAGACAGCACTGGCTCTTCGGCTTAGAAACAGAGATGAACACCATCCCCTAGAGCGGGAACGACTAGCACATATGTGCTTTATAGCTTGTATAGCTGGGTTATTCAAGAGGTGCTTGAATGCCTATTTAACTGTATCTACTACCCTCATCAGAAATCTTCTGATGCAACTCACTGTCAGTATGAACCAAAGAGAACTTAAAATAAGTGGGGAATGGCCGAGAGCTTGCAATGCGACTGTGGTGCACCCAAACAAACTATATAACACATAAGAGTTCAAGAATGTCTCCTCAGGAAATTTCAAGGCACCTGGAATGACCTCACTGCAGCCACACCAGAAGCAGTGAGATGGTTAGCTTCCTTAGGTATAGAATTATAACGTTTATCCCATTTTATGACTCCATATTATGGTGATTTTATTATGGTTTTATCTTCATTTAATGTATTATCTCCTATATTGTACTGTCTGTCTGTCTCTCTCACTCCCTCTCTCTCTCATCTATCTATCTATCTATCTATCTATCTATCTATCTATCTATCTATCATCTATCTATCTATCTATCTATCTATCTATCTATCTATCTATCTATCTATCTGGTTCTATCTAGTTCTGTCTGTCTGTCTGCCTGTCTGTCTGTCTATCTCTATCATCCATCCAGCCAGCCAGCCAGCCATCTATCCCTATCATCCATCCATCCATCCATCCATCCACATACATACATCCCTATCATCCATCCAGCTATCTATCTATCTATCCCTATCATCTATCCATCCATCCATCCATCCATCCATCCATCCATCCATCCATCTATCTTTGCTTATTTAAACTAAATTTGTATATCAGTGATTGCATGACCTCTGTAGATGCCATATACTAAATAAATAAATGTAAAATAAGAATACATATGACATACCATAAAATAAAACATCAGAGAACAGAACACAGGGTAGAAAAGTGGATGTGTAAAACCCTTACAAAAGAGTTATTTTAAGAAAGAATAATTGTGGCAATGCTGGCAAAATATCAGAACCCATTCATGGAAGTGGGATCTGCACTGGAAGGACTTTCATATTCTCCAAGGTCAGTTCTATACCTACTGGCCTGTTCCCAAATCTAAGAAAAAAAAAAAGAGAGCCAAGATCTTACATAGTTTGTTGAGTAAGCTGCAATGACTTGGTTCATGAATAACGTTGAGCCATAAACCTAGCATTGCATAAACCATGGTTGGCTTCAAAGACACTATTCCAAACCAAGGTATAGTATGGCTTAAAAACACACATACGGCAAAACATCATGATTTGCCTCCCTATTGCAGAACTTAAAACCAGGAGTTCTGGTTTGGTACTACAGTGGTTTAAAGCACCCTGTTATTAACACAGCTGCCTGCAATTTACTGCTGGTTCGAATCTCTCCAAGGCTCAAGGTTGACTCAGCCTTCCATCCTTTCTAAGGTAGGTTAAATGAGGACCCAGTTTGTGGGGGCAATAAGCTGACTTTGTATAAATATACAAAAGTATGAAGGCTATTGCTTAACGCACTGTAAGCCGCCCTGAGTCTCCGGAGAAGGGCGGCATATAAATCAAATTAAAAAAAAAAAAAAAAAAAAAAAGGAGATTGTATCTTGCCTGTCACTCACCGTAAATGACATCCTGTCGCTTCACAATGTCTTTCTTCTGCTGTTTGAGAAACTTGCTGTCCACCACTTGACTCCAAGACTGAGCTTCCAGATGTTTCAAGTCTGCTTCAAAATCTCCCATGAGCTGCCCTTCATTCATGTCTGCCCCTGGGAAGAGAGAGAGATGATCTGATTCTTGTACATGTCGTTAAGAAATGTCACTTCCTTTGGGGCAATCATTTGCAGGAAAAAAAGAGTCAAACTGAACAGAATGCAAACTTCTTCCCACTTTGAGTGAGTACAGAAAAAGATTGCCTGCACAGAATTGGGATCTTGTGAGAATGCTATTACAGTTTGCTAAGGCTACAATCATCATTATGAAGTTATCACACTGTTTAGGTTTCATCCATAGCAAAACCTAGGAATCTCCTTTCATACACCTGGAAGAATTCGGTCCATCCCTTGCAGATCCCCCTCCACCAGTATTAAAACCACAGCGACACCTCAACCTTTTGAAAAGTAACTTAGTAATGAATGCAGAGTAATTCTACGTGATTGCTGTGCAAATCTCCCAGAGTGAGCCATTAATGCAATTTCGGGTAATTGCGTTGTCATTAAGATGTAATTTGTCTGCCTTTGTTTACTGGGGTAAATTAACAGAACATCAGAAGAGGATTTTGATGAAGCTGGCATAATCAAGCTACGGAAGCAATTTATACAACTGTCCTGAGATAGATCTCAGAGGAATTGTTCCCTCGCCCTCCAAATCCCATTTCTCTGAAACAGCCTGGATTTCAAAATATTTATCAGCTAACAAAGTAGCCCATTCCAATGCTTAAGCATTTCGCTGGTCCCAGGCGGGCAGTTAAAATGAAAATTATTTAGCATTGATTCCCTCTATCTTATTAGTTTGCTATGCCCAAAGTATCCTGCTTGTAGTCTTACACGCTGCAGTCCAGTGACAGGTTTACTTGCTCTGTAAGCAACTAGATCTTCATCTTCATTTAACGACCCCATAATCTCTTGTGGGGTGGAATCTGGGCAACTGAATGGAGCTAGCAGAGTGTTCTAATGGCCGGATGCTCTTCCTGTTGCCAGTGCGGAGTTTTATTCAGCAGATATATTCTCAGTGTGCCCAGAGAGAGACATATCTGCCTCTACCTAGGATTGAACTCACAGCCACCTGATCGTGAGGCAAGAGCTCCTACCTCTAGGCCACTGCACCACTCCTCTGTAAACAGCTAGATCTAAACAGTCTTTTATGCACTGTGTAGAACGTAGCAAATGCATCAGTTTAGAGCAGTATGTCCTACCTGGGTTATTTCTAGATATCTGGACTTCAGTTCCCAGAGTTCCAAACAAGAGCAAGGCTGGCTGGGAAAGTTGGAAGTCTATCAGGTTTGGAAACATTGATCTACAGCTAATGAAGCACATACCACCCTCCCAACATCGCTGGACATCAACTCCAAGCAGTCCCAACCCACATGGCTATTGGTGAAGGATGCTAAATGTTGGAGTTTGGCCCTCCATAGCATGTTGCAGAATAAGCAATTATTGGTTTCTGTCATATTTTAGTTGTACAGAAAGAGTTCTATGGTAAGTATTTCTTTCCTTTCCTTTTCTTTTTTTGGAGTTAATCTTCTTCATGTAGAGAATTGAGCATGTTTGAAAGCATTCTTTTCTCTCCTAATGTCCTTCAGCTTTTCTCCTACAGTCAAGCCGGTTATTTCCACAACACGGTCACATACCTTCATCTGTTAATGATTCCATGGATTCATTTACCCGGCTGATTTTATTCAAGGAGTCTGTTGATTGGGAGAGAAATTTCCGTGTATGAAGGATACTTTCATCGTTTCCGACTCTGGCAGGACAAGAAGCATGGAACACAGAGTAAGCTACTGAGAAGCAGTGGTGTCCACCACAAGTCACATTCAACATCAAAATGAGACACCATGTTATAATTAAGAAAATGGCACGATTACGTAATTTGTGTCTGATATATTAATGATATCTGGCACAACAATGTTTCTATCTATCCATCCATCCATCCATCCATCCATCCATCCATCCATCCATCCATCCGCACTATCTATCTATCTATCTATCTATCTATCTATCTATCTATCTATCCATCCATCCATCCATCCATCCATCCATCCATCCATCTACAGTATCTATCTATCTATCTACACTATCTACACTATCTACTCTCTCTTTCTCCATCTCTCCATCCATAAGCTATCAATTTTAACTTAAATCAATTGATACAGCCACCAATCTCACTAATGTGATTCTGGGCAATTAACAAAGATTAAAAAATTCAATGTAATTACAATATAAAGATACATGTCATATATGCATAAAAACACATACATGAGGAACTACGGTGAATACTGTGCCATTTGTGCAACGGACAGAGGAAGGGGTCTTATTTATGTTGAGCAAGACCAACAACACCTCTTGTTCAAATCCTCTCATCCAGGATCATCTTTTAAGTGGGAAAGTTAAACCCCCGAATTTCGAATCTTCTTCCCATAGGTTTCACTCGTTCAGTCTCCAGCACCACTGACCATGCATGTGTTAAAATGGAATCCCCACTCCAAAAAAGCAAGGCAGCAAACGAAAAAGTTCTTACCCAGCAATGTTCTGAATGGAAACGCTCTTTGAAAGGGACAGGTTCTGCTGGGATCGCCTACTATTGAACACTGAGGTCGTTACGTTCTCATCAGGAGCAAGAATCGCTGATCTGGGACGCTCTTTTGGCTGAGAACCTGCAAGGAAATTACCAGAAGATATAGCAAGAGGTTAAGCAGGAGATCAGGTCCAATTCAGTATTTTGGAATATCGCCATCAAAGCTGATGCCAGCCAGAACATAGCACAACTCAAAGAAGTAGTACAAGATGGGAAGATGGGAAAAGACCCGGCCTACAGAATCACCAAAAGTCAGACATGATTGAATGCAGGGGTGGGCTCCTGGGGGTTCGGGAGAACCTCTAGCTAAGATTCTGTACAGTTCGGAGAACCCTCAAATCCCACTCCTGGCTGGACCCGCCCCGCCCTCCCCTCCCCTTCCAGGAGTCCCCATGTGGCCTGCTTTGGATGCAGGTAAGTGCAAGGCGTGTGTGGAGGCTCAGGGAAGGCAAAAAACAGGCCTACCGGAAGTTAGGGAAGGCCAGAAATGCCTGTTTCCGGCCTCCAGAGGGCCTCCGGAGCCTGGGGAAGCCATTTTCGCACTCCCAGAGGTTCGAGGAAAGCCTCCGGAGCCGGGGGAGGGCAAAAACGACCCCTCACTGTGGTGCAGGAGGCTGACTAGGTCACACCCACCATGGCCACACCCACCCAGCAACCGGGCAGAGAACCCCTTGCTAAAATTTTTGAAGCCCACCCCTGACTGAATGGATAACATCTTTATCCTCCTCCTCGTTTGGAGTTTGTTTGAAAAAAAATCCTTTGAAAAGTCAGGATTTGTTTTCTAAATGAACAAATACGCTCTTTTCCCCAGTTGTTTTGTAACATCTGAATTTAACAGAGCACGATTATAAAGACTAGCTGAATACACAACAAAATTGCAAGCTTTGGGAATCTTGCGCCAAGGAGGAAAAAAAAAAAAGAGAGATACTCACTCTTATTTCTCATAATTACTGTGGGCAATGAAGAAGTATCGTGAGGCTGAAGACCACTTGGGTTTTTCTGGAGCTGAAAAGATTAGAAGAAAAACATTGCCATAATATAAATTCCATTCACACACCATGCTAAGCTAAGGTTTCAGAGTGGTTTGGCTGGGTTTATGTAAAAAAAAAAATTAAGACATCAACCATGGTTTATGAATCACAATGACTGTTTCATGCCACAAACATCAAGATAGAGACTATCAGGCTCATGTATGAGAATTCAAAGCATGTGCATTGAGTATTTTTTTTTTTTATATCTCACTCCCACTTAGAAGAAAAATCCCTTGAAATATTTGAGGGGTCAAAGAGCTGAACCCCTCACACAATTATACAATCGCCACATAGGTAGGAAATTGTTTAAGTGGCCTTAAATTGAAACCTTTCCTTGCATTTTAAGAAAATAATAGTAATATTTCTGCTATCTAAAAGTTTCCAGTCTTCAAAATACTAGAAATTTCTGGAGGTTGTTAAAGGCATCTCCTAAGTGGATTCCCCCCCAAAAAACTAAAAAAACCTACAGTTCTTCGAGAATGTTTTGTTCTCCGGATATAGAATACAACATCAGATCTACCGATACTAGACGGGCCTCGGCAAATCAGGCTTTTGACAGATTTATTGCAAATAAAGCATTGTAGCAAAGAGGAAGAATTCAAGTTGGACAGTTCCAGTAACTGATTGCAACAGAACGAACTGGTGAAGAGCCCACAGGCACAAATGAAATAAATGAAAATAAATTTACATCTCTTCCTGCTCCTTGGTTGTGCCATAATCACAATGAACCACACAGCAGTTATGAAGTGGATTGGACTAGAATGATATCACAAATAAAATAGCAATAATAGGATTATTATTGCATCGCGAGATGGAATAAGACACAGGATTCCTGAAACTAACCTTGATCTATTGGAAGTCCTAGCCCCAGTAGTTTGCTTGCATTATTTTTTTTCCCTGCAACCAAGAAGGCTAGAAATTTATTTTAAAGAAAGCAAATAACAAACTGAAGATATTTCAGAGCCCTAATGAGCCTGCATAGATGAAAACTGGAAGGTTTTTCTCCTTCCCAAGTTACAATCGTACATTTTCAGATATATACACATATTATCCACGCATGTGAATATATTGAAGGGGGGGAAAAAAGAACCAGAATAATACTTACTTTCATTTTGACCTTGGCACAAGCAGCTACACTTTCTTTGCAGCTTTTATGGACAATGGCACCACAATCTGTGGAAAACAAAGAGCACACCTTTAATGTGTAGCTAACGAGAAGATTAGCCATCTTACAGGGCTCCTATTTCCATTCAATGCATCTCATCATTCGTAATTGCAACTTCCTCAGATGGAAATAATGATAAAGACAGATAACTTTTTCCTGGACTTTCTTTGAGCTCACTTAAATTTTTCTTTAAAGGTAAAGGTTCCCCTTGCACATATGTGCTGTTGTTCCCGACTCTAGGGGGCAGTGCTCATCTATGTTTCAAAGCCGAACAGCCAGCGCTGTCCGAAGAAGACGTCTCCGTGATCATGTGGCCGGGATGACCAAATGTCCAAGGCACACAGAACACTGTTATTTTCCCACCAAAGGTGGTCCCTATTTTTTGACTTGCATTTTTTATGTGCTTTCGAACTGCTAGGTTGGCAGAAGCTGGGACAAGTAATGGGAGCTCACCCCTTTACACGGCACTAGGGCTTCGAACCGCTGAACTGCTGACCTTTCGATCGACAAGCTCAGCGTCTTATAGCTGCTGAGCCACTGCGTCCCAATAAATTTTGCTTTACAATCTTTAAAACTTTAACAAAAAAAAATCCACAGCATGAGTTATTAGCTAAGTTCTATAAATTCTTGATCAGATTTCCACCGAGAATTTCTTTGGAACAGGCAGTGGTCAACTCTTGCATCCAGAATAAAAAAGAGATAGTTGAAAAGCTTATCTAAAAGTTGTAGGAGTGAGTAGGCTTCTCTCTTCTCCCTGAAATATACGTTTGGAAATATGCATTTGGAAATATCCATAGTTGGGGGTCATTCTAATCTCTTAAAGGAAGCTGTTACACAGAGCAGGGGCCATCATGGAAAAAGTCTATCTTCTAGTCCTCGCCAGCCAATAAATACTCTTTGGCTGATGGGATTTGTAGTGTACCCGTTCTAATCCTAGCCATCCTCTTCAACTGCATTTGCAAGCTTAGAACCATTTCAATTTGTAAGATTGCAATACTGTCCAATCCCATCAAAGGGGTACTCCCGTCAAGGGAAGAGAAAATTGCTCTGGATTCTTCCTACAGTTGTGTGGTTGGGCAAGAGGAAAACGTGTGATAGGTTGACCTTTAACGCTCACTCTTGTTTTCGCCTTAGTCAATACTAGTCAACTGGCAAGTTCAGGTTCCCAAAGCAGGAATTTCTCCTTGAAGGTAACATGATTTGGTTTCAGTTTTCTAAACCTGAAGTGGCAACATATGGAGGGGAAATACTTCATTGAGTCATTACCTATTATCCAGAAACACAACTCACATACAGTCACATATCGCTGCTTAAACAGAATATAGAGAGAGATTTTTTTTTCAGAATTCAACTGAAAAGTTCTGTCAATAACCAGGAAAGGTCAGAATTCTTTTAAGAGAATTGTACAAGGAACTTCCTCCATCCTTCCTGCCTACACTGATTTGGCCCAGAAAACAACCCGAGAAATGTATTACTGGCAGTAACAACAACAATAGTAAAATCAAGTGTATTTTACTAAAACATGAATGGAATAGAAAAACATTTTTGGCATATTTTTCACTTTCAGGTAGCTTAGTAGGGGTTTTTTGAAAAAATTATCACCAAAATATATTCTGAAAGAAACCGAACACTGTCTGATTGTACAAATGTATCCATTAATGGATTAAATTTCCAAACCAAAGCAAAAGCACTAAAAATGAAGACTACGTTTCAGAAATCAAATTAACTAACCCGCTTGGTCAAACCGCAGTAAGAAAACCAAGAGAAGGATATAAATGTAAACCTTGGATGAAAACTGACAGAAGCTAAATTTAATGTGATATTCATTAACCTAATGAGAGGATCACACAGCAGGGCCCAAAAGCGTTCTGGGAAAATTAAGATGGCAGCTTCTACTTTGGTATCGATTGCTGGCGTCTCCCTAGAGTAGACCTTGCAGTTTTACAACAAGGATTTAGAAATGTATCTAGGCTTGCAAAGGAGGAGGCTGAGGTCTTCAGTGGTAGTTCCCTATTAAAGCAGAGACTTGAATTCAATGATTCCAAATCCTAGGTTTATGTAAAACCCCACCTAATTAGGATCAGATAGTATAGTAAAATCATTAGAAGTACTAAGCTAAACCAATTCAGATTCTCACTAAATGACCTTGGAGCAACCATCATCTTTTGACCTAACCTACAGTAACTCAGAGAATGATATAGAGCCAAGATCATGAAGCGGAAGTCCTCCAGATGTCTTGGACCACAACTCCCATCATCCTTGACCAGCGATTCTGAACTCTATTCCCCATGTTTATCAGGATGAGGAATTTCCATAAGTTGCTAAACTTGCAAGGAGAAAACAAGAGACCCTCCCAATCAGTGGTGGGTTTCAAAAATGTTTACTACCGGTTCTGTGGGTGTGGCTTGGTGGACGTGGCATGGCTTGGTGGGCGTAGCAGGGGAAGGATACTGTAAAATCTCCATTTCCTCCCCACTCCAGGGGAAGGTTACTCCAAAATCCCCATTTCATCCCGATCAGCTGGGACTCGGGAGGCAGAGAATAGATGGGAGCGGGGCCAGTCAGAATTTTTACTACCGGTTCTCCGAACTACTCAAAATTTCTGCTACCTTCTTTTCCAGAACTGGTCAGAACCTGCTGAAACCCACCGCTGCCCCCAGTACAATACGTGGAAATAGATCAATTCAAAGTGGTCAGCCATTGTTCCAGATTCTCTTACCATGGTCATCTCTCCTGGCATCAAAAGGGCAAGCAGTGACGGTAATGTTATGCACATAATTATTTTCAGAAATGTATTCTATTACCTATTCATTCCGGTGCACAAAGTAGGGGAGGGGGGGAGTTACTCACTTGCACAGACGAATGAATCTTTGTTGAAGGGCTTGAGACAGTGGTAGCAACTGATGGGCCCCACGGTTGAGATGGCACTGAAGAGATGGCCATTTAGTATCTTGTTATCTTTGTCTTTTTCCTTGGAGTCTTTATCCCGTTCCTTCAGTTTCTCTTTATCTTTATCTTTCTCCTAAAAAAAAAAAGGAAGCGCAAGGACATAAAATATTCATAACATAAAATGCTGTGTGTGTGTGTGTGTGTAAAAATGATGCTCCTATATGCCAAAGATGCAAGCGGTTGAGTCCTTCAACTTAATGTTCACCAAGTCAACTGTGAGTCATTGGCTGTAGAGTGCAGATACCTAGGGGCAATGCTCCCATTGCTTTGAACCAGTCCTCGTCACCTAGGCCAGGGGTCAGAAACCTGCGGCTCTGGAGCCGCATGTGGTTCTTTGGGCCCTCTGCTGTGCCTCCCTGTCAGGTGATCCCACCACTGGCTGGCCCCACCCTTCGACCTCCCCTCCCAGTCACTCCTGGCCGGAGAAGGTAAGGGCGACGGTGGGGGATGGAGAAGCGGCCAGGGCAGAGACAGGGAGATACAGAGAGAGGGGGAGAGAGAGAGACACAGAGAGAGAGGGAGAGGGGGGAGAGAGGGAGGGAGGGAGGGAGCGGAGAGAGAGAGATGTCAAAAGGATTTTGTGGTTCCCGGTGTTTTTTAACAACGGGTTCTCTGCCCTAATGACCGGCTGGGTAGGCGTGGCTAAGGGGATCATGTGACTGGTGGAAGTGAGTGATATCGAGTTGGCCATGCCCACCCAGGTTTTGTGGCTCCTGGTGTTTTCTTTTCTGTGGGAAATGAGTCCAAATGGCTCTTTGAGTATTTAAGGTTGCAGACCCCTGACCTAGGGCATCAATATGTAGGAACATCATATGTTATTTTATCCTGAGTCAGAACTGTAGCTCGGAATTATATGGCAGCAGCAGACATCCAGGGTTTCAAGCAGGAATTTTTCCCAACCCTTGAGAAACAACCTGCGAGTTCAAACCATGAGTTCTATCACCAGGTTTTATGAACTTCTAGACGAGATTGTTCTATTTTGAGGTAAGAACTGAGCTCTGCAGGAAGGTAGGTTCTGCAAATGTAAAACTTTTGAGGTTAGCGCCAGGAAGAAGAAAGACTACTTTGACTTTCCCCCTGCATGCTCTTAAAACCACAGCATCCAAGACAAGGTGGCTCCCTCAATTCTTCTTAAATGACTCTTTCAATCAAGAAAGTTAAAAAATCTAACGTTAAAACCAACGTCCTGCAAAGAAAGTTTCCTATAAAGAGCCAAGTGAGGTGATGATACTATCTACAATTAGAGGAAGGTGGAACTTCAAGAAAAAACATCAGCTTCATTGGAATGAGTTAAAATGCAGTTTGGAGATGCTATACTGTATATCAGTAGCATTGGTTTCATTGTTGTAAATTTAAGATTCCCCCCCCGCCCTCCAAAAATGTGTCATGAACCTCCCTGAACTTTCCAAGGTCAAGAAGGAATCCTGATTGTTGTTGCTGGTAAAGGGATTCAAAATAAGCAGCTCATGGCAACTATGAATTATGCAACACCCCCTTACAAATAATATTCATTATAGGAGCATATACGTAAACATTAAATTGAAGGGGAAAAAAGCATTTCAGGGCAAGCTTCTCCTCAAAGAAGCTTTCATATCCATATCGATGGGACTGCAACTTTTAACATTCCCCTATAGCTCAGCTACAGATCAGGTTGGCAGGTAAGGCCTGGGAATTGCAACCCCGAGACAATGAAGACGTTAATGTCAGCCTAAAGATGGCTTGAGGGAAGGGCAGGAATTCTCCCTTCAATCCATCTCAGTCTGTTTTTTTCCAAGTCATGATCTGGAAACTCCTAGATTTTCTTCGGAGGTTCAAGGTAATGCCTGAATCTTCCAACTTTGGACCAATGGAAGGGTTGAGGTCCATCTCTTTATTCTGCTCTCCTTATTATTTTTATGGTCTTGTTCTGGTCAAATTAGCCCTCCAAAAAAGGAGCTGATCTCAGGACTATACTTTGTTTAGGATCCCACTCCTATTTGCATGGGGATTACAAAAATGATCCGTTACAGCAATAGCAATAGCACTTAGACTTATATACCGCTTCACAGTGCTTGACAGCCTTCTCTAAGCGGTTTACAGAATCAGCCTATTGCCGCCAAAAATCTGGGTCCTCGTTTTACCCACCTCGGAAGAATGGAAAGCTGAGTCAACCTTGAGCCAGTCAGGATTGAACTCCTGGCAGTGGGTAGTGTTAATCTGCAATAGCAGTTAGATTTATATACAGCTTTACAGTGCTTTATAGCCCTCTCTAAGCGGTTTACAGAGTCAGCCTCTTGCCCCCAACAATCTGGGTCCTCATTTAACCCACCTCGGAAGGATGGAAGGCTGAGTCAACCTTGCGCCTGGTGAGATTCAATCTGCCAAATTGCAGTCAGCTGGCAGTCAGCAGAAGTAGCCTGCAGTACCGCACTCTAACCACTGCGCCACCGTGGCTCAGTCACCTTCTTCATAAACAACTGCCTGCCCTTCTATAACAATCACCAACACCACTTCCTATATTTTGGGGATGGGGGGGGGATCTTTGAGGTCAATGTTGAGTCCCTGCAGTTTTCTTGATTTCAGATGTGATTTGTCCTGGCCCACTTCTTCCTATGTCTGACCTAGGATGACTAGCCCCCTCCCCACAAAAAGATGAGACCAGAACTCATGGTCTGCTGGTTTCTAGCCTGTTGCCTTCATCATATATATATATAGCCACTTTGGCTTTAGGGGATGAAGGCAATAGATAGATAGATAGATAGATAGATAGATAGATAGATATAGATATAGATATAGATATAGATATAGATATATAGATATAGATATATAGTATTATCTATCTATCTATCTATCTATCTATCTATCTATCTATCTATCTATCTATCTATCTATCTATCCTGTTTCCCCCAAAATAAGACCCAATCGGAAAATAAGTCCTAGCATGATTTTTCAGGACGCTCGTAATATAAGCCCTGCCCCCCAAATAAGCCCCAGTTAAGACTGTCAGCCAGATGGATGCATTTAGTACCGTATTTCCCTAAAAATAAGACCTAACCAGAAAATAAGCCCTAATGCGTCTTTTGGAGCAAAAATTAATATAAGACCCGGTCTTATTTTTGGGAAAACATGGTATATATTTAAACACATGGTAAAAACAGCAATCACACAGTTAATATCAGGATAGCTGAAGATGGCAAGGATAAAAAGAAAAGAAAAGATGACAGCTGTTGCAATTCTGCTCACGAGGAAAAGCTCTGAGTCCCCTGGGTAATACATGCAAATACAAGTAAAATGCTATGTAGGATTGCTCTCTCTCTCTCTCTCTCTTTCTCTGGGCAGAAGGCAAGGCCCATCAGAAGTTGAACACATACCTACAGCTCTGACTGTAGCCCCTCAGGCCAGACTTATTGGCTTTCCTGGCATGCATTCAGAAACGGGGAAAAAAACACAACAACACGGGGTAGTCACCCGTGTTGCAACTGACCGGTCTAAAGCTGCCGTGCTTCTTTGAAGTGTGCTTAGCAAGAAAGGAACCTCATGAAATTTTATGGGCTTTGTTTCAAGTCAACATAGCATGGCGTTGGACTGCTTTAACATCTACTCTATCTTGACTCTTGCGCACCATTTTTTTCCCACTAGCATTCCCAAGTCTCCAAAGCCATAGTTACTCAGAAGAACAACCCAAGCAGACACCAAGTGAGGATATCTGGTTGGTAAAGCAGTAAAGCTGAGAATGGCTGGAAATAACTTTAGCGGAACAAGTCTGAATCTGGCACTGCTTCTTAGCTTGCAACCACTGAAACTTGCGTCCCTTCCCATTATGTAAGAGTCATTCAACAGAACTTGGTTGAGTGAAGACCATCTACTCTAGAAATGACTGAGTTGAAGCAATAGCTTCAACTAGCTGTAGCAAGCTGACAGAGAATACTCAGTATTAGAGATATTCAAACAACAATTTATATCTCAAAAATAATCCCTACCAATTAGTCGAGAGTCATTCAACATAGGCTTCGTTGAGTGAAGAACCATCTACTCTAAAAATGACAGAGTTGAAACAGTAACTTGACAGAGAAAACTCAGTAAGGGAGATATTCAAAAGACAAATAATTTCTATCTCAAAAATAGCACTTGATTCTCCCTCTTACAAGTCGTCTTTGATACTATGGGGAATATAACTTCATAATCTTTGAGATTTTGAGAAACATTCCCCTCAAAGTTATCCTCCTATATTAAGGATCTTAAGCCTAGTTCTCCTCGTGGAAATGCCCACAGACAGACCACTAACATGTAGAAGGTACATGACCAAAGGTTGCCTTCCATACAATGAAATTCAGCCCAGTAAAATCAACGTAAAATTGAAAACAACTAAATGCTCATGTTTTTTATTGCCATTAGCAGTTATTGACATGTGCATTGGGATCTAAAACTCATACAGCTTAGAGCAACGTGTTTCATCTAGTGAGACTTTATGCACACTTGAGAAAACCTTCAGTGCCCCAACAGTTTCCCAATTAATATACGCAGCTTGGTGACAAAATAGAACGTCTTTAAAAAAAAAAGAAACCAAAAAACGTCAGCCGTGAATTTAATTGCTTCATACCCAGTTCTAAGTCACTGACCAGTTGACTAAGCTACATCTGGCAGGATTGACACATGTTGTTACGTCCTGAACCACGGCTGATATCACAGGTTCAAAGAATGTCTTAAATTTAAACGTTACAATTTAGTATCTGCATACCTAATGTAGAAATGGAGTTTGAATCTTTGGTCCCTATCAACCTCCCTGTTTTCCCTACTATTTTTTTCTTCATAATATTATTTGTTTTATTCCTTTCTTCAATTTTTATTTAAAACAATAATAAAACAAGACAAAGCTCAAAGCTAGTCTTAAACATAGCATTTAGCAATAGCACTTAGATTTATAGGTCACAGTGCTTTACAGCCCTCTCTAGGCGGTTTACAGAGTTAGCATATTGCTGCCCCCAATAATTTGGGTCCTCATTTTACCTCATCCTTTCGGAAGGATGGAAAGCTGAGTCAACCTTGAGCTGGTCAGGATCGAACTCCTGGCAGTGAGCAGAGTTAGCATGCAGTACTGCATTCTAACCACTACACCACCTTACAGCATGGTCTGTAATTTCCAGCTCTGGGTCCCTCAATTATCCTCTTTTAAGGACCCCATAATCCCTTGCGGGGTGGAGTCTGGGCAACTGAGCGGAGCTGAGTGTTTACTGGCCGAATGCCCTTCCTGTCGCCAATATGGAGTTTTTTCAGCAGATGTATTCTCAGTGTGCCCAGAGAGAGTGAAACATCTGCCTCTACCTAGGATCGAACTCACACCCTCCTGAATGTGAGGCGAGAGCTTCCACCTCTAGGCCACCACACCACTCAACTCTGGGATCCTCAATGATCATATCATACTCAGATAGCTTAGAAAATCACAACAATGAGTAACCACAGTATAGTATATATAACTACAGCTGAGAAAGCCCAGGAAAAAACAAACTGAAAAAACGAATAGTCCAACCATTCCATAAGAGTTCTATTTCCATTCAATGGAAGACCCTGGTTTTAGTGATCATGGTTCAAGGTGGAAGCCATATGAATATCAGGGGAAAACAGTTCCAGAGAGCAAGCAGAGAAGAACCACTTCCTGAAGGCCATCAGATAATAATTTAATGGATGGAACATGAAAATAAAATGGTGGACATCTGACACCTTATTTGCCATCTTGAGGTAATTCGGGATTAGCCCCCCGATGACAACCATAACATATTCTCAACATCCCAGTGACAAATCAAAGTCTGTGATTTCGATATCTAAAAAACAGTGTGTAGTTTATCTCAGCTGCTGAGACGATCTTTAGAGATATTTTTTAGGTGATGTCCTCCAGTTTTTGCTTCTCTCCATTTCTTTTCTTTCAATTCTTAAATTTAATTGGGCCTGTTCCCACATCCTTTTGGACATCTCTTTTCAAGAAAGTGTCATAAAAATATTTTTACCCACAACTCCCCTGAAGCAAGCATTTTTGAATATCCCTTTATTATTCCAGAAATGTCCTATCGTACATAGCTTTCCCTGAAGATAAGTGTATTTTTGTACCTCATGTTCACTAAGGTGCATATTTTAATGCAGAATTTTTCTTTATGGGGCATTTCTTCAGTTGAACAAATTCATGTTTTGGAGTGGGGTGTATTAGCAAAGTACTATACGCATACTGAGAAATGCAAAAGGTCTTAAGACTCCATTCATATGGGGAACGTACTCCATTTCTCTCTCAACTCCTCTTTCTAAGGTGATGCATGAATTTACTAACTCTGAGAGCAATCAACCAATGGAAGAGCTTGCCTTCAGAAGTTGTGGGTGCTCTATCACTAGAGGTTTCAAAAAGAGACTGGACAACCATTTATCTGAAATGGTATAGGGTCTCCTTCTTTAGCAGGAGATTGGAGTAGAAGACCCCCAAGGTCTCTTCCAACTCTATTATTCTATGTTTTATGTTAAAGTCTTCTTCAAAAATGTCCTCCTATTTATGAAACTCATGCTTGTACTTCATCTGTTTCTCCCTCCCTTTCAAATGTTGCTATATTTTTTAGCCTTTTTAAAAAATTCTGGGGCCCGAGAATGTCCTGGAAGCCATCTTTCACATTTGGGCCTTCAGACAATTTTCTGGGGGTCTTCAGGGCTTTGAGGTTTTTATGATCAGCTCAGATCTAAGGCAAGCCTGTGGCATCAAGGAAGTACCGGACTGTATACAAATGTGGTACCACACAGCTGTCGCTTTGGACCTAGAAATCCACCCCCACAGGAGGCCAACCACAGACAAGCCAGAAAGAAGACCCCTAGGGTGGGGAAAACCTGGAAACTTTCAGATTTGGGTTTTCCCATATGTGCCAATATGACATCCCTAATAAAATGGAACTTTGAGGAAACTCAAGCCTTGGAGTCTTCTTTCGATAGGGGTGTTACTTGGAAGCCTGACATTAACCCAGATCTAGCCAGTCACTTCAGGCCTGCCATCCCATCTTCTGGTTGGGAACCATTGACTGTGACCTCTTTCTCAGCTGCTGTGTATTTTAATTTTTGTAGTTTTGAATGGAAATTTGTTTTTCATTTATTTTAAGATTGCTTGCAACCCAGAGTCACTTGCTGAGATGGGCAGCCACATAAAACTGAATGCAGTAAGAAAGGCATCTCTCATGGACAAAACGGGGAAAAACATGTCAGATTCACTCTGAGTTAGAATCTTCTTTTACTTTACTTCATATATCTGCATTCAACTAGGATGCTAGTGTTCCTATGCTTTGACAAATCCTTTCTATGCTTTTTATTATTTTTACTGTTTTCAAAATGCTAACTGTCTTTTGTCAACTGCTCAAAGATCTCTGATAATCAGGTGGTTTAAAAATCTTATAAATAATAAGGATAATCAGTGCAGTCTGACTAATAGGAGAACAGAAGATTTATCAGTATAAGAAGGAGATTACTGTGCTCTGAGAACAAAGCTGTGTGAATGCAAAGCATATCAAATCTATCGCTTCCTTTTGAGGTCTACAGGCATAAAAATATTTGGCTGCTCCATTTGACTCTTAACCCTCTCGCTCAAGAAAACGGAGTCAATCAACAACTTATTTCTAGTTCTCTAGCCGTCCTTCTTGCCCAGTAACAGGAATTTACTACTGACATTTTGAAGAAAATGTTCCTATTTGGAAGAAAAACATCGTCTTAATTGTTTTGATTTGATTAGTTTGATTAGGAAGACAAGAGAGCGACCATAAGCAGATTGAGTCAGAAAACAGGAAATGATGTTTCACGGGTGCAAAAAAGTACAAACAACTACAAAGGCTGAAAAAAAACCCCACAGTGCCTATAATTTGGAGTTTAACGAACCACAATTTGTTATATATAAGAGATATATAGAAATGAATCTTCTCCAAACCGAGAAAGATCGTAGACCAGCATATTGCCAAAACTGGAATAAAAAAAAAGAAGGGACAATCCAGCCTAGACTTCTCACCAACCTCTTAGCACCAACTGATGCAAACTAGACAAATTAACCAGGCCTTTCCTGACCACCACTGCGCTGCCATCACTAATCCTCACCACCCAATCCAAGATAGAAGTTTACCTCCGAGTGGAAACGTCCGATCAGTTTCACTGTTATATGGGGCACGTCGGAAAACCGATGCCACTTGAGGGACATGCTGCCCAACTTCCGTGCAAGACAATCTGCCCAACACCTATCCATCCATCACGTTAGAGATAAAACAAACCCCAAAAGCACCGATTCTGTTCAGCTGCTCAGCCTGCTGTCATAAAAGGAAGTCAGAAACAAGTTGAGCAAGAGAGAAGGCTGAGGGGAGGAGAGAAGGAAGAGCTGCTTCTTCTGAGCTTCCTCAAAGAACAGATTAACCCTTCAGGCCCTGGAGATGTCACAGCTGAAGCTCCCTTGGGCTATTCAAGGGACTCAAAAGACTTGGGGGGGGGACGACACTTGGGAAACAACACATGGAGGTGCTGAAGATATTTTTTTCCCTCTTTTCTCATAATCTTTGCTAATTGGCATTTTCAAGTATTGAATGCTAAAACAGAAGAGGCAGCGATGGTTCATGTGTGTCTTCCTGGAGAGAGAGATTCATTTATATGATTTAAACATCTGTGTTTTTAAGGCGGCAGAAGTACTAGCAGAGTTAGAAACTTCCTGTTTTGCTTCCTCTTTCAAGATTTTTTTTCTATCTATTTTAGACAAAAACGAAAAGAAAAAAAAAAGAAGACGAGGAAAGTTAAATACCTTCCACACATCTAAGAAAAATCTGTAGGCAACAGTTTAAGGTGGGAAAAAAATCTCCTTTCCAGGGTGAGAAAGGTAAACACCATCCTAATCCCCTAAACACGGAGAATGGAGAACTTCTGGATCTAGAGCAGAATCCAGAAATAAGGAAGAGAGGGGTGCCAGTCAAAAATAGAAGCTGATAGATGAAATTCTCCCCCAACCAAGATTGGGACAAGACAGATTTTTGGAGACCTATTTGGGTTTGTCACTCCAGTAGTCTTCCCTTCGAGGTGTGTTGGTATTGCAATTTTCAGTCAATCAATCTTTATTATGGTCAATGGCCCTTGCCAAAGGGGCACAATCTCAGCTCATACAGTGTTTTTTGTATCGGCCCTTTGCAATTTTCAAAATCCTGGGTTGATGTTCTGGGATTTGAGCCTCAGCACATCTGGATACATCAGTATGTAGATTATCATCTTGAGGGTGCTGCTGTCCAATGGCTAAAATCAGATCAAGGGCATTGCTGTCCAATGGCTAAGCGATCTATATATCCGGTCACAGTTTAGCCACTCCAGTAACTGCTCATACATAATTTAATCTTATTCATCATTTTATTCATCACTTGTATTGTACGTCTTTAAAATAATTCACTGTACTGGTGTTTCATATTTTGATGCACATTTTACATGCTGATTTTGTGAATTCTATGCATTAATGCTGTATTCTGTTATGCCATATGAAATAAATAAAAAGTATGTAGATATTGTTTAGGTCAGGGGTCTGCAACCTGCGGCTCTGGAGCTGCATGTGGCTCTTTCACTCCTCTGCTGCGGCTCCCGGTCACTCAAAATATGCGTCACAACCGCCAATGTGCGACACCCGCCGGCATGCGATTTATTGAGCTTTTCAACCCCCAGTAGGCCAACCATGGATAAATCCAAGAAAAGAAAAGCTTCAGAAGAAAATAGAACATTTAATTCAACTACATATGCTAGTTTTGTGGCTGCTCAAGAAATAGTCAGGCACGGGAAGGGTTTTGTGGCTCCCAGTGTTTTCTTTTCTGTGGGAAACGGGTCCAAATGGCTCTTTGAGTGTTTAAGGTTGCAGACCCCTGGTTTAGGTCTATATTATTTATTTATTTATTTATTTATTTATTTATTTATTTATTTATTTATTTATTTTAATTTGATTTATATGCCGCCCTTCTCCGGAGACTCAGGGCGGCTTACAGTGCATTAAGCAATAGCCTTCATTCTTTTGTATATTTATACAAAGTCAGCTTATTGCCCCCACAAACTGGGTCCTCATTTAACCTACCTTAGAAAGGATGGAAGGCTGAGTCAACCTTGAGCCTTGGAGAGATTCGAACCAGCAGTAAATTGCAGGCAGCTGTGTTAATAACAGGGTGCTTTAAACCACTGTAGTACCAAGGCTCTTTATTGGTTTGATTTATATGCCGTCCTTCTCCGGAGACTCGGGGCGGCTTACAATGCATTAAGCAATAGCCTTCATACTTTTGTATATACCTGCTTAGTAGGGCTTTCGCCCCCCCCCCCAAAGCAGTGTTCTTTTTTATACAAAGTCAGCTTATTGCCCCCACAATCCGGGTCCTCATTTTACCTACCTCGAAAGGATGGAAGGCTGAGTCAACCTTGAGCCTGGTGAGATTTGAACTCGCAGTAATTGCAGGCAGCTGATGCTACTTAATAGCACTTTAATCTGCTGCGCCACCAAGGCTCTACAGTATTATACTATACTGTATATTATATTATGGGGCCCAAGACAATTCATCTTCACTCAGTGCAGGCCATGGAAGCCAAACGGTTGGATACCCATAGTCTACATATTTCTCTTCATCCTTGAAGTGGTTGAAAAGCCATGCTATCAGAGAAGACGACTGAAAGAAGACTGTACATCTAAAAAACTGTTTCCTAAAGATTATTTGTTCTGGTTTACTGAATGTTCTCTCCAAAATAAAAATCTACACAAATCAAGAAATGCTTTGAAATGGAGACAATTGCTCTTCAGGCTACTTGATCTAGCCACAGACAGAGGAACTTCAAAACACTCATAAAATTTAAATGGGTGCCCACAAGCGGTGAGTTTCTCTTGCACAATTGTCAAGCGGTGTTGTAACCATTCCCAAAAAAAAAAAAAAAAGGATGATACATCAAAACAGATTTCTTCAAAACTGGTGTCCCACAATGACATATAAGTCCATCGAGTAAAGACTGAATTAAGGATTTGACGGATTGGACTTTGATTGGGAGATGCCCAGGGTTTGTCGCAGTGGTGAAATCAATTTTTTTTTTACTACCGGTTCTGTGGGTGTGGCTTGGTAGGCGTGGTGTGGCTTGGTGGGCGTGGCAGGGGAAGGATACTGCAAAATCTCCATTCCCATCCCACTCCAGAGGAAGGATACTGCAAAATCCCCATTCCCATCCCACTCTGGGGCCAGCCAGAGGTGGTATTTGCTGGTTCTCTGAACTGCTCAAAATTTCTGCTACCGGTTCTCCAAAACCTGTCAGAACCTGCTGGATTTCACCCCTAGTTTCTCAGAAGGATGCGTGGCTATATAAATACCTTAAATAAATAAAAATATAAACAAATAAAATAAATTTTCTCATGAAAAATTTGTCTTCCTTTTTAGAAATGAGAGATGAAGAGTACCTCCACTTGTTGAATATTGGGGGAAAAGGAGGAGATTTCTGTCTAGGATGCGAAAGTCAGAACTTTAGGAAGTTCTTTTGCATTTTAATCTGATTATCCAAAGGGGTCTTCGGCTGATTTTGTTTTTAAATATAAAGATGGCCTCTATAGTGATGATGATCACAATAAAAGTATGCTACTTTTTCAGAAAAAGCATTTCTTTAAAAAAAAGCTTTTTTAAAAGAATAGAATAGAATAGAATAGAATAGAATAGAATAGAATAGAATAGAATAGAATAGAATAGAATAGAATAACAGAATTGGAAGGGACTTTGGAGGTCTTCTAGTCCAACCCCTACATCACTTCAGACAAATGGTTATCTAATCTCTTCTTAAAAATTTCCAGTGTCGGAGCATTCACAACTTCTGCAGGGAAGTTGTTCCACTGATTTAATTGTTCTAACTGTCAGGAAATTTCTCCTTAGTTCTAAGTTGCTTCTCTCCTTGATTAGTTTCCACCCGTTGCTTCTTGTCCTGCCCTCAGGTGCTTTGGAGAATAGCTTGACTCCCTCTTCTTTGTGGCAGCCCCTGAGGTATTGGAACACTGCTATCATGTCTCCCCTAGTCCTTCTCTTCATAAGACTAGACATATCCAGTTCCAGCAACCGTTCTTCATATGTTTTAGCCTCCAGTCCCCTAATCATCTTTGTGGCTCTTCTCTGCACTCTTTCTAGAATCTCAATATCTTTTTAAGTTGAAGTGCTGTCTAGAATCACAGTAAAGAGAAGAAAGATCTTCTTATAAACAAGATTCTAATTCTAGCTGTGCAATCATAGTGGATGGGGAACATCTACCTCTAACAAAGAAGAAGTCTCTGGTCTATTGCAATGGTCTGGTTTTCTAACCTTCTAAAGTGTTCTTGCCAAACAAAATTTTCCTCCCCCACTTCTCAGAAGAACAAACTACTTTCAGCCCACACTTGACACTTCATCTTCTGAGTACAAACAGGAGAATGTGGTATTTTCTGAACACGTACAAAACACACAAAATGAAATTGAAGGATTCTATAGAAAACCTTTTTCCCATTTTTTTTCGCACTGTTGTGGCCGTGACTTGGCTGGGTGTCGATCAAGACACCTGCCTCTTCAGACAACTTAGAATACAGTGAGGGTTGTGTGTTAAGAGGCCCTGATTTGATGTGTGCAATTTACATAACCCTTATCAGTCCCCTTGTGATGGAATGACCTCACTTATGCAAATGTTGCAAATTGACTCAGATCATGATAGAAAGGATGATGGAATTCAAATGCCAACAGCCACCCTCCAAACCCCAAAATGACTACTTAAACCCAAAAAAGTTGCAGTGAGCACCAGCAGTTGTTTGATGCAGATGGGCGGTGGACTCTCCCCAGAAAGACGATATCACATGCTGAACTTTTGGGATAGCAGAAGCAAAACCGTTTCCTCAAATTTGCCCATTCTGATATAATTTCAACAAAAGTTGGTTGCAAAGTAGGACAAGCCCAGAGTTGAAGCTCAGTTTAAACATTACTGCTAGTCAAGATAAACAATAATAGACTATACTGATAAGATTGGGTTCAGATAAATCATAATACTGTTTGTTTTGTTTGTTTTTAGAGTAGTATGTTAACACAGCCAACAGATTGCTGTTATTTATTAAGATTGCTTAATAAATCATGTTTATCTAAACCAAGACTCAGAGAAACCAATCTACTGCTTTAGGAGTTGCTTATGTGCATCTTTTGAGCTGGCAGTAGTTCAGTGGTTCAGTTCTAATGCTTGCATTAGATTTTACAGCATGTTCTGAACTTGATGTAAAAAAAGATAGGATGCGTATGTGTATGTTGTATATGTTGCCCCAGGATTCTACTTCAATATTGGTGTTAGAAGATGACAGTCGCCAACATTGTGGTGGTCATTCTGGGAGAATTTCAAAATGTTAATGGCCTAGAAAGTTTTCCCTGGCTAAGGACCAAGAACTTTAATGGATTTATTTATTTTTTATGAACTTGGTTGGATGTTGAGATTTTCTAGGACTTTTTCTTTCTCTAGCTAATACCCAATTTGATTTGATTTTCAGGAAATAAAAGTCAGACTCTAGAACAAGAGATTCATCTAGGCTTCCATTTTATGTATGTCTAGTATCAGACAATAATCCTTCTGTTTAAAACAGCTTGGCTCCTTTATTAGCAAAGCACTGAATGAAGTTTTACATTGGTAACGTCCCTGTCACTGTATTTTTATTCTCTTGTTCTCGTTCTCGTTATTGTTTGACAAATTCCAATAAATAAATAAAATAAATAAATAAGCATAATGAGAAACATCCCTGATCCCGTCTTGGAAGCACAACTCCTGGGTCTACTTACTTTGCTCTTCTTACTGCTGGACATTTTATTCCTGAGGTAGCTGAACGTACGGCTGACTTTCGTTCCACTTTTGGCTTCCAAATCTTTTCTCGAGGGGCTGGGGGGTTGGAAACTGCCACTCTCCTCGCTGATGCTAAAAGAAGCCAAGAGATAAAACATTTCAGGCAATAAACAAGAACTCATCTGTTTCAAGTTGGAGACACAGCATTTTCATTTGAACCTGCCTAGCGTGCAAGTTAAAGATACAGAAATTATTTTAAGGAGAAAGGACCAAACTTTGCTGCAAGCCAAATGCTTCCTACCCACCCCTCAATGGTAGGCCCATATGTTCTCATATGTGCAGGAATTACTGCCTGCAGAACAAATGTATTTCATTTTAAGTACAATTAAATCACGCCAAAGCCATTTTACCCAATTTTTAAAATATGGTCTCTCATATGCCTCTTAAAGACTGAAAGTGGCTCTTGATCAATCAATCAATCAATTGCTTTTGTGATCAGTTCTCAATCTTGATTGCACAGCAATACTTCTTTTTCTGCAATGAAGATCTTTTATACCAGAGGTGGATTTCAGCAGGTTCTGACCAGTTCTGGAGAACCGGTAGTGGAAATTTTGAGTAGTTAGGAAAACCGGTAAATACCACCTCTGACTGGCCCTGCCCCCATCTATTCTCTGCCTCCGGAGTCCCAGCTGATCGGGAGAAAATGGGGATTTTGCAGTAACCTTCCCCTGGATTGGGGTGGGAATGGAGATTTTACAGTATCCTTCCCCTGCCACTCCCACCAAGCCACTCCCAACACGCCCACAGAACCAGTAGTAAAAATTTTTGAAACCCAACACTTATACCTTTATCAACCTGAAAATAGTAAATTTGACAAGCTTTTTGATTATAATTACGAGATATGTAGATTTAATTTTTCAATCAGTTGATCACTGGGTCAATTTTTTTTTTACAGAAAAATCAACCTTTTTTAAAAAAAAATAAAAAATAAAACCCACCATCACCACCAATAGTCCTTTTTGTTTAAATTCTTGTTGAATTCAAGAAAGCAACAAACTATATTTAGAGAATGTTTAAGAGATTAATAAAAAGTTCACCTTTGAGTCAAGGAGCTGTTGAAGGATCGGATGCCTACAAAAATATTAAGAGAAAAAAAGTAGAGTTAAAAATCATCCAAAACCAAAACATATATAGTAATACCTGTATGTAATTTTATTAAAACATATATTCCAGTATGACAAGGTAGAGAAAATGTCACCAGTGCCAGATGGTGTTTGATTCTGAATTCATCCAATACGTTAACAGTTGACTATGATATCTAGAAGGCCATACTGTTTATTAAGATTATAAATAAGCAATTATGTTGATTTCCTCCTCTCTTTTTATGAAGATAGTTAATTTGAGAACCAGCTGATGGGACCACATCTAGAGTCAATACTTCAGAGTCTTCACAAGTTGATGTCTCTGGTCATTTCAGGCAATCCGTGAAAAAAACAAGTAGAAACATGGTTCGAAATCTAAACAGTTTCTTTCACATTTCCCAGCAAAAATAGATTTGAGAAAGGTGTCAAATAGGAACAATCATGCATTACATACTCTCGCTTGAATTAGTAGCTGGGACATTTATGATAATCACTGGGGACAGTCTGCAAGCTGAAGCCAGCAATATTCAAAGTCTTGAGTGTGGAGGATTTTCTTGTCAATTTTATACCCAGGCAGAAAGGTTGGAGGTCACACTAAGACCTTTGCAAAGGACAAAAGAAGCATGTTCTAAGGAGTTGCCTTGGTTACTTTCTGGTAAGAAATTCAGCCTAAAGGATTCATGTGGCCCTTTTAAGCTGTCTGAATCTGAACAGAAGTTTCCTACTGCAGATGTTCAAGTAACGTATTTACATTGTGATGTACACGGAGACACAATCCGAAGTACTACGCACCTCCCTTTGAAATTAACTTATAGTTGTTTTATTTGCTTAAAAGGTTTAGGTTACTGTAGGTAGGTTCATGATGTGCCATGCAAATTGGAATTTCGGTCCTTCAAATTATACCACATTGGAACAATTTTCAAACACTCCCCCAATGGCAAATCCTTCACTATTTCAAATCATCCCAACCCCCCTCAAGGCAACCTTGTCTATTCCTTGGCCATAAAGAACCATGTATTCTTTGGTTTACATTTACAGTAGGGTGTTGTTGTTGTTTTAAACTGTCTTAACTATTTCCTTATGATCTGGCATCAAAAGGCAAGGTTAACAAGAAGGGTACAGGATTTTATCTTGCTGCCGTTAGAGGAAGGCAATTTTTAAATGGTGATTTGAAAGGATTGCTTTAGGAAAATCTCTCTCTGGAAAATAACTAACTTGTGTCCCATGGGTTTGTCCTAATTATTTCAGGATTTAACCACCTCCAATAATCAGCTTATCTCCTGATTAAAATCGCCCTTTCACATTTATTTCTTTTATTTATTTATATTTATTTATTTATATTTTATAATTCATTTATATTTATTTATAAAATACTATCCAACAACCATAACAAATTCATTATTTTTTTTTTCAAGGATAAGTTGCAGGGGACGCCCCTTCTAATATTTCTGAATTTACACGTTTCATTAAAAGTGCTCTCTTTTTTTCCTGAATACCTGTTCATGCGAAATAATCTAAGGATTAAGTTAGCCTGTAGCAAAATTTAATAGTTTTGAACACAAGCAAGTACGAAGAATTACATCAGCGTGGCGTCCAAGTTGGGAGTTCCTACATGCAAATAAATAAATAAAATACGATACGATACGGCAAATCTGTGACCATAACATCAATTCCTACACAAGAGTACTATATCCCCATAACATTCCTTATTGATCCGGGGGGCCAAATGAAGAAAAAAGGAGAACTTTAAAAAAACCTTGTAGGCCAAATTTATCAACAGGAAAGTAAGCTGAAAAAGCACTTTGGCTAGAATTTGCAAGCAGCAGGGAAGACAAGTGAGGAAGACAAGCCATTCAGCTGAGACTGAGCCGGTAAACTAGCTAGCATTTGCGTTCAACGAAGCCATGCGAGATTCTGAGCTTCTCCACGGAGCACTAAGCAAACGGCAGAATCATTTTTCCCCGAACAAGAATACTTACTCTCCAACTTCTCCTCCTCATCACTGGAAGAAGAGTCAACAGAAAAGACAGTTTTAGACTTAGGAATGAGAGGAGAGATGCTGAAGGAGAAGAAAACCCGTCTAGGTGGCTGAATCCGTCCCTGTGCTGAAAAGTGGGTTAATGGCAGAGGTTAGAGCATGCCGTTTCGACACCCGACAACAGACAATAACAAAGAAAAAGGAAGAAGGGCCACAGCGAGGCAAAGAAGAAGGCAAAAGGCATATTTACAAAGCAAAGGGCTGAGGCAGCAAAAAGCAGGGAAGTGGGTTTTTTAAAAAAACCAAAAAAAAAAAAAAACCCCAAGGGGGAGGAGAAAAGGGAGTTTTCATTGTATGCAAAAAAAAAATGCTACAGGTAGTCCTCAACTTATGACAGTTTATTTAGGGACTGTTAAAAGTTACAACGGCACTGAAAAAAAGTGATTTATGGCCATTGTTCACACTTCCGACCGTTGCAACATCCCCACGATCACATGAGTTACATTTGGATACTTGACAACTGACTCAGATTTATGGCGGGGTCATGGGGATTCTCTTTTACAACCTTCTGACAAGCAAAGTCAACGGGGAAGCCGGATTCACTTAACAACCGTGTTACTGCGTGAGGGGTGTTCCTTGGAACACTGACATTTCCAGTATTTGAAGGGCTGCCACAAAGAAGAAGGGGTCAACCTATTCTCCAAAGCACCGGAAGGCAGGAGAAGAAGCAATGGGTGGAAACTAATCAAGGAGAAAAGCAACCTAGAACTAAGAAGAAATTTCCTAACAGTGAGAACAATTAACCAGTGGAACAATTTGCCTTCAGAAGTTGTGAGTGCTCCATCACTGGAGGTTTTTAAGAAGAGATTGGATAACCATTTGTCTGACATAGTATAGAGTTTGCTGCCTGAGCAGGGAGTTGGACTAGAAGACCTCCAAGGTCTTCCAAGTTTTAAGAATAATTTTGGGGGTGGGGGGAATTAAGTGTTGCAATATAGACAAATGCCAAAATCAAATAATGATGAAATAATTGCAAGAGCAGAAACATTTGAGGGATCTCTTGTGTACTGGAGCATGACTAAAAGGTCTGGGTAGAGGTCAATAGCTTTTCTAGACTTTAGAGCAATTTTGCTACAACCATTCAGAAGTCAAAAGGTTGAGAAGGAAGGAAGAAAGAAAAGCCAAACCAATCTCCAAGAAAACAATCAATATGAAGTCTACAGAGGGGAAACTTTCTCAGTAAGCTACATCAAGTCAAGACTTGATTCTTATATCAATATTTTTCAAACTCTGAAATAGTAGGAACTCACTTTTATATGTGTCATGAAGACTGAGATGGGCTGCCATATATATTTTCATAAATAAATAAATAAATAAATAAATAAATAAATAAATATGCTCCCAGATGGGAGGTAGCATTATTTCTGTGGGATTTCCCGGCAAACTAGATTGTGCTTAACTTTTATACCATGTTTCCCCGAAAGTAAGACCCTATCTTATATTTTTTTGAACCCTGCAATAAGTGCTTGGCCTTATTTTCAGGGAGGTCTTATTCTTTTGGGGCGGGTGGAGCAAGACGGGGCTCCTCTTGCCATCTTACCTGATTTCCAGCTCTGTCTCCCTAACCAGAGGAAATGGTGGGGACTGGCTGCACATGAGGTTAAATATTTTGGGAGGTCTTATTTTCAGGGAGGTCTTATTTTCAGGGAGGGTTTATTTTCAGGGGAGGTCTTATTTTCGGGGAAACACGGTACTTACACTATCTTTACTCCTCTTCAAAGAGTCTACATTAAATTCCTACAGAGTGTATTCCAGGTAGCGCCTTGCATTCCAAATGTAGTATTAAGGAGGGAAGCAAGGCTATCTAAAGTTGAAACATACATAGTGATATCACAAAGTAGTGATTATGGATGATGGCTTTATTCCTAGAATAACTGTCTCGGCGAATGTAAGCAATCCCAACCTGCTCTCCAACCTTCTGCCCCTCAGGATTCTTTGTGTGACCTCCAGTTTACATTGGTCCTTTTTGTCTGAAAAGAGGCTCATTGCCAAACAAATCTCTGGAGAGAGACACTCTCCATATTTATTTTTCTAACATCTATGATATCAATGTGCACTTCAAAAGGTAACCTTGCAAGTGAAGGCCACGTTAAGGCCAATCATGCTCCCTTATTACACAGTAACAAAATTGGAAGGGACTTTAGATACTACACTTGATCTTAGCCAAAAGGCTGAGAAGACTATGTAGGTCAATATATATTCTCCCTTTACTAGAGAGACTGCCAGGGAGGATAGACGACTTTTATGTAGGCTTTCTCCTCCAAGACTCAAACCCAGCTACCACACGTGCAGGGGCAAAATTCTGTGTTGCTGCAATATCCACAAGAAAAAAAAATTGGTTACAGAATTACAGATGCCAACTGGTACCAAGTTTTTGGAGATATCTATAACAATTTTGGGAAAAATACATTTACTCACATACTATCGGCTCTCCACTCATGTAAATTAGGGCGTGACCCTAACAGTTTGAGATCATGTATTTTCATAACAGGGATGTTATTATTCATGATTCATGCCAGTATTATTTTCAATTTATTGTATGTCTATTGCTGGTCGATGACTGTAATGAAGTTTATATTCTATTCTTCCCAAAGAAGGGACTTTAGAGGTCTTCTAATCCAACCCCTTGCTCAGGCAGGAAACACTATACCACGTTGCCTATTAAATGATCAAAATATTAAAATAGCAACTTTCATTGGCACGACACCGTTTTGTGAATCCGTTTCTTTCCTTGCTATTAATTTGAGCTGCGGTGCAGACCTCTTTGGAAAGGAGTGCAAAATTTGGAGGAAAGCATTTTCAAAAAAAGGTTTCCTATAATTAAGAGAAAATAATCCGTTTCTCAAAGAAAGCTGGTTTTCAAGGGAGAGATTCCCTTTCCCTTTTTTTAGCCACTTGGAGAGAAAAAAAAGGGGACACCAATTGGTCCTTTGTTGAGTACGTGAGCCCATCCTGTGTGCGGATATGCCCTTAATGAGGGCCCTTCGGAAGGAGGAAGAAAATTGGTACATTCTGGTCAGCGAAGATGAAGTGTCTATTTTCATGGATGGACCAAGTGTTTTGGTTACTATTGCTAACGGAGAAGCAAAAACGAGTCAACATCCTTATGAGTCACGAGTCTTGAGAAGCTAAGCCAGATCTTCCAAAAAGCTTTGGTTGTTAGAAGAGACTTTCTCAGTGGCAAACTCCCAAACCAGAGAAGCTTCCCTCCAAGAAGGGGGCGGGGGGACAATGATTTTCTTATATATGCAGAGTGTTTTATTTTATGGCAAAAATAAAACATGTATAAAATAAAATGTGGACTAGGGGAGACATGATACCGTGTTTCCCCAAAAATAAGATCCTGTCTTATATTTCTTTTGAACCCCGAAATAAGCGCTTGGCCTTATTGCCATCCACTCTAAAGCCCAATAGGGCTTATTATCAGGGGATGTCTTATTTGGGGGGAAACAGGGTAGTAGTATTTCAGTATTTGAGGTGCTGCCACAAAGAAAGGGGAGAGGGATTTATCAATTTATTTTCCAAAGCACCAGAAGGCAAGAGAAGAAACAATGGATGGAAACTAATCCAGGACAGAAGCAACCTAGAACGAAGGAGAAATTGCCTAATAGTGAGAACAATTAACCTGTGGAACAGCTTGCCACCAGAAGTTGTGGTTGCTTCATCACTGGAGGCTTTTAAGAAGAGACTGGGCAGCCACTTGTCTGAAATGGTATAAGGATCTCCTGCTTGAACAGGGGTTGGACTAGAAGACGTCTAATGCTCTTGTTTCATTTTGTTTCTTTGTTTGTTTTTACTATTTTGTATTTTATTCTCTAGGATAGAACAATAATTTTTTTAAAAAAGAAGAATTTGAAATGTTTGGGATTTTTTATTCCTCCATGTATTTCCCCGAGGAAAAATGTTCTCTTTACTGTAGTGACCCCTGCAAAACTTTTTCCTAGGTGTTTTCCATACGGCTTGTATCCTGACTTGTGTTTTTAAAGTATGTGAAAACCTGGCCTTTGGTTCAGGTGAATGGTGAACCTATTTTATATGTTAGTCTGTACATCTCTTTGAGATGTACAGGTTGTTTTTTAAATTGTTTATTTTTAACACTGCATGCCTCCCAAAGTTTTTAGACAGATAGATGGCCTTCTAAATTGGACAAATAAATAAATAAGCCATCTGAAACCATGGGTGACCACACAAGCATCATTACAGTTGGGAAGTAATAGTTAAATTTAGGAGAAATGTAAGGAAATGCCACTTCCGCTTATTATATAAAATCTGGATTTCCAATTGGAATAGAACAAGAATACAATCCATTAAATGCTAGAGTAATCATGGATTACAATCACTCTGTTCCAGGCTCATTTGAGCCACACCACATAACCACTAGCAGAACTGATGAACAATGAAGCTGCACCGGAGATGCAACTTTCACAACTGCAAGTCAGAACCCACTGATGTTCCCTCAGGGCACACAATCATCCTATAAAAACATGTCTCACTGTCATTTCCGCTAAAGAAAAAAAAAATGAGGCAGATGCAGAGATAGCTTGTTCTTCACCTCTCTCAAAACTCCAGATAGACGTAAAAGAATCCAGGAGACATTTTCCAAGGAGAGGACATTAGTCACAGTGGGGTGCAGTTTGTTTAGTTATTTTGGACTGTCTCTAGCACCTTAAAGATGGTTTCCACATCTTACTGGAGACTTGTCTCTGCTACATCAAGATTTCAATTTCTTTTTATTCTTTCCACTACTGAGGGGGGCGAGATAGCTCAACAGTTAAAACACTGAGCTTATCAGTTGGAAAGCTGAAAGCTCAGGTTCGAGACCTGAGTGATGCGGGACAGAGTGAGCTCCTGTTCCTTGCTCCAGCTCCTGCCCACCTAACAGGTTGAAAGCATGCAAATGCAAGTAGATAAATAGGTACCACTTCAGTGGGAAGGTAACAGCACAGGGGTGGGATTCTACCAGTTCGGACTGGTTCGGGCTAACCAGTAGCTCTGACGATCAGCTGGGAGCGAACTCGTTCGCCCGACGATCAGATGGGCCCACCTGCCTGCCCGCCCTATTTTCCTACCTTTCTTTTCTCAGCTGATTCACGTGGCAAGAGTGGATTGCTGCGTGAATCAGCTGTGTTACTCCTCCAAAGAAACCTGGAAGTGAAGATTTCTTCAAACTGTGCACGTGTGCGCAGCATGAATCAGGTGCGGGCGTGCGCAAAGCGTGAGCGCGTGCACAAATCACGTGATAACCAAACCGGTTGTTAAACTGGGAGGATCCCACCACTGTAACAGTGTTCCATTAAACGTATAGTCATACTGGCCACATGACCAGGTAAATGTTTTCGGACAACACTGGCTCCCTCTGCTAAGAAACAGAGATGAGCACCACCATCCCCTAGAATCTGACACGACTGGACAGGGGGAACCTTTATCTTTACCTCTTTTTTCTCACTACTAATCTGATTGTCAACCCTGAAGCTGACCTGGCCGAAGTCATCTTGGAGCTTCAGTGCTGCCGCACTGGAGCTGAGGGATAGGGAGGGGCGATTAGAGATAGCTGGGGTTGTGTAGTCAGAACAAAATACTTTCTCTTGGGAACCAAGGACATTCTCACACCTGGACGGAGGAAGGAGGAGTAATGTCACCAGACCAGCAGATGCTGCCTTGATTGGCCCATGTGACTGATTGTTTGGGATTGAGGGAAAAACTTTTAATTAGGTGAAAACCAAGAGGCCCCTCAGTTGATTTTCACCAGACATGTGCCAATTTGATATTTCCAATAAAGCTATTCTTTGAGGAATTCACCTGTCTCTGAGTTTTTGCTTGCAATGGATCTATTACTTGGAACCCTGACACTTATTTCTTGGAGAGGCATTGGGAAGGAATGAGAGTTCAGTAGTGTGCTAAGTCTCAAGTTTAATCCAGGGTCTTCTACATTCTTAAAAAATGCACAGGTTGGACCAATAGAAGAAAAGAACTTGCGCATCTTTACAGGAGTAATTAATTGGGCAAAACAACCCAACACTTCATACAGTGCAGGACCAGACATTTGCCTTCTCTGACAAATACTTATCTCAAAATGGCGCAAAGCTAGGCTGGTATAGGAAAAGCAGAAGGTGTGCTTAACATGCTCACAACTGAATGCTACATGCAAAGAAAAACTAAATTAAAACCCACAAATACTCACTATTGTCTGATTCCGCTTGGGCGATGGTCATCAGCGACATGGATTTCGTTAATGGAGGAGAAACGGGACTTGTGGAGAAGCCGAAGGAGCGGGGCTGTGGTCTTTGGAGAATCTGTGAAATGCAGGATGGTTAAACTAAATTTAGTCTTCTCGGACCGGTCAAACAGACAAATAGAGGAGAATATTTGTAGCTCAGGGCTTAAATGAGGAGGTCCATGGTGCTTTCTGAGCTTGGTTGTTTCCCTGCAAACGTTTCCTGACCCAAGTAAGTAACATCATCAGTGCTAGAAGGGAGTGCGGGTGGGGAAAGAGGGAGAGGAGGAGGAGGAGGAGGAGGAGGAGGAGGAGGAGGAGGAGGAGGAGGAGGAGGAGGAGGAGGAGGAGGAGGAGGTGGTTAGCCATCACTGTCCTAGAAGGTGGTCCTTAAATACATTGTTAAGATTTCTGTCCAAGATTTGTCTTAGCGTTGATCGCAAGAGTGGAAAGTGAAAATCGAGTTGAGGATCACTTGTAACGAAATTATGAAAAGGAACGGTGCCTTCTGACATCGAGGGATGCAAACTGCTGTTGCCCACATCTGGCTTTGTAGACCATGCAAATCAAGCAAGGATAACTGTATCCTTGGAATGACCTTTCTTCTTACCTGACTTCTCATTTCTCCTAGCTCTGATTCCTGTTCCTCTTCAGTGAGCGAGACCAGGGACCCTCGTTCATCATTTGCTAGGGGACTCCGCCGAAGATCTTTGGTGTTCATAGATGCTACATCGAGACTTGAGGATGGCTTAGTAGTATCATCAGCCTCTCTGGAAAGACCTTCTAAGCTGTAACTGAAGACAAATGACAGGCTTTAGGTTTCCCCCAGTTCTTGATAGGTCAGTCAATAAAATCTTGTTGGCTTAAGCAAGCTTGACAAGGAGATTTCCAAGTAATATTGTGCTGTATATTATTTAGCTGTAAGCTGATCTACCTGGTTTCCTTGGTTAGTTAGCATGTTAGCACATTATTGCTGTTAGAATTAGAGACCCAGTCCACCTGCAGTAGCTCCTTTGCAACTTTCTGCTGCTGCAATTTATCTGTCTAGATATAAATGTGCAGGCTCAAGGACTTTTTGTAAAGAGCCCTACTTTGTACTGAGTATAGATTTGGTCTTTCTCCTCATGAGAAAAATTACCTTCGTACAAAGATGCAAAGGAAAAATCAAGAGGAGCATTATTAGTACTTTTAGCATGAGTTAGTTAGGTGTTTTTTTTTTTTTTTAGGAAAGTTGTTTCTAATAAAGAATTGCTAAAAATGGATTCCAGTTAATGCTGAGAAATACGTGCAATTTTTTTGCCTTCTCATTCAATTTAATCAAAGAGATTTTGCTTTAGTAATTCTTTCTAAAGGAAAGCATTGTCAGAAACATTATCAAGGCTGGACTTCGGCATTTATGGGCTGGTTTAATTATAAGACTTCACCATGCAACCCTTTTCATTGTTCCTTCCAGTGGTGAAATCCTCCACGGGTTACCACCAGTTTGCTGCCTGCGCATGCGCGCTTGCACGCCAAACGCACACTGTGCACAGAAAAAGGAGCTGTTTGAAGGTAAGTAGAACAGTGTGGGGGTGGAGACATCTGCGCCATGTGATTTAGATTTGCTAGAAAGCAGAATTTCTGCTTTCTAGCAAATATAAATCGCGCAGCACGGCTGTCGTCAGAAATACCGGTTCAAATGAACCGGTAGCTTTTTTTAACTACCAGTTCACCTAAACCTGTAGCTTTTATTACTACCGGTTTACCCGAACCGGTGCAAACCGGTAGCATTTCACCCCTGGTTCCTTCCTGATTTTTCAGCTTCAGTTTAAAGTTTCGTTCTCCCTTGGGTCTCTTTCGGCAACAAAATTATTGTTGTTGGCTTGCCCTAGTTGGGAAAAAGCTGTGCATGGACGTAGAACGTGTTAAGAGGAAATTCTATGCTGCAATGTTTTTGTTCTGCCAGCTAGACAGAAGCCACAAAAATAGTTAAGGTGGCCGAAATATGCTTGGCCATCAAACCTTTATTGCTTATATACGTTGCCATTCCATGCATACTTATGACACCTTCTGAGTTTTCCTACATTGGTTTTTACTTTCTTGCAATAATTGTTTTCAGCTTCGTAGTTCCTTGTGCCACTTATGATTAATGTTTACATTAACTACTTGGGGGCATAATTCCACCTCCTGTGCTTCCCACGCATAACGTTAAGTGGGACGTATGTTTTGCTCAGTTAGCATACCTGATAGGATAAGAACATGCACATGCTTCGTTAAGCATATTTCTTTCTAAATTTGGAAAGCCAGACTGATCCTAGTAAAAGAGGAAACATGCCACTAACGAAGAGATTGCAGCGGAAGTAACAGAGTTATTCACTTGGTCACCTATGGCTTCCAGGTGACTAGGGAAATTTTTCTCCACGAAGATGACCTGCCCATCTTGTACCATTTTAACCAGCCTATGGTCTTGGCAAGTTGCACTGCAATCTATGTTAATTCCAGAAAGCCCAAACTCTGCCCATCGTGTCAGGAGGCCTTTTCCTGCTCTGAAGAACTGACACCCATCTTTTTCTTCGACTTGGTGATACAGAAGATTCTTATTTAAGTGGCAGCCAGAGACCTTGTAAAGCTTAGTGTGACATTAAACAAGTCTCTGTGCTCCAGTTCAAGTCATAAGGAAGGGCTGGGAGGTGGTGACTACAAATACCAGGTAGCCAAATTCTGGAAAACCATCAAGTTTTAAAAAAAAACAAACTTAATTCAAAGAAACTGAATCAAAACAGCACACCACCCAAGCCAGCAGATACACCGAGGATGCAATGAGGCTACAGACATCACACAAAAAGCTGGCAATGACAAATGCAGAAGCTCCCTTGGATGCTATGGCATACTCTACCTTCGACCATTAAAGTCAGCATCCATGGCATTGCACTGGACACCTGAGGGACACCAGCTCAAACTGGGAATAACAAAGGTGAGAGACAGCAAGAGGTCTGCCATTACTTGATTGTTCAGAGGGGCAGATGTTTACCAATTTGGCTACCCTTGAAAGAATTATACCTCCTTTCCCTCCCATAACTTTGTACACATACGTTCCTACATAGTTCCTTTATTATTATTATTATTACCCATGTTTCCCCGAAAATAAGACTGGGTCTTATATTAATTTTTGCTCCAAAAGATGCAACAGGGCTTATTTTTCCAGTTAGGTCTTATTTTGGGGGAAATACAGTACTAAATGCATCTGTCTGGCTGACCGTCTTAATTGGAGCTTATTTTTGGGGTAGGGCTTATATTACGAGCATCCTGAAAAATCGTGCTAGGGTTTATTTTCCAGCTGGGTCTTATTTTCGGGAAAACACGGTATTTCATGATTTAAAAACTGGTCTGTTAGGAAGCCCTAGCTATTAACTGAGCTGCTCGGTTACCCCAGAGAATGCATCAATATACAATTCCCCCCCCAAAAAAGGTTCCATCCATAGAAATGTTGATCATTAGTGGAAAATTTTGTAGGAATTGGCAGCTCATTTGGCAGAGACTAAAACCTCATATTCTAGTGGACCAGAAGATATGGGATTGAAATGAATGCAGGGAAACTGCTAAAAGTGTTGAAGGGGCACCAATAGGGAAAACTGGGGAAGAATGAATGAGAAAGAGTCCATGAGGGATGAGAAAAGTATGGAATTCATGAAAAGAAAAATCAAAAAGAAAGAAAAGGAAGAAGAGTAGAACAGACCAGAGCAAGGAGAGGAGTGGAATGGAGTGGAGTGGAGTGGAATGGAACAGAACGAATTGGAATATGGAATGGGATAGGATGGGATGGGATGGGATGGGATGGGATGGGATGAAATAGAATAGAATAGAATAGAATAGAATAGAATAGAATAGAATAGAATAGAATAGAATAGAATAGAATAGAATAGAATAGAATAGAATAGAATAGAATAGAATCTGTACATGTAGATCTGTATATGTGGCCAGCAAATGTTGTAATGACTAGGCTACATGAAAATTTTAAAAAACCTCTAGGTGGCACTAGGAGTAGACTTGTGCCAAAATACCGAATTAATCCTTCATTAATTACAATATCAGCTTTTCTCAACTCGGTTGCCAATGGATGTGCTGGATTACAGCCCCCATCATCTCCAATTCACAAGATCTAGGGATGGTAGTCACACATCTGGAAGGCACATGACACAGGCTGAGCTGCCCAGGGTATACCAAAACGGTACTGCTTTTCCCCCCACAGCATTTAAAAGCTCACCCACAGCTTAAATATGCAAAACAGACATTTCAAGAGCAAAAACATAATTAATAACCAAGTTCTATCATTAGCTCCAGAAATATGTGGCTTTTTTTTTTTTTTGTTTTGGTTTTTCAATTTTGTTTTGCAAAATCACTATTCAAGCATTGAATGTTCTATTAATTTTGGCAGGATTAGGCACACTGAGGTTTTTGAAATATAAAAAGATTGTCTAAAGCTTTTTGCTTAAACATAAACTGGAGGCTGGAGGGAGAGAAAGAAACAAAAGAACTAGGAACAAGATTTTTATTTTAACTTCCAGGAAGGCTGTTTATTCCCCCCCCCCTTCTTTTTGTTTGCTTATTATTTTCTTATCCATAATCCTGGTCTGTAGCGTAAATGTAAGTATCATTTGCAGATAGGAGAGGAGAGGAGAGGAGAGGAGAGGAGAGGAGAGGAGAGGAGAGGAGAGGAGAGGAGAGGAAAGGAAAGGAAAGGAAAGGAAAGGAAAGGAAAGGAAAGGAAAGGAAAGGAAAGGAAAAGGAAAGGAAAGGAAAGGAAATTTCTGCATTAGAGTGAGGAAGGAAAGAAGGAAGGAAGGAAGGAAGGAAGGAAGGAAGGAAGGAAGGGAGGGAGGGAGGGAGGGAGGGAGGGAAAGGGGCAAGGGAAGGGAAGGGAAGGGAAGGGAAGGGAAGGGAAAGGAAAGGAAAGGAAAGGAAAGGAAAGGAAAGGAAAGGAAAGGAAAGGAAAGGAAAGGAAAGGAAAGGAAAGGAAAGGAAAGGAAATTTCTGCATTAGAGTGAGGAAGGAAAGAAGGAAGGAAAGAAGGAAGGAAGGAAGGAAGGAAGGGAGGGAGGGGAGGGAGGGAGGGAGGGAGGGAAAGGGGCAAGGGAAGGGAAGGGAAGGGAAGGGAAGGGAAAGGAAAGGAAAGGAAAGGAAAGGAAAGGAAAGGAAAGGAAAGGAAAGGAAAGGAAAGGAAAGGAAAGGAAAGGAAAGGAAAGGAAAGGAAAGGAAAGGAAAGGAAAGGAAAGGAAAGGAAAGGAAAGGAAAGGGAGGTATAATTTTCTCTCCACATTTCTTTGCCTACTGAATATACGGGATCCAAAAGAGCGAGATGGTACTTGGGCAGCTGTATAATTTAATAAATCAATTTTACTGCTTTGTATCAAAAGTACAGATCCATCCATTTCAAACGGTAAAGTATATTTTGGACAAGCCTGCTCCTCCAGTTGCTCCACTGATCCCCAGTGGAGCTGTGGTTCAAGTAGTGCACTGAACTAGCTTTTTCTCAGGCCGGTTCCTTCTTAAATAGATTGCACAATTGTGCCCATAACCTTCAGCAACCATAGCCCCAATCTCTGCCAGTTGGGGACTATGGGAGCTGAAGTCCGACCCATCTAGAGGAACCAGACTGGAGAAGGCTGAGCTGAACGGATGATTAATACAAAAGCAGGAAGTTAGTCGCCCTCGAAATGCAACATGGTTAGTCAGCTTCAGCATATCTGTGCTGTACCTTCTTCTATGGGAGGGAGTTTTCCTTACGACTTCCCCCAGCAGTCGCACTGAACTGAAAAAATGAATCATGGACAATTATCAGAAACATCATCAACCATTCAGAAATCTCCAGACAGAGACTGGAGGTTGTAGGGGAGCATCCAAAGGTGAAGGACAGAAGGGGTGATAACAGGGAGTAGAGAAAAATGACATGGTGGCAGAAGGGTGGGAAAAATGTTTGATGTGAAGAAGAGTCTTAGCCTGCAACTTCACAGCGCCATCTACAGCCAAGAAGCATGAACTGAACGGTCCTTGGCCCAACATAAACATATTGGCACCATCAGTGTCTTAACCAAGGACATTTCCCGTACTGCCTGCCCAATCCAGGGTTACGCAAAATGAATAACTGATCCAGGTAGTCCTCGACTTATGACTGCAATTGAGCCCCAAATTTCTGTTGCTAAGCAAGGCCGTTGTTAAGCGAGTTTTGTCCCATTTTATGACCTTTCTGCACAACTTCACTACTATGGATCGCTGCGGTTCTTAAGTGAGAGGCACAGTTGTTAAGCGAATTGGGCTTCCCCGTGCTTGTCAGAAGGTCATAAAAGGGGATCACTTGAGCCTGGGACACTACAACCGTCATAAGTATGAACCAGTTGCCAAGCGTCTGAATTTTGATCACACGATCATGGGGATGCTACAATAGTCATTAGTGTGAAAAATGGTCATAAATGCCCTTATTCTGTGCCGTGGTAACTTTGAACAGTCACTAAACAGACTGTTGTAAGTTGAGGACTACCTATGCCAATAGCAATGAAAAGTGCTAAGGCTGTTGTGCCAAAATCATAAACATGTTGCAGGAGATGCTTCCCTTTCTTTGTCTCAAGTCATTGAGATGAGAACTTGGCTGAACTTTTTTGAAAACTACATCATCTCAAAGTATGATTTTTTTTTCACCTCTAACCTATCAGCCTTCCCCACTCCCCCACACCTACTACAGGTGAGGTGTAGTCACTGTGTACAATAACCCGAGTCATGATAATTACTTAAACTCTTGTCACAGAGGACGCAACATCTAGAGAAAATCCAAAACTCCTTCAGCCCAAAGAAGATCTAGATCAGGGGATGTCAAACTCGATTTCATTGAGGGCCACATCAGGGTTGTGTTTGACTTCGGGCGGCCATGGGGGCATGGCTGGGGAGGGTGTGGCTTGGTGCCAGCTCAACACCACTCATTGAGGCCTCCCCGGGCTCCGTTTTCACTAGCAGAAGGTTGCAGGAGGCTGTTATGGCCGAAAACAGAACAGGGGGTGGGAGGGGGGGACACAAGGCCTCTCCGAGCTCCATTTTCACTGGCAGAGGCACTGCAGACTGGTCCTTCACTGTTTCCAGGACAGCCCTGTGGGCCAGATCTAAGCACCCTGCAGGCCAGATCTGGCCCCCAGGCCTTCAGTTTGCACCCCTGATCTAAATGATTGGATGGTCTTGCTTTGTTTCTTGCCCTTTGCTTTTTGCCTTAATAAAATGGGAGCTTTCCAGCTCAGGTGGGAAACCAACAGCATAGGCCATGTTTACTCAAAACTCCCATTCCCCATGGCTATTGGATAGGGCAAATGGGAGCAGAGTTCAGGTTATGAAGTTGAGAGCCAAACAACCAGAACATGCCTGATTGTCTGTGCTCAACCTCCAATGTTTCCCACTTGGATCTCATGTTTTGATCTTGTGGTTGAACTTGACTTCTCCTTCCTATTTCCTTTCTCCTGGCATCTTGGAAGCCCCCCATTTCTTCTAGGTGTGGATGATCAGCCCCTTCCAAGAAACCATTTGGCTTACCTCCTGTGGTTGACCTCAGCTTCACCGTTGTTACTATTCTTCCCTGGGCCCCAGCTATGCCGACGGAAAGGAGACAAGGGCCTCAAATTGTTCCGCAGGCCAGAAGAAGGAGGGGACACCTCCATGACGCTATCCAGCAATTCGTCCAGTTCTCCAGAGATCACTGCCATGCCATCTTGACCATCTCCGTTCGTCCCCATGTTGAAGCAGCTGCCATCTGGGCTGTACCTCTCCTTGGATCCAGGGAGGCCAGGCGTCCGAGGAACAGAAAGGTTACTACCAATGGAAGAGTTCCTTTCCAGCGATATAGTATCGTCCGCTGAGGAGGTTGAACTTCTACCGGCTGATTGCTCCTCTTCAGGCTGCTTTGGGATTGCAATAATACAGGAGTAATGGCAATGATCGCAGTAGTACTAATAGTAATAATATCATTATTTAATTTAAGATATGTGTAATTAAGTTTCTTTCCAGGTGACACTCTACTGTAACCATTAATGTGACAGAAAGGAAATTTATTACTGTATTTTTCGGAGTATAAGATGCACCAGAGTATAAGATGCAGCTTAGTTTTTGGGGAGGATAGTAAGAAAAAAAAATCTGCCTACCAGGTATCCATCTGGCTAGCGTCCTTAGTCTAATCAGCTTCAGCACATTAGTTCGCTGGTTTTTTATCCCCTGTTTGGGGATAAAAAACAGCTTCTTAGGCACAGCTGAGAGGAAGCAGCAATGAGAAAAGCAGGCAAAGCACGGGGGAGAGATCGCTTCACTCGGCTAGCGCCTAGTTAGGGCTGAAAAACAGCTTCTAAAGAACAGCTGAGAGTCGGAGCAAAGCATGGAGATCGCTTCACTCGCTAGTGCCTCATTAAAGCACAGCAGAGAGTCACTTCACTCGTTAGTGCCTCGTTAGGGCTGAAAAAAAGCTTCAAAAAAGCTACATTCGGAGTATAAGATGCACCCAAATTTTCAGCCTCTTTTAGGGGAGGAAAAGGTGCATCTTATACTCTGAAAAAAAACATTATATTTGATATTACATGTTTTAACAGCAGCAAGAATTGTATTTGCACAATATTGGAAAAGCGAGGAAACACTTACAGAAGAAGATAAAATTAAAAAAATATTGGACTGTGCAGAAATGGATAGATTAACACTGAAGTTAAAAGAAAAAAGAAGACAGAATATTTTCGAACTTCAGACTTGTTTTATCAATAGTTGGGCAACAGGGGTAGAAATTAGGAATTTAAGAAGTATTACTATGTAAATGAATGGACTCAGGCAGTACGCTGTACATTAAGCAAATATTGTATGCAGTGGTGGGTTTCAAATTTTTATGCTACAGGTTCTGTGGGTGTGGCTTGTGGGCGTGGCTTGGTGGGCATGGCAGGGAAAGGATACTGTAAAATCTCCATTCCCACCCCACTCCAGGGGAAGGATACTGCAAAATCCCCATTTCCTCCCGATCAGCTGGGACTTGGGAGACAGAAAATAGATGGGGGTGAGGCCAGTCAGAATTTTTACTACCAATTCTCCAAACGACTCAAAATTTCCACTACCAGTTCTCCAGAATGGTCAGAACCTGCTGAAACCCCACCTCTGAGTGTATGTAAAAAGAAAACCAATAAAAAATAAATTAAAAACAATAATATTGCCCATTGCTATCTTGGATTTTAGAAGCTCGAGGTCTGGATACCCATTCCTTGCCTGAACCACTGTGTGCTTCATTAAAGCTTACACCACCAGGAAACTGAACTCAGATCAATAAGGAAAGACAGATGATCTCATCCGAGACAGTTATTAAAAGGGGATTTACAAGTTTCTTGCCAATGACTTGAACTTTTAAGTAAAGAAGAAGTGATCCCTGCACATCCTCCTTCCAAATCCTTAACTCTGCACAGAAATCCCCTAAACTATATTTGAATCTGAAAGTGATATGGATTTTTGGGGGGTGGGGGGTGGTGAGACACAGCACAAGACTGTTATCTCATTACATCACAAGGTGATTGATGGATCACAAGCCCAACATTAACACTGTGGTATATTTTTCAATCTTGGCGCTTTCCATGATATCGCAATGAAGAAACCTAAACACTTACATAGAACATATTGAAGTGTGTGTGTTGGGTGGTGGGATTTAATTGTGTGGGTGCTGAACTATTTGACATTTTTGTTTTTCTTTGCATACAATTAAACAGATGCTTGCTTCATATGCCTCCCAGACCAAGGGACAAGACATTCTTCTCGCGATTCTAATAGCCTCTAGTTAAAAGCACCTCCTGGCATTCTCCTCTTTGCACCATTTATGAGAATTTGAGGAGGAGAGGATGCCTGCTTTTTTGTAAATCTTGAAATTCCCATGTGTCCACCAGCTGTACCGCAAGCCCTGTTGCCTTCTGGCTTCCTACTCTTGGGATGAGGTCACTTGCAAAAGGAGGAAGTTCTGATGAGAACCGACAATTGATGCATCTGGCATGGGGACCCTGTCTTGGTCAGCCAACCTTTAGCCAAGCACCACGGCAGAACATCGCTGCAACCCAGCACGTTAATCAAGGAGACAATGCAGGGAAAATTAGCTTTGCAAATGTTCTTCCATCTGGCTTCAGTCGTGAACTCAAAAATAATCACCTTCTCAAGAACTTCCTTTTCTTTTGTCAATGTTAACTTACCCAGATGTTACATAAAAGTGTTTCTCGGAACACAAGATCATGCCTGCATCAAAGCTTACTAGTAGAACTTCTTCTTTTATTGGGGATGGGGTTCAAAATTGCATAAGAACAATATTAAAAAAAAAAAGCCAGAAGTTTATAGGGAAGAATTCTTGCTCCTCTCAGTGCCTCACCCCTTTCTCAGGCACTCCCTAGATTTTGTACACAAGGCTAAAGGGATTGGAAAACAGCTTCTCCCTCCAGACTTGCATCCAGAATAGCTGTTCTTCTTGGCCAGAACTTCAGCAGCTCAGCTGTGATCAGAAAAGGAAGGGTGGCCCTTAGCTGGCCAGGATTCTTTTGACTTTTAAAGGAGGCTGTTGCCTTGGGATGATGCAACCAGCATCGTCAAGACATCCAGAGGGTGTTCTGAGTTGAGCAAAAGATTCAATGGTTGAAATATTCAGATCCTTAGAAGATCCAGCAAGGAAAGCGGCAGATTTATCAGAAGAGTCTGAAAACAAGACTGCAGGAAATGACTTCAGGCTGCATGATTCATTGAGATGGGCCGTGTCACAATGCAGGCCTGTCGCAGTGAAGGTTTAGTGTGAGAAAAGAGAGAAATCAGAAGGAGGTTTCTGGGATAACCCATGGGATTTTGCATGAAGACTTTGTCTTAAGGTGGACAACCTAGGACTCAAAGCCAGAAGCAATCACGTAAATATGGCTTTTCTGCTCCCTGGAACCATCTTGATCTTAACAGGTGAAAACCAGCGCTACAGATTTCTGCCATTTTGAACAAGAACTTGGACTCCAAAATCCATCATCACTAGCCACTTTCTTGCTAGCTGGGCAGTAAAATAAAAAAATACCGGTGGGGTGATCCTATTGCTATAATGAACTAGATAGATAGATAGAATAGATAGAATTTTTTATTGGCCAAGTGTGATTGGACACACAAGGAATTTGTCTTGGTGCATGTGCTCTCAGTGTATATGAAAGAAAAAAACTACATTGTACACAAGACTTCATTCTAGATTAAATATTTCTAAATTAAAGGGGTTCTCTCTATTTAAAACCAGTATTTCCTACTGAAGTCCTATGTAAGTCTATACTGGTAAGATTCAATAGTCAATGAATTCATTTTATGACCTACCTGCCCTGCTTTTTAGGGATTTTTACCGATTCTGGGGGTCCTAAACGTACAATGTCATTCTCAACATATCTGTAACCCACCACAAAGGTAACTGCTACCTATTTTTTTCTTGCTTTGTATCAAAGGAAGCAAAGAAGTAAGGGAATCAACCAACAGGGGCATTGGTTATTCCTATTATTACTTAATTACCATATTTTTCAGACTATAAGACACACTTTTTTGTCTCCCAAAAGGGGACAAAAATGTCTGTGCATTTTATAGACTGAATATTGCCAAAGCCCCCGCCCACCCCGCCCACCCACCCACTGCCCCTTTCTTTGGTCTCTACATGCTCTGTTTTCAGGCCTTTTTCAGGCCTTTGTTTGGCCCATTTTTGAGGCTTTTTTCGGCCTCTTTTTGAGGCTTTTTTGGTTCATTTTGGGGGCTTTTTTGGCCCATTTTTGGGGCTTTTTTGAGCCTCAAAATGGGCTAAAAAAGCCTAGAAAATGATCCCCAAAAAGCCTTGAAAATGGCCCCCAAAAAGCCTCAAAAATGGGCTGAAAAAAGCCTCAAAAATAGGCCAAAAAAGCCTCAAAAATGGGCCAAAAAAGCTCCAGAAATGGGCCAAAAAAGCCCTGAAAATGGGCCGAAAAAAGCCCCAAAAATGGGCCAAAAAAGCTTCAAAAATGGGCCAAAAAAAGCCTAGAAAACTGCCCCCAAAAGCCTTGAAAACGGCTCCCCAAAAGCCTCAAAAATGGGCTGAAAAAAGCCTCAAAAATGGGCTGAAAAAAGCCTCAAAAATAGGCTGAAAAAGCCTTGAAAATGGGCCAAAAAAAAGCCCCGGAAACAGGAGGAAAAAAGACTGGAAAAAGCCCCCCAAAAAGGCCCCCAAAAAAGGTAGGCCAAAAACTTTTCTTTGTTGTTTTCTTCCTCTAAATTTAGGTGTGTCTTATAGTCTGAAAAATATGGTACATTTATTATAGCCACCTAATATATATCAGCTGATTGTCAGAGATGACTCCACCACAAGTAATTAACATCTGAGGTAACTTCTTTATTAACTCAAACGGGAGACCCAGAACACGTTCTCCTCAGAACAGAACAGAGAACAACCACTGACAGCTCTTATATATTCACGCTGTCAGCGTGGCTAACCAATCAGAATGTTTCCCCCTTCTGTACACTCCAACAGGGGGCCCAAACTGGGGAACCTGCTCAGTACACACCACCCAGTCCAATAAACCTTGGACAGCTACCTATCTCGGTAAAACAGTTGGCTAGCATTGTTGCCAAAGTTTGAAATCTAGACAGTAATATTTTTCTTAAGCTGACTTCATTTTCAGCCAGTATCACCAGAGGAGACAAGTAGCTTAAGACTGTCATGCAGAAGAGTCGAATGACCCCCCCCCAAAAAAAAAATACTAATGATCATATGGCTTAGCAGCCAAAGCAAGAAACATTAGTAGAAGAGCTTCGGTAGATCTATTGAGCCAATTTTCATCTTACCTTTCTAAAGTCCACCTCGTCCAGACCATCCCTGGAGAGAGGAAAAAGTTCAGAGTCACTCCCGGATCCTCTCTTAAGGATGCCTTGTGAGGAAGAACCATCGCCACTTAATCTGTCTTCTAGAAAAGTATCACTTTCTGGAAGAAGACAAAATTAAAACACGGACATGGGTATCATATAATCAGAGATTGCAAATTGAATCGGGTACTATGGAGATACGAACTGCAATGTGGTCTACCATGAGCTTGAGGGCATCGCAAGATGTTGGACAATCCCGGGGAAATAGCAATAGCACTTAGACTTATATACCACTTTACAGTGCTTTATAGCCCTCTCTAAGCGGTTTACAAAGTCAGCCTCTTGCCCCCAACAATCTGGGTCCTCATTTTACCGACCTCGGAAGGATGGAAGGCTGAGTCAACCTGGAGCCTGGTGAGATTTGAACTGCCAAATTGCAGGCAGCCAGCAGTCAGGAGAAGTAGCCTGCAGTACTCCACTCCAACCATTGCGCCACCGCGGCGCCTTGATGTAACTCAGTCCACCTGGCTGTTGGTTGTCTAATTCCATCCTTCTGCTCTCCCTCCCTCCCTGTTCCTCCATCTGTTCCTCCCTCTCCCCCTTCCTTCTTATCCCCTCCCTACCCCTCTCCCTCTCCTTCCTTCCTTCCTTTTTTTTTTTTTAAAAAAAAATTGATTTATATGCCACCCTTCTCGGGAGACTCAGGGCAGCTTACAATGCGCTAAGCAATAGCCTTTCCCTTCCTTCCTTCCTTCCTTCCTTCCTTCCTTTTCCTTCCTTCTTCTCCAAAGGGTTAGGTTTCTATAGTAGCCTGCAGTACTGCACTCTAACCATTGCACCACCGTGGCTCATTGATGTAACTCAGTCCATCCACCTGGCTTTTGGTTGTCTAATTCCATCCTTCTGTTCTCCCTCTCTCCCTCCCTGTTCCTCCATCTGTTCCTCCATTCCCCCTTCCCTCCCCTCCCCTCCCTACCCCTCTCACTCTCTCTCCTTCCTTCCTTCCTTCCTTCCTTCCTTCCTTCCTTCCTTCCTTCCTTCCTTCCTTCCTTCCTTTTCCTTCCTTCTTCTCCAAAGAGTTAGGTTTCTACAGTAGCCTGCAGTACTGCACTCTTAACCACTGCACCACCACAGCTTTTTATGACACAATGACACTAAGTGGACTGGTAATTGGACTCCAGAACAACATCTTTAATGTCCTCACCTAAAGATAGGGGTCCAATTTAGAGGACAAGGCACAAGAGGTGTAATGGTTCAGTCTACCGACAGAGAGAAAACCCTGGGCAGAGGTCATCAGATGAGGAAACCAAGCAACTATCTGATGAATAATAGGACTGGACATCCAAGACCCAAAGGAGCCAGAGACATTTTACATTCTTATGACTCCTTAATGTTTCCATAGCATTTTCTAGCTTTCGCAGCAATTCTCATATAATATATCCAGTCAGTAATTTTTCCATCAAACCTGCAGCATATGTCAAATCATTTGCCAAAAAGTATAATGAAAATGCAGTATAAATGTCTACATCCAGGACATTTAAACTCCGAAAGAGAAAAGAGAGAGATTAATTCTTTGGGTGACCCGGATAAAACTTTCCATAATCTTCTTTCTTATTCTGCAGCTGTTTCTCTCTCTCTCTTTTTTTTTTTTTCATTATTATTCTTTCAACCATTTTAAGGTGGTAGGAAAAAAAAAAAAGAAAAAGTGCCAGATATTATTAAAGAACTGCATTTTATTTTATGTATTCAGTTTCTGTAGCTGCCCATCTCAGCCAAGTGACTTTGGGCAGCTACAATCTTTTCACCTGCAAATCAATCCAGCCAATAAGATAGGTCTGTTCTGTTAGCCGTGTATATTTACTTATAAACACAGAATTATTTTAATCCAGTATTTCTTCCATAAGATAAAAGTGTGCAAATAAGAACCCTGGTTCCAGTTTTGACCTGTAAATATCAATATTCCAAGGAAGATTGAGCATTACTATTACTATTAATCTTCTCATTGTTTCTCATTCATCCATCTCCTCCCACTTATGACTGTAATTTGTTGCTGTATCATTAAGTGTTGTACCTTATGATTCTTGACAAATGTATCTTTTCTTTTTATGTACAGTGAGAGCTTATGCACCAAAGACAAATTCCTTGTGTGTCCAATCACACTTGGCCAATAAAGAATTCTATTCTATTCTATTCTATTCTATTCTATTCTATTCTATTCTATTCTATTCTATTCTATTCTATTCTATTCTATTCTATCCTTATGCTTATTCTATTCTATTCTATTCTATTCTATTCTATTCTATTCTATTCTATTCTATTCTATTCTATTCTATTCTACCCTACCCTACCCTACCCTACCCTACCCTACCCTACCCTACCCTACTCTACCCTATTCTAGTGGCTGAACCACCTGTAAATTTCCCCCAGTATTCTTCCTCTCTTTAGCCTGAGTATGTTGCTTAAGAGAAAGATTAATCCTGGCTATGAAAAGGTTCTTTACCTACTCCAAGTATTTTAGGAGGGGCACCTCAAATAATTTGCACCTGCAGGATCAACTTCCCTTCCCTTGCCCTTCCCTTCATTGACAATTTAAATCCTACATCTGTCCATCTTTTCTCAACCTTTTTGGGCAGAACTCTTGAAATAATTTTCAGGTCTCAAGGAACCGCCTGCATTAAAAAAAAATGCAAAAAATATGGATCTTTCACCATATGCTTAATCTCTAACATTTACCACCCACGTTTTACACATTTTTAACAAGAGAAAAATGACAAGCCAATAGCTGGAATTGTTGCAGGTAAAAATTCCCACCTCTGTGGGTGCTAGATCACATGGTATGCAAAGTTCAAGAAACAATGAGTTGTTTTTGTTGTTTTTAAATCTTAATCTCTTGTGGAACTCCTAGAAACTGTTCACTGAAATCAAGAGCCATCCTATACATCTGATGACGTGATGAGCTGCAACTCATAAAAACATGCCTTTTAATAAGAAGGAATGGATGGAAATAATCAAGGAGAGAAGCAACCTAGAACTAAGGAGGGATTTCCTGACAGTTAGAACAATTAATCAGTGGAACAGCTTGCCTCCAGAAGTTGTAAATGCTCCAAAACTGGAAGTTTTTAAGACGATGTTGGATAACCATTTGTCTGAAGTGGTGTAGGGTTTCCTGCCTAAGCAGGGGGTTGGACTAGAAGACCTCCAAGGTCCCTTCCAACTCTGTTATTCTAAGATCTAATAAAATCTGTTAGTTGAGAAAAGTTTTCTCAGATGCCTAAAGTTTTGCATGGTTACTATCCATTTCTAAGATCAGGACAAGCAGATTTTTTTTTTTATCAAATCAAGAAGACTAATTCTTTTTTCATCAAGACTTTGGCCTCAAAGATTTCAGGTAGTCTATTATGAAACTTTTGCAAGAATCAATTGTCTGCAGTGGATATACCACCGTTTCTCAACCTTGGCAGCTTGAAGAATATTGACTTCCCACTCCTATTCTTCCATTCTTCTATTCAATTCTTCCCTACCCAGGATGGCAGCTGGAGAAGTCTGGGAGTTGAAGTCCACACATCTTCAAACTGCTAAGGTTGAAAAATATTCAGGGGTGAGATTCATCCGGTTCGGACCGATTCAGGCAAACCGGATGCTAAGTTTTGCCAAACCGGTAGTTGCAAGGACTGGCTGGCCCTTCCCGGCCCTCCCAGGAGTCTCCACGTGGCCCATTTTGGATGCCAGGTAAGTGCAGCACCTGCGCAGAGGCTCTGGGAGGGCAAAAAACAGGCCTCCTGGAAGTCTGGAAATGGGCCCGTTTCCAGCCTCCAAAGGGCCTCTGGAGCTTGGAGGAGGCTGCTTTTGCCCTCCCGGAGGCTCGAGCAAAGCCTCCAGAGCTTGGGGAGGGCGAAAAATGGGCCTCACGGAAGTTACGGAAGTCGGAAACGTCCACCCAGCAACTGGGCAGAGACCCGGTTGCTAAAAATTTTTAATCCCACCCCTGGAAACTCTAGGTTGTATAATGTTAAAGAGAAGGGAAGAGGCATCCGATCTGGGAATGGCTAATATTCCACAAAGCAGCTACCATTACGCAAAATATATTTTTTTCTGTTTTAACAGGTGTGACTCCTTTCCCCATACCTTCTCCATCCTCATTGGCCTCTATTTCTTTTCCATAAATTGAAGAAGGTGAGAGAATTTAAAAAAGGGAGGGAGCGAGAGAGGGAAGACAGAAAAGCCAGAAATCGCACTGATCCAGCTGGCAATTTAACAGAGCATATCCCACCGCATTCCAGTCTGAAGGGCCAGCCAGCTCTGTACCGAAAGAGGGAAAAAGAACACTAACAAAACTCTGAAATGGAAAAATCACAAAGGAAGTTCCAGATTGGCCACTGGGCAGCACTAATTCCAGAAAAATTAATCAATTGCTGAGCTGCAAATGCACAGCAAATTTGGCAACACATCTTCCATGTTTTCTCTCCTCTCTAATTACCTTAAAATCGCCTGATCTAAAGGCAGGAGGATGCGGGCTTAAGTCCCTCAAAACAGCCCCCTCTGCACACAACTACACACACAACTAGTTGCATCTGATCTTGGCCTGGTTCAGCCATAACAACTTTTGTGGGTGTATTTTGCTAAGAGAACATGGAACAGCAAATTGCTAGTATTTCTCCCTTTCCTTTCTTTCTTCCTTCTTTCCTTTCCTTTCCTTTCCTTTCCTTTCCTTTCCTTTCCTTTCCTTTCCTTTCCTTTCCTTTCCTTTCCTTTCCTTTCCTTTCCTTTCCTTTCCTTTCCTTTCCTTTCCTTTCCTTTCCTTTCCTTTCTCCTCTCCTCTCCTCCTCCTCTCCTCTCCTCTCCTCATCCTACCAGGACAAGAAACTTTCATTTAAGGATAGAACAAATCCTAGATCCGGGTTAACAGGGGAGCTGTGATTTCTTTTAAATTTCAGTTTGCTCAGCAAACTAGGATCAGGAAACTCTTAGAACTGATCCTGGCTTCCTCTTAGCTTAGCATGCAAGAAGGTCCAAGCAACATAGGCCAAGTCATCCTTTCATAGTTGAAGAACCATAAGCATATGAAACAGCCCCAGTTTGAAGAGAAGTGTTACTGGCCTGGGAGAACCAGTTATGATATAAAATGAAGGAAAAGTGAGAAATAAAAAGACTCAAGAAGGAAAAAAAACGTGAAATGTCATCAACAAGAAGAATATTAGGTGGATAGCTATCCTGTAACAACTGAGGGTTTTTTGAACTCTTGGAAACCTTCCCTCTTCTTTCTAGGGAAACATGATTTATTTTTCTGTTTACATTTGTTGTGTTCTACGTGTGCTCACATTGTGCAATCCAAGATTATTTTCACCTCTCCTGATGGCCTGATAAATCTCCAGAGGCACCAATGCCACTACAACAAAGCTGGAAGAATGACAAGTTCCCAACAGAGATGCCATTAACTTCCAGAAAAATCTGATTTATGGACTGACCTCTCTATAACCACTCCTTCTAAAGAAACAGAAAGGAAACCATGGAGATTTTAAAGGTACGATTAAGGGATCAGGGTGGAAATTGGACATGCAGCAAGTAGAAAGCATCTCCCTGGCTTGAACATTAAGCAGAATTAAGAAGTTAAATGACAACACGTTATTCTAGGCTCAAACATGGAAACATTTGATCCTACCTACAATTTTTTTTTTATTTTTATTTATTAAATTTTTATACCGCCCCCTCTCCCGAAGGACTCGGGGCGGTGAACAGCCAAAATTAAAAACACACAATACAAATATTAAAATACATTAAAACAAAATTAAATTATCTTAGGCTTCTCCAATTTAAAACCCCGTTATCCATAAAATTCACCAATTAATTTTTTTTTTTTTTAACCCAATGGAGGAAGGGTTGGTGGAGATGATGGAACTTGTAAAGATTAATTTAGCCATCCCAGTATCTAGATTTATGGCTGATTTATGGACTTTCTGCACGAGTCTGGAAAAAAAATGTACTTACGGTTTGTAATTTTGATGATTAGATGATGGAACTTGCAAAGATGGCTAAATCAGATTCTTTGATCACAGAAGAAAAATAATACCTACATTTATGGCTTACTTGAAACCCCTTAAAGACATTTTGCATGAAACTCAAAAAAAAAAAAGTGCACTGATGATTTGTGGTTTTGATGACTGGGGGGAAACAACACAGGGAAAAAAAGAGCTGTTTTCTTATATTCATAAACTAACAGATAACTTTATATCTGTACTTATATTTGCTGCAAAGGAAATTGCAAGCTCTTTCTTTATATTCATTTCTGCATTTGTGCCTTTTTCTTTCTCATTTCTTTCTTTATTACTTTTAGTCTTTGCTAGTTTGTTAGTTTTTATATTCTTTGAGAGGGAGGGAGGGATGGATGGATGGATGGATGGATGGATGGATGGAAGGAAGGAGGGAGGGAGGGAGGGAGGGAGGGAGGGAGGGATGAATGGATGGATGGATGGATGGATGGATGGATGAATGGATGGATGGAAAATTACAGAATGGTAGAAGAGTCAGGATTTTTCTCACGAATGCAGAATCTGGGTTTTTTTTTTTTTTCAGATCAACTGAATGTCGATCCATTGGTTGCAACAGAAACTGACCAACCAGCTTGTCATTGAAGCATGACATCCTAGGCTGAGAGTGACTGGCCCAAAGTCACCCTGCCAGCTTTCATTATCAGTATCATTATACATAAAGCTTTTAGGATAAATCTTCACGTGGAATTTACCATAGCAAAATACGAATTGCATACATTTTTAAAATCTCCCTCGTAAGAAGGAACCAAGTCAGCAGACGAAGTATTAGATTATAGAGAGGACTAACTTTTTTTTCTTTTTAATGAAAAATGCAATACCTAAATTTTGAGCATCATTTAGGGATTTTACTCCCCAAGAGTAGGTAGTGGAGGACAAATAAGTAGAGACCCTAAAACACCTTATATTTAATTTAATGGACATTGATGGACATTAAGATCATGGTTCCAATGTTTTTAATAATATCTCCCTTACTGGAAACTAAATATTATAGTCCGGTATCCAATCAATCAGAACAGAGATGGAAGGGACCTTGGAGGTTTTCTAGTCCAACCCCCTGCTTAGGCAGGAAACCCTACACCACTTCACACAAATGGTTATCCAACATCTTCTTAAAAACTTCCAGTGTTGGAGCATTCACAACTTCTGGAGACAAGTTTTTCCATTGTTAATTTCTGTCAGGAAATTTCTCCTTAGTTCTAGGTTGCTTCTCTCCTTGATTAGTTTCCACCCATTGCTTCTTGTTCTACCCTCAGGTGCTTTGGAGAATAGCTTGACTCCCTCTTCTTTGGGGCAACCCCTGAGATATTGGAACACTGCTATCATTTCACCCCTAGTCCTTCTTTTCTCCAGACTAAAGGTAACAGTAAATGTTCCCCTTGCACATATCTTCGGTATCTTCGAGACCGCCTCCTCTACCGACAGCCTCCCATCGACCTGTGCGCTCCCATAGAGAGGGCCTCCTCGGGGTGCCATCAGCCAAACAATGTAGGCTGGTGACCCCCAGAGGGAGAGCCTTCTCTGTGGGGGCACCTACCCTCTGGAATCAGCTGCCCCCAGAGATAAGGAGAATCCAAGACCTCAGTGCCTTCCGCCGTGCCCTTAAAACCTTCTTTTTCCAGCAAGCCGGGCTGGCCTAACACTTTTTAAAATGTTTTTAATTGTCTGTTATTGTTTTTAATCATGGGGCCAAATTTATATATATCTTTTTAATTGTATTTTAATGTTTGTAGTTTATGTTTTTACTTGGCTGTTCACCGCCCTGAGTCCTCAGGGAGAAGGGTGGTATACAAATTTAAAAATAAATAAATAAATAAATAAATAAATAACCCGATAACATTTCAGACAAATGGTTGTCCAATCTCATCTTAAAAACCTCCCATGATCCACATGGGAAACAACACAAAGTTTAATCCTACAGGTTGTGCCACTCCGGCTAGAATATCTTGCTGACTTCATTCTTTCTTATCTAATTTCTGCCTTTTCTAATATGAGGAAGTCTTCAAAACGAATTATATACCACTAAGACTCTGTCATGGATCATCATCATCATCTTATTTTAAGGCACATCTGGAAGGCAACCAGTGCATCCAATCCTGATGTTCTGAGCTATAATTTAAAGCTATTCTCATGCCTTTCTGACTAGCAAAACAGATTTGATATTTCTGGATCAATATTCATTTTCCTCCAGTCTCTCTCATTCTCACACATTCACAAACCAATCAAAATGATGCTCATGGTTTTCTTTGGTGTCCAAAGTAGCATCATACTTAATTCTCTGGCTGGGAAGGATGGAAAATAGACCTGCTTTCCTGAAATAGGTGCCTTCCAGATGTGCTGGGATGCAAATCCCAGAATTTGGAGTTATCTTGCCTGAAAAAACTGAGGAACTAAAGATCCAACACATGGAAAATCAACTCTCTCAGCAATGACTGCCTAATATTAACACATACATTTTGGTAAGAAGGGCACAGTAATTTAAATGTCTATGGAGATTCTCAATCAACCAGGTCATGGTTGTCCCAAAGGTGCTTTTTTCCCCCAAAAGTCAACTGGACTTTCTTGGGTTTTTTCCTTTGAAAATGTTTCACTTCTCATCCAAGAAGCTGAAAACTGAATCAATCATCCAAGAACTGAAGAAGCTTCTTAGATGAGAAGTGAAATGTTTGCAAAGTGAAACAACCCCCCGAGAAAGTCCATTGCCTTGGAAAAAGCACCTTTGGGACAGTCTTGGGATTTAAATTTCTTTCATCATTCTCTTCATCAATTTTCTGGCAGTCAAGACTCATCTTAATGCACAAAATTGGAAAGTAGAGAAAATACCTTCGGAAGAAGAAGTAATAAAAAATTTTTTAGATTGTGCAGAAATGAATAGATTAACTCTGATGATTAAGGATAGAGAAGAGTTAGAATATTTTAAAATATGGAATTATTTTTATCATTGGTTGGAAAAGAGATATAAATGACTAACTTTATAACTATGTATAAAAACGTGATGATTAGAATATTATTTTAGTTAATGATAATAGAGGATGGGAAAAATGGGGAATGTATATAGTAGAAAGTAAGAGGAACGAAACTGATATGTAAAAAGAAACGCATATCATGTGTTTGTGTTTTGTATGTTGTGTTGTGTTGTGTTGTGTTAAAACCAATAATTTTTTTTTTAAAAAAAAGAATATTATTTTAGTGATGAATTGGTATAATGGACTGGATAAGGATCAAGACAGGAGAAACTTATAGAAGAACAACTTTGGAAGATAATACCGAGATGGCATAGGGAAGGAATAACTGATGTATTAAATGTTTGTTTGTCTAAAAAATAAAAAAAAACTTTTTTTACAAAAAAAAAAAAAGACTCATCTTGGATTATAATCTCAATCTTCCTTTCTGGCTTTAAAATGAAAACGAGGGAGGAAGCTTTGTTTCAACGTTCAGAATATTCCCCTGGCTACAACACTCAGAACATAAATTGAAAAAGAAAGAATTGTTTTGTTCTGATCTTGGATCACACATCATTTTGAGCTTGGCATGTTGCCACATCCGGAGTCTCCACTGATGTTCCTAGAGACGATGCCCCAACACTTCCATCCCTGGTGATTTGCTCTCTCTGAGACAAGAGAGATTTGACTCTCAGCTTAAGAAACCAGACCTGAGGCAAGAAATGTTTGCCGAAGGCTTCAGATCGAGGAGGCAAAATGCTTTTTACAGTTTTGAAATCAAAATTCTCTTCTCCCTTGAGGGGCTATAGTCGTATCACATCCTTTCATCATTATTGCTTTATTACATTATGCTCATTCACCATAACGTCCAGTTTGATTGCTTTAGGGCAGTGGGGAAATGTAAAATTTGTTACTACTGGTTCTGTGGGTGTGGCTTGGTGGAGGGGAATGTGACTGTATGCAATACAACCTCAGCCGAAGAGGTTGTAAAAAAATGCTTTTAAAAGCCTCTGACGATCAGGTAACTCAGCTGGGATTGTCAGAGGCTTTTAAAAGCATTTTTTTTAATAACCTCTTCGGCCAAAGAGGTTGTAGAAAAAAATGCTTTTAAAAGGCTCTGACGATCCCAGCTGAACCGTGCGATCATCAGAGGCTTTTTTTTTTTAACTTTTAAAAGCATTTTTTTCGGCTGAAGAGGTTGTAGAAAAAATGCTTTTAAAAGTAAAAAAAAAAAAAAAAAGGCCTCTGATAATTGTGCGGCTCAGCTGGGCATGGGGGGCGGGGGGGCAGAGATTTTTGCTACCGGTTCTCCAAACCACCCGCCACCATCGCTACCGGATCGGGCGATCCAGTCCGAACCGGGAGCATTTCACCCCTGCTTTAGGGGTAGTCAGTCAGCTGATTACATCAAGCCTGCTGGGCTTTTAACTTGCTAAAAGGTTCCAAGGTCTGAAAGTCACCAGTATCATTTGGTTTATATATATATATATATATATCATAAAGCTGAATAGAACATTTGCAGGCAAAGCAACTGGCTTCTGTTTCCCAGTAACGTACATTTGAACCAATCAAAAAGGCATATAGAGGATGAATTTTTTTGCTTCGGTTGAATCATAGGGGAATCTCTGGCGAACATCTGAAGAGATTATTACACGCAGGCCAATTCTTACATTCCAATTCAAACAAGCCCAAAGTTCTTCGTCAGCTCAGACTTCACCCAAAGGAAGTCCAGATGTGCTGAGAATGAACTTCCTAAATTCCCAGCCGGCCTTTGAAAATTAGGGGAGCTGAAGTCCAACTTTCAGGAAGGTTACAATGCTGCTGATTTGTCCCCTACAAGTGAGGGGGTATGGTGGCCTAGCAGTGAAGATGCTGGGTTTGTTGATCAAAAGGTTGACAGTTCAAGACCCAAGCACAGCGCGACGAGGTTAGCTCCCATTCCTGCCCAAGCTACTGCCTACCTAGCAGTTCGAAAGCATGCAAACAGATCAATAGGTACCACTTCACTGGGAAGGTAACAGCATTTTGTGTGCCTTTGGCATGGAGTCATGCTGGCCACATGACCACAGAAGTGCCTTCAGACAATGCTGGTTCCTTCCCTCAACTGAAAAATGGAGATGAGCACCCAATGGACACGACCGGACAATGGAAACCTTTACCTTTCTCTACAAGTAGTCCTCGACTTATTATCATTCATGTAGTGACGTTTCTAAAGTGATGGTGGCATCAAAAAAAGAGATTTATTTTTCTTTTAAGTCTCCCACCCACTACCCCACCAAGACTGCCCATTCTGCCTCTATAGGCAGAAGGTAAGCAAGAGATTGGTGGAAATACGGGAGCAGCAGAAGGGTGAACCAAAGCTGTCACTGATCTCCATGGTACTATGAAGTTTTTAAAACAAGAATTGTGATTTGCACAGCTATCTTTCAGTGATAGCATTTTATAACCCAGCTTTGCCCTACCTGATACTCTTAGGATATCGCACATTATCACAGGATGGATAGGAGTTTAGAGGGTTGGGAGTCCAAAGTTATCTGAAGGGCATTATATTGGAGAACCTTGATTGGGCTCTCCAAGAAGTCTCACCAAAAGCTTCCTCCACCCAATTCAGATGTTGTGTGTGCCTGCATTCCTCAAACACAACACTCTTGGGTTTTTTGACATCCTGCACTGGACAGGTAGCTGAGGCTACTGCAGCCTGGCAAAAAGATCCGTGTTGTGCAGCTCCCCAAATATAAGATTCGGGAATGGCACAGCCCTCCTCTATTTCCATATGTCAAAGAAAAACTGTTTCTCTTACCTGCAGAGTTGCAAGGATGCTTCGGCTCCAACAGTAAGGAATCTGGAGAAGGTTCAACAGGGCACCAGTTGTCACGGTTAATCTAAGATAAAGGGAGAGGAGGTGACAAATTAATGGGAATCTTTCCATGCAGCCTCTCTGTATTCTCTTTTTCTGTTTTAGTTCTGTTTTTATTGTTTTGAATACTTGTAATAATTATTACGGTATATCATGATTTTAGGCCATGTTTTATTTATTTTACTGTTTTATTGGATTGTTTTCCACTTACCGTGAATTGGGTGGCCATCAACATTTGATTAATGGAATAAATTAATGAACTCTTATCTCAACTGGGTCAGACTTCACAGACTTCCAACGAATCAAGTAAATAGAATTGGGTTGTTGTTGTTGTTTTTTAACATAGCATATTAATCTTGTGTTCCAAAAAGTGATGGGGAAGCTCAGGACAAACACTGATATTTGCTTCATTTCCTTTATGCTGAATTAAAAGCAGAATCAATACGATTCCTGTTCTGTTACACATTTCATTCAGACACATTGTGTAGAAACCTAACTCTTTGGAGAGGGAGGGAGGGAGGGAGGGAAGAAGGGAGGGAGGGAGGGAGGGAGGGAGGGAGGGAGGAAGGAAAGAAGGAAGGAAGGAAGGAAGGAAGGAAGGAAGGAAGGAAGGAAGGAAGGAAGGAAGGAAGGAAGGAAGGAGAGTGAGAGGGGTAGGGAGGGGAAGAGAGGGAAATGGGGAGGGAGGAACAGATGGAGGAACAGGGAGGGAGGGAGAAAAGAAAGATGGAATTAGATAACCAACAGCCAGGTGGATGAACTGAGTTACATCAATGAGCCACGGTGGCGCAATGGTTAGCGTGCAGTACTGCAGGCTACTTCTGCTGACTGCCGGCTGCCTGCAATTTGGCAGTTCGAATCTCATCAGGCTCAAGGTTGACTCAGCCTTCCATCCTTCTGAGGTTGGTAAAATGAGGACCCAGATTGTTGGGGGCAAGAGGCTGACTTTGTAAACCGCTTAGAGAGGGCTGTAAAGCACTGTAAAGCGGTATATAAGTGCTATTACTGTTGCTATTGCTACATTGATGATGTAGGGACATATCATCCTGAAAATATGTATGTATGTCACCAAGACTCAACAATGACTTGATGGTACAGAATCAAAACACGTATACGATCTGTTCTCTCCCCCCGCCCCCCACACCCTCTCCATGTCACACTTGCAAATCACAACATCGCACCAACCTCTGGAGAAGGCAGAGCTTTTCAAAGGCCAAATGCAGCTCCAACTTGACTCACACCTGCTTGGACCGCAGAACCCTGAAGTCTTTACTATCACCTGCTATGGTTTAACCTGGAGACCAGCTACTGCTTTAGCGCTCTGCTCCAGTCTGTCCTGGCTCACCTCAGTCCATACCTCCCTGCCAAGAATCAAGTCCTTTGCGGGATTCAAACTTCTGATTACAGTTATTGCGAGTAATGACACCAAAACGGACCGGGGGTGGGGAGAAGGAAACAAGATTATTTTTAACGTTCGTTTCCTTTTTAAAACCTGGGGTTTCACATTTCCTTTAATCATGTTTTAATTTAGATTCCAGCGTGCAAAGGACATGCTTTTTTTTTCCTGTTTTGTCAAAAGCTGCATCTGCATTGCACTATGTCCCCCAATTCCAAGTTTTGACTTCCAGCACAACATGTTTCATAAACCTGGTTACAAACCTACGGGCTGCATTCGTACAATCGTCTAAACCTGCATAATCTAACAGCTTTAAACAAGCCACGGTGGCTGCATTCACATACGATGCCGAGCCACGAACCATGGCTTGCAAACCATAATAGCTGGGTTCACCTATTTGCAATAAACTGCATTATGATTTAATGCAACATATGAACTGATAGTGTGCAAACAGGACAATGGCAGTTACGGGTCCCACAGGAAGAGATCATAATAGGGAAAAGAATCATGTTCCCATCCAGTTTTACTATAAGCATATATCTTGTTCTGACAGCTCTTCAGCACCCAGGTTTCCTCCATCGTTCAGCAGCAGTTAAAGCAGACCAGAAGAGTGAATAACAGAAGAAAAGAATTGGAAGGGATCTTGGAGATCTTCTAGTCCAACCCCCTGCTCAAGCAGAAGACCCTGTACCATTCCAGACAAGTGACTGTCCAGCTTCTTCTTAAAAGCCTCCAGTGATGGAGCAACCACAACTTCTGGAGGCAAGCTGGTTAATTGTTCTCACTGTTGGGAAATTTCTCCTTAGTTCCAGGTTGCTTCTCTCCTTTATTAGTTTCCATCCATTGTTTCTTGTCCCGCCTTCAGGTGCTTTTTTTTTTTTTTAATTTGATTTATATGCCGCCCTTCTCCGGAGACTCAGGGCGGCTTACAATGAGTTAAGCAATAGCCTTCATCCTTTTGTATATTTATACAAAGTCAGCTTATTGCCCCCCACAATCTGGGTCCTCAATTTACCTACCTTAGAAAGGATGGAAGGCTGAGTCAACCTTGAGCCTGGTGAGATTGGAACCTGCAGTAATTGCAGACAGCTGGTGTTAATCACAATGCTATTAGTCTGCTGAGCCACCAGGCCCTTGAGAATAGGTTGACCCTCTCTTCTTTGTGGCAGCCTCTCAAATATTGGAACATTGCTATCATGTCACCCCCAAGTCTTTCTTATCATTAAACTAGACATGCCCAATTCCAGCAACCGTTCTGCATAAGATACTTTTAAGGCCATTTTCATGAACTAACCACTTCTGCATTACAGGCATGCTGTCCGAATTGCTTAGCCAAGACCATGTTGGCTTGATATCATGGAAGTGGGGATATAAAACTTCTGGAAGGCATCGGGTCAGTGATGCCTAGTTCCAGCATTCAAGTAAGAACATGGTCACAGTTGGGCATTGGGGGTGGGGGTAAGTAAAACAAAAATGACTTCAGATCTCTGGTTTTCAGAAGGCAGAATTTATGAACCAAGAACAACCCCAGCCAAAAGGGTTCCGGTGTGGCAACCAAAAACAGCAGAAGGGCAAAATGGAGTTAGGATCCATGACTTAGCACGATTTGAAAACGTTTTGGCAATGGTTTCGAGGAAGCTGACTAGGCAAGGAAATGGGAAAACGAACTGGGCGTCCTCCATAGGTAGAAAAGATAAGGCCAGGCCATTTCTGTCATGAACAGAGAAATGCAAACTCAATTTCAGAGGTCAAAGAAAGAAGAAAGAAAGGGCTTCAGATTCAGGAAGCCAAGACCATCTGTCCCAATTTACTTAAGAGCCTTAAGGGCCACCTCTACTAATTGCCAATGACTAACATTACATGACCATTAAAACATATATGATTTACAATCATATCTGAGCAATGCCCACCGTTCGGAAGGACGGAATTGGAAGACCTGAGGGAGTGCGGGGCACAGAATTCAGCTACAAATGCTACCTTTCCTTCCAAAGAAGGAACATTTCTCGTTCTTAGGGCTGCAGTGAAAAGCTTAAGCACCTAAGTCTAATGACAGTTAAACACTTGGAAGGGTAAGTAAGATCATAATACCAGTGGCACCGAGCACAGTGTCTTCCCACCCATGATAATAAATCAGGGTCCTGCATAACGTGGCATGATAAATCTTGCAAAATTAAACATCCCTTTCTAATATGCCTAAACTCTTTTCTCACAACAGAAATTTGAGACAGCTGGAACTGAAACGTTTAAAACACGGAAGAGAGGGGCTCTTCTTGCAAATCAGGATACTTCTCCAAGTCCAAGCTCAACTGAACAACTTCTCTCTGATCTTCTGCAAAGCCGCAGTGTGCTTTGTTTGGTTTTGTTTATTGACATGCCACCACAATACAACAACAACAAAAAAAGATGCTGAGACCCTAGAACCATGATGGCAAACCTGTGGCACACGTAGCCATATCAGTGGGCACGCCAGCTCTTTCTCACCTGGTTCCAGATCCTCTCTATGCATCTGGGGAGGGCGAAAACAGCCTTCCCCACCCCCTCAGAGGCCCACCGGGGGCCTGAAACGGCCCATTTCCCAACTCCCATTGGACAGGAAGTGACCTTTTTGCTGTCCCCAGCCTCCAGAGCCTACTGAAAACGGCCTACCTGGCCATCACGTGCCAGGAGCGGGGGGAAGGGGAGGGGGGCTGCGCGTGCATGCACAGGGCAGGGCGCATAGAATTATGGGTGTGGGCATGTGCGCAAACCTCCCCCGCCTCCCCCTTCCTAGCACGCGATGGCAAAAAGGTTAGCCATCACTGCCCTAGCAAGTGTGCAGAGAAGAGCAATGATGGTAAAGGCTGGAGGCTAAATCGTACGATGGACAGTTGAGGGAACTAGATATGTCTAGTCTATCGAAGCACCAGAGGGCAGGACAAGAAAGAAGGGTGGGCGTTTGTTACCGAGAAACTCAAACTAGAAGTAGGGAGAAATTTCCTGACAGTGAGAACAATTGGAACTGCTTGCCTCTTGGGAGTTGTGGATGCTCCATCACTGGGAAATTTTCAAAAATAGATTCTCCAACCAATTGAGGGAAATGGTATAAGGTCTCCTGCCTTGAGCAGGGGGTTGGACTGGAGGACCTCCAAGGTCCCTTCCAGCTCTATGATTCTATATTCCATGTTTTACGTATAATGCAACCGATGAACCAATCTTTGGGTTCGGCACTGCTTCCTTTCATTTAATTCCATTTGAAACTGGCTATTCCAGTTCAAAAAAGATCTAGGAAACGATGTATATAACCTCTCCCCTCGCAGCCTCCATTTTAGACTATTCCCCATTTCTCTGAGTTCATACATCCAAGCCAGACTCTTGTGAGCCATTCCGCTGGCTGCTTTCTTTCAACTGCCTCTTTCTCTGCCAGGAAAGTCAAGCTCTTAAGAGTGACAAAACATTCTCAGACTGCCACCTTACTGTTTGGTGGAGCAGCTACTAATTTTAGCTTGGAAAGCGTCCGCGTGGGGAAAGGGGGGAGAGTGGAAAAATGCCAGGGACCGTTAGCCAAGAGAGGTATCCGCCCCCACACTCCCTATTTAAAGGCACAACTAACTCCAGATTTCAATGAGGAGAAAGGAGAGGGGAGTCAAATAAAAACACAGACTGAAAACTTTGGGGCCAGGAGAGAGAGCAGGTGATATATATACATTTACATATACATACATACATACATACATACATACATACATACATATATACGGCTAAGCAATTTTCTAATTAAAATATTAGCCAAATCCAACAGCAAACTTAGCTAGTATGAGAAAACGATGCCAACTGACCAAGAAGAATGCGCGAAGCATAATATATATCCCGCCGGAACCATAAACTTTTTTTAAAAAGTATGAAATTTATCATCGTCATTGTAAGTGTTTTTGCACCAGACCTCCTATGCATAGGACCGCTAACCCTATATATATATATATATATATATATATATATATATATATATATATATATATATATATATATATATATATATATATTGCTCCTAACATTGCTCCTAGAAGCACGAAGCCGAAGACACCAGCCTGAAAATGACGAATGAGACTTCGTCGAAACGTTGCCAAGAAACCTCCAATTTTACGCGGGAGAAAACCCGAATAACCAAAGACACACACACACACACACACACACACACACACACACACATATTAAAAAAAGATATTTTAGAGACATCTAAGTAAATTTACCCACACAAACGTAGCAAATGCTTTCTTCTTTGTCTACTGAAAAATCCTACACCGAAGAAGTCCTTGGGTATCTTACAAAGAACATGCCTCTAAGTAGTAACCATGGGTAGTCTTCAGTGGTGGGTTTCAAAATTTTTTACTACTGGTTCTGTGGGTGTGGCTTGGTGGGCATGGCAGGGGAAGGATATTGTAAAATCTCCATTCCCTCCCCAATCCAGGGGAAGGTTATTGCAAAATCTCCATTCCCTCCTCACTCCAGGAGAAGGATACTGTAAAACCTCCATTCCCTCCCCAATCCAGGGGAAGATTATTGCAAAATCCCCATTTCCTCCCGATCAGCTGGGGCTCGGAAGGCAGAGAATAGATGGGGGTGGGGCCAGTCAGAATTTTTACTACTGGTTCTCCGAACTGCTCAAAATTTCCACTACCGGTTCTCCAGAACTGGTCAGAACCTGCTGAAACCCACCTCTGGTAGTCTTGTCTCAGCTATCACTCTGCTACTCTCTCTTTCAAATCCTGTCCTTGGAAAAGAGACCAATTCCTGATGAGAATCAAAGAACTCCCTTCACAAGAAAAAAAGGAAGAAAGGGGGGGAAAGACCACCCAGGATCTGATCCCCGATCACCTTAAAGGAGGGATACAAACAGAGGTGCAGCTCAGCCGAAGATACAAGTGATGCCATACCTTCAGTAGCACCACTTCTACAGCCCTCTCTTCTTTGGAAATCTCGCACAGGCTGTATCGTCTCTTGTGCCGCTCGTACATTTTGTCCGAGAAAAGGAGCAGCAGAGAAGAGCCAAGTCAACCATTCACTCCTAAGAGAGGATCAAGCGGTCCAGATAGCCTCTCCCGGATGTCTTGGCCGATGGTCCTTGTGCTTTGGAGCGATCCCACTCTGAATTGCAAGAGTCCAGCCAGCTCGCTTCCGAGGAAGAAAACAGAGCCCAGCAGCACTCCAGCTGGTTGATTTTTTTTTTTTAAAAAAAAAAAACAACCTTGGAACAGAGTGACTTGTATGGAAAGGAAGACCGGTAAGCAGGATGGAGACGCAGAAGGAGATGGGTAGCCGTGCAAAAAAGTTGTTTATTAAAAAAAACAACAACAGAACAGCAAGTCTTCCTTGAAACTTCTCCCCACTGAACGTTCTCAAGTCTCTCTCTGTCTCTCTCTCTTCTTTTTTTTTTTAAGAGAAGAAGAGACTTTGCAACCAGAAAAAGAGAAGATGGGGAGAAACAGCCAAAGCCAGGATGTCTCAAACAGGCCCCACCAAAAGAAGAAGGAAAAGAAGACGAGGCAAGTCTAGCGCTCAAAAAGTCCCAATTCCAACAAGAACTGAGTTGGCAACTCAACTCGAAAAGAAAATGCAGCTGCCAAAGGATGAGACGGAGGGAAGAAGACCATCCGGTTAAAAAAGGAAACAAAATAATAATAATAATAATAATAGTATTTTAAAAAATAAACAATAAACGGCTTGCCCAAATTGGATTTTCTAAGCTACTTCCCGAAGATGGTCGGTCTGTTCGCCCAGCCTCAAAAGTTTAGTCTTGAATCACTTTTGAAGAAAAGCCTAATGACAGGCAACTGCCAGGAGGAGATGGGGGGGGGGGGGAACGGGACACTCCCTCCCCTCTTGACCCAAGATCGGACGTCACTGTTTTGCTCACTGCCCCAGAATTCTGTGAGAGCAGAAAATTTAATTGCAATTGTGGGAATATGATTCATCTCTTTGGAGAGAGAAGAGGTGGGAGGAGGCAGGGCAGCCTTCTTCTCCTCCTACGGCCCCGATTCATTTTCTCTTCCAAAAGGGGGAGAAACCAACCGCACCAGGAAAACTGCAGTTCTCCAAAAGGGGGATGGATGGATGCTGACTCTTGCACTGATCCTGGGAAGGACAACTTTTGAATATTTTAAGGGCAAGAATTCAGGCCCAGAGCTGTCTGAAATCTGCAGCACAGCCCTCTCTGGCTCAGAGCTTCTCAAAACACAGACAGGAACGGGGTGGGGGAGGGAAAGGAAGAGGCATATTCAGGACTCAATTCTGCTTTGAGCAGAGAAAAAGAAACAAAATGCTCGATTGACTTGTGCAAAGGAGGGGAAAAAGTGATTCTCCCCCCCCTCTTTTTTTTTGTTCTTAGCCAAAGGGTTTTTTTTTTTTAAAGAGTGGACCCCTCCCCTTCTCATCTTTACCTTCGCTTTGGCCAAAAGCTCTCACTGACTGCCTCTGCTTCTCAATGGCTTATTCACATCGACCAAGGCTGGAGAACACACTGCCACACAGTTTCCTGTTTTTGAGATCATTGAGTCTTTTTCAGCCTCCGTTTCAGCCCAGGCTGATCTTTCAAGAGATGAAATCTTCCTGTAGTTCCCCTTCCCCACCCCACCCCATGTGGTTTTAACCCTGATTCTTGGTTATAAGTGAAAGAAAAGAAAAGAAAAGAAAAGAAAAGAAAAGAAAAGAAAAGAAAAGAAAAGAAAAGAAAAGAGGGAGGGAGGGAGGGAGGAATAAAGGAAGGAAGGAAGGAAAGAAGGAAGAAAGAAAGAAGGAAGGAAGGAAGGAGGAAAGGAGAGAAGAGAGGGGAAAGAGAGAGAGGAGAGGGAGGGAGGTAGAAAGATGATAGATAGATAGATAGATAGATAGATAGATAGATAGATAGATAGATATAGATATAAATAGAGATAGATAGATATAGATAGAAGATAGATAGATAGATAGATAGATGATAGATAGATAGATAGATAGATAGATAGATAGATAGATAGATAGATAGATAGAGGTAGATAGGTAGGTAAGTAGGCAGGCTGGCAAGCAGGCAGACAGGCTCGCTCTCTCCCTGAGCAGCCTAACAAATATTTCAATCTCCCTTGAGTGGTTGGTGCCATGTGAGAATAAAGGACAAAATCTGGGGAAGCGGATATAAATATCACAACTATCCAGGTAAGGGATCCAGGGAACACAAGTCACACATTTTTCTCCCTATGTACAAAAGTGGTCAATGAATCCTGGCCAACACACTTAGGTTTATTCCATTGAAGCGCTCTTATCATTATCCCTTTCCTTTAAAAAATATTCATTTCCCCCCACAGTTTCCCTTGTCTTGTGCTTCCCTGTAACATCTGCCTGGTTGCCATAATATCTCCATGGCCGGAGACACTTCCACTTGGAGACCAGCAGAAAGTCTGGAATGAGGACCGAGTGTGACAGTTGAGAAGATTCATGTAAGGCAGCAGCCCTCAACCTTTTGGGTACCAGGGACCAAGTTTGATGGAGAAAGGATGGCAAGGAAAATGTCCTTGGCATCCTTTCCGCCCTACCTGTGTGCATCTGATCGGTCACAGTGGGAAAACCAAAGCCAGATGTGATAGATCTTTGGCCTCATCCATTCCCTGAGCATTTCTGGTATTATTACGGTGGAAAAGATGGCAGAGTTTGATTAAGATGGAAAGCAAACGGAAGGATGCTCCATAATCTGATTTCAATAGGGGGTAAACGAGGGGAGGAGTGCCATCTATCATGATAAAAAATATCTTGCGAAGGTTCGAAGGCCCCATGACGTGGAGGAAACGTGTTAAAATTTTCTACATGAACTCCAAGCCCCTTAAAACCTTATAACAAGATAATTATCTAAGTTCCTCTGGACTAATTCTAGCATGCACACACACACACAAAGCGGGGGAAGGGGAGAGGGAGAGGGGGGGAGGGAGGGAGAAGGAGAGAGAGAGAGACACACTTGGAGAATAATATGCAGCATTAGATATATTAGATGCAGAGAAAGCATGATCTGCTAATTATGGTTTCCGAGTGCTGTAAAAGCCAGATGCTCTAGGCAGGCACCAAACACAAATCTGGATAATTGAGCTGAATAATTATTATTCGGAGCTGAATAATTCCGTCAGTAAGAGCTGGACCGACCAGAAAGCTTACTACGTGGGATCTTACTAGAACACATTGCTAGGACTTCACATCTTAAGCACTGAAATGTAATTTGGAGGGCTCCATTGACAAGACTTTAATCAGTGATTGACCACAATACCATACTTCTTTAAACCATAGTTTGTTGGACCCCAAAGGAGCCTGGTTAACATGCAATGCAAAGCCATAAACCATGATTTTCCAAAGCACAATCATTGGATTCCTATTATAAAATGTCTCTCCTTTAACCGAAACTTGATTACTGTAACCGCATCTGCACATTTTGGGGTAGTTTGTGGAAGTGGTTTCTCATTGCCTTATTCTGGAATTATTATTATTTTTTTAGTTCTGTCTAGCCTACAGTCTAAAGATGTCATACTGGTCACCCATCTAAGTATTGAACCGGCTACAGCAAACCAGGCTTCAGAGGTTGTTAGGGAAGCACCAGATTAGGAAATACCACGAAACTTGTGTTACCTCAAGGGATGTAGGAGAGTATTACAATAGATTGAAACCACCCCACCCACTTCTTCCCCCTTTTCCCGTGGGCAAAAGAGGGATGGAAGGGAAGACATAAGGACAGTCTTGAAAAAAAATCTGCTATTACAGCCTGACCAGTGGTGGGTTCCTCCCGGTTCGGTCCGGTTCGGCCGAGCCGGTAGCGGTGACGATATGACGTCACCGAACCGGTTCTCCCCCCGCCCTCCCACCCCACAACGTTATTCTTAACTTTTATTTGGTCCCACCCCCAATCTATTGCTGCCACCTGAGTCCCAGCTGATGACTAGAGGGAAAAAAAACTGTTTAAACTCTTGCCGCGGGGCTTCAAAGGGCCGCCCTACAGCTGATCAGTGTTAAAAGCAATGAGTCGGGTCGTAAGTGCGAGGACTGGTCGTAAGTGCGAGGACCTTCCAGAAATGACTCTGACCAGCTAGCCACACCCACCTAGTCACATGACCTCCAAGCTACACCCACAAAATAAACCACGCCCACAGAACCGGTAGTAAAAAAATTTAGAACCCACCCCTGAGTCTGACTCAAGGTCATTTTAGTTTTCCTGTGGAGTTGACCAGCTGATCTGGTTTGAAGACTCAACCCTGCTTGGCTTCTAAGAGTAGATAAAGCCATCCAAGTGTTGCCAGCTGGTGGAACACGTATATAAGCCCAAAACAGTTGTATTATGATTCAGTAAAATCTGTGGATCTATACGTGGCTAGAAAATAGAAATCAAAACAAGAAATAAGAATGTAAATTGAAATTTGATTAATTGGCATCTAAGAGTATTGAATTCTGGTAAGGATGAAATATTGACTATGCTAATAAATAGGATGTAAGTATATATAACAATTTAGTTTATAAGAATGCTCAAAATGGTTGCACAAGAGTAAGAGAATGATTAGGAAGATTGAATTCAAAAGTAAAGATAATTGTCGATGCAGAAAGTTGTGAAATATTATATGATGTTGTTATTTATGTTTTGTATTTTACTGTTTGGTGTAAGTATATGTTTTCTTTTTTTTCTTTTTTCTTTTCTTTTTCTTTTTTCATTTCTTTTTTTGTCTTTTTCTATTATGTTTTTGATTTTAAAAATGTAAAATATTTAAAATATTTAAAAAAATGAGGATCTGACAATTCCTTCTTAAGGTTATATGGAGCTATCATGTTTATTTATTAGTCATTGGCTGGGTACAACACTTCATATTCAGTCATAATGCAAATTGTTTGGTTTGGGTTTAGTAGTATTCATTCATTCATTCATTTATTTATTCATTATTCATTTATTCATTATACTTTTATACTATCCATCTACCCTAAAAAGTGATGCTGGGTGGCTTACAAATTATAAACGTAAAAACCAGTTAAAATATTAAAAGATTAAAAAAACACAGAATTAAAATATTATTAAGAACTATACTAAAGTTTAATTGTGAGAGCTAAGAACCAGATGGGATATATGAAGCCAGCTGTGATGATTTGCAACCCCCAAAGTGTATTGGGAGACATTTTCAACCTAATTTAATTTTTTACATATATAAGAGGTAGGGGATTAATTTTGCAGAATTGCTTCCCCTCTTTATAACTATAATATCAAGCCTAAACCAGTCCTCCACGACTGAGTAGCAAGATTCTCAGAGTCTTCTTTAACCAGATTTATTGAAATGGAAAAAGAAATGTAGTCACAGAAATCTTTGCCACTGGATACTTACTCTGCCACCCAATATATCTCTAAGGTTATTACAGCAGATCTTTTTTTGCTTCCAATCTTTTCTGCAGGCTCAGAATAGTCTATTAAGTCTGGTACTTTTCCTAATTCATAGGACAGGGATCTACAACCTTAAACACTCAAAGAGCCATTTGGACCCGTTTCCCACAGAAAAGAAAACACCGGGAGCCACAAAACCCTTCCCGTGCCTGACTATTTCTTGAGCCGCCACAAAACTAGCATATGTAGTTGAATTAAACATTCTGTTTTCTTCTGAAACTTTTCTTTTCTTGGATTTATCCATGGCTGGCCTACTGGGGGTTGAAAAGCTCAATAAATCGCGTGCCGGTGGGTGTCGCACATTGGCAGTTGTGACGCATATTTTGAGTGACAGGGAGCCGCAGCAGAGGGGTGAAAGAGCCACATGTGGCTCCAGAGCCACAGGTTGCTGACCCCTGTCCTAGAAGAAGAACAGGCAGAGCCTGGGGTGAAGTCAAGAGAGGAATCAGCCTGGACTCATTACATTCCCACAAATGTTCTTAGTCAAACTTCTGTTGAATTCCATTAACTCTTATCTAGTGGCAATTTCATGCTGACTAAATTTGTTTTAGAATCATTAGAATTATTAGATTCTTGTGTAAATGCATGAGCAAGAAATCATCTTAACTGGAACTTAACATATAGTCCCGATTACTTCTGTCTGAGAGTCCTGGCCTCATCTTCTTTTAAATTCAGGCCTAGTTAGAGCATTCAAAACCTAGCGTTAAGGTGAGATAAATTGAGTTTGACTCAATGTAGATGCTAAAGATTTATTCAGATTGGTTCTTGTCTTCTGCTGGGACCCCAAGGAACAAGGTCAGCCTCTTGACAAGGTCACACTTAGGGATTTCTCAGTTTTTCCAAGAGATGGCCAGGGAGAGAAAGAGTCGCTGAAGGAATGGAAACATTTAGAAATATTAAAAGAGAAGAGTTTACATGTATGCAGAAATGACTCAGTCATGATGCAAGAGTGGGGATAGATGAGTATAGCCCTAGATTATACAACAAACTGCATTTTAGTCCGATATATTAACCAAAGCTTATCATAGCCTAACAATTCCTTTCAGAGAAGTTGCTTTTAGTATATGTTACTGAATGAGTATCATCTTCCTGCTTTCAGTGCTTACAAAGATCTCATTGGTCCTCTTTGGTTCATGATGCTATATCCCTGCAACACGGGTAGAGCTTTCCAGAAAAGGATGGGGTTTGTGAGGCATGTGGGACGTGGTGGCTCAGTGACTAAGACACTGAGCTTGTCGATTGAAAGGTCGGCAGTTCAGCGGTTTGAATCCCTAGTGCCGCATAATGGGGTGAGCTCCCATTACTTGACCCAGCTTCTGCCAACCTAGCAGTTTGAAAGCTCGTAAAAAATGCAAGCCTGGCCTGAGAAGGTAAGGGGATGGAGTAGCAGCCAGGGCAGAGACAGAAAGTTACAGAGAGAGTGGGAGAGAGAGAGACATAGAGAGATAGAGAGAGAGGGAGGGAGGGAAGAGAGATATGTCAAAAGGATTTTGTGGTTCCTGGTGTTTTTTAACAACTGGTTCTCTGCCCTAATGACCAGCTGGGTAGGTGTGGCTAGGGGAGGTCATGTGACTGGTGGAAGTGAGTGACATCGAGTTGGTCATGCCCCACCCAGGTTTTGTGGCTCCCTGTGTTTTCTTTTCTGTGGGAAATGGATCCAAATGGCTCTTTGAGTATTTAAGGTTGCAGACCCCTGGTATAAAGCAACAATCTGTGCTGAAGTGCCATTGAATTGAGCTTTTGTATTCAATAGGAAGCCCTGGTGGTGCAGTGGTGAGAATGCAGTATTGCAGGCTAACTCTGCCAACTGCCAGCAGTTCGATCCTGACTGTCAGACAGTTGTTTATGAAGAAGGTGACTGAAGGTGGTGACTGAGCCACGGTGGCGCAGGGGTTAGAATGTGGTACTGCAGGCTCCTTCTGCTGACTGCCAGCTGACTGCAATTTGGCAGATTGAATCTCACCAAACTCAAGTTTGACTCAGCCTTCCATCCTTACGAGGTTGGCAAAATGAGGACTCAAGATTGTTGCGGGCAATATGCTTACTCTGTAAACTGCTTAGAAAGGGTTGTAAAAGCAACTGTGAAGTGGTATATAAGTCTAAGTGCTATTGCTATAGGGAGCCTACTAAATCCTCCTGTTGACTTCAACCAAAACTCTTGGAGATCTAGAGGTGACGGCACTACAGTGTGCTTCTCAGGAGGCATTGTACTTCTGAACAAGGAATACAGTATGTTTTCTCAGAAGCTACAAACTGTACTGGATATGCATCGAGACCTTTTCCATCAGCATGGTCTGAGGTTTTGCCCACAGCGGGACATGCCAAATTCCAAGCAACCCAACTTTCCAAACCACCTCTCCAAATTCCACCTCAGTTCTCCCGCTGTGCCTAAATACTCAAACTGAGGGACCCAGGGAGATATGCATTTAAATCAGAACACCTTTGGTTGAGTTCTGTATTTGCTTTCGTTTTTCAGGGGTTCAGCTAAACATCTTCACCATTAACAGCTGCCGCCTCAGCTTGTTCTGGGCAGGCCGCAGTTTTCTCATGCTGTAAACAGTTGTGGTGAAAAATAGCCAAATTGGTTACACACACAATTCAACCCACTCTGTTTTGCTCAGAATTATATGGAGTCTCTAAATCTATCATATATAGGTGGCCTTTTTCAGACAAATTCTTTTTCAACTCTGGGGCAAGGAAGATACGGCTCAGACCTTGTCTTGCTCAGGAAGATAAATCTATCTCAGCATCTACTTCTGTCCTACTATCGCAGCACCATTGAGAGTGTCCTGACATACCGCATTCTTGCATGGTATAGGAGCACGCATGCTTTCGGCACACAACAAGAAAAAGGCTAGCCATCACTGCTCTAGGACAAGTGAAGAGTCAAAACAATATCTATAAAGGAGAATATTTGTAGCTCAGGGTTGAAATGAAGGACCCTCGGTGCTCTCTGAGGTAATTTTTTTTTTTTTTTAAATTTGATTTATATGCCGCCCTTCTCCGGAGACTCAGGGCGGCTTACAATGCGGTAAGCAATAGCCTTCATCCTTTTGTATATTTATACAAAGTCAGCTTATTGCCCCCACAACTGGGTCCTCAAGTTGTTTTCTTGTGGACGTTTCATGACCCAAATTAGGTAACCTCATCAGTGCTAGACAGAGGAAGGGTCAAGAGGAACATTTTGTATCTGTTTTGAAGAAGCTGTATTTCGTCGATTTGTTTGTGTCCATTTCCGTGGACCTGCTCCGTTACATTAAGCCACGATTTGTTTAATCACATGTGTAGGAGTGAAGAAACCGCAATTCTCAGCCCAGCATTATTTTGGGGACTCGGCAATGCTCAAAAATTGCTGGAGGACCTTTGGTGGAAGATGGGACTTCTTGTTCTTCTTTTTTTTTTTCAGAGAAACCTGGGGATACGAAGGACTCCAAAAAAACCCGACATCAACATCGCCTGCCGAAGAGATGCTTCCAAACTGCTTCATTAAAAACATCTGGAAGAACTGTGTGCTTTCCAGAGCTTTTGGTGATGTGAACCAGCTATTCATTTCCAAACCAAAGTCTGGGGCTGCAGATTTTTAAGGCACACCCCTCCCCCTGATTTTCTTTTTTTTTTCCACCCAAACTGTGCTGTGGCTGTTCCATCCCTGCCCTCCCCCCCTCCTCCTTGCCTTCTCCTTCCACTCGCTGACCTTTTTTTTTTAACGACAAGGAAATCGTAAAGTCGCGCAGAAAACAGAGAGCCCCTTTGATATCTGTTTCGCATTAGGCTAGCCACATTGTTATGAAAGCTTGAAAAATGATGCAATCTGGAGAAATACTGTGGCACTCTCATGGCCAGAGCTGCGCAGCGGCTCAAGACAGCAAACAGATTCGTGAAGAAAAAGGCAGGGCAGCTTGAAAACTGGCTAAGCTTTTCCAACCATAATCCAATTTGAAATCAGGAGATATGCTCGGAGCTATTAGCCCCCACCGGCCCAGAGTTAGAATCCTCTTTTAGTAAACAAGGCCCCATGATCAAGTCATGGTTTATTGACTAGGCCACCACCACCTGAGCAAACACAACACACACAAAGATACAATTAGGACCATTGCATTTTGCATAACCCAGCTGGAAGAGAACCGGAAGGACAGCAGGCCTCTCTCTGGTCCTCCAGTCCCAACACATTTGCAACTCATAGCAAATTTGAAAGAAGGAAACTCTCACTGTTGGGTCAACAGGGAGATCTGCATCAGCTACCAGGGCAAGCAAACCACAAGGATCTTGTAACGATGTTAAAGCATCACTTCAGAGAAATCTCATTTGTGATTTTCACGTGGGTACCCTAAGAGCTGCCAGGAGAAGGGAACAGCTAAGGAACAAGGGTCGACTCAGGAGTAAAGCCACAGGTGGACGGTGAATGGCCCCTCCCATAGGGAATAAAGAGGAGCGAAAGGGGAGGGGAGTTTGCAGGAAACAATTAGTTCGCTTAATTGGTTCGTGACTCTCAGAGACTTCTTGCCAAGTTTTGAAGATAGGTCTGTGTCACTGAAGACAGAGGAATTCACATATTCATAGTCAGTTGTATTCATGCCGGCTTTAGCAAACTTTAGGACTAAAAGCTAAGCGACCCATGTTGAGAATGGGTTGAGAATGAGGCAGAAGATTCTACAAATGACCCCTGTGGCTGTCCCCAATTTAAGGTAAGGGTCCCTGTCCAGTCGTGTCCAACTCTAGGAGGGGCAGTACTCATCTCCATTACTTAGCTGAGAGAGTCAGTGTTGTCCGAAGACTTTTCTATGGCCATGTGGCCAGCATGACCATACACTGAGGTGCATGGAATGCTGTATACTGCATACTGATCTGTATCCTGCACGAGTCAAAAAGAGGGCTGTGAAAATATCTACAGACCCCTCACATCCTGGACATAAACTGTTTCAACTCCTAACCTCAAAACGACGCTATAGGGCACTGCACACCAGAACAACTAGACACAAGGACAGTTTTTCTCCAAATGCCATCACTCTGCTTAACAACTAATTTCCACAACACTGTCAAGTAATTTACTAAGACTGTATTACTATTATTCTTCTCTTCCTTACTAGTATCTATCTCTTCCCACTTATGACTATAACCATGTTGCTTGTATCTTTAAAAGATACAAGTCTTTAAAAACAATTGTATTGTTTTTATTTGTTTCCTAGTACGATTTGATAGCTTATTAGTAACCTTGACTATTATTAAGTATTGTATCTTTTTATCCTTGATGAATGTATTTTATTTTCCTTATGTACACGGAGAGTATATACACCTAAAACAAATTCCTTGTGTGTCCAATAACACTTGGTCACTAAAGAATTATATTCTATTCTATTACCTTCCCACCGAAGTGGTACCTATTTATCTACTCGCATTTGCATGCTTTCGAACTGCTAGGTGGGCAGGAACTGAACTAAGTAATGGGAGCTCATCCCGTCGCGCAGCACTCGGGTCTCGAACCCGGGCTGTCAGTTTTCCAACTGACAAGCTCAGCATCTTTAACCACTGAGCCATCATGTCTCCCTCATCCCCAACTTAGCACTCTTAACTGTCATGCTGGCTATGGATGGCAGGCGCTCCAATCTCACAGATGGGGAACAGGAGGCTAGTAAAAGCTGACCTAGGCAATAGCTAGTAGACTGAACCATAAATCAATATAAGGTAACATGCTCTTCTCTTCACAGTTTCCACTTGTCCATTAAATAGAGTTCAGGGGCATGCTTTTCTGTTAAGAACAAGATGGCTACTGATGCAATGTAGATGCCATCTAGTGGCAGATACTATTCATTCACAGAACAAAGTAGACTCGAGATTTTTCATTCAGAATAGAGCTCTTCTAATCCAATCCTCTGCTCAAGCAGGAGAACCTATACCATTTCAGACAAGTGGTTGTCCAGCCTCTTCTTAAAAGCCTCCAGTGATGGAGCACCCACAATTTCTAAAGGCAAGCTGTTCCACTGGTTGATTGTCCTCACTGTTAGGAAGTTAATTCCAGGTTGCTTCTCTCCTTCATTAGTTTCAATCCATTGTTTCTTGTCCTGCTCTCTGGTGCTTTGGAAAATAAGTTGACTCCTCAAATAGTGGAATACGGCTATCATGCCATCCCTACTACTTATTTTCTCTTGACTAACCATACCTAAATCTTGCATCCCTTCTTCATATGTTTAAGTCTCCAGGCCTTTAACCATCTTAGTTGTTCTTCTTGCTAACCCAGTCATTTTGTTCGACCCTTCCCTATCTTGGCAACCTCCAAATAAGTGGGCAAAGCCTCAGAATTCTCTGTAATGGCCATTCCTGACTGGGGGAATTCTGGGTTCACATATCAGGGAGGTAACCAAGGTACCATATTGATTGGCTCGAATCAAGCTCTCTAGCTGTCCTTTCCTCCTACCCCCAGAACAGAAGTGGGTTTCAGCAGGTTCTGACCAGTTCTGGAGAACCGGTAGTAGAAATTCTGAGTAGTTTGAAGAACCGGTAGCAAAAATTCTAACTGGCCCTGCCCCCATCTATTCTCTGCCTTCCAAGTCCCATGTCACTGTGTTTTTGTATTTACCAGATGAGCTCTTATTTTTGAACTCTAAGACTTACCGTAGCTTGCCAAGTTCTTATCTTTAAGCTAACTGCGCATGTCTACATTCCTTCACTTTTTTTCTTCTAACTTTCTTTGTTCTCCTGCCAGGAGAGGTCCGGCCAGAAGAGGTGGCCGGCAGGAACATTGCCAAGATGTAACTAATTAGATTAGTGAGATGTTTTATTTTCTTTATAACAAATAAATGAGTTTTTCTTAGAAAACATATCTTCGGGTTTATTTTCTTAAGTATACTTCAAGGAAAAGCCTCGATTCATCCTCTAAATCAAGGTGCGATTACCCAAAAGCAGAATGGGATTAATTGACACCCTGACACCCCAGCTGATTGGGAGGAAATGGGGATTTTGCAGTAACCTTCCCCTGGATTGGGGAGGGAATGGAGATTTTACAGTATCCTTCCCCTGGAGTGGGGTGGGAATGAGATTTTACAGTATCCTTCCCCTGCTATGCCCACCAAGCCACGCCCACCAAGCATGCCATGCCCACCAAGCCACACCCACAGAACCGGTAGTAAAAAAAAATTGAAATCTACCACTGCCCCAGAACTAACCTGACTATGAGGGTTTGTTCTGTTTCTCAGGGGCTGTGCTTTCCTAAGCACTCAACAACTTTAAATGAAGAGATTAAACACACCACAGAAATTTCTTGGAAAAGAAATTTGTTGGAGAGAGTACTAAAGATACGTATGAAGAACTAACTGATTGGAAGTTTTTGCAACTTTGGACGATTCGTAAAATGTTTAATTCCTTTCTCCTCTTCTTGTCTACGTATTCATCACTTTTTATTCCAAGGAGTTTTTTTCCCCTAAATAATTCCCGTTGGATTGCCTGTTCAAATTTTGAAGGGGGAAATGAAATACCGTATTTTTCAGAGTATAAGACGCACCTTTCCCCTCCCCCCTAAAAGAGGGTAAAAATTTGGGTGCGCCTTATACACTGAATGTAGCCCCACCCAGCCTCTGAAATGGAGGCTTCAGAGGCTGAAAAAAGCCTCTGAAACCTCCATTTGAGAGGCTGAAAAAAAAGCCTCTGAAACCTCCGTTTGAGAGGCTGAAAAAAAAGCCTCTGAAACCTCCGTTTGAGAGGCTGAAAAAAGCCTCTTAAAGGGAGATTTGAGAGGCTGGGGAAAAAAGCAAGTCGCAGAGCTCACAATCAACAAACCTGTTGCTAAAGTTCACCTCCAGTAACAGCTGATTTGGGGTATTCCAGGAAGCCGATCCACCCCTAATCAGCTTTTTTCTTATTTCCCTCCCCAAAAACTAAGATGCATCTTATTAAGGTGACCAACTTTTTTACAATGAGAAGGAGGACACATGCATGTGTGCCGTGTTGTGTTTCGGTAAGAAGTAAACAAAGCCACTTGTGCGCGGTGCACTCTCTCAAAACAATTCTCCTGGGCGGAGCGCATGAGTCTCATAATCGCATCTCGCCGCACTGTACCGAGCCTTGACGAATCGTCATGTCAAATACAAATACCTCATATCACACGCAACGGATCAGATCGGCATCGATCGAATACGGAGATTTACAGATTAGTCTTCAAATATCGAAAAGGAGGACATGTAGGAGGACACTTTTCGAGAGAGGACAGAACTTACAAAAGAGGGACTGTCCTCCCTAAAGGAGGACGATTGGTCTTATAGTCCGAAAAATACGGTAATGGTGGCAATAATAATCAAAACAATAACAACGTGATTCTTCTCATCCTGAACAGGCTAAAATCGAAGCGGAGCAATTAGAAATAAAAGCCTGTAAAAGCACCAAGCAGGATTTTTTTTTTTTTTTTTTGCAGTCAAAAACTTTGCTTCATTGCTAATGAAAAAGGACAAAAGGCGATGAAGACACTAACTTGTTTGCCTTTTCAAAAGACAGAGCAAGAAGCTTTTGGGGAAGGCCAAAGCTCCCCTGGACTCCATCCATAATTGGAATGGGGCTGCGATTAAAGCAAAGAAATTCTTCTACCATACAAAGCACATCAATAATGACAAAACTAATTGGCCCTTTTTAGTTCTGCTTGTTTGCAAGAGGCAACTGGATGGCAAAACTAAAGACCAAAACACCTCAAGGAGGAAATATTAAAGCAGTAGCAGAGTTTTAAAGATTGCTGCACTTTAGAAAACTGATAGAAATAAAGACCAAACCAGCAGGACACAACTCAGTTCAATTAGATTTTTTTAAAAATATCCTTCCTACTTTTCTTGACCATCCAAAACTCCAATGGATAGGCCCTATCACACACCACTTCTAAAACATATCCTCAAAATCTTTTCCATGGTTAAACACCTTCAAAGAATGACATGTTGGAGAGCTTGGAACACGACCAGAAATTCAGCAACACTATTTTGATAAACTAGTTTCAAAGGCAGGAAAAGGAGACAGCCTCATTTCAGAGCAAAGGAAGAATAAAAAGGTAAAGGTTCCACTCGCACGTATGTGCTAGTTGTTCCTGACTCTAGAGGGCGGTGCTCATCTCCATTTCAAAGCCGAAGAGCCAACGCTGTCCGAAGACGTCTCCGTGGTCATGTGGCCGGCATGACTCAATGCCAAAGGCGCACGGAACGCTGTTACCTTCCCACCAAAGGTGGTCCCTATTTTTCAACTTGCATTTTTTACCTGCTTTCGAACTGCTAGGTTGGCAGAAGCTGGGATAAGTAACGGGAGCTCACCCCGTTATGCGGCACTAGGGATTCGAACCGCTGAACTGCCGACCTTTCGATCAACAAGCTCAGCGTCTTAGCCACTAAGAGTAGCACTCTCCAAAATCTCCAACATTGACTAGCAGAAATTTTTCACGATTTCAAGTTGGAACTGTTGAACCCTACCTGATCTTTCGTGATGGAAGATCCCAGAAGGTATAATTAGAGACAGTACCTTGTACAGGTGTAGCTTAAGATATGCCCAACCTTGAACTTGGCCTCCAACTCAACCAAAAGAGACAGTGGGGTCTCAAAGTCATTGTAAGAAAGCTTTCCAGATAACCAACAGAAAACTGATTATGGTGAAATCAACAAGCTTAGAATAAAAATATTTGGAAGGTAGAGTCAGAGAATCAGAGGTGATTCCAGAGCAAAGCATGAACAAGTCATTCTTTCTATTTAAGGACTGGTTAATTGGTTGGTGGGCAATCCACTTCTCATCTCCACTTCCGTATGAGGCCAATTATTCAGGATCAATCTTGGATGTTTCTGAAGTAGGTACCAAACACTGCCAAAGGAGTGCTTCAAAACATTAAATTAAAAAAAATATATATTAATGAATCCCATATGAGGATAGTGACATTATTGCCTGGTTTCCTAAGAGGATCAAGTTCTCCTAAAGAAAGTTATTTTGGGCAGATGCTTCAGCGGGAAATCCATCAAAAGATCTAAGCAACTAGAGATAGATGACTGACAACCCACAAGTTTGCTGAAGCCACCAAAGCAATTTCACCCGGTCCTGGTTTTTTTTTTTTTTTCTTCTCAAGACTTTTTATAAGAAATTTATCCCGCTTTTATAAGTACAAGATCTGGTATAGACATAGTTTTCAATAGGTTGTTTCAATGAGTTTGTAATTTAATATACTTTGGTTTTATTCAGTGTTGGTGTCAGCACTTCAAGCTGCATTTACTCTAGTGCTGACATAAGAAGGAGAAGTGGAAGCGTCTGAAAAGGGACGTTTGACTTTTCACCTACTTATTTTCCCTGGAGATAATATCCCCTAGGAGATAGGATGGGAGGGGGGAAATTCCTTTGAGCTGGAGCGGTAGATTAGGGGTAGAATGACTTGGAAGATGGCCAATGAGTGCAGGGGAGTGGGAAACGGAAAGGGTGGGTTTTGGGTCTGGAAGTCAGTGTTGGCTTCGATGGAGTCGGATTTTAGAATGTCGTGCTTAATAAATAAGAGTTTTCCTTCAAAGACTTTGTTTGAAATGCAATTTATTTGAGACAACCTCGAAACCTGCAGATGGTTTGTTGGGCATTTATTGGTGTAAACCATTACTAGTCTTTAAGATTCAGCAGTATATGTATTTAATCAACAAACAAATACATCAGAAGGCACAAAAGAATTGCATACTGTAGGGCCGCCTTTTGCAATTTGTTGTGGCTTCTAGATGAATTGGGACAATCCAGATATGAAAGGTCAACATGCTGGATGAGCATTTGGGGAACTGTCCAACAGGGGACCAGGTTGAAGAACATTGTTCCAAGACATTCGTACTTGAACCTCAGGGTAGGGTAGGGTACGGTAGGATAAGATAGAGTAGAGTAGGGTAGGGTAGGGTAGGGTAGGGTAGGGTAGGGTAGGGTAGGGTAGGGTAGAGTAGAATAGAATAGAATAGAATAGAATAGAATAGAATAGAATAGAATAGAATAGAATAGAATAGAATAGAACAGAACAGAACAGAACAGAACAGAACAGAACAGAACAGAACAGAACAGAACAGAACAGAACAGAACAGAACAGAATCTGGAAGGGACTTTGGAAGTCTTGCATGCGTGGCAGAGACCCAAAGACTAGTTGGCCGGCGGGAGGTGTGTGCGCATGCACGGTGCAACTGAACTGGGGCAACGGCTCGTGTGCCATCAGAGAGGGCACTGTGTGCCACCTCTGGCACACATGCCATAGGTTTGCCATCACTGGACTAGACCTGCCCTTTTATATCCAGTGAAGTTAGTCATAGGTAAAAGACACAGGACAGCAGTATGAATAACGTATAACTTGAATAACCTAGCTGCCAAACGGAAAGTCTTTGCTTCCTAATTTTTGCATTATTCTAATTGCATTAATAAAATAAGCATTAAGTTAAAAGATTATTTAGAAGTACGCTTGGTGTTAGACTTCACTCATTTTTACTATCCTACCATCAGGGATCTACGATCACATTACATTTCCTTTTTGGCATAATGAGAAATCTACTGATCAAGAGGGATGTCTTATTTTCAGATAAACTTGAATTCTGCTATCATGTGTATTTCTAGAAATATTAAGGGAAGCAGCAGCAGATGGCAGCACCGTCTTCAATTCCCTACCTAGACTTTCTTTTTTTAAAAGACTCTGGCTGAAAAAAAGAGTCTGTTCCATTACCAGTATCACTCTTTGTTTGCTTAAAAAAAAATAAACAGAAGAAGGTCTTCTCACATAGAAGTCCTACAAAGGTCTCCCCAGTAAAAACATGGTTCTCTTTGGACATGTTGAGCCTACTTAATTAGGAGCTAATTAACTTTTTCGGGAAGTTCACACATTATCATAAATTCAATGTATAGGTTGGATTTGTTTCTTTACTTACAATATTTGCAAATTGCCCAATCATCTGAAGTCAAGAGCCAGCGCTGTCCGAAGAAGACGTCTCCATGGTCATGTGGCTGGCATGACTCAACGCCAAAGGCGCACAGAACGCTGTTGCCTTCCCACCAAAGGTGGCCCTATTTTTCTACTTGCATTTTTTATGTGCTTTCAAGCTGCTAGGTTGGCAGAAGCTGGGACAAGTAAAGGGAACTCACCCCATTACACTGCACTAGGGATTCGAACCGCTGAACAGCCGACCTTTCAATCGACAAGCTCAGCGTCTTAGCCGCTGAGCCACCATGTCTCTCCTTATCATGTATATCTTGTATAGATCATGCCAAATCATAATGGTCTTCTTTTTAACAAAGTAGCCAGTTAGTTGACTATGGAAATTCCATAATATTTCTTGAGCTCAGCAAATCATTCAACAAAAGTATGGGATTTTAGTAAAGAAGCTTGCAAAATGTGGGCTGGACAGTGCCATTAGAGAGCATGTCAATGATTCCACAACAAAACGGAAAGAAGTGTCAAATAGTGTACCAATGTGACTTATTCTATGCCCTATGTTGTTTGACATATTTATTAATAATTTGAATGAGGAGATCAGAAAATATCAAATTTATGGTTTACTTAGTATAGGAGGATAACACAGAGGACAATATTAAAAAGATCTTGAATTTTAAGAGGGACAAATGGAATGGGAAAGTTCGATTCATTTAACCATCATGTCACTACTGTAACAACTGCATTGATTCACTTAATAACTGTGGCAAGAAAGGTTGTAAGATGGGACAAAAATTTACTTAACAAATGTTTCACTTAGCCACAGAAATTTTAGGCTCAGTTGTGGTTGTAAGTTGAGGACTACCTATATTATGAACCATTCTGGGTGTGCATTTCAGAAAAAAAACACTAGAACATGTACAGAAACTGTTTAGGTTGGCAGAAGCTGGGACAAGGAACGGGAGCTCACCCCGTTTCGCGGCACTAGGGATTCGAACCACTGAACTTCCGACCTTTCGATCGACAAGCGCAGCATCTTAGCCAACTGAGCCACCGCATCCCTGTCCTCTTTCTTTACTGCTTCTCTTTTCCTCATCTTAATCATTAGTTTCTCTTAGCTTTTGTCTTTCTTCTTTAAAGAATAATAATTAATAGAAGTTTTGTTAATGAAGGGGGGGGGAAAGACATTCATAAGACGGTTCTCCTCCTGAACTATAGGCCAACCGCCAAATTCTCAGCAACAGTCATGGTGACTAGGAAATTCTCAAGAGTTGAAGGACAGGCAGTCAAACTGCAGGCGGCAACAACGGAGGAGAGGAAGGCAGGGAGTGGGTTGCTTTGAAAGAGGAAAGAAGTGACTAAACCTTCCCGGATGACAGTAACAAGTCCCAGCTGTCTACATTCATCAACCCTGCATGTCAGATAATCATCACTCTGAAAAACCAGAGAGACTCCAGGGTGCCAGGCATCCCATTAAAATCAGAGGAGGAGAAACATCTATCCCTACCCTTCCTCACTGACATTATCTGTTGTTGTTAGTTGCGAAGTTGTGTCCGACCCATCGCGACCCCATGGACAACGTTCCTCCAGGCCTTCCTGTCCTCTACCATCCTCTGGAGTCCATTTAAGCTCACGCCGACTGCTTCAGTGACTCCATCCAGCCACCTTGTTCTCTGCCGTCCCCTTCTTCTTTTGCCCTCAATCTTTCCCAGCATTGGGCTCTTCTCCAGTGAATCCTTCCTTCACATTAGGTGGCCAAAGTATTTGAGTTTCATCTTCAGGATCTGGCCTTCTAAAGAGCAGTCAGGGTTGATCTCCTCTAGGACTTGATGGCCTTGCAGTCCAAGGGACTCACAGAGTCTTCTCCAGCCCCAGAGTTCAAAGGCCTCAATTTTTTGGCACTCAGCCTTCCTTATGGTCCAACTTTCACAACCATACATTGCAACTGGGAAAACCATAGCCTTAACTATACACACTTTTGACATTATCTGGTACCACTAAACACACACACACACACACAAAATTCACATCCCAGCAAGGACTGGTGTCTACCTTTGCAACTCGGCAGATGCTCAGAAGACCACAAAGAAAAAAGAGATGAGCCAGATTCAAATATGATAGAAATTATCCAGGGAGGAGCTTAAGGAGCTGTTGGAAGCGCTAGAGAGCAAGAATACTCCAGCTATATTGGACTACAACTCCTAACCTCCCCATCAAACGGTACAGGTAGTCCTCGATTTATGACCACAATTGAGCCCGGCATTTCTGTTGCTAAGTGAGACAGTTGTTAAGTGAGTTTTGTCCCTGTTTTACAACCTTTCTTGTCATGGTATTAAGTGAATCCGGCTTCCCCCGTTGATTTTGTCCGTCAGAAGGTTGCAAAGGGTGATCACATGATCCTGGGATGCTGCAACCTTCATCAATACATGCCAGTTGCCAAGAATCTGAATTCTGATCATGTTGACGATGGGAATCCTGCAACGGTCGTAATGGTGGAAAACAGTCCTAACTCACTTTTTTTTAAGTGCCGTTGTAACTTTGGTCACTAAATGAATTCTAAATTGAGAACTGTCTGTATTCTGCTCATGGGGAGTTGAAACCCAACGTACCTGAGAGCACCGGGCTATTTATTCCAGCAATCCCACCTCAGTTTAGCTTGCTCTACATGATCAAGGCAAGAAAGAGGAGGAGAGGGAAGGGCAAGGGAGGGAAGGCAAAGGAAGGGGAGGGCAAGGGAGGGAAGGGAAGGGCAAGGGAGGGAAGGGCAAGGGAGGGCAAGGGAGGGGAGGGGGAGGGGATGGCAAGGAAGGGAAGGGGTGGACAAGGAAGGGGAGGGGAGGGGAAGGGTGGGAAGGCAAGGGGAGGGGAGGGCAAGGGAGGGGAGGGCAAGGGAGGGCAGGCGAGGGGAGGGGAAGGAAAGGGAGGGAAGGGCAAGGAAGGGAACTGGTGGACAAGGAAGGGAAGGGGAGGGGAGAGCAAGAGAGGGAAGACAAGGGAGAGAAAGGAAGGGGAGGGGAGGGCAAGGGATGGAAGAGAGGGGAGGGGAGGGAAGGGGAGGGCAAGGGAGGGAAGGGAAAACTTCATGCATATAGCTTCCCTTCTTGTGCACCAATGGCTTGGAAAGAAAGGCAAAATAAACATGAAATAACGGAGAGGCAGCCCAGACCAAGAGCCTGGTGACATCTCTGGAGGAAAAGCCCTGATGTTAAACAGGCCAGTGCCAGGTTCTTGGAGCTCATTAGCCTGCCTGTCTCCTATCTTCTGGGTGAGAACAGTCACTCTCGGAAACGGCTGGGGCAATGGCACATATTCCCCCGATAGGCTTTGTAAGTGCAGGAAGGTCAAAAGGACAGTTCCTCTGAACATCATGAGAGGGATGCTTGCATCCATTTATTTTCCTACGTGACCTGCCTCTTTTAAACGTTCCGACCTAACGGGCAGTAGAGCCTGCCAAATAACGTGCCAACAAACCAAACTTTTCTTGTGGAAAAAAAAAGCTTCTGGGCTTTTCAGTTTCCTTCTTGCACAGTGAATTTTACAACTGATCCTTTGAGAAAAGGCACTTTTCTTTTTTCTTTTTGTGAGCTACAGAGGTGGATGATACATGAAAAAGCATCCCGAACAGCGGTTAGTTTCACTTTTTGTTACCGCCAGTTCACCGCGCACGCATCTTTTGTGTATGCGCCTTCCGTGCATGCACCTGGCCTCAAAAACATGCCTAAATAAGACAGCATAGAGCCGGGAAAGGGTGGAGGTGGGGCCACCCACCATTTCCCCTACTGGTTTGCCCGAACCGGTCTGAACCGGCTGAATACCACCTCTGATCCCGAAAGCTCATTGTGTAAACCTTTTCTCCATTTACCTCCACCAGAACTTTACTTAAAGAGTTGTTACATAAATATTTTGTTTCGGAAAAATCTCACCCAGGATATTGGCATCCCTGTGCCTTGTAACCACGATGCCCAGTCAGTTAGCTTTTATTCCTGGTTTGTGACTGTGGCTTACCTGTGGTTTCCCCGAAAATAAGACCGTCTTATATTTTTTTCTGAACCTCGAAATAAGCTCTTGGCCTTATTTTTGGGGAGGTCTTATTATTTTGGGGCGTGTGGAACAAGATGGGGCTCCTCTTGCCATCTTACCTGATTTCCAGCTCTGCGTTTAAATATTTTCGGGGAGGGCTTATATTCCGGGGGGGAGGCTTATTTTAGCGCATGCGCTCAAAAGCCCGATTGGGCTTATTATCAGGGGATGTCTTATTTTCGGGGAAACAGGGTATTAAGAAAGAAACCAGCCAGAGTTCAATGAAAATGAGGTAGGGTTTTAGAAGGCATACATTGAGGGTGAAGGTATCATCCACACCTAGAAAGGGGGTGAATCCCAAGATCTATATACATACAGATAGTCCTCGACTTACAATCATTTAGGGACCGTTTGAAGTTACTTTTAAAAAGTGACTTATGACCAGTTTTCACACTTACGACCATTGCATGGTCACGTGATCAAAATTTGGATGCTTCAGCCTCCAAATACATCAGAAGGCACAAAAGAATTGCATACTGATGTGGCACAGTGGTTAGAGTGCAGTACTGCAGGTTACTTCTGCTGACTGCCTGCTGCAATTCACCAGTTCAAATCTCACCAGGCTCAAGGTTGACTCAGCCTCCCATCCTTCTGAAGTGGGTAAAATGACTGCAGTCATTCGCATAATGACTATGGCCCTAAAGATCATAAAATGGGGCAAAACTCACTTAACTGCCTTGCTTAACAATGCAAATTTTGGGCTCCATTGTGGTTATATCCTTCTATATTAAACCATCTATGAGACATTAGATATACTTATTGGCAGGGACATCCTAGACTCAGTGAGTCTATCAAAATGTACACAGTTGGCTTTCCTGCCTTTGGGTCCCTTTCTGGTTTTATCAAATTGAGGGGGGATGACAGGTGCTCCTCCACATGTCACTCCACCGTTCAGTTGCCCCAAAATGAGGAACTGATGTAGCAAGGCTAATGTGAGATTCAAGACAGAATATCAGGATGATTGACCATCCAGTAGCTTCACTGAGCATTGAAATGGAGTCAGCTATGAATGAGTTGGGCAGCTGTATGGTTGGGCTGTAGATAGATAGATAGATAGATAGATAGATAGATAGATAGATAGATAGATAGATAGATAGACAGACAGACAGACAGACAGACAGACAGACAGACAGACAGACAGACAGACAAGATAGACAGACAAGACAGACAAAGATTACAGAGATGATAGGTAGATGGATGGATGGATGGATGGATGGATGGATGGATGGATGGATGGATTGATAAATGAGAGAGAGAGAGAGAGAGAGAAAAGAAACAGAGACAGACAGACAGACAAGATAGACAGACAAGATAGACAAGATAGAGATTACAGAGATGATAGATGGATGAATGGATGGATTGATAGTTGAGAGAGAGAAAAGAGACAGAGAAATAGATAGATAGATGATGGATGGATGGATGGATGGATGGATGGATGGATGGATGGACGGACGGATGGATAGATGAGAGAGAGAGAGAGAAAAGAAACAGAGACAGAGACAGAGACAGACAGACAAACAGATAGAGGTAGGTAGGTAGGTAGGTATTTTTACCCAACATTGCTTGGGAAATCTCCTTTTTAAGTCAAGCTTTTTTTCCCCCGTTTTGTTCTTGCCTTCATATGCAGCAACCTTATCCAAAAGGAAAAAAAATATTTTCCTTCCAGATTACATAATGCGGTCATCTGTTTTGGTAATGTCCAGGGCTTTTGAGCCCTTCTCCTCCCACCCAAGGCAACTGTCCATATTGATAAGTCAGCATTTGTTCTTTGAGGTCAATCCCACATTTCCCTCCCTGCATTTAAGGAGAAAGCTAACTGCCACTTTGAAGCGGAGCAGAAGCAGCACTTCATCTCATGCAATGGAACAGATTCAGTGGCAGGGAACAGGATTTAAGGGATTCTGAAGCATGCTTCGGTTTTTCCAAACAGGTTTTTGCATCTAGCAGCAATAATATCAAACACAAAACTGGCCTATTTGATACAGTGCTACATTTCCTGCTCAATAGATGCTTAGTTCTATATTTATCACTTTCTATGCTTCATCAGAACGGAGCTTTGATTTATTATTTAACCCCAAAGTAGTATTGCTAGGCCTAATGTCAAGCACAAGAAATCAGGAGGGACTCCAAGCAGTTCAAATGAATATATAGATTTAACCAAAGGTGAAATCCAATTTTTTTTACTACCGGTTCTGTGGGCGTGGCTTGGTGGGCATGGCAGGGGAAGGATACTGCAAAATCTCCATTCCCTCCCCACTCCTGGGGGAAGGATATTGCAAAAACTCCATTCCCTCCCCACTCCTGGGGGAAGGATATTGCAAAAACTCCATTCCTACCCAGCCAGAGGTAGCATTTTCTGGTTCTCCAAACCGCTCAAAAATTTCCGCTACCAGTTCTCCACAACCTGTCAGAACCTGCTGGATTTCACCCCTGGATTTAACCCAAGCTTAAAGCTCTCTACAAGAATCTGAACTACTCACGGTCAAAGAAAATTGCTGGCAGATAAGAGTCAACAGAATTCAAGATGGGCTACACTCAGATCTATTGTGTGTACAATGGAACTCGAGACTGATGATGCCTTTGGACCCTCTCTCTGGGGCTCAGCCTGGTCATCTCCTACATCCAGTCAATAGATACAGAATTAAGCAGTCGGGATGGCAAAGCCTCCCTCTTGGGCATGGCCAACACTCCAGAGAGAGTCAGAACCAAATGTCCATCAAAGACAACAAGACCCCCCTCTCAAATCACACCGCAATAATCTTGCCTGAGTATCTCCAAAGCATCAGTGATCTACTGAATATACCCGAGTTACCTCTCAATGCATTCTTCTTATATCGGAGAAGTATGCTGAACGTACTTACAGTCTACTTCATTCAAAATAAAACACACAAACACATTATTTATTTGCTTAGCTACCACTGTCACACATAAAGAGTGAGAACAACAGATTTTTATTTTTTTTAAAATTTGATTTATATGCCGCCCTTCTCCGGAGACTCAGGGCGGCTTACAATGCACTAAGCAATAGCCTTCATCCTTTTGTATATTTTTATACAAAGTCAGCTTATTGCCCCCACAATCTGGGTCCTCAATTTACCTACCTTAGAAACGATGGAAGGCTGAGTCAACCTTGAGCCTTGGCGAGATTCGAACCTGCAGTAATTGCAGGCAGCTGGTCTAAATAACCAGCTTAATAACAGGGTGCCTTAGACCACTGTACTACCACCCAAATTTGCCACCCAAATAACAAAATATAAATTAAGAAATCATGAAAACCCATGATTACTGGGACTGAACTGGCCTAGGTTAACATACTGTACATCTCAAAGAACCTTTAGAGTAGATGTTCCATCAGGAAACGAATTAAGATGGGAGGAAAAAACAGGTGCTAATAACAGATGCACTACATTGAAAAATTCACAATGGTCTGAAAAAACCGCGTATTCATAGAACATAGAATAACAGAATAACAGAGTTGGAAAAGACTTGGAGGTTTTCTATAGTCCAACCTCCTGCTCAAGGCTGGAGTCTCAGACTATCCCAATCAAAGGGTGGTCCAGGCTGTTTTTGAAAACCTCTAACTAAAGAATCAAAAATATCAGCTGCCCTAATACTCCCGTTTCTTCCCAGAATAGCCTTCTCTATTGTATGAAGGATCCTATCAGAGAAAAGATGGGATTGTAGATGTGAGGAACATTAAACAATGCCTGAAACTTTGTCGAGCTATTCTAGTTGGCTGGCTTAACATATTTTTTTTAACATATTTTTTAAATATTTTTAATTGGTTTATTATTTTAAATTGGGGCCAAATTAATATATATCCTTTTAATTGTTTTTAATGTTTGTATTGTATGTTTTTATCTGGCTGTACACCGCCCTGAGTCCCTCGGGAGAAGGTGCGGTATATAAATTCGAAATAAAATAAAAAAATAAAAATAGTTACCATAATGTCATCTTTCCGGTATTATGCCCTGAGAACTGAGATGCTTTTCTGGACTTATGACATCATCCCTTCCTTAGAGCTTCTGGTACATCCTAATCCTAAACCTAATCCCAAGGCCAGCTACTCTGTCATTTTGGATTATTATTATTATTATTATTATTATTATTATTATTATTATTATTATTATTATTATTATTATGGCTAAGAATTGTGGTTGGAGTTGCTTAAAATGCACCTCCTAGTAGTAGATGTGTATCTTGTGGATCCATTTCCAGAAGAAGGGGCACAAACCACGGGAAGGCAGGTTTTCCAAAAGTATCTCTTTCTCTCAGCTTAGATGGACTTTAAGTGTGAGAGCCTTGGTAGTACAGTCGTCTAAGGCACCCTGTTATTAAGCTGGTTATTAAGACCAGCTGCCTGCAATTACTGCAGGTTCGAATCTCGCCAAGGCTCAAGGTTGACTCAGCCTTCCATCCTTTCTAAGGTAGGTAAATTGAGGACCCAGTTTGTGGGGGCAATAAGCTGACTTTGTATAAAATATACAAAAGGATGAAGGCTATTGCTGAGCACATTGTAAGCCGCCCTAAGTCTCCGGAGAAGGGCGGCATATAAATCAAATTAAAAAAAAAAAAAGTGTTGAGTTTCTGAGCATTACCAATGCATCTTGGGTTGATCCATATCCCTCCCCTGCAAAACAGCCCTTTCTTAGCTCTACTAAGAGGCCATTCCTTGCAAACAGAGAGAAGAACAAGGCTTTTCGTTGTCCTTTTCATCCCTAATGGCCATTTCCCCCTGAAGCTTATGTTGCCCTTTCTTGGCTGGCTGAAAGTATCAACTGTGCTATGCAGAAGGCGTCAAGGGCCACCAATAGAAGGGAAGAAGATAGACGAGGTAAATACGGGAAGTTAGTTAAGGAAGAAGCATCTTTTTCACATCCATAAATTGACTTTTGCTTTCCTCTTTTGAAAAAATTAAATTTAACTCCTTCACCCCAAATCATCGCTGTTGTGGTTGTCATTAGTTGGACCACCACATGCATGTTCTGGTCCAGAGCAGAGCCCAGAAGAAAGAAGGCAAGAGAGAACCTTTTCCTTGCTCAACAAACAAACAAATCTGAAATGGCCAGATTTGTTCATTCAAAGATGCTTTAAAGATAGATAGATAGATAGATAGATAGATAGATAGATAGATAGATGATAATATAGATAAATAGATATATAAAAATATATGATAGAGATAGATAGATGATTAGATAGATGATTAGATAGATAATAGATGATATATAGATGATTAGATAATGATTGGATAGATGATAGATAAAGGTAGATGGATAGATAGATAGATGATAATATAGATAAATAGATATATAAAAATATACGATAGAGATAGATAGATGATTAGATAGATGATTAGATAGATAGATGATATATAGATGATTAGATAATGATTAGATAGACGATAAATGATTAGATAATGATTAGATGATAGATAAAGATAGATGGATAGATAGATAGATAGATGATAATATAAATAGATATATAAAAATATATGATAGAGATAGATGATTAGATAGATGATTAGATAGATAATAGATGATATATAGATGATTAGATAATGATTAGATAGATGATAGATAAAGATAGATGGATGGATGGATAGATAGATAGATAGATAGATAGATAGATAGATAGATAGCCAGATTTATTCATTCAAAGATGCTTTAAACCTTTGCATCCTAGACTATCCCAAAAAGACAGCTGCCCTTTTTCCTGTACAGTGTTCTGTTTCTTTAGGACCGGGCACGTATTTTTACAGGCATATCAGATCTCACATATCCATCATGCCAAACACCTGCAAATAGGACCGGGTGATGTATATTTTTGTTTCCCAGCAGAACTGATAAGAACATATAAACACGGAGGCATGGTTGAGTGTGTGTGAGTGTTTGTTTATTTCTTTATGGAATCCTTTGTGCTCTCCGAGCTTGTTTATTTGTTTGCAGACGCTTCATTACCCAACTAGGTTACATCATCAGTGCTAGTGATCAGTGCTAGCATTGATATTACCTAATTGGTGCTCCTGAAACCATTTTCAGGGAGCCTCCAATTTACCAGCCTGTCTAAAACACTGCACCTCCCAATTCTAGGTTAAAGATGCAGGATCAAAAGAAATCATGATGAGGTGATAGGAGGTTCTGCAAAACTAGATCTGTTCTTCAATTCCAAGTTATCCATTGGAGACATCAAGACGGTTTCAACCCCAAACTCACAACAAGATCTAAACCTTGAATCAAAGTAATCAAGTCAGATTTCAACTGAAAGCAGAATGTTTCTGTCTCCGCCATTGCTTCTTAATCATCTCACCAGGGAATGATCAGATTTGACACATACTATGTATATATATCTCTATCTCTCTCTATTTCACACTATGTATATCTATATCTTTATCTATCTATATATCTATATCTCTCTATTTCACACTATGTATATGCGTATGTGTATGTAGAATAGAAGAATAAGAAGAGAATAGACTAACAGAGTTGGAAGGGACCTTGGAGATCTTCTAGTCCAACCCCCAGCTCAGGCAGGAAGCCCTACACCACTTCAGACAAATGTATATGTATCAAATCATATTTATTTAAGGGCTGTCTCAAATACCTCAAGCACATTTCTGCAGTCTTTCAATGCGATTAATGAAGTGTAATCTGCTTATTGGTTATTTAACTTCTCTTCTCTCTTCCACACTGAGCAACAGGAAATTGTGGTCACTGGTCCTGCAGCAAACTTTCCATTCGCCTTGACATTCCTGATGCCATACCAGAAAAGATCAGTTTAAAAGGAAAATTTGAAGAAGGGGGGGGGGAAATAAGACTGGCCCGCACAGTCATTTCCACCGGTCTCTCTCACGCACAAAACCTCAAGAAGTTGATCCTGATTCATTCTAGCTAGACCACTTGATGTGCAAGGGTAGCCGTCTCCTCCTTTTTCTCTTGCAAGCAAACAAACCAGCTGTCCAATGAAAATCCTTAAGAGTCCTTACTTGCTAGAAGCCGTCTGTTTTGTGAAAAGGGAGCAATTACTAAGACCTAACATAAAACCACCAATCAAAGTTTATTCATCTGGAACTTTCTGGCAGGCAGCCGGTCTTTCTGCTCAAGGCAAACGCTCAAAGATTAGTCACCCAAATATCTATAACAGATCAAGAGGCATGCTGAGTGAGCCTACAACGCCTTTTAATTCTCTAATCTTCTAATAAAAAAGGGAGATGTTTCAAGGAAAATACACATTTGATTATCAGAGGGCTAGTTAGATAACCGATTTATTACCACAGCAGATGATAGCATCTAGTGGATATGGAATTATCCTCCAAAGCTGAGAAGTCCTTTGGTGGTAAAACCCCTAGTTCAGTGGTGAAATCCAATTTTTTTTTACTACCGGTTCTGTGGGCGTGGCTTGGTAGGTGTGGTGTGGCTTGGTGGGCGTGGCAGGGGAAGGATCCTGCAAAATCTCCATTCCCACCCCACTCTGGGTCTAGCCAGAGATGGTATTTGCCGGTTCTCCGAACTACTCAAAATTTCCGCTGCCGGTTCTCCAAACTGCTCAAAATTTCCGCTACCGGTTCTCCAGAACCTGTCAGAACCTGCTGGATTTCACCCCTGTCCTAGTTGTAGACTAAATCTGACACACAAAAACACATCCCGGAAGAAGGTAATGGTAAAATATTCTATATTGTTACCAAAGAACCCCTACAGGAATGTATCCGTTAAGTCACCAAGAATCAATCATAACCTAAGGAAGGAACTGATACCTATCTAATCTACATGAATGCAATGGTTTGGAGATTGATCAAATCTTCAGTTTGACACCCAAGGCAGGCTGGAATTTAGCGAGTAGCAAAAAATCACACCTCTAGTCCACCACTTCAATCCCTTAATCTGCAGTAGGAGAAAAGATTTCATAATATCCATCTCCTAGGACTGTCATTTATACCCCAACAAGGGTAACACATGAAAAGCATTTGAAAGGTTATATAGAAAGCTGTCTATTTTACTGTAACAATCTCCTCCAAGAACCGGGGAATAGTCTGGTTTATTCTTAATAGAATTTAAGTCACACAGTATGCTTAACTATGGCTTCTGTAAACATGTCACAACTAGGATTGGCTGTGTTCATACAATATCATCAGGGCCGAGGTGGCGCAGTGGTTAGAGTATAGTACTGCAGGCTACTTCAGCTGACTGCTAGCTGCAGTTCAGCAGATCGAATCTCACCAGGCTCAAGGTTGACTCAGCCTCCCATCCTTCCGAGGTGGGTAAAATGAGGACCCAAATTGTTGGAGGCAATATGCTAACTCTGTAAACCGCTTAAAGAGGGCTGTAAAGCACTATGAAGTGGTATATAAGTCTAAGTGCTATTGCTATTGCTATCATTGTTTAACGACCCCATAATCCCTTGCCGGGTGGAGTCTGGGCAACTGAATGGAGCTAGCAGAGTGTTTACTGGCCGGATGCCTTTCCTGATGCCAATGCAGAGATTTGTTCAGCAGATATATTCTCATTGTGCTCAGAGAGAGAAATATCTGTCTCTACCTAGGATCGAACTCACAGCCTCCCGATTGTGAGGCGAGAACTCCACCTCTAGGCCACCGCACCACTCCTGTATTCATACAATATGATGAATCAAAACCAAACCAACCATGCTATGGCTTTGCATGATGTGGGAAGACCACCAGACTGCCCGACGAACAAAAAGAGGGAGGATCAAATGTGCACTCTGCCATTAAATTAAACCGGTGATGTCCCCTCCTCTCTTTGCTCCTTGCTCACCCAAAATTGTTGTGAATCGTGATTTACATGAAAGAATAAATACCATTTGCAAAACAAAAAACAAAAAAACCCTGAAATCTGTTGCTCCTAACACTAGCAATTACAACCTTACATTCAAGACAAAGAAAGCAAACTCACATTCAATTGCCTAATTAACTTTCAAGAGAAACCGGAATTTCTGTGCACCATTTTTTGAAACGTTCCTTCAGCCTTCCTTCCTGGAAATCAGGTAAGACGGCAAGAGGAGCCCCATTTTGCTCCACGCGCCCCAAAATAATAAGACCTCCCTGAAAATAAGGTCAAGCGCTTATTTCGGGGTTCAAAAAAATATAAGACAGGGTCTTATTTTCGGGGAAACACGGTAGGAGAAGAAGATGGGGATGCTGGTTAGGAATCAATAATCCAATCCAGACAGAGGATATCAAGTTGAATTTAAAAACAAAACCCTGCTATACTGCAGCTTCATAAATGCTCAATAGCACTATATTTGCATATTAGTCATAAAGCAAAACGAAAGAGTAGACCGAACAGCTGCTTCTACAGCTAGCAGCAAACCTGATGGGCGGCCTCTCGTCCTTTATTGCAAGTCTCCCCTCCTCCCCACCCTCGAGTAATTTTCTGACACACAACACGTAATCCAATTTATGGAAACCATTGCCACGAGATGCGATTACTGTGGTTGGTTTTTCTAAAAATTATCTTTGTTAAAAATACATGAAAGGTTGGACGTGACTAATAACCACAACCTGTAGAGAGAAATGCACCAAAAAAAAAAAAAAAAAAATCTTCTCTGTATGCAGACACTACATTTGAGAGCAATATTAGCCAGGGTCAAAAGCAACAGCAGGCGCAGGATTATGGGACCTGAAATCCAGCATAGATGGAAAGGCACCACGCTCGACTCATAAACAACTCACTTTTTAAAGCAACATGGGCTTTTGACCTAAGAGATTAGCTGAGCAATAATATGCATCCTCTAAGAAAAACCCAAATTACAGAACTAACCTACTTCTTGGTAAACTAGAAAAAAAAGCGGGATAGATAGCATCACCATCAGATAGATTTGTAACTGGCTGGCAAACAATACTCAACGAGTAGTCCTCAATGGTACTACATCTACATGGAGGGAAGTAAGCAGTGGGGTACCACAAGGTTCCGCCTTAGGCCCAATATTCTTCAATATTTTCATAAATGACTTAGATGAGGGAATAGAAGGGGAATTTACCAAATTTGTGGATGATACGAAGCTGGCAGGAGTGGCCAACCCCTAGATTAGTGATGGTGAACCTTTTTGCAGTCATGTGCCAAAAGCGGGGGTAGTGGGTGGGATTGCACGCGCGCGTGCCCACACGCATAATTCAATGCGCCCCGTCCCCCCACGCATGTGCGTGTGACACCCCCCCGCTCCCCCCTGCTTTTGGCATGCGATGGCACGGTGAGCCCAGTAGGCCCATTTTTTTGCCCTCCCCAGGCTCCAGAGCCTTTCTAGGAGCCTGGGGAGGGCGAAAACAGCCTTCCCCCCGGAGGCCCTCCAAAGGCCTGGAAACAGCCTGTTTTCCGACTTCCGGTGGGCCCGGAAGGCCCGAAAATCAGTTGGCCAGCGCGCGCATGTGCGCTGGACTGAGGTAGGGCAATGCTCACGTGCCCACAGATATGGCTCTGTGTGCCACCTGTGGCACCTGTGCCATAGGTTCGCCATCATGGCCCAAATGATAGGGTGTTGTACTAAATGACCTACAACTCTGTTAATCTGTAATCAGATCCGGGAGGGGAAAAGCTTGCTCTGCTTCTCTACATCATTGCAAAATCTCAGTTCCTTAAACCTTGCACTTTAATTATGATCAGTGCCCTCCAGGTCCTCCCCACCCCCCCCCACCCCCAAAAAGCTAGGTCAATGAACTCCCCAACTGAAAATGAAAAGGCTAAGCAACATATCCCAACTGACCGCTATTGCTGATCTAGAAAAAGTTTGCCTACCCTTGCTTTCAAAGGAGTTCAATTCTCTCAGATTTGCTCTCATGGCTTATTGTGATGCAACGAGCCAAAAGAAGAGCACGTTGGGGTCATTGAAACACAAATTTCTTCATTCTCAAAACATACGAGAACTGTACAGAGTTCTTCATGTGACTTGGGAGGCATCTGACGTGCTTCAAGCAAAGTGGGTGGATAGGGAAAACGTCTCATCCAACATCAATGTAAAAAGCAGATCAAAGCCACCTGCTGCTGAAGCTAAAAAGACCAGAGTAAAAAGACCAACTGGGAGCTCTACTGTAAGTATTTATTTAAAACATTTTCCGTTCTGCCCTTTGGTTTGATATTTCAAAGTCTACTTATAATTAGTCACAAAACACAACCAACTGCCGCTAATAGCAAAGTATCAAGGACACTTTGAAAAGCAAGAAGCTTTGAGGGTACCCATCCCATCAGCTACTTCTCTGAAGACTCTTGCAATAAAATAACGCACATCAATTTGTCCATAAAAGACACCATTAAAAGAAGACACAAGCCCTAAGCACCTCATCATGTGGAAAGCTAAATGTACGTTTCCAGTGGGCCTCACTACTGGCTATGTTCTATATCAGTGTTTCTCAACCTTGGAAGCTTGAAGATGGGTGGACTTCAACTCCCAGAATCCCCCAGCCAGCGCTGTTGGCTGGGGGATTCTGGGAGTTGAAGTCCACCCATCTTCAAGCTACCAAGGTTGAGAAACACTGCTCTATATATTCCACACTACTATCTCCATACAGGCATTGACCAGCCCAGAAGAAGAGTTGACTTCCTTCAAGGGAAGCATGGAACCAATAGCAGAAGACACAAAACTCTCACTGAGAACAGCCGGTTAAAATAGTAGACCAACTATTCCATCCATCAAAAACAGGTGTGAGCACTAAGGCCAGTTTCCTGCCGACGTCTTTGCCTGCACTGAAGGCTTCTTCCTTCCGCCATCCTTCTCATTTCAGATGCCTAAAACAACACTACTAGTCCACCACTTTCCAAATCAGCAACTGTAGGAACTCTTATCCTTCAAAATGTCCAGAGGGACAACTAGGAGTTAACTGTGGCTAATGCTCAAAGATCCTTGATGCTAGGTGACCCAGATCCCAGCAAATGGACTCATGTCAATCGTGCTACACCAGAACCAGTCAAGCCATCCAGAGGCACCTCAAACTGCAAGATGGACAACAAATAAATGTAACAACAACAACTCAGACTTAACAATTGTCAGTAAGAAAGACAAAAATGTCTGGATAGTGGATGTGGCAGTGCCTGGAGACAGCAGAATAGAAGAGAAAGCACAGGTGAGGATAACACAATACAAACACCTGCAAATAGAAATAGAACGACTGTGGCAAAGGGAAGGAAGGGTAATAGGCGCCTTGGGTGCAATCCCAAAACAACTGGAGCACCATTTGAACACCATCAGAACACTGCATCCAGTTTTGGTCACCACACTATAAAAAAGATGTTGAGACTCTAGAAAAAGTGCAGAGAAGAGCAACAAAGATGATTAGGGGACTGGAGACTAAAACATATGAAGAATGGTTGTGGGAACTGGGCATGGCTAGTCTAGTGAAGAGAAGGACCAGGGGAAACAGGATAGCAGTCTTCCAATACTTGAGGGGCTATCACAGAGAGGAAGGGGTCAAGCTATTTTCCAAGGGACCTGAAGGCCAGATAAGGAATAATGGATGGAAACTGATCAAGGAGAGATTCAATCTAGAAATAAGGAGAAATTTTCTGACAGTGAAAATAATCAACCCATGGAACAGCTTGCCTTTGGAAATTGTGGGAGCTTCATCATTGGAGGCTTTCAAGGGGAGATTGCACTGCCATTTGTCAGCGATGCTGTAGGCTCTCCTGAATGGGCAGGTGGTTGGATTAGATGACCTACAAGGTCCCTTCCAACTCTGTTAACCTATCTAACTCACTGGCATTGACAAATTCTCCATCAGTCAATTGCAAAAAACCAGCTGTACTCGGAACAGCTTCCATCCTGCGACGATATCTGTAACACAATCAAAACATCTGCCTATCCCAGGTCCTTGGAAAAGAGGTAGGCAAAAATGCCAAACCCAGTCTGAACATCTGGCTGACGACCATAACAACAACAATTTGCTAAAATTGCTTATTAAGATATTTAAGATGCTTAAAATCTTTCAAGCCAATGTGGGATAATGTTCCCAAATGATAAAGGTTTATTCATTCATTCGTCCAATTTCAAGATTTTCTGTCTTCATTCACAGAGCTGGTTGGAAAACAGTCATTCGCTCATTCATTGATGTTTAACTCAGTTCTCGAAGTTGTCAAGAAAGAGAGAGAGGGTCTTCCATGTGACGACACTCATCCTCAAGTAAAAAGACAGTCCTTCTTCCTTCAAACCAATTGCACAAAAGTCCCAAACCATGAATTAACCAGCTCAAACTATCTTCTGGTCATCACGCTACTGAAAGGAACTCCGGGCACACAAAGAGATGGTTCAGAATGCAAAAATTTCAGAAAATAAAACCAACAGAGAATTTTAAAAAGGAAGAGCTGCTTCCTCGTGATTAAAGACCAAAAATAAATAAATAAAAATAAATAGAAGGAAATTAGTTTTGCGAGCGGTCATGTGCCTTTTTGTTCCTCAATCAATGGCTGAAGCTCAGTGATGGAAAATGGGGAAAAAAACCCCAAAACCTTACCGTTCCTTCAGAAGTAACGTTCTCAGCTAGATCCGTCAGAAAATCCATTTCTTCTTCAATTTTCATTTCCAGAGAGTCTGCAGGGGAAAAAAGAGAGAGAAAGAAATTCATGTGTCTTTTAATAATTGTTCCAGTGCATCAGTGTTAAAACAGCATAGATAGTGGTCCCTTCCTTTTCTGCCTACCCACACAGGTTTCCTTTTAGCTCATTCTGTAATTTCCCAATTCTTCCTATCCAGGGGTGGGCTTCAAAAATTTTAGCAAGGGGTTCTCTGCCTGGTTGCTGGGTGGGCGTGGCCTAGTCGGTCTCCTGAACCACAGCGGGAAGGGAACATTTTTGCCCTCCCCAGGCTCCAGAGGCTTTTCTTGAGCCTCCGGGTGGGTGAAAATGGCCTCCCCAGGCTCCGGAGTCCCTCTGGAGGCTGGAAATAGGCCCATTTCTGGACTTTCCAAACTTCCAGTAGGCCCATTTTTCACCCTCACCAAGCCTCTGTGCATGCCCTGCACTTATCTGCATCCAAAACGGGCCGTGTGGGGACTCCTGGGAGGGGAGAGGCAAGGTGGGGATCAGGCCCAACCTGGCCCTGATCCCTGCATATTGCCTTGCAATTCCTGTCCAAGCTGAGATGTTTGGTTCATTTGATGTCATTCTGAAACATCTCTGCTTTTCTCAACCAAAGAGGACAACACCAAAAAGGGACAGAAACAGAGAGACAGAAACTAGCCATTTCAAACTGGAATTGAGAAGGCAGGGGTGGAAAGGATTGATTGAGTTGCTTCTCTCACACCACCTTTAAACCTGGTTGGTGTTTCTAAGGAGTAGATATTTCAGGCGATTTCAAAACTTGGATTGCTTTTTTTTTTTACTAGCCAAAGCTTTCTGATTCAATAAGATGGATTGTCTCATTGTAGGAAGGTGGGCTCTAAATCTACTGTATTGGAAAAAAACAGGAAACACTGATTTCTTTTCTAGTTTTCACTGAGAATTAGATTTGTTTAACAGGGAAACATGAAGCTCAAATACTTTGGCCACCTAATGAGATGGAAGGACTCACTGGAGAAGAGCCTAATGCTGGAAAAGACTGAGGGTAAAAGAAGAAGGGGACGAGAGAGAACAAGGTGGCTGGATGGAGTCACTGAAGCAGTCGGCGTGAGCTTAAATGGACTCCAGAGGATGGTAGAGGACAGGAAGGCCTGGAGAAACATGGTCCATGGAGTCGCAATGGGCCGGACACGACTTCGCAACTAACAACAACAACAACAGGGACACAGAAAGAAACTAGACTTCTTGGAAAGCTGAATATCAGAACTTCTTTAAAGACCAAAGGGATATTAAGAAGGGGAAATTAAGCCACAGGAAAGCTGCAGTTCATGCTTGCAGGTAAATCCATGCTATCAGACAAAGTTTTGGGTAATAGGGTCAATGGCACTCTGCGTAACTGAAGGCTCCACAAGAGATTCTGCTCACAGAAAGCAAACACTTTCCTTTCTTAGTCTTTTTTTCCTGATAATGCTAACTGTGTTAAGAAGAACATTGATAACAGCATTAAAATGCTTTGCCATTTCATACAGATTTGGCCAACTAATTAACCCTGAGCCACTGGCATTTCTGCTGCACATGAACACAATTTTTAAGATGCCACTCATAGGCAAAGAGCTGATTGCAGAAAATGTAGCGAGGAAATAATATCCTCGCAACCTCTGAAAAACCAAAATGAGGAACATGCTCGGTGGGACTCCCAACTCATATCAGCTTCAACCAGTACAAAGCAGCCAATCGCAGCCACGTGGCATCTTCTGATGTAAGGAATGAGTATTACATATCTAAGAGAACTGGTGCCAATTACACTGGTCCACAAGGATCAATGGTCACATCCACACAAAATGGGGCAGGCTCTTCCAAAGTGGCATCTTCCAGACGTGTTGGGAATGCAACTCCCAGAATACTCCAGCCAGCTTCGTCTTGCTGGGCATTTGGGAAACAGCAGCACCAACACATCTGGAGGGCACCAAGTTGGGTGGAGTTGGACAAATCAATAATATCAGGCCAGATGATCTTCTGGTCTGGCAGTTGTCATGTGTTTACAATCTCATTTCTAAGGAAACCAAACTACAGACGTTTTTGTAGAGATGAAGAGTTTTTCCAGTTTCCATTTATCATGTGATACTTCAGCAAATAGTAACTTCGCTAGTGATTTGGTAACATTGGTAACATTAATATCTGTGAGCTGCTGAACCATCGTCTGCAAAGCAACTCAAAAAAGGTCTCATCAACTCCCTAAGATTTAGAAAACATTAAACAACTAGTAAAGAGGGGGCTAGATTTGGGGCCTTAATAAGCAAAACCAATTTAAATTTCGAACAAACGTCTAGGAGTTTGGAACAAGCAGGCACTTCATTTCTGTCTTGTATTTCTGTCGTGTAGCGAAGGGGTGGGGTGGGGGATTTGCAAAGGGAAGCTACTTTAGATGATCCAGAGCAACATTTTTGGTAGCTCTCAATGGCATCATCATCAACAACAACAACGGTTGTGGGGGGAAAAGAGAGAATGAGAAGGGATTTGAGAATCGAGGGTGGGGGGGGGGAAGGAATGAGTTTGTAAGCCTTTGTGTTTGTTTTTGGTGCAAGAGTGGCTACGTCTCCTCAGAGTCACAGGGGAAAGCAGCATGCCTTGGCAAGAAAGAACAAGCTTAGCTTGAGCTCAGAACAAACAATGCATGCCTGGCACAAGACAGACCGCAAGCGAACGAAAAAGTCGTGGGTTGGATTTGACATCCCAGAGGGAGAGAAGGGGAGATGATACACTGGGCAATTCAAGGCAGCCCCCTCCCTCGCTTATTTTCCATTTCACGCATGTCTTTCTTGCCGAGTCACCTACGGTGAACAGACACACACATACACACACAGTTTCAGAATATTTTTTTTCTCACTCCCACCTTGAGGTCTCCGCATACACACACCTTTCTCAGTTGGCTCCTGATGCTCCCCACAGGTTCTCTGGCCCCCCGAGTCCATTTCTACTACCTAGATCACATGTGGACAGAAAACCCTCGCGTTTGCTGTGTTCCGGGCACGGTGGAGACTCCCGTTTAATCCTGTTTCTCCAGTTGCTCTGGAGCTTTCCTGAACTACGCAGTCTCAGCATCGTGGCTGGCAGCAGGTGCAAAGCAGGAAGTGCGCCTTAATTACAGGTGCCCATTCCCAGCCCCTCCCCCGCACCTTCGGTTTTAGCCTTCCCCACATATTCAGCGCAAAGCAGTTTTGAGGCCAAAGCTGCTTCCAGCAAACAGCACCTACTACACGTCCCACTACACATCTACTTTCAAGGCACTCTTGCTCTACGAAATCCAACAGCAAGACTTTGCCAACAGGCCAGCCTTTCTTTTTCTTTCTTTCTTTCTTTCTTTCTTTCTTTCTTTCTTTCTCTCTTTCTTTCTTTCTTTCTCTCTCTCTCTCATACACACACACACATATATATATATATACACATACACCATGTTTCCCCCAAAATAAGACCCTGTCTTATATTTTTTTGAACCCTGAAATAAACACTTGGCCTTATTGTCATGCACTCAAAAGCCCGATTGGGCTTATTATCAGGGGATGTCTTATTTTATATATATTTCTATTAATTACATTTCTTAGTGCTTAATAAACATCGTGTTGTCTGGGTATTTAATTTGCTTAGCAATACAGATTCCATTCTTACTCTCCACCCCTTTTTTCCAAGCACTGGTAAAATACGTTCCATGCTTGATAATATTTTCTGTCTTCAACAGACCAGCCTTTCTGATGACATCTAAAAAGTTTAGACTGCATTTTTAAAAACAAAGGGTTTTTATAACCATCCGGGAGCCGAGCAAGAAGCTCAGAAGACCAACCTCTGCCTACAAAGGGTTTTTGTTTTTTTTTTAAGTTGACCGTTCCTCTGTTGTGGAACCGGGGTTCGCTCCTTCTTTCTGGAAGCTGCCGCATTGAATAAACGGCCAGAGTTTAAAGGGGGTGAGGGAATAAATTTGGGAGGCTGCCACTGAAGTCCAAAAGGAGGGATCAACTGCGGCTTCGCCAGGATCGCATGACAGCTCCCCCCACTCCCTATATGAGATCAAAATATCAAGCCACCGTCTGCCACAAAAATAAAATGTGCTCGCTAGACACCAAATCCTGTCAAGCGGGGCCTGAGAGCAGCTGTTATTATTTTATTTTTTTCCAGGCTGTGCTCCTTCCAGTTTTGTTCTTGTGAAAAAAATATTCTTGTACACACCCTGGCTCTGCTAGTCCCCAAACAGCAAATGCTCCTAGTTTTTCCTACTATTTGCAGTTCGTCCTGGAATGACAGGGCAAACCATGGGGGGACGGCCGGGGGGGGGGGGGGGGGACGGATGGCCTGAATCCTTCACGTTGCGCTTAAAGCAAAAATAAGAGAGAGCACACCCAGCCTTGGTTCAATCTGTCATGTTCGTTCAGTTTTTAACTTCGGGGAAATTTGCTGGTACTAATTTGCAGCAGATCAAACTTAACTGGGGGAGGAAGAGAGGCCTCCACACCTGCGATTCCTCAGGGCAAGCCACATAATAGCAGCAGGCAGAGATCAGCTGTTTTCTTTTTCTTCTTCTTCTTTTTTTTAAACAGCTGTCTGAACAGGTGGAGCCATGAAAGCTTGCATTAAACTATCATTAAGCCTTGCCAACAATTATGCCTCTAGGTTTACAGCTCAGATGGAAGGGGTGGGGGGGGGGAAGGCCTTTCCTTCATTCCCTCACCACCTTCCTCGCTCTCACCTTTACAAACAACCCCCCCAAAAAAGCAAAGAAAACGATATGCTCTAACAACTCCTGTTACAGAAGAGGCAAAATGGTTTTAAGAAGGAGTCCAACCGGTCTGTCTTGATCCTTCAGGTCCTCGCTTGTCAACGTTGCTCTCTCGCTAATCAAACTCCTTCGTCCTGGCCTTTTGTTTTCTCAAGTCGGAAATAAAGACTTGAAGCCCAGCAAATACACAGACACACACACACACACACCATGTTTCCCCGAAAATAAGACCGGGTCTTATATTAATTTTTGCTCCAAAAGACGCATTAGGGCTTATTTTCTGGTTAGGTCTTATTTTGGGGGAGAAATGCACCCATCTGGCTGTCAATCTTAACTGGGGCTTATTTGGGGGATAGGGCTTATTTTACAAACATCCTGAAAAATCAAGACCGGTTGGGTCTTATTTTCACGGAAGAGTGGGTACCCTACTCGGCAAAGATTTTTTGCCAAGCAGAAATGGGAACACGTTTTTAAAAAATTAAGTTAGCTTTCCTGTGACCTCAAACTACATTTGGATCCAAGCCATCTTGGAAAGCTGCTTTTAGAAGCTTGAGCAGCTGATAGGCAAAAGTTTTAACCCATAGCTCTGTGGTCTTCTTGGACCATGCCAAGCCAGCATGAAACATGGAAACCTCTCAAGACGTTAAGGCACCTGTTCTAGAAGGAAGCCTGCCTTCCTACAACCACCTCAGTCAATCTCCTTCTTAACAGATGCTATGTAGGGCAGAACTGTGTACCTTGATGACCATTTAGGAGGGAAAGAGTCAAAAGAAAAGGTGTCAGGTAGGAAGCAGATGTGTGCTTCAAGCAACTGACAGCCTGATGTTTAGCAAAAGGAGAAAGAGAAGTTGGGGCAACCAGGCTACCACCTACAGATTTCCCAAACCAAGAAATAGAGAGCTTTCTTGCTTGCTTTTCTCTTCTCCACCTTCTTTCTGGCTTTGTTAGTCACATCCTTTCAGCAAACAGACCCCCCACTACCCTCACTTGTCATCCATAAATCACATCTCCCCCCCCCTTCTGCTGGCCCAGAGAAGAAAACTGAATCACACTTTTTTTTTTCATTTTCTTACCTGAAACAGGTGAAGAGCTGGTTAGTTCCAAGGTTGCAGAGTTCATTTTGCTACCGGGCTGTAAATGTAACTCCTCTTTCACTCCATTAAGGAGACATCCAGGCTCGGAGCTGGCTTGCACCAGGCAGGGGACTTCCACGGGATTTCCAGCGAGAGATTCCAGAGGGACATGTGCTTCTGCCGGCAATATCACTTGACCGGGCATTGGGTCAGCATTATCCAACAGATGATCAGGTTGCTGAGCAGCTTCTTTCGTTCCAACTTTGTCCGACTGCTCGGTCACAGGAAGAACGCAGAGAGGCAATGGAAGGGATTCTGGTTCATCTTGGCTAGTCCTCCTCCCGTTCCCTTCTTCCAACTCTCCCAGCTTCGTAACGTCCATTTCACAAGCCAACGAAAGCATTTCGGAACCGGAATCACAGTCACCAAGGGGCTCTTCAGCAATTGGCTGAAGCAATATTCGGGAAGGGATATTTTCCACTTCCCCCTCCTCCTCCTCCTCCTCCTCTCCATGCTGTGAAAGACCAGTTTCCATGGCCAGTTCAAGAGCCGTCAGAGGAGCTTCGATCGCATCCAAGGTGCTGCCAGCTGGAGAGGCTGCCTGCCCAGCTGGACCAAGCTCAAGTCCCGGGTTCAGCATGATCTCAGGGGAAGGAGTCCTCCCGTTGCAAAGAGAAGCGCCTTTTGCTAAGCCAGGCTCTGGAGGAACATCTCTGACCGCCTCTACCTTTACTTGCTCCTCAGGTTCCAGACTGGTGGCTTTCTCCTTTAAGCCGGGCTCAGCATTGCTTCCATCCACCGGTTGCTCTTTACCCAGATCACAAGGAGGCGACTGCACAGGGACTCCCGGAGGGAAGCTGTCCTCTGTCTTGCCAAGCAGTTCCTTCTCGCTTTCAGGCAGCTGTGAAGAGCTGTGCTCCTTGTCTTCTTCCCAGCCAACTACTGGAGCAAGAGACGTGGCTGCCAGCTCACCTTGCTCTGGGCTTCCCTGTTCAGCCACTCCAGTCAGCTGCTCTGCTGCTTCTGCTGCCTCTGCTGTTATTGCTGCTCCTACTTCCTCGTTTTGTTTGGAGCCTTGATTAAGAGCAGCAGAGGGTGTGCCCAGTAATTGCTCCTGAATACATTGGGTGCCCTCACCAGGCAAAGATAGGGCAAGGCTGTCCAACTGTGAAGGAGCTTCCTGGCCAACAGAGGCTGCTCTAGCATTGTCCTTCTGCGTAACAATCAACTGAGCCTCCTGAATAGCTTTCTCAACCAGCAAGGCTGATGTCAGAGCTATGCATTTTTGGAGGCTTTCGCCAGATTGACCCAGTTCCTCTTTGCTTCCTATCCTCTCTGCTGGTCCACAAAGAGGCTTCTCGAGATCCGAGGGCATCATCGTAAGAGAGTTGAGAACATCTGGTGGCGATTCAGGACCATCAACTGGATCTGCGTGCATCTGCAGTACAGAGGAACTCAACTCTTGGTCTTTGCCAAAATCCTGTTTTTTCTCATCCGGGTGTTCAACCAGAGACCCCTGACCAACTGTGGTAGGATCGGCATTTCCTTCAGTCTCTAATGGTTTCAGGTCAACTACTTTTTGCTCACTCTGCTCTGTAGCTGTGGTCTCTGGGATATCAGTTCCACCACAGGCAGCCTGGAGCTGCTCACCTGTTGGGCTCTTCCTGGGGTTTCCGACATTGCCATCTAGAGGACTGCTCGGCCCTTTGCTGCTCAAATCCAAAGCACTGTTTTCAGGAGCCATGTCTGCATCTCTCCGTTGCCCTTGATCACTCACTTCCATCGCAGAACGATGCTCCAGAGAAAAGCCAGCGGTGTCTTCAAGGTTTTTGGACAACGGTTCTATTCCAGGGTTTGGAGCAATGTTCTCCTTCTCCTTCAAAGTGTTTTTTGGTCCACTGTTGCTATGATTTTCTGCTCCGGTCTCTTTGTTCCTTCCATTGTCAATAGAACTAACATCTGCAGTAGCAACCACATCTACAAGACTTTCTGGCACTGAGGTTAGCTCATTCTCGTCTTTACAGGCAACAGTAGGGTCACCATTCCCAAGGAAGAAGACAGCAGGATTGCTTTGTGATGCAACAGATGATGGCAACCCTTCCATAGCTGTTGTCCTGGAAGGCTCCACATCAATGTCTCCACTTTCCATATACGGTTGGGACGTCACGCTAACGTCTATGGCCCCTGTGCAGCTCTTGCATTCACTTTGTCCCATATTTACATTGCTGCCCCCGCAGGAAGCTGAGGATGTATTTTCAGTTACTCCTGATCCAGCCAGCTGCACTTCCTGGAAGAGATTATTTCCTTCACATTGGCTCCCTTGTTCCAAAGTAGCACTGGAAGAGCTCATTCCAACTTCCTTGTTGGGATTTCCAAAGGAGGGGAGGCCAGCAGCCTCACAGAAGGTCCTCTTGCTATCATCTTCTTCCAACACTACTACAACAGAGTCTCCAACAGAAGATAAACACTCCTCTTCCTCTTTGTGTGGCAATTTTTCACCCTGACAGGAAGACCTTTGGTTCTGCATTTCCTCCGACGTCTCTTGTGATGCGCCTAAAAGCTCTTCTGGTTGCTGGGAGGCGCCTTCCTCTGCAAGGCAAACAGGGGGCGAGATCTCTAGAGGATCAGAAGAAGCGTTTTGAGTTGCTTCAACCATCAATACATCCAACTCGTGTTCTGCAGAAGCTTCAGCAGCTTCAGGCCCAGGATCCAAACCACAGTCCTCACAGGTCTGCCCTGGACAACGGTCTTCATTCACATTCTAGAAGAAGAGAAGAGTTTTTATTATTATTTTTAAAAAGCAGGGAGCGGCTGCAATGTACCTTTTTCTTTTGAAAATCCAAATATAAGAAGAAGCAATTAAGTTGCAATATCTGCTTTGGTTTGTAGCTTAACTAAGTAGCTAAGTTACTTTCTTCTCCAGCATTGTTGGCTGGAGACTCAAACTTGGTGGGAGGAAAAGACCACAGTACAGGTAGTTTTCAACTTGCAACCACAATTTCTGTTGTTAAATGAGACATTTGTTAATAGCAAGAGCACTTAAGACTTATATGCCCCCTGAGATACGCACGATATCAGACCTCCGGACTTTTCGTCGGGCCCTGAAAACACACTTATTCCATCTAGCTGGGCTGGCTTGATCCCATCCTCTCAATTTTTAATTTGAATTTGGTTTTAATTGGTTTGTTTTAAACTTGGGCCAAAATTATTTAATTGTTTTTTAAAATGTTTTTTAAATTTTATATGCTATGTTTTATCTTGACTGTATACCGCCCTGAGTCCCGCAGGAGAAGGGCAGTACAGAAATAAAATAAAATAAATAAAAATAAATAAATAAATATACCGCTTCAAGGGCTTTTACAGCACCCTCTAAGCAGTTTACAGAGTCAGCCTCTTGCCCCCAACAATCTGGGTTCTCATTTGGCCCACCTCGGAAGGATGGAAGGCTGAGTCAACCTTGAGCCTGGTGAGATTCGAAAGGCCAAATTGCAGGCAGCCGGCAGTCAGCAGAAGTAGCCTGCAGTACTGCACTCTAACCACTGCGCCACCGAGACTCACAATTAAGTGAGTTTTTCCCCATTTCATAACCTTTCATAACAAGAAATTGTTAAGTGGATCACCGCCGTTGTTAAGTTAGTAACACGATTGTAAAGTGACTCTGGCTTCCCTCTCTCGACTTTGCTCGTCAGAGGGTCGTGCAAGGTGTATTCCATGGCCTTGGGACACAGCAACGGTCGTAAGTATGAACCGGCTGCCAAGTATCTGAATGTTGATCACATGATCATGGGGATGCTACAAAGGTTGGAACTGTGAAAAAATGGTCATACGTCACCTCGTGTCGTTGTAACTTTGAACAGTCGCTAAAAGGACTGTTGTAAGTCGAGGACTACCTGTATAGATATACCCATCCACTACCACCATGTTCCTTGCTGCTTTTGAGTCTGGGACTGCCACAGAGGAGAAGGGAGGCGGAGTTGCTCTGAAAACTGCCTCCTCCTATTCTCTAACAGGAAGTTTGGTGTTGTTGTTTTTTTTCACTTTGGAAACCTGAATGACAATCACCCTTTCCTCTGTTCCAATTCCAAGCAAGTTTTCTTGCCTTCAGCTTCTTGCCTGAATTCTTTAAATAGATTCCACTAATAATTGACTAGACTAGACCAGCCTTACCTGACCAGGTACTCTCCCAGTGGGTTGGGACAGCATCTCCCATGCTGGCAGGGAATTCTTAGAATTGCAAACCGCTTATCTATCTTGGGAAGGTATCAGGTTCTAGGTTAGTCACCCCAAAATTAGATGGGAATGGCTGGGTTTTTTTCCCCCTAGCTTCTTTTTCCTTTCCTTTTTCTCCCAATCTTTCATCTCCCCCCCTCTCTCTCTTTCTCTCTCTCTCCCTCCCTCTCCTCTCCCTCTCTCCTTTCTCTCCCTTTCCTCTCCTCTCCTCTCTCTCCTCTATTTCTCTCTCTCTCTCCTCTCATTTCTCTCTCCTTTCTTCTCTCTCTCTCTCCTCTCTCCCCACACTAATCCAGGAGGGGCCAATTTATATATATTTCGCTGATAAAGAAATAAAGGGAGACTAGTATAGATCTATTTCAAGCTATTTAGCTCTCATCAGCTAGCCATACCCTTACTTGGATTCGAACTTGGGCTGCCTGCATGTTAGGCAGTTGTATTAACCTCTGAGCCAAAGTTCTGAGCCACTGTATCCCTTTTGCCTTTCAGCTCCAATCCCTGGCTCAAACTAATGAAGGGAGGAGAACTTGTGGCTCAGAGGTTAATACAACTGCCTAACATGCAGGCAGCCCAAGTTCGAACCCAGGTAAGAGTATGGCTAGCTGATAAGAGCTAAATAGCTTGAAATAGATCTATACTAGTTTCCCTTTATTTCTTTATCAGCGAAATATAAATTTGGTACAAAATGGTTTGTCATCAATGTGACTGAGGGCTCCTGGATTGGAGCTGAAAGGTGAAAGGGATGCAGTATGCTCCCTCCCACACGTTGGGGTAGACCAGGTGCCTCGATAGAAAAACACACCCACACCCATATATTATTATCAGGAGTCTTGATCTCTTGCAAGCATTTCGAAATGAGGTTGGATGACATTAGCCTGAAGGTCCTGTGCCTTTATAAGGCCATTGGGTGACCAATTCAGCAAAGACCTCCTATGTACATATTCATTGGGGGGTGGGGGGGGACTCCTAAGTGCTGATCCATCCAAACACCCTCAGTCCCAACTGAGCCTCAAATAAAGAAAACTGCTGAAGACTTCAGCCCAACCACTTTGGCTGGGAGTCAGCCAGCAGCAGATGTAGACACAAACACTTGTGCTGGAAGGCAAAGTGACTGGGGGAAGGGAGGAAGGGAAGGAAGAAGAGAAAACGGAGGGTGGGGGGGAGGAGGAGAGAAAATTAAGATTTTACTGCCATCCTCTCAATGAAGTCATTCTGGTTCCCTAAGCTGAAAAAGACAGATCCTTCTTCTCCAGGAAGTGAAGCTCCATTCAGCTGACCCTGACTTAACTAAAACTGAAATCATTAAAGGCTCTGGCCCAGATTCAAATTAGATTAGATGTGAAACAAACCAGGTCTCTTGACAGAAGGCCATCTAAACATAGCTTTTCCGACCGGTGACACATGATGTATCCCCTCCAGTGCATTTGCTATCAGTTAATACCCAAACAAGACTTTTAATCTGGAAGGTCATTGGCTCTGTTTCACTCCTGGTGCTGTGAGCAATGGGGGAACCTAGGCAACAAATTAAAAATATACCCTGTTTCCCCCAAAATAAGACATCCCCTCATAATCAGCCCAATCAGGCTTTTGAGCGCATGGCAATATGGCCAAGCGCTTATTTCAGAGTTCAAAAAAATATAAGACACGGTCTTATTTTCGGGGAAACATGGTACTAAGACTGTATTCACACCCTCTACTGAACCCAGATTAAAAGTAAAAGGTAAAAGTTTCCTTGCACAGATGTGCTAGTTGTTCCTGACTCTAGGGGGCGGTGCTCATCTCCGTTTCAAAGCCGAAGAGCCAGCGCTATCTGAAGATGTCTCCGTGGTCATGTGGCCGGCATGACTCAACGCCAAAGGTGCATGGAACCGGGCCGAACCAGGAGGAACCCACCACTGGTGGTGGGTAATCCAACACTGGGGGAATTTAATAAGAGACTGAACAACCATTTGTCTGAAATGGTATAGAGTTTCCTGCCTAAGCAGAGGATTGGACTAGAAGATCTCCAATGTCCCTTCTTACTCTCTTATTCTGTCTCCTAGCACAATTTCATCCCTGAACCAAAGCCTTGTAGTCTAACACTAGAATTCTATATTTTAGTTCCTTCGCTCCAGAAGTTAAAATAAGTTACTTTCATTCATAATCACTTCTTCCACCCTTGGCCTCTCCAATACCATCTCAGTTTTCTAATGATTATCATCACCTGCCTTCAATAATTCCTCCATTTGGGGGTCACTTCCTGCAGTACATATGTCAAGTTTCCGAAAGATGCCCTAATTAATTCATGAGCCATGATCCAAACTTCAAAGGAAATATAGTCATTTATTAGGAGCAACATTCCGGCAATACTCAGATGCAGTTAGGACTGATCCTACGTAGATTTACGTTCCTCTATGACCCTGTCTCTCCCCTCCTCTCTGGCCATGTCATAAATCACATTCTCCAATTAACCACTTTGGCTGGCTGTGAAACCGAACACCCTCCTTCTGATTGCGGTCAGGAAGAATGTATGGAATTCACTTCAGTTCTCCCTCCCTCCTGCTCATTGAAAGCTTTGCAAGTTGACAATATACACATTTTGATCATAAGGCCCCCGAGCAGGGGTGGGATTCAGCCGGTTTGGACTGGTTCAGGAAAACTGGTAGTTACGGCCAGCGGTTGGGTCCACTTACCCGCCCCGGTGCTATCCAGTTTTATACAATCGCCATGTTTTTGATATGGCACGCATGTGCGCCAGGCACAGGAGAGAAGTGAGTGTGCATGCAGGCACGCTCACATTTTCGATTCTGGGCGAACTGGTTGTTAAATTATGCAAAGCCCACCTCTGCCCCTGAGGGCATCCTCCTCCCAATTGTATTATTTACATGCATATCGTGCAACCACAGAAATAACAAGGAGGGGATCATTAAACATTCACAGATGCTTTTCCTAGCATCGTATTCCTCTCCCCCGTCTCATTAAACTGTTCGCATGCGATCCATATTCACAGCAATCAAGGATCCTGAATTGTGGTATTTGAGAGTGTTTAGGTCGGCTGTCAGAAGCAGAATGTTATCTCAAAGCAATTTATTCTCAAGAGATTAAAAAAGAACAACGCAATAAAACTGTCTTCTTATTATAATCAAAACCAAAGCTGTAATCCTATCAAGTTTTTTTTTAAAAAAAATAACAGCATGGTACTTATCAAAGCAATAAGACCATGACAAATCAGAATTATTCAGAATCCAACTCAGTTTTAAACCAATGAGCTAAGGCAGACCCTTTTCCTCACCATACGTTGGAGATTCTGGACGAGCAGCTGAAGTCGAGCGATATCTTTCTCCATGTTCAATTGGTCTCCTTCCTTCATTTCAACTGTCAGAGTGTAAATGTTTAAACCTTGGTGGTACTTGACGCAGGAGTCCCCAGAATGAACCATATGCGACAAGGTGCTCCAGGAATCCGGTTCATTGGCTTCTTCTCTGGAAAAGACGTGCACAACCAAACTCTCAAATTTTGAATTGGCTACAAAAGGCTGTGTCCTAACTAGAACGGATTATTAACAATCGATCAACCATTTGGCCCACACTCTAGAATTTGAGAAATGATATCCAGCTGAAGATATTTCGGATTACTTGACAAAAGCAATCTATAACAGATGTGGGAAGAGTGTAGAGCAGGAGCTACTAACAAACCTTTAGGTGAACTTGTACAGAAGCTATCACATTTCAGTTTATAGGTCTAGTCTACAGGAGACAAAATACTTAGGTTCTTTCTCAGATGTGATGATGATGATGATGATTATATGAGTGGCTTGCCAACTCCTTCTTCCATCATGTTTTATGACCTCCCAGTGTAGCCTACAGCATTCCAAAGTGGTCCCCCATTCAAATACTGACCAGAGCAAAATTATTCTCACAGCCAAGATTAATATATTTCCCTCTTTCACATCAGCATCTTTGGAGGAGAACCAGTTTTGAAACGAATACATCAGATGTGATATAATACACAACAGCCTTGGCTGAGATGATATCCCACAGCAAAGAAATATACATACTGTGATGTGCCACGATGTAAAAAAGATGTGGAGACTCTAGAAAGAGTGCAGAGAAGAGAAACAAAGATAATGAGGGGACTGGAGGCTAAAACATAGGAAGAACAGTTGCAGGAACTGGGTATGTCTAGTTTAATGAAAAGAAGGACTAGGGGAGACATGACAGCAGTGTTCCAATATCTCAGGGGTTGCCACAAAGAAGAGGGAGTCAAGCTATTCTCCAAAGCACCTGAGGGCAGGACAAGAAGCAATGGGTGGAAACTAATCAAGGAGAGAAGCAACTTAGAACTAAGGAGAAATTTCCTGACAGTTAGAACAATTAATCAGTGGAACAACTTGCCTCCAGAAGTTGTAAAGGCTCCAACACTGGAAGTTTTTAAGAATAACCATTTGGATAACCATTTGTCTGAAGTGGTGTAGGGTTTCCTGCCTAAGCAGGGAGTTGGACTAGAAGACCTCCAAGGTCCCTTCCAACTCTGCTATTCTATTCTATTCTATTCTATTCTATTCTATTCTATTCTATTCTATTCTATTCTATTCTATTCTATTCTCTCCACTAAGTGTTTTCCACCCCACATCAAACATGAAATCCAAATGTTCTTAGGTCTCAAGAGATACAGCTCCCATTCCCATTACTACCTAACCAGGTTCGCAATCAACAGCAAAGTCATCAGAATAATAATTATAAACGCTGTTCTAGATTGAAGATTCCTATATGCAGGAATTTATATACAATTATGGTCTCTGGAATCTCTAACTGCACCATTGTTATCATAAACAAGAATACACTTCTCCGGGAATCTGGGTCAGAATGAACTTGGCAATTAGCCTTCTGCTCTGAAATGGAGGACCAGGTTGCTCTAATTAAGAGCAATTGATAGATTTGTTGCCTAAAGAAGCCAGCAACTTTCCTTTGGGTTGCTAATTTCAGAAAAAAAAACTGAAATTACCTCTCAATGCAAAAAATATGTGGATAATCCCCCCCAATGAATGACATCAAGCAAAATGCCCTAGGTCAAAATGCCTTGCAAAATTATGTGTTTTAGAAAAAGAAAGAGAATTTAATTGAACGGGGAGAAAGAAGTAGTTCCTTAAAGTTCTTTTGAACTGGAGTTGACAACTTTCTTCCAGTTCAGGACCACCCATTAAATACATATTTCAAACTGTTGCTTGGAGCTCTGGGGAGAAAGAGGTGAAATAAGAGCGTTAAACCGTGAAGCTCTTTAAAACTTTCCCTGAATGAGAGTATTTTTTTTTCCCCATCGAGGAGGCTTGGGGTTTTTAATAGCAGAAATGAGGGCTGTTGTGTAATATATTGGTATCTGATATGGCCCCTAAAACCACTCCTGTCTCCTAGTAAGGCACAACCAGGGATGGGCTGCTGAGAGTTTGCAAGGGTTCAGGAGAACCTCTAGCTAAGTTTCTGTGCGGTTCAGCGAACTCCCAAATCCCACTCCTGGCTGGCCCCGCCCGCCCCTCCCCGCCCATCCCAGGAGTCGCCACCAGAGGTGGGTTTCAGTTCTGCAGAACCGGTAGCGGAAATTTTGAGTAGTTCGGAGAACCAGTAAATACCACCTCTGACTGGTTCCGCCCTCATCTATTCTCTGCCTCCCGAGTCCCAGCTGATCGGGAGGAAATGGGGATTTTATAGTATCCTTCCCCTGGAGTGAGGTGGGAATGGAGATTTTACAATATCCTTCCCCTGCCATGCCCACCATGCCAGGCCCACCAAGCCATGCCACGCCCACCAAGCCGCACCCACAGAACCGGAGTAAAAATGTTTGAAACCTACCACTGGTCGCTACACAGCCATTTTGGATGCAGGTAAGTGCATCCAAGGAGGCTCGGGGAGGGCAAAAAACAGGCCTACTGGAAGTTCGGGAAGGCCAGAAACGGGCGAGGGCCTCCGGAGCCTCGGGAGACCGTTTTCACCCTCCTGGAGGCACAAAGAAATCCTCCGGAGTTCGGGGAGAGCAAAAATGCCTCCTCGCCATGGTTCAGGAGGCTGGCTAGACCACGCCCACCATGGCCACGCCCACCCAGCAACTGGGCAGAGAACCCCCTTGCTAAAATTTTTGAAGCCCGCCCCCCCCGGGCACAATGGTCAGGTGCCACTCTCAAAGGTCCAAGCTCCGGACCTAAACAAAAACAGAAGCTTACTCACTCTGGAACCAAAAAAAAAAGGGGAGGGGGATTTATTTAGGCCAGACTGCCGGCACGCAATGAGTCCGCAAAGTCTTGAGCAGCCAAGTAGGCTCTGATTAATTTATCCGCCACCCACGAGGCTTCCATTAATAGGTGTCAATGGTTTGACAATCACCTTATGGTGTGCACCAAGGGGCTACGTGCAGCCCCAAAGTTGTCCACCTTTGTCTTAGAACTTTCTCAGGTCTACCAACATTGCACTGAATGGCAAAACACTTGCAAAACCCGCTTGGGTTGACTTACAGGCAGAAAAGAAGACCATCAAGAAAGTTAGAAGACAAAAAAAAAATGGCCTTTCTTAAGTAGGCAATTAGCTCAGGATTGCTATATTGATCAGTTATATCAGCCCTGAGTTTCTAGTCCCAAGAACTGGGTGTATCTAATTTAATGAAAAGAAGGAGTAGGGGAGACATGATAGCAGTCTTCCAATATCTCAGGGGCTGCCACAAAGAAGAGGGAATCAAGCTATTTTCCAAAGCCCCTGAGGGCAGGACAAGAAGCAATGGGTGGAAACTAATCAAGGAGAGAAGCAACTTAGAACTAAGGAGAAATTTCCTGACAGTTGGAACAATTAATCCGTGGAACAACTTGCCTCCAGAAGTTGTGAATGCTCCAACACTGGAAGTTTTTAAGAAGATGTTGGATAACCATTTGTCTGAAGTGGTGTAGGGTTTCCTGCCTAAGCAGGGGGTTGGACTAGAAGACCTCCAAGGTCCCTTCCAACTCTGTTATCCTATTCTATTCTATTCTATTCCTAACTGGAGCACTCTCTAGAAACCAAGGCGGAAGTGACTCAAGCTGAACAGATCCTTGTCCGAATGGATGACTGTTTAGGAATCAGCATACGAGGCAAGAGATAAATGCACAAAGCAAAAAAAAAAAAAAAAAAAAAGCCGAAATGCTAATCAAAATCTGTGGTCCTTACTTGGTCAGGATGTGATGCAGTTTCTGGTAGCCCCTCTCCAGGGCTAAGCTCACCGGTGTGGCTCCTTCACTGTTGGGAACGGTCACAGCGCTTCTGCCACCTGGTTGCTTCAACAGGAAGCACGTCAGCCGCAGCAAACCGAGTCTGGCTGCAAAATGCAACAACGTCTCCCGGGGAACATTTTCTGAGAAGCCAAAGCAGAAAGAAAAAAGGCTTCAGCCTCCAGGTTCATATATATCATATATTGGACTACTGTAACACCCTCTACATGGGGCTGCCCTTGGGATGTGTCCGGAGGCTTCAGCTAGTCCAGAATGCAGCCGCGCGGGTAGTTACGGGGGCGTCTAGATACTCCCGTGTAACACCTCTCCTGCGTGAGCTGCACTGGCTGCCGGTGGCGTTCCAGATTCATTTCAAGGTGCTGGTGCTTACCTATAAAGCCCTTCATGGCTTAGGCCCGGGGTATTTGCAGGACCATCTCCAGCCGCTCTCCCATCGTCCTGTGCGCTCTCACAGAGTCGGCCTCCTCAGGGTGCCGTCGGCCAAACAATGTCGGCTGACGACCCCCAGGGGGAGGGCGTTCTCTGTGGGAGCCCCGACCCTCTGGAATGGATTGCCCACCGAGCTCAGGACAGCCCCCGACCTTCTTTCCTTCCGTCGCGAGCTGAAGACGTGGCTCTTCCGCCAATTAAACTGATCCGTTTGGGGGTACACTGGTATAATTTTAAATCGTTTTTAATTGGGTTACTGATTTTAATTTGGTATTGTATTGTGATTTGTATTGAAGTTGTCATTTTGTAAGCCGCCTTGAGTCCCTAGGGAGAAAGGCGGCATATAAATCGCAATAAATAAATAAATAAATAAATAAATAAATAAATAAATAAATATATCAGAGGGTGTGTCGAAACTTCCCACTAGACCAGAGGTCTTCAAACTTGGCAGCTTTAAGTCTTCTGGACTTCAACTCTTCAGAATTCTCCAGCCAGCTATTCTGGGAGTTGAAGTCCAGAAGTCTTAAAGCTTGCCAAGTTTGAAGACCTCTGCACTAGACGCTGTCTCATTTGGAGCATGAGAGTTTACACCTCAGCCGGGGTTCACAGTGAACCCTCAAAAGAGGCTGGGTTTCCCCAACTGTGGGTGGGGAGCGGGGGAGACAACCGAGCTGAGACGACGGAATCAAACTCAGAGGGCACATGAATGATCAGACCTGTGACACCTTCTTTCCTTTCCATTCTTGTCATTCTTCATTTCCACCATCATTTTGACAGAAGAGTAGCGTCTAGCAAGGGGATCTGTTGAGCATCAAACAGCGCCCTCTGTCTGCCGTTCACCACCTTCTCAAAGCAATTCATTCCGCTTCCAAACTTCATCATCAAACTTACTTCCAACTTCATCATCAAACCTGGCTTTGCCAGTCAGGAGGGAGGGTCACACAGCACAGGAAACCTTCAGTCACCCCAGCAGCTTCTGTGATTTCAGCCAACGTGACTCACCTACCGTCATGAACGCACACAGATTTGTTCCACGGCAATATCAGCCTTTCAAACTACACCAAGAGTTTTTTGTTTCAATGTGCAGGAATTAACCAAGATTGGAACAAGTGAAGTACATACATTAGAGTAGATTAACAGAGTTGGAAGGGACCTTGTAGGTCATCTAGTCCAACCCCCCACCCAAACAGGAGACCCCTACATCATTTCTGACAGATGGCGGTCTAGTCATTTGCAGGCCTGGGGACTGGGAGCTGCCTCCTGTCATCCTAAAAAATGAAATTTGAGCTCTCTGCAGAAGCTCAACCTTGTATATCACAGAAGCCCTATGAATAGTAGCCGGGTTTTGTTTTTTTTTAAAGTTAAAAAGAAAATATCAAGCACTGCATGTGACCGATTTGCAGCTAAAATCATTTTGTTGATTCGTTCTTGGAAGACAAGTCTGTTCTTGTTTTTTTCTTGTTTAAATCCCATTGGCCATTTTGAGCAGCATTTCATCAAGAGTAATAAGTAAATTAGAAAGCTTTTCTCCTCTTTTTCTTTCTTTTTTTTTTTCAGATTTTATTTCATTCTCACAACTCACTCAAGAGAGTTAACTTCTTCCTGGCGTAAATCTGTCAGCCCTATTTTATGTATAAAAATTAAAACCAGACAAAATCGGGGCCGAGAAATGGCAGCGGAGTGACCGCAGAGAGGTCCCCACCTAGAAAATTTCTAAATGGCATAAGCATGTTGGTGCCTATATATGCTCAATTAGGAAAAGCAATATTGTTATTGCTTTGAGTCACGTAATATTTTATTTCCTGCGTAAATTTAAGCTGCCCTTAAGAGTCAAAAGAGCCGCAGGATCTTGCAGTGCTAAATATATCTGGATTAAATTTTGGCAGGAAGACACTATGGACTGGTATCAGCTAAGAATGACTTAGAGCTCAGAGTCGGCCTTAAAGCAGTTCTAGAGCTGTTTGAAGAAAGGATTATTTATTTATTATTTATTTATTGGTTCGATTTATATGCCGCCCTTCTCTGGAGACTCAGGGCGGTTTACAATGCATTAAGCAATAGCCTTCATGCTTTTGTATATACCTGCTTAGTAGGGCTTTTGCCCCCCTTCCCCCAAGCGGTGTTCTTTTTTATACAAAGTCAGCTTATTGCCCCCACAAACCGGGTCCTCATTTTACCTACCTTCGAAAGGATGGAAGGCTGAGTCAACCTTGAGCCTGGTGAGATTTGAACTTGCAATAATTGCAGGCAGCTGGTGTTATCTTAACAGTGCTTTAGTCTGCTGCGCCACCAAGGCTCTTATTGAATAATTGAGAAAAAACGAGAATAAGACTTATCTTCCAAGAATGACTGATCGATTGATCTCAATGCATTTATGTGCCCCTGCAATCAACAATGGATCTCGATAGTGTTGACAATTAAAAAAATAAAACAGTACCAAAACAACCAGAGATGTATCCGAGTTGTGGCTGCTCCACCACTGGAGGCTTTAGATTCTTCTGCTTGGGTAAGGGATTGGAACGGAAGACCTCCGGCATCCCTTCCAACTCTATGATTCTCTTCTATTATTCCGTTATTCCTTCTATGATCAGATATATCCATCCCATCAAGCCCAAAGAAAGTCCAGAGTGATATAGGATCTCCTACCACAGGCAGCGGTTGGACTAGAAGACTAGATCTCCAAGTCCCTTCCAACCCTATTGTTTTATGTTCTAGGACTGTGATGGTGAACCTTTGGAAGGCATGCCATAGGTGGCACATAGAGTCATCTCTGTGGGCACACTAGCCGACGCCCACGTCAACTCCACTGGCGCCTCCTGCCGGCCAGTTGATTTTTGGGTCTCTGCCAGGAGGGGCGTGTGCATGCGTGGGGTGGGATTGCGTGCTGCATGCACAGGGATGGGGGGGTCACACACGCATGCACATGCGCATGGGGGGGGTGCAGTGCCCCCGTGCCCCGTTTTTTGGTCCCAGGAAGCTTCAGGGAGGCCTGCTGGCACCAAAATGGGGGTCGCGCATGAATGAACGGGGGGGGCAGGGGAGTGGGGGGGGGGGTTCATGGATATTGTAGTAGCAATGAGGAACCAAAGGTGCTTTTTTTTCAAAAGGCAACTGGACTTTTTTGTTTTTTCCCTTGAAGATGTTTCACTTCTCCTCCAAGAAGCTTCTTCAGTTCTGACTGAATGGTGAGGGGATTGGAACTGAAGCAGCTTCTGGGATTAGAAGCGAAACGTCTTCAAGGAAAAACCAAGGAAGTCCAGCTGCCTTTTGAAAAAAAACATCTTTGGGGCAACCAAAGAGCCTTGGTAGTACAGGGGTTTAGTGCACCCTGTTATTAACACAGCTGCCTGCAATTTCTGCTGGTTCGAATCTCTCCAAGGCTCAAGGTTGACTCAGCCTTCCATCCTTTCTAAGGTGGGTAAATTGAGGACCCAGTTTGTGGGGGCAATAAGCTGACTTTGTATAAATATATACAAAAGTATGAAGGCTATTGCTTAGCACATTGTAAGCCGCCCTGAGTCTCCGGAGAAGGGCGGCATATAAATCAAATTAAAAAAAAAACAAAAAAAAAACCATGACCTGGATGACTCAGAATTTCCAATAGTCAAAAGAGGAACCATTAATTTAAACAGGGGTGAAATCCAGCAGGTTCTGGAGAACCGGTAGTGGACATTTTGAGTAGTTCCGAGAACCGGCAAATACCACCTCTGACTGGCCCCAGAGTGGGATGGGAATGGAGATTTTGTAGTATCCTTCCCCTGGAGTGGGGTGGGAATGGAGATTTTGCAGTATCCTTCCCCTGCCATGCTCCCCAAGCCACACCATGCCCACCAAGCCACGCCCACAGAACCAGTAGCAAAAAAAATTGGATTTCACCACTGAATTTAAGGTTTTTATACCCAAAAGGTAGTGCGCTCTCTCTCTCTCTCTCTCTCTCTCTCTCTCTCTCTCTCTCTCTCTCTCTCTCTCTCTCGCTCTCTCTCTCTCGCTCTCTCTCTCTCTCTTTCAGGAAGGAACTGTCTTGTTCTCATTCATGACACTTCAACTGTCTTGACAGTCATTTTGGTTAACTCACAGGATAAAAATGCTACAGATAACATCTACCAAAACTAACAACAACAGAATCGTTTGACTGAGATTTGTTTCTGTGGCGTGGCATAAAATGCAAATTGCTTAGAAAGCTAATCCGCGCAGACAAACAGGGTACTAATAGAATAAATCAGGTTTATGGAAAACAGATTCAGCAGCTGCATTTTGCAGGGAGAAATTCAGTCCGGTCTGTCGAAAATATGACGTGGGAACCCGGCTCGTAAGTTTGATTATCGCCGTAATAATCCAATCTGCAGCACATGCACAAAGTATTACCAAAACCTTACCGTTGAGACTGTGGTCTGTTCCCAACACGTTCCACTCGGTCGGCAGCTTCAGGTGACGAAACGCCAAAGTTACTTTCTCATCCAGAAAATCTAAGTCCCCAGTAGGTGGCCTGGAACGGTCCAGGAAACGTGTAAAGTTTAACGCTTGCTGGTTTCCAGCACACGATGCCAGGAATTGTGCCGCATCGTAAGTTTCATCCTGGATGAACTGCAAGCTCTCTTCAGCCACCACCAGAAGAGGGTGACCTTGCTTTGTGGCACAGAGAGAGACTTTCACCGTCTCGCAACAGTCGTGACCTGCGGGGGGTTGAAAAAATGGACCTAAATTAAGACATTTTCATTCTACTTTTTCCATGTCCTTCCATCTTCATCACGGGTGTGCAACGTTTTCTGAGCCAGGGGCTGCACAAAGTCCTTGGAAGAGCCCACCAGAGGCCAGGTTCAAAGAAAGGGACAAGACCAAGTCTACGTTCATTTCACTTTCATTAAAACTGCATCGGTTAAACGTCCCTTCGCCGTGAAATGGGCAGCATTAAAAATAATAATAATAATAAATTAAATAAATAAATACAGCCAATGCACGATTGTTTTGGCCTCTGTTGTCGTTGTAAGTTGAGGACTACTTGATTTTAGCTTTCTCCTGACTCAGGGAGTAGGGCTATGGCTCATCAGGACATTCAAACCTGGTCTAGCTATCAAAACCAATCAAGATGAGGAATGCTACCCTTTCAAACATTTTGAGCAAAAAGGGAGGAGGCTGAAATATTACCGTGTTTCCCGAAAATAAGACCCTGTCTTATTTTTATTTTTATTTTTATTTTTGAACCCTGAAATAGGCGCTTGGCCTTATTGCCATGCTCTCAAAATTGGGCTTATTATCAGGGGATGTCTTATTTTGGGGGAAAATAGGGTAGGATTGTACCAAACCAAGCAAAATTAGGATTATATAGCGTGTAACCAACTCAAATTCCTCTTCCCTTTGAAGGTTTCCTATTTTCAAAACCAACAGTGTTTTATTGGTGGATCAAGGCCTCGCTTCTCCTCCTTTCTTGTACCCCATTGCAGTCACCACCCTCCACACCCAAACTGCAAACTATTTCAGTCCCTTGTTGCGTGAATCAACATTCCCCCACCTCTCCCGCCTCCTTCCTCTCTATTTTTAATTACATCAATGAACTCAAATGACGTTTTCTTCTCCAGAAAAACAGACTTGAACAATTCACAGCTGGACAGTGGCAGCTGGGAAAAATCCTTTCAGGGTAACATGGCAAAAACAATTCATTCACTATTGAAAACTGGGAAGCAGGAATTGGAGCTCTTTTAAGTTCTCAGAACGAAGACAGCCACAGTCGCCATACTTGGGATTTCATAAGCAAAGTGGTGACTGGAATTAAGAATCCAAGTGGAAGAAGCTGAAAAGGCGCTATTTGTAGCTTCCCAACCTAATTCTGTTCAAAGATAAGTGACAAGCAGATAGACTCCATGGTCAAGAGACTAGAGCCGTGATGGCGAACCTATGGCACGAGTGCCACAGCTGGCACGCGGAGCCATTTCTGAGGGAATATGAGCTGTCATTCATCTTAGCTCCCCCCTACGTGAGCCTCCCGCTGGCCAGCTGATTTTTGGGATGCGCAGGGGGGCGGGGCGATGCGGGAGACATGTGCGCATGCGCTGGGGTCACACATTCATGCGCAGGGGTTGCGCGCGCATGTGTGGGGGGCGCGGGGAGGTGTGACGTCTCCCCCATGGCCCATTTTTGGACCCAGAAGGCTGCAGGGAGGCCTACTAGGCCCAAAATGGGGGATGGGGGTAGCGCGTGTTTGGTTGGTGGTGCAGGAGAGTCACATGTGCATGCGCAGGGAGCGTGGGAAGTCGTGTGCGCTTGCATGGGGGCGCATTGCATTATGGGTGCCAGCACGCATGCACACTTTTGGCACATGAAGAGACACGCATGCACACTTTTGGCACATGAAGAGAAAAGGGTTAGCCATCACTGGACTATGTTAATGAGAAAAGGATGATAAAGATATTATCACTGCCAACAACTCTTCAAATAGTTTGAATTAGAAGATGCTGTTCTCCCTCTTCTTCAGCCAACCATCCCAGTGACTCAGACAACCTGCGGAAGTAGCAAAATGGGGCACAGGTTTTATTTGTTATATTATTTATATAGCTACCCATACCACAGCCGAATCTGGGTGGCATACAAGGTTTAAAACAACAGCTATAGCATACAGAAAACGATGCACCAGTTTAAAACAGTCAACCTCAGATCACAGAAACCACATCAGCTCATCTAATTTCCTGGCCAAAATACTTAGGGAAATAGATGTTCAAAACTAACAGAATCAGGGTCATCCAGATTTATGGAGAGATGCTGTCCTGGATGGATGGATGGATGGATGGATGGATGGATGGATGGATGGAGAGAGAGAGAGAGAGAGAGAGAGAGAGATTGATTAGTGGGTGGATGGATGGATGGATGGATGGATGGAGAGAGAGAGAGAGAGAGAGATTAGTGGATGGATGGATGGATGGATGGATGGATGGTGGGTGGGTGGGTGGATGGAGAGAGAGAGAGAGAGAGATTAATGGATCGATGGAAAGAGGGAGGGAGGGAGAGAGAGAGAGAGATTAGTGGAGAGAGAGAGAGAGAGAGAGAGAGAAAGAGAGAGAGATTGTTGCTCTTCTCTGCACTCTTTCTAGAGTCTCAACATCTTTTTTACATCGTGGCAACCAAAACTGAATGCAATATTCCAAGTGTGGCCTTACCAAGGCCTCACCAAGGATAAAAAAGTTTCTTTGGGTCTGGCTTAGCATGAATCCAGCATTTATGGTTTGTAGGTTGTGACTTATGACCTAGCCAAATGTAGTTTATTCAACCATCTAAGATCTTGGCTATGTATAAATCTGGTTATAATCTATGTAACAGACTTGGGTTCAAAAAGTCGAATAATCCAAAGGCCAAATTCTAAAATGCCAAACTTCCAAGGACTTGAGAATAGTCACACTAGGGATGAATGTTGGAAAATGCAGTTCCCTCACATCTGGAAAGCATCAGGATGAGGAACGTTGGACCATTAGGTAGAGTAGTAGCCAGCAATCTGGGGTCTGAAGAAATAAGACACCTAAAATGCTGGGCCAGGATGCTTAACTAAGCAACATTAAAGCGTTACAGCTCTTAAGAGATGAAACCAAGGTGACAAATAAGGCTTCATCAGATCAAACATCCAGCTGCAGAGAGCAATGTGTTTGCTCCCTTTCAAGTTCTTTGATGTTTTGCTTCCTTTGCCACTGACATGCTTCTCTCCCCCAGCCCACAATTAGATTTTGACTTTGTCAATTAATTCAAAAGCAAAGAAGAACTATTCCTCAAAGAACACGGTGAAGATCTAAATTGCTTCAGGACTTCCAGAACCCGTTCCATTAAAAAAAAAAGAGAAAGATCTGTGCTCTGCAGTGTCTCTTTCATATTGCTTCTAAGGCTGAACGACAGAAATCAAATTGCTAAAAGAGGCAATTCGGTATTATGGATTTGTAAAGGAAGAAGGGAAGGAGAGTAACAAGATTAAACACATGCACACCCAGACACAAGCCGGAGCCTAAAAGATAGGTTTCATCTGCCACGCTAGGAGATAAATCATATAGTCCTAGGATCAGCGAAAGAAATGGTATATAACAGAATTTGTAACTAATCTCATAAGGGACTATCTTAGCAATACATAACTGAATAAAATATTATACACAGAGGGAAAAAAAATACCTACAATGCCTTGCACTACATTGCACTGAAAAATTAATTTAGGATATTAACCCAACTATCTATCCTTTCCCCAACCCCGACTGCAAAGCAGGGGTGAAATGCTCCCGGTTCAGACTGGATCAGGCGATCCAGTAGCGATTGTGGCAGGTGGTTCAGAGAACCGGTAGCGATGGTGGCGCAAGGCTCCGCCTACCTGCCCGGATGTCGTTACTTCCTGGTTTTAACCAGGAAGTAATGTGTTTTTTACCCTCTCCGCATGCACAGAAGGTTTTGCGAATGCATAGAGGGTCTGCGTGGCGCATGCACTTCCGAACTGGTAAGGAAGGTAAGTAGATTTTACCCCTGCTGTATAGATCTATGTATAATATATGGAAATTTTATTCATTCATTCATTCATTCATTCATTCACATTCATTCATTCATTCATTCATAAAATATACAAATAAAGCTTTACAAATAATTTTAGCAAATCACCTACATTCTCATAATCTTCATAACGTTGAAAGTTTTTAAGAAGAGACTGGACAACCATTTGTCTGAAGTGGTGCAGGGTTTCCTGCCTAAGCAGGGGGTTGGACTAGAAGACCTCCAAGGTCCCGTCCAACTCTGTTATTCTATTTCTATTTCTTTCCTACAAAAATATTTAAAGCTGCTCTTACTAGGATTTTTCCAATATTGTGCAAATACAATTCTTGCTGCTGTCAACACGTGTACTATTAAATACACAACCCTTTTATCATATTTTTCAGGTAATATACCTAACACCTATTTCTGGCTTTAAATCTATATGTTGCTTTATCATGTTCTCAAACCATGTATATATTTTCATCCAGTATTTTTTTTTTGCTCTTGGACATGTCCACTACATATAATAGTACAAGCCAGGTATATGATTACATTTCCAACATTTGGTGGACATGTTTTCAAACATCTTTGCTAATCTTGCCAAGAATATTAAGGGTTCTGGACTGGACTGGGAAATAGTCCCAATTCACATCCCAGAAGGACTGGCTAACCACTGATATAATACACCAAGAAATCTGAATGAATTTGCTATGAATTTACTCCTGATAAATCATCAGAACGTGGTCATTGTAAGTGTGTATCATGGAATTCATTTGAATTAAACTGAAAAGTACATTTCACGAAGATGGGAAAAGGGACAACTGTCATTACCAGTGAGAAAAAAAATTCTGTAATGAAAATGAATGTGTTGCCTGGAATAATGTTTTTGTTCCAGAGAGTACCTGTTTTGACAACTGATGCGCCATTTAAACAGTGGCAGAAGGAGATAGATAAATTTGCGTAGCAGGGGAGTTAAGTATAAGGTGTTGCAAGAGGCAAAGGGAAGAGGAGGAGTAGGTTTACTGGATTTGGAATTGTATTTTGTGGCTTGTTGTTTGTTTTGGATGAAAGAGTGGGTGTTGCTGAGAAATAGAAGGCTTTTGGGGTTAGAAGGACACGACCTGAGATTTGGGTGGCATGGATATTTGTGGCACAATAAAGTCAAGGTTAATGTGGATTTTAAACATCGTTATGTTAGACGTGCCATGTTGAGAATGTGGAACAGATACACCCAGGATGTGCTTCGAAACACTCTTGTCCTGCCTACTATTTGGACTCTGGAAAGAGTGTGGAAAAGAGCAACAAAAACTGATTAGGGGCTGGAAGCCAAAATATATGAAGAATGGTTGCAGGAATTGAACCAGAGTCTAGTGAAGAGAAGGACCTGGGGTGACATCGTAGCAGTGTTCCAATATCTACGAGGTTGCCACAAAGAAGAGGGGAGTCAACCTCTTCTACAAAGCACCTGAAGGCAGGACAAGAAGCAACAGATGGAAACTAATCAAGGAGAGAAGCAACCTAGAACTAAGGAGAACAATGAACCAGTGGAAAGGTTTGCCTTCAGAAATTGTGGGTGCTCCATCACTGGAGGCTTTTAAGAAGAGACTGGACAGCCACTTGTCTGGAATGGTATAGAGTTTCCTGCTTGAGCAGGAAGTTGGACTAGAAGACCTCCAAGGTCCCTTCCAATCCTATTATTCTGTATTCTATCCAGCTGTGGGCTATTCTGTCTTTTATTTGACCATTCCTGCATAGTGTCTCTTAAGGACATTCTCACCTAACAGTTATACTTGGTGGATCCCTGCAGTAAATACAAACATGTAGCAATGAGACATGGTGTCTCAGTGGCTAAGATGCTGAGCTTGTCGATCGAAAGGTCGGCAGTTCCGCGGTTCAAATCCCTAGTGCCGCGTAATGGGGTGAACTCTCGTTCCTTGTCCCAGCTTCTGCCGACCTAGCAGTTTGAAAGCAGGTAAAAAATGCAAGTAGAAAAATAGGGACCACCTTTGGTGGGAAGGGAACAGCGTTCCATGAGCCTTTGGCGTTTAGTCATGCCGGCCACATGACCACGGAGACGTCTTCGGACAGCACTGGCTCTTTGGCTTTGAAACGGAGATGAGTACCGTCCCTACGAGCACATATGTGCAAGGGAAAACTTTACCTTTACCTTTAGGCAATGGAGACAAACACTTTTTCAGGTGTCCCATTTCAAGAAAAAAAATTGTAGAGGTTGAAATGGTATATATGGTTTCCACATCTCATTCCACATCTCTGATCGTGTGCCGAAGTTCCAAAACCTCAGGAGATGGCCGTTTTTCAGTTCTTTTTTTAAAAAAATCAATCCTTCTATATTTCTTTCAAGTATTACTGTTTGTTGGAGTTGGGCAGGTAATCAATTTAAGTAGCCTCTTCCATGTTACCTAGGCATGTCACATCCACTGAGATGCCGTGGTACTGACACCTCAATATATAAACTGCTTCTAGGCATCGTAGCTAACCCTCTGAACCCAAGTCCACCTCTATCCAGTTTAACCAGTGAGAAATGCTAGCTTCTCTTGGAGAGAAACCCAGCAATCAGACTTGATAGGAAAATAATATGGAAGACATTCTCTTTGTGCTGACATTTGGCCTCCCATCCAGCTGTACTCCATTCAAGTAGACGGCTTTTATCACCGAGCTGCTTGGAGACACAACACTGTTGTGGCTAAACAAGAAATATTGGCTGCGTCACTATAACATGACTTCACATCTTATCCAGCCAAGCGTGGAATCCGGCCTATTCAAGATCAACTCTTTGGAGGACTCAAATCTCAGATTAGACAGTTTCAGAAACTATTTCAAGCTTCTCTAGGAACCCCAATGTAGCATCACCTCTGTGGATGATTGAGGGTGACCATATTAATGGGACTCCTGAAATCATTATGATGTAGTAAAATATGTCACATCTAGAGGAATATACTGAAGTTCACTGAAGAGCACAGGACATCTCTAATACATCTCTAATACTTATTTTGTTTAAATTCTGAGGATATTAGCAAGGGAAACACTAACGTGAAGGGTTAGCTGGGAAACTCTTTTGCATTTGGATTGGCAATTAGGGACACCCTTAGGTCACCAACAGAAGGTTATATTTGTAGCTCAGGGTTGAACTGCTATGGAGTCCTTGGTGCTCTCTGAGCTTGGTGGGCAAAGAGAGCTCATAAAAAATTGACTCCTGGCAAGCAAGTAATTAGGGAGGGAGGGAGGGAGGGAGGGAGGGAGGGAGGAAGGAAGGAAGGAAGGAAGGAAGGAAGGAAGGAAGGAAGGAAGGAAGGAAGGAAGGAAGGAAGTCACTATTGAAAGTGCCTAGACTTCCATGGTCTCTCAATGAAATCCCTAGGAAAATTATTTACTCTCCAAAACTGTAGAAATGATGGTAGACTTTAGGAGAAATCCTCCCATACTACCACCTCTTACAATACTAGACAACACAGTATCAACAGTAGAGACCTTCAAATTTCTAGGTTCTATCATATCTCAAGACCTAAAATGGACACTTAACATCAAAAACGTCATCAAAAAAGCACAACAAAGAATGTTCTTCCTGCGCCAACTCAGGAAGCTCAAACTGCCCAAGGAGCTGCTGATACAGTTCTGCAGAATTGATGACAGAATTACTGAGTCTGTCATCTGCACCTCCATAACTGTCTGGTTTGGTTCTGCAACCCAACAAGACAGACACAGACTTCAACGGATAATTAGAACTGTAGAAAAAACAATTGTTACCAACCTGCCTTCCATTGAGGGCCTGTATACTGCACGAGTCAAAAAGAGGGTTGTGAAAATATTTACAGACCTCTTGCCTCCTGGACAGAAATTGTTTCAACTCCTACCTTCAAAATGATGCTATAGGGCACTGCACACCAGAACAACTAGACACAAGAACAGTTTTTTCCCAAACACCATCACTCTGCTAAAGAAATAATTCCCTCAACACTGTCAAACTATTCCCTAAGTTTGCATTACTATTGCTATTAGTCTTCTCTTTGATCCTATCACCCATCTCCTTCCACTTATGACTGCATGTCTGTAACTTTGTTGCTTGTATCCTTACAATTTATATTGATATTGTTTGTTTCCTGATTGCTTATTTGTACCCTATGACTATCATTAAGTATTGTACCTTATGATTCTTGACGAATGTATCTTGTCTTTTTATGTGCACTGAGAGCATATGCACCAAAGACAAATTCCTTGTATGTCCAATCACACTTGGCCAATAAAGAATTCTATTCTATTCTTAAAAAAAAAGAGGATTGAGAATTTTATTAAGGGGGAGAGCACTTGATATGTTTTCTAAGAAAATGTCTTATTAAGCCAAGGCCACATGACTATTACTTTCAAGCAACCACATCTTACACAACTTGTTTACTTATGTGATTCCTCACTACAAAGAGTATTTCATCCAAGAGCCTTGGTGGTGCAGCAGACTAAAGTGCTGTTAAGTAGCACTTAGCTGCCAACTGCCTGCAATTACTGCGAGTTCAAATCTCACCAGGCTCAAGGTTGACTCAGCCTTCCATCCTTCCGAGGTAGGTAAAATGAGGACCCGGATTGTGGGGGCAATAAGCTGACTTTGTATAAAAAAGAACACCGCTTGGGTGGGGCCGAAAGCCCTACTAAGCAGGTATATACAAAAGTATGAAGGCTATTGCTTAACGCATTGTAAGCCGCCCTGAGTCTCCGGAGAAGGACGGCATATAAATCGAACCAATAAATAAACAATAAATAAATAAATCCAAGGAGGGGGAAAAAAACCCCACAATCTCTACAAGACACGTAAAAAAGCAAATAGTTTTGGAGAATTATTTGAAAGTAGCAAAACTACAGTGAAGGTAATATGCATAATCAGGCAAAAAGATGCAAAGTGCCCATTCAAACCCAACAATGAGAATCTTTAGTCAGAAAATTCTGTGGTGAGGTGCTCTCTGAGTTTGGCTGTTTTCTTGCAGACCAAGCTAAGTAACATCATCAGTGCTGGATGAGGAGGAGGAGGGGGAGGAGGAGGAGGAGGAGGAGGAGGAGGAGGAGGAGGAGGAGGAGGAGGAGGAGGAGGAGGAGGAGGAGGACTGTGGGGTTTTTGGTGCTCTCTAAATTTCGTGGTTTTCTTGTAGATGTTTCACTACCCAACTAGGTAACATCATCAATGCTAGAAGGGAGTGGGGTTTGCTCTCTTTTTATATACTAATGGCTTAAAATATAAAAATATATAAAGAGACCACTAGGAGGTTTATCTGTGTCCTCAGGGTCACCTGAATAGTGCAAATGGGTGTGGAGCCTTCTTGGCTGCAGGAAGTTTTCTGCTCTGTGTCCCTTCACTATTGAAGACAGACGCAGGCTGTCGGGGATGAGTCTGCATTCTCCGCATCTCAAACTGAAGCGCAAAGGGTTCCTATTGTGTGCGATTCAAACACCTGCACTACTCAGGTGATCCTGAGGACACAGACAAACCTCCAAGTGGCCTAAATGACTCTCTAAAAAGAATGCAACCGACCAGCTGTCTGCAAGGAATATAATGTTGTGATCTGCCGGCAGCCTGCGGAGCTGGCAGCAGAGTCGGACAGTGAGGCTGGGGAGGAACATGGGCCAGTCCTGGAGTCTGAGGAAGGCTTGGACGAGGGCTCTGCATTGAAGGCAGAGAGGGGGCCAGGGCCATCTGGCAGTTATGTGCTGACTCCGGAGCCTCCAGAATCTGACATCAGCGAGACAGAGGAACAGAGGGAGCCTGTTCCCAGTGTGTATATGCGCAGAGCTGCCAGAAGGCAAGAACAGTTAAGACAAAAGGGATGACTCGGTAGTAGGGCTTGGAGATGATTGGCCCCTCCCATAAGACATAAAGGAGGAGCAAAGGCACGTAAGCCTTTGCAGGAAGCAACTTTGTTCATGCTGGTCGGTGTAAATTCTGAAGCTCCGTTTTGACTCTGTGCTCCGTGAGGCCTTGCAAAACTAATTGCCAATTAGGTCTTTGGCAGCTTGTCAAGGGAGATAAAGGTGGGTGCTTATCAGCCTTATCCCGAAGGACTGTGGCAGACTTCTGTTGGACTCCTTACGAACTCCTTGAGACTCATTACGGGCTGTGAATGAACAATAATTCACAGCCATTGAAATAAAAAGAGGGTTTTTGGGACTAATCGTGTGCTTTTGACTGTCTCAGGAAACCTACGTCAGAACATATAAATTCTTCCATTCCCCACGTTTCCATGATAGTTTTTTAGCATCATTCATGCAGTTCATTTCCAATCAGGACCAATTTCTCTAACAGACAGAAAAGAGCCTCCTCCCCATTACTGCCCATCTCTCATTGGTTATTAATCCTGCAGCACTCAAAGAATGCTGGCTCTAACTCCCTTTAATGGTTGCCACCGATACTGCTTCAAGACACAACTGTTAGCCCTTGATGACACAAGTCAATAATGGGGGCAAGAGACCAAAGGGGACAGCTAACCAAGAGAAGGGGGGGGATGTTTCCTGACCCAGTTGGGTTCCTCAAACTCTTGAGGACTTGGTAAAGGTCAAAGGAGAGCATGAGGGTCAAAAGATTTTTTTTTTTCCTCCTTAGGCTGTTGAATTTCATAAGAGAGTTCGCTTTAAAAAGCGAGCTGTTTTTTTCCCCTCCCTTGTTACTTTTCAAAAGTTTAGGGACATAAGAAAGTTTGCCTCATTATGAGTCAGTTCACTGGTCTATCAACATCTGCATTGTTTTCCCAGACTGGAAATGGCTCTTCGTTGTTTGAAAAGAGAGTCTTTCCCAGTTCCATCAGGAGATGGGGAGGTTGACCCTATGACACGCTGCAAAAAATGACTGAATCCAATTTCCAGTGGACAATGGGTGGAGACGCCACTCCCTGCCTCTCCAATGAGTTGAAGCAGCAAAATTATTCAGAGCAAAGGAAATGACAACATTCAGTTCTCGGTAATGCAAACTTTGTATACAGAGCCTTAATTTCAGAAACATCGACCCCGCTCTTCTTGGGTTTGCAAAACCCTTACATTTATCCTTAATGTGATCCATGAAAATGAAAACATGAAATGCAAATAAAAGAAATGCTAACGTTTAGGTTTCCTAAAGGCCTAGCAAACATTAAGAACTCTCTCTTTCTTTTTAAGAATTAAAAGAAAACTAAGTAGGCAGAGCATTTTGCAAAGGGAGGGAGGGAGGGAGGGAGGAAGAAAGATGATGGGAGGAAGCAAGCAAAGAGAAAGAGAAAGGGAAGAAGAAAGAGGGAGGGAAGGAGAGAAGGAAAGAAGGCAGACAGGCAGGCAGGCAGGAAGATTTATTTATTTATTTATTTATTTTATTTATTGATTGATTTTATTTTATTTTTATACCGCCCTTCTCCAGCAGGTCTCAGGGCGGTGAACAGCCAAGATAAAACAAAGCATACAAAATTTAAAACAATTTAAAAAGATATTAAATAATTTCGGCTCACAATTTAAAAACACCCCAATAAAATCAATTACGAATTAAAACTGAAAGATGGGATCAAGCCAGCCCAGCTAGATGAAATAAGTGAGTTTTAAGGACCCGACGAAAAGTCCGGAGGTCCGGGATTATACGTATCTCTGGGGGTAAGTCGTTCCAGAGGGCGGGTGCCGCCACAGAGAAGGCTCTCCCTCTGGGGGTCGCCAGCCGACATTGTCTGGCGGACGGCACCCTGAGGAGGCCCTCTCTGTGTGAGCGTACTGGCCGGTGGGAGGCTATTGGCGGCAGAAGGCGGTCTCGTAGATACCCAGGCCCTAAACCATGGAGCGCTTTAAAGGTAGTCACCAACACCTTGAAAGGCACCCGGAAGACCACTGGAAGCCAGTGCAGCTCGCGCAGGAGGGGTGTCACATGGGAGTGCCCCGTCGCTCCCATAATCCCCCGCGTGGCCACATTCTAGACCAGTTGGAGCCTCCGGGTGCACCCCAAGGGGAGCCCCATGTAGAGAGCATTGCAGTAGTCCAGGCGGGAATGATGGGAGATGATGGAAGGGAGGGAGGAAGGAAGCAAGGAAAAGAGAGAAAGAGAAAGGAAAGAAAAAAGAGGAAGGGGGAGGAAGGAGAATTCCCACATAATTAGTGCCAGCAATTCTTTGAAAGCCCTACTGTTTTTCTAGAGCGAGCAAAGGGCACCATCCTCTCTGGATGCTGCACTGTTTTCTAAAAACCCACTTCACCAGTGACATTTCACCCAATCTCCCCTATGCTGGAAGTGGAGGCTTAGTGGTTCACGATGCTTGGGAGAACCACTTCTTGCCTGACCATGTTGAGCGATAATGCAAATACTGGTTCAAGCAAACCAGGGTCATAAGACTCCCAAACTCTCATTTACTAAGCTGGATTCAGAGTTAAAGGCTGTGGTGTGAACTCAGTCCTAGAAGCTCAGTACTCCGTGGTTTTCACCTCTACTTCTCCACCTCCCCTTTTCCCCAATAAAGAAGTTATTTGCTGGAAGTGTGGTACTCTGTCCATCTTTCTGTCCAAGTTACAGCCCAGTTCTTCCTGGGCAAACTGGCTTACAATCAAACCACACTTGCCCATTCAGTGCCCGGGCACATTGCTGCTCCTATGGGGAGAGTGCCAATTTTGTATCCACGCTCCATTCAGATGCACGGACCCAATGCAATAAGAGTTGCGTGAAGGGATGGATAGGATTTCACCCCTTCTATTTTTGCAAGTAAATAGAGCAGAGCTTACCTGGAGCAACGGTTTCCAGCCTCCCTGAATCAAGCTTCCTAGTGCTGGTGCAGTGTTGGAGGGCGGATCCAGTAAAAACGAGGTAAAAAATTACATCGTCGCTTTCAACGTGATCATCTTCAGTAAGCAATATGGTGATTATGCAGTCACCCTAAGGGATCCAGGGAAAGAAGAAAAAAAGAGAAGAGTATGAACTTTTAGTTTTAACAAAATTTTAACATCCAATGATGAAATAGGCCCGTTTAGTAATAGGCGCCTTAGGTGGAATCCGAAAACATCTGGAGCCCCACTTGAACACCATTGGCATTGACAAAATTAACATCAGTCAATTTCAAAAGGCAGCTTTGCTTGGGACAGCTTACATCCTGTGACGTTATCTTTAAAGTTATTAAACAACATGTTCCTTTCCCGGATTTTGGGAAGGACTCGGTAGGAATGGGAATAAGAATATTCTTTATTGGTCAACTATAATGAGACACACAAGGAATTTGTCTCCGGTGCATAAGCTCTCAGTGTACATACAAACAACAACATAGTGGTAAGTCGTAAATCATAAATCATAAGATACAATCATGATCATAACGTACCAATAGGAGAAAGTAGTACGAAAGATAAGATGAGAAGGATGAGAAGATGAGAAGAAGAATTATAACAATACAGCCCTACTACAAAATATCTTTAGGCATAAGACAGTGCTGAGGGTAGTAGGTGTTTAGCAGAGCGAAAAAACTTTGTGTCTAGTTGTCTTGGCATGCAATGCCTTATAGCACCATCCCAAGGGAAGAAGTTGAAACAGTTTATGTCTAGGATGTAAGGAGTCTATAGATATTTTCTCAGTCCTCTTTCTGGCTCGTGCAGTATACATACAGGTCCTCAATGGAAGGCAGGCTGTTGCAGTTGTTTTTTCTGCAATCCTAACTATCCAATGAGGTCTGTACCTGTCCTGTGGGTGGATAAAAATTCCATATCCAATCTAAACATTTGGGTGACTGTGCAACCAACCATAATGAGTAAAATAGCATATGTTATTATGACAAATTGGATGAATTAAAAAAATTTGATGCTAGAAGGGAAAAAAATACAAGTGGGTCTTACTAAGAACCAGAGGCGGTATTCAGCAGGTTCTGACCAGTTCTGGAGAAACCGGTAGCAGAAATTTTGAGTAGTTCGGAGAACCTGTAAATACCACCTCTAACTGGCCCCACCCCCATCTATTCTCTGCCTCCTAAGTCCCAGCTGATCAGGAGGATCCCCTGGAGTGGGGAGGGAACTGGGATTTTGCAATATCCTTCCCCTGCCATGCCCACCAAGCCACGCCCACCAAGCAGAGGTGGGGTTCAGCAGGTTCTGACCAATTCTGGAGAACCAATAGTGGAAATTTTGAGTAGTTTGGAGAACCAGTAGTAAAAATTCTGACTGGCCCCGCCCTCATGTATTCTCTGCCTCCCAAGTCCCAGCTGATTGGGAGAAAATGAGGCTTTTGCAGTATCCTTCCCCTGGAGTGGGGAGGGAATGGAGATTTTACAGTATCATTCCCCTGGAGCGGGGTGGAAATGGAGATTTTGCAGTATTCTTCCCCTGCCACGCCCACCAAGCCATGCACCAAGCCACACCCACAAAACTGGTAGTAAAAAAATTTGAAACCCACCACTGCCACCAAGCCATGCCATGCTCAAGCCAGGCCCACAGAACTGATAGTAAAAAAATTTGAATTCCACCACTGCTAAGAACGGAGGGAGATTGGCTCATTCTTCAAAGAGCAATTAGGAGGCATCACTTTAGCCAGATCTTGATATGCTAATGATTTCAGTTGGTGGTTTTTTTTTTTTTTTAATCTTCTTTATTCTTAAATTTATTGGATTTCATTTGAGCCTCGGTGTCTATGGAGATTCTCAGTCATCCAGGGTCACGGTTGTCCCAAAAGTGCTTTTTTTTTATTTGATTTATATGCCGCCCTTCTCCGGAGACTCAGGGCGGCTTACAATGCGGTAAGCAATAGCCTTCATCCTTTTGTATATTTATACAAAGTCAGCTTATTGCCCCCACAAACTGGGTCCTCATTTTTATTTTTTTTTTTAAATTTGATTTATATGCCGCCCTTCTCCAGAGACTCAGGGCGGCTTACAATGCGTTAAGCAATAGCCTTCATACTTTTGTATATTTTATACAAAGTCAGCTTATTGCCCCCACAAACTGGGCCCTCATTTCACCTACCTTAGAAAGGATGGAAGGCTGAGTCAACCTTGAGCCTTGGAGAGATTCGAACCAGCAGAAATTGCAGGCAGCTGTGTTAATAACAGGGTGCGTATACCACTGTACTATCAAGGCTCTTAATAGCCTTATTAAAATACTTTGTTCATTACATACAGTAGTTTATACACTGCTCAAACACCTAAAGGGAACACAAAACTACTGTATGTTACAAACAAAGTATTTAATAAGGCTATTTCATTCATTCAGATCTCGGATGTCTTCTGCTTGTATTCCCTTTATTTTTTTGAGCAGTGTACATATGTGTACTAATAGAATTGTACTCTGTATTATAGAATTATATATTAATGATTGTGATTGGTACTAGGAGTGTACATTGAGGCAATGAATAATGAAAGATTGAAGGATGAATTTTTGATATCAATTGATGTGAAGAGTTAACTAAAGGAAGTGGGGGAAAACAACACATCTTTGAATATTATAGTGATATTGGAAAGGAAAAAAAGCAAATTAAAATTAAGATAGAAATAAGAGGGGAATAATAATAAATAGATAGATAGATAGATAGTTATATTGACACGAAGGTATATGAAAGAACAAAAGGAAGGTTTAGAATTGAAGGGTAAGATTGCTTGCCAACGGATCAGGAGGTAATTCAAAAAATTTACGCATGTGCAGAAATGGATAAACTAACCTTAGAATTAAAAGACAAGGAAGACTCAAAATATTTTAAAGTATGGAATAGATGGTATAAGTGGATAAATAAAAAGAAAAAAGGGTAAAGACCAAATTTAGGAAAAATCAAATGTAACAAATAAGCACCGTCAGGTAGATAGAATAGGTAATAAGTCACTGTTTATATATGTGTGTACATATAATTACATATATTTAGTTTGTTTGTGGAGTTGTGTATTGTATATGTAATTTTATGATTGAGAAAAATTTGTATATTTTTGTGTTTTAAAATTTTTAAACTCAATAAAGTTTGTTTTTAAAATTAAAAAAAAAGAATTGAAGGGTAATAGTGAAAGATATGTGTATATGAAACTATGAAAATGAAATGTAATAACTAGGAGTAATAACATTATGATTATTAGGAGAGTCGACGGGAGCAGGCAAAGCTGGGAAGTTCGCTTCACTCACTAGTGCCTTGTTAGCGCCTCCTTAGGGCTGAAAAAAAAAATTCACAGCTGAGAGTCGGAGGGACCAAGCAAAACGCTTCACTGCTAGCGCCTGGTTAGGGCTGGAAAAAAGCTTCAAAAAAGTTACATTCGGAGTATAAGATGCACCCAAATTTTCAGCCTCTTTTAGAGGGGGAAAAAGGTGCGTCTTACACTCCGAAAAATATGGTACTTAACAACTGTCCCACTTAGCAACATAAATGTTGGGGTCAATTGTGGTCATAAGTCAAAAACTACCTGTATCTCCGACCCACCCAATCAGCTTGTTAGGAAGACAGGCTCACTCACACCTTTCAGAGTGCCAAGCATCCTGGTTTAAATAAATCCAGAATTTTGCCATCGAGGAAAGCTTCCCCCTTTGCAGCAGCAAGGTTGCCTTGAGCTCCGAAAGAGCCGCTTAATTCGAGCGTGTTTACTTTCCCTGGTTTATTATTACTCAAATAATGTCATCTGTTAGAGATCACAACCGCACAAGGTGATTATTATAACCCCCTTCACTTAAAGCAGCTAACAAATGACTAGCTGCCCTTGCCAAGTCTCATTTGGAGGAAAAGGCTCCTGAGATCAAAGCAAATGTTTGGCCCAGTCAGGCAAACAAAAGTATAAGTTGATTTCGTACCTAGTTTGGACTGACTAACGTTGACTTGGCTTGGAGCCCCACTGCCAATGAAAACAGATCGTTTTCCGCCATTCTGCAGACACTTGAAAACAGTCTTTTCTTTTCTTTCGAGTCACAAACCTTTCCGAAAAGGTGGAGATGTGTGGAAGGATTTCCGAAAGGGGCTGGGGCAGCAGGAAAATGGGGTTTCAAGAACCCCCATTTGGTTCTTGTTCTTCTGGTTTCTTTTGAATCCTGCCCTCACAATCTTTTTAATTATTTACTCAATTTCTAAACTGCCCCTCTCATCTAAGTGACTCTCCTGGAAGCCTCAACCTTTAATTAAGAGAAGAACCTGCCAGCTGCAAGAAGTCAGGAGCCAGGTTAGAGTTAGAATAAAATAGAATAATAGAGTTGGAAGGGACCTTGGAGGTCTTCTAGTCCAACCCCCTGCCCAGGCAGGAAACCCTACACCACTTCAGACAAATGGTTATCCAACATCTTCTTAAAAATTTCCAGCATTGGGGCATTCAGAACTTCTGGAGGCAAGTTTTCCACTGGTTAATTGTTTTCTCTGTCAGGAAATTTCTCCTTAGTTCTAAGTTGCTTCTCTTCTTGATTAGTTTCCACTCATTGCTTCTTGTCCTGCCCTCAGGTACTTTGGAAAATAGCTTGATTCTCTCTTCTTTGTGGCAACCCCTGAGATATTGGAAGACTGCTATCATGTCTCCTCTAATCCTTCTCTTCATCAAACTAGACATACCCAGTTCCTGCAACCATTCTTCATATGTTTTATCCTCCAGTCCCCGAATCATCTTTGTTGCTCTTCTCTGCACTCTTTATAGAGTCTCGACATCTTTTTTTACATCGTGGCGACCAAAACTGAATGCAATATTCCAAGTGTGGCCTTACCAAGGCCTTATAAAGTGGTATTAACACTTCATGTGATCTTGATTCTATCCCTCTGTTTATGCAGCCCAGAACTGTGTTGGCTTTTTTGGCAGCTGCTGGCTCATATCTAAATGGTTGTCCACTAGGACTCCAAGATCCCTCTCACAGTTACTAGTATTGAGCAAGGTACCACATATACGTTACCTGTGCATTTTCATATACGGTACCTGTGCATTTACGGTACTTGTATACATATACGGTACCTGTGCATAGTTCAAAAGTACTATGAGTTTATTTCATGCTACCAATACGCAAGAATCTGATTCTATGTATGGTCAAAGTGAATTGGGGCCAGATAACGTCAATGAAAGTTGGACCATAAGAAAGGCTGAGCGCCAAAGAATTGAGGCCTTTGAACTCTGGTGCTGGAGAAGACTCCTCCGAGTCCCTTGGACTGCAAGGCGATCAAACCGGTCAGTCCTAGAGGAGATCAACCCTGACTGCTCTTGATCCTGAAGAGGAAACTCAAATACTTTGGCCACCTAATGAGAAGGAAGGACTCCCTGGAGAAGAGCCTAATGCTGGGAACGATGGAGGGCAAAATAAGAAAGGGACAACAGAGATCGAGGTGGCTGGATGGAGTCACTGAAGCAGTAGGTGTGAGCTTAAATGGACTCCAGGGGATGGTAGAGGACAGGAAGGCGTGGAGGAACATTGTCCATGGGGTCGCGATGGGTCGGACATGACTTCACAACTAACAATAACAACAACAGCAATGTCAATGGACTTCAAAGGGGGCTGGATTTAGGTCTCTTACACGGATGTAGAGACTTCAAACTGAGGATGAGTTTGACCCTGCGCTCTGGCTCTGACTGGTCTTTTCCTACAAACCCACTATTTGGCAACCAATATGGAATTGATGCCAAAAATGTCTTTCTAATATAAAGGTCAATTCCACCCAATTCACAGTCCATTAGTAATTAAGTTCTCTTTGGTAGAAACATCATCAGATCATGTCAGGGGAAGACACTGGGAGAAATGTTGGAACTCTATTGTTAAGGGTATAATAACAGAATCCTTTAATAAAGGAGAATATTTATAGCTCAGGGTTGACATGAGGGGTCCTTGGAGCTCTCTGAGCTTGCCTGTTTTCTTGCAGATGTTTCATTACCCAAACTAGGTAACATCAGTGCTAGTAAGGACTAAGGTAAAGGTAAAGAGTCACCTCGCACGTATGTGTTAGTCATTCCTGACTGTAGGGGGCAGTGCTTATCTCCATTTCAAAGCCGAAGAGTCAGCACTGTCAGAAGACGTCTCTGTGGTCATGTGGCCGCCATGACTAAGTGCCAGAGACACACAGAATGCTGTTACCTTCCCACCAAAGGTGGTCCCTATTTTTCTACTTTCATCTTGTAAGTGCTTTCGAACTGCTAGGTTGGCAGAAGCTGAGACAAGTAACGGGAGCTCACCCCGTTATGCGGCACTAGGGATTTGAACCACTGAACTGCCGACCTTTCCATCAACAAGCTCAGCATCTTAGCCACTGAGCCACCACATCCCTTATAGTAAGGACTAGTAACTCCTTATTAGAACTGATGGTTTTACTTAGGTAGCGAAACATCTGCAAGAAAACCAGCAACCTCAGAGAGCACCAAGGACCCCTCAGAGTCCTTTAAACCAGACAGAATTTTTTTTCTCCTCTCTCACACCAAAGGGAATCAAGAAAAGACAGGTCCCACCCCCACCCTCTGCTTCCTTCTCATTCCCTCCTCTGTTTCAGGGCTATGGTGAATGTTCTGGCATTCATTCTTCGAGGTTATCTCCATATTACTTTCCTGGACAAGGTTATTTGCTCCATCTGTGTTCAAGAACATTGGTGAACAAAAACATTTGGATATAAAGTGGGCTGCAGAGCAATTTAGGACGTAGTTGAAATGATCTCAGTTTGGGACTTAATTAACCATAATTAACTTGCAGCATTCATTAGAAGTCACAGACTTAGCTAATCACTCGATGACTATAAAGGAGCCTGGACAAATTCATGGTAGACAATCAGTGGTGAAATCCAATTTTTTTTTACTACCGGTTCTGTGGGCGTGGCTTGGTGGGCATGACAGGGGAAGGATCCTGCAAAATCCCCATTCCCTCCCCACTCCAAGGGGAAGGATATTGCAAAATCTCCATTCTCACCCCACTCTGAGGCCAGCCAGAGGTGGTATTTGCCGGTTCTCTGAACTACTCAAAATTTCCGCTACTGGTTCTCAAGAACCTGTCAGAACCTGCTGGATTTCACCCCTGAAGACAATCCTATCCAGGTTTATCCAATATTACTTCTAGATTGGGGGAAAGCATATCTCCAAATTCAGGCTGCAGGGAAATAATAGGCAGAGAGGATTGTGTGTGCCTCCATCTGCAGGTGAGCACTTCAGAGCCACCTGGCTGTCCAGACTAAAATACAGAAAGCTGGACTGAGATGGACTTTGGATTAATCCAACCAAACTCTTCTTATAGATTCCAAGTCCCAGCAGCTAGAATAGCCAATGGAAAGGGTATTGATATAGGAGAAGAAGAGGAGGAGCTTGGAAGGGCCGAGTTAAGCAAGACATCAGCCTAGAGTCATTATGTTCCTACAAAGGGTCTAAGTCCAACTCCTCTCAAATTCCATTAGCCTTTTTATCTGTCGTCAATTTAGTACTGAACTTTAGTTGACCAGATTCTTGTATATAGTTTTGAGCAGCAAATTGTCTGCAACTGCAACTTAAAGTAAGGCCCCGATTTGTTGCGCCTGACAATAAAGGAGTTCTAACAGAAAGTACGTTCTCCTGGATCAGAAGAAAGTTTTCTTTCAATGCCATCCACTCTTCAGAGAAAGCAAATTCCCAGCAGGCACATTGGTGAAGCATGGATAATGTAAGGATCATGCAACTGGAAAATGTTCTTGTTTTGACACATGTTGTACCTCTTAAAGAGAAATGCCGGTCTCTTTCCAATCTCCAACTAATTTCAGGAAATCTACATGTCAACACAATTGCTTGGATTGTTTGTGCTTTAGACTGCAGGGCAAGCTTTTTGATTATTATTACTAAATGTAGAATGTCAGGCGGACAACAAATACTCAACACTTACTCATAACACATTCATTCTGCTTGATAGCACTGGATGATTAATATCAAACTGTGAAGTTACTGGGGGGGGCAGTTGGCAACTGTTCACCTCACAGCCGGCTACGAATCCGTATCCCAAATGCTCAAGGACAATTGTCCAAGGAGGTGAACTTAAAATCCTCCCTGACACCTTTCATCAAATCTTTTGACAAGCAGGCAATGGCCAGAGGCAACATTTATTAAGCGCGTCCAACTTGGTAGGAAGAGTTTGTGATATACAAAATGGCTTGTTGTTCAAAAGAAGTACAATGAAGTCACACAGAATGTGACTTATATTTTTGAACTTTCATGAAGCAATCTATCTAAAAGTATATATTCTTTTGAATGGGGCACAGACAATGTGCTAGCAACTTATTGTAAAACACAGAGAAGAATAGTGGGGGAGAGAAAATCCATTGTCTTCTCACGGAGAAGCTTTGGGATGTTCACGTTCTCAAAGATCCAAGTTTTCTAAACCAGTCGTTTTCAATCTTGGCAAACTTTGAAGATGTGTGAACTTCAACTCCCAGAATTCCCCAGCCCAGAAAAATTTTGGGGATCATGATTAAAAGCTATGGGGTAGGTTTAACAGAGGCCACTGGGTGGCGCTCTACTGCTCTCATCCAAGGCTAAGAACGAGGGGGGAAAGGAGAGAAAAGGGGAAAAAGTTAAGCGCAGAGTTGAAAAATAAATAGTTTGGGTCCCAAATTCCCATGTGTAACAAGCTCAACAGTTCCATCCAGAGGTTGTCAAATCTTGAGCAATGGGGGAAGTCAGCTTTCCATAAAAAGTTAGCAACAACCTCTTCTCCATGCCACAAAGAACTCTTAAGCTGTTGCAAAGGATTCTGGAGAGATCATGCTGCAGTCAGTTACAAGGGATTCTGGGTAAGATACAAGGGATTCTGGGAGATAATATGTCAGAGCAAAACTGCCTCTCTTCGAGATATCAGCCAGGTTCTGTAGGCTTTCGCTCCACACATTGCAAGCCAACCCAAAAACAGTTTCCACATTTCCCTGCAGCTTCATTTTGCAGTCAGGGGTTAAGAGATTATTCTCTTCATCGAGTTACAAGAAAATCCCATCATCTGTATAAACTTTGAAAGCAAAACTATATCAGCTCCAGTTAAAAAATTCATACAGATCAATGAAATAACAAAGTTTGTGTTTCCTATGATGCTACGTGCCTAATTATGATTGTGGTTTATCAAATAAACCACAATCTGCTGGGTTAAGAATAACAAAGGGGGAAAATCACACTGTGCATTAATACGATGTGCTACTCAAACCAATGAAAAGCATATTGATTTCTTCCCGAGCTATTTTGTTAGAATTGAGCACTCTTGGTATTTAAAGCTGGTAGTGAGATATCTTTGGTTTTCCAAGTTCTGGACAACTCAAACTTATGCCCTGGCCAGCTTGGGCTAATGGTGAGCAGGACTGGGATTGTCGATTGGCAGATCTATCTGTACATTACATAGAACATAGAATAATAGGGCTGGAAGAGACCTCAGAGGTCTTCTAGTCCAACCCCCTTCTCAAGGCAGGAGACTTTATACCATCCCGGCCAAATGGTTGTTCAGTCTATTTTTGAAAACCTCCAGCAATGGAGCCATCTCACAACTCTAGGAAGCAAACTATTCCATTGATTAATTGGTCTTAACGTCATAACTACGTAGTATGATGGACTGCAGGGCTGGCGCAATGTGTAACATGCTCACACTGATGCAATAGGACTGGGTGTTTTGTTAATATGATTTATTGGGTTAGGGATTTTTTGTCTTCACTATGAGTTGTATTGTGTTGGGAGGGGGTTGCACTGAGGGAGCTCCACCAATCTCATTGTACATATGTTGTGCACTGACAATAAAGATTTGAACTGAATTCTCACTGTCAGGAAATTGCTCCTTACTTCTAGGTTGGATTTCTCCTTGGCAAGCTTCGATCCATTATTTCTTGTCCTTCCCTCATGTGGTTTGGAGAACAAGTCTCTGGGACAGGCCCTCAAGTACTGGAAAACAGTTACCATGTCCCCTCCTAATCCTTCTTTTTGCTAGGCTAGACCAGGGGTGTCAAACTCAATTTCATTGAGGTCTGCATCAGGGCGTGGCCTAGTGGACAATAATTTAAATATGAACCAGCAGTGTGCAGCAGCTGCCAAAACAGCCAACACAGTTCTAGGCTTCATAAAGAGAGGGATAGAATTGAGATCACACGAAGTGTTAATACCACATTATAAGGCCTTGGTAAGACCACACTTAGAATACTGCATTCAGTTTTGGTCGCCACGATCTAAAAACGATGTGGAGACTCTATAAAGAGTGCAGAGAAGAGCAACAAAGATGATTAGGGGACTGGAGGCTAAAACATACGAAGAACGGTTGCAGGAACTGGGCCTGGCTAGTCTTTTGAAAAGAAGGACTAGGGGTGACATGATAGCAGTCTTCCAATATCTCAGGGGCTGCCACAAAGAAGAGGGAGTCAAGCTATTCTCCAAAGCACCTGAGGGCAGGAGAAGAAGCAACGGGTGGAAACTAATCAAGGAGAGAAGCAACCTAGAACTAAGGAGAAATTTCCTGACAGAACAATTAATCAGTGGAACAACTTGCCTCCAGAAGTTGTGAAAGCCCCAACACTGGAAGTTTTTAAGAAAATGTTGGATAACCATCTGTCTGAAGTGGTGTAGGGTTTGCTGCCTAAGCAGGGGGGTGGACTAGAAGACCTTCAAGGTCCCTTCCAACTCTCTTATTCTATTCTATTCTATATGTGATCTCTTCGAGATGAGGTTGTCAAAACCTCATGAGATTTGGGTCTTCTGGACAGCAAGGGAGAGCAAGGAATGTAGTTCTGGCCTTGAGAAGTAGGGGGAGGCAAAACAATTGATCAGAAAGTAGAAAGTATGAGAAAGGAGTCAGAAGAAACTTGCTTTGACCTGGTTGTCCTTCAAAAGGGCCAGTGAAGGCTGTTGAACAGGCTTTCAAGTTTGTGTTCATACATCCTATAATAATCAAGTACTATTTCTGGATTCGTTGTATAACTTTACTTTTGGTGCCCATAAGATCATAAGATAGTGACTGAAAAGGCAACCAAGCCAGAGGTCTACCTGCATCAGGTAGTATCTTTGGAGAACTCCAAAGAAATAGGAGAACATGTTCCTGCTTGCAAAGAGGGCTGTTCACAATTTTGCTCACCTATATTCTGTTCATGAGCGCTCCAAGCTGAGGCACAAATATTGCCAACACTCCTACATCCATCACACCACAGGTTTTAATTATTAAAATTATCCCACTGACAGCATCTGATTCAGTGAATTGATAAGCCATAACGATTTCCTAATGTCTAAATCCCCAGATGGAAAATGTAAATTGGGGGGAAAAAATGGTTTACTCACATACAATGGAGCTTGCTGTGGATTAAGTTTCATGACCCAGAACGCTAAGGGGGAAAAATAAAAACAAAAAAAACCTGTTAGTTCAATAAACTCATATTTTTATTAATAACATTAATAACAATAACAACAACAACAATAATAATAATAAACACCAACTCAGTTCAACTCACCTCACAAGGCTGTTGTTGTGGGGAGCCTGGATAGCTCAACAGACAGAGCACTGTAATTTAACACCAGCTGTCTGCAATTAAAGTAAGATCGAATCTCGCCAGGCTCAAGGTTGACTCAGCCTTCTATCCTTTCTAAGGTAGGTAAATTGAGGACCCAGTTTGTGGGGGCAATAAGCTGACTTTGTATAAATATACAAAAGGATGAAGGCTATTGCTTAACACATTGTAAACTGCCCTGAGTCTCCAGAGAAGGGCGGCATATAAATCAAATTAATAAAAAAAAAAAAAATAGGGGGAGGAAGCTACATTGGGTATGCTTGCTGCCTTGAGTTACTTGCAAAAACAATAAAAGCAGGAAATAAATAAAATACGAGATTAACAAACCTAAATAAATAAAGAAAAGAAAAGCTATTGTTTATTATTGTTGATTTTGATTATGTATAGGTTATATTTTGAGATTGGTGTTTTGTGTGTCCAACCACACTTGGCCAATAAAGAATGCTATGCTATGCTATGCTATGCTATGCTATGCTATGCTATGCTATTGATTGATTGATTGATTGATTGATTGATTGATTGGTTCGATTTATATGCCGCCCTTCTCCGGGGACTCAGGGTGGCTTACAATGCGTTAAACAATAGCCTTCATACTTTTGTATATACCTGCTTAGTAGGGCTTTCACACACACACCCCAAGCGGTGTTCTTTATTATACAAAGTAATTTTATTGCCCCCACAATCTGGGTCCTCATTTTACCTACTTCGAAAGGATGGAAGGCTGAGTCAACCTTGAGCCTGGTGAGATTTGAACTTGCAGTAATTGCAGGCAGCTGGTGCTACTTAACAGCACTTTAGTCTGCTGCACCACCAAGGCGCAGCTGACGTGAAGAAGCTATGCTATGCTATGCTATGCTATGCTATGCTATGCTATGCTATGCTATGCTATGCTATGCACTCCTACTCCTACTCCTACTCCTACTCCTACTCCTACTCCTACTCCTACTCCTATTCCTATTTCTATTCCTATTCCTATTATTGTTAATCAAAAGTAGAATTCTAGCCAGGCAACCCCAAAACAGTTTTGGAGGAGGGGGGGAGAGAGAGAAAAAAAGAGCTTTAAAGAATGTTCATGATGTACATTTGTATACACATTCTCCTAAAGTCTCAGAACGTGAAGAACCTGGAGACACGTGCGCTCCGAGTTACCCTGAGTTTGGCCAAGAGAACAAGGCCTACGCTTAACAAGACACAGTTAAGCACATTTTTAACAAACGGATTACGCTGTGCAAATCTCTCTCTCTCTCAAAACATACTAGGCGGTCTTGCTGGAGCTCTGTTGAGTTCAGTGAAGCCCTCTAAGATTTGTCAAAGCCACGGACGCTTTTAAGACCCAACACAGCATAACCATACTTGGTGCTCTCTTACCTTGATGGCTCCAAGCTCGTGCAAAGCTTGATTATTAACTGCCCTTTAAACATTTGCAAAAATCTGATAAAACTTCTCCTTGTATGGCCTTTGCAGAAGAGCGTCCTAACAATTGTTAGTGATATGGTACTCATGTTTCTTTTGGCCAGATAAACTCTGCAGACAATTTGCCCGGGTAGTTTTAATAAAAACAAACGCTCTGCTCTGGCAGCATCGTTTTTTTTTTTCCTCTTCCCTCACCCCACTTCCTCTGGTGGTAGCAGGGGAGACAGTAATAGCAGGAGGTAGAGTTTTATAGCTAGAGACAGAACCAATATGGATGCAAAAGATTTCCATCTAAAAGATTGATTTTAAAAATAGGTTCGCAATGATGCCTAAAATCGTTGATTTTCTAACTTATGATAGTTGGAGATGATGGGAGTTGTGGTGTAACATAACTCTGGGGGTGGGGTGGAATATTAGGTTGTGAAGGTTAACAGTTAGCAGAATAACTGGCCTTCCAGGTGCGATTCAAGGTGATGGTTGCCATCTTTAAAGCGCTCCATGGCTTAGGACCTGGGTACTTACGAGATTGCCTTCTGCCACCGATAGCCTCCCACCGGCCAATACGCTCCCACAGAGAGGGACTCCTCAGGGTACCATCAGCCAAACTATGTCGACTGGCGACCCCCAGGGGGAGAGCCTTCTCTGTGGGGGCACCTGACCTCTGGAATGAACTGCCCCCAGAGATACGTAAGATCCCCGACCTACGTACCTTCCGCCGTGCCCTTAAGACTTTACTGTTTCAACAGGCAGGGCTGGCTTAAAATAACGAATTTTAATGGGTGTTTTAGTTTTTAGTTTTTTAATTTTTTAATAAAAGGGCCAAATTGTTTAATATGTTTTAAATTGTTTTTAAATTTTATGGTGATATGTTGTGCACCACCCTGAGTCCCTCGGGAAAAGGGCGGTATAAAAATTTAAATAAATAATAAATAAGAGAGTTGGAAGAGACCTTGTGGGTCTCCTAATCCAAGCCACTGCTCAAGTAGGAGACTCTATACCCGTGATGATGAACCTATGGCAAGTGTGCCAGAGGTCGCACATAGAGCCCTCTTTGTGGGCACGCATGCCATCGCCAGCTGCTTTTCCGGGTTCCGTCATGCGCATGTGTGCTGGCCAGCTGGTCCGGTGCGCATGCACACTGGCCAGTTGCTCTCTTTCGGGTTCCGCGCAAACCCAGAAGAGAGCAGCTGGCCAGCGTGCATGCGCGCGACGGGAACCCAGTAGAGCAGCTGTCCACCGCACACATGTGCACCAGCATCTGCTCTCTTCCAGGTGCAAGAAGATTAACCATCACTGCCCTATAACCAGGATGGTGAACCTTTGGCACGCAGAGCCCTCTCTGTGAGAACACCAGCCGTTGCCCCAGCCGAGCTCCACCACGCATGCGCACACACCTCCCACCAGCCACCTGGTCTTTGGGTCTCTGCCGCGCATGAGCAGGGGATGGGGTGCATGCATGGGGGGTGGGGCGCATGTGCAGGGGGTGCTCGCATTGCATTTTGAGGGTTCATGCGCACGCCCCCCATGCCCCATTTTGGGCCTGGAAAGCCTCCTGCACCAACCTGAAAGCCAAAACGGGGCATGGGGGGGGCAGGGCGCATGCACGGGGGAGGGAGGTAGTACATGCATGGGGGATGTGCATGCATGTGGGAGACAGGGCGCATACACGGGGGGTGCTCGTATCGCATTTTAGAGGTTCAGGCACCCGTATGTGCATTTGCGCGAGTCACATGCAAGCTTTGGGCACTTGGCAACCAAAAAGGTTAATCATCACTGCCCTATAACCATTCCGGACAAAAGGCTGTCCAATCTCTTCTTAAAAACCTCCAGTGTTGGAGCATTCACAACTTCTGGAGGCAAGTCATTCCACTGATTACGGTAATTGTTCTAACTGTCAGGAAGTGCCAAAACCGTCATGGTTAACCAGCACAATCATCTGGTTTTTCAACTTCCAACGTTGCTTAACAATGGATTTTCTGGTCCCAACTCTCTTAATTAATACCTGTACGAGGAACACTAAAGTGGGATGTCCAAGCACTGTAAGAGAAGACAAGAGCATACCACTTCCATGCTGTTGCCAAGAAAACTTTAAAATTGAGCTTAAGAATAGTCTTTAAAAAATGCAGCCACATCCCCGTCTAGAAATAATGCATCTAAAAGAGACTGCGCTCGTAGTCTAAACTCTGGTTGTGGCAAGACGGATGGGTTATTGGATGACATCTGTATTTGTCCGCTTCTGAATTTGAGGATGTGGGAGAAGAGAGTTTTTGAAGGGTGGGGAATTATAAAAGAATCTCAGCTACAGAATCATTGGCCTATGAGTCATCTTCACTGCCAATCCCAGCTGTTAGGGATCAAGGTCAGGGCTCTTGACCTCTGGCAGGCAAGTCCAATTCCCAGCATTTCTTATATGGGTTAGGAGAAATCCCTGGGAAGTTGCTGTTATTGAAATACTGAGCTAGAAGGACCAACAGAGGGGAAGGAAGGAAGGAAGGAAGGAAGGAAGGAAGGAAGGAAGGAAGGAAGGAAGGAAGGAAGGAAGGAAGGAAGGAAGGGACGAGAACTTAAGTGTCCTAGGTTTATAATGGTTAGGGTCTGGATTTAATTTTTGCAATATATATTGAGCTTCCTTATATTCCAGGGACAGTTGAAATCCACAGCTAAAGGTTTGGCAAAGATCCCAGTATTTATACCCAATATTTACATTTTTATCCCACTAATGATCAGATCAAGGTCATTGATTTTCCATGAGGAAAGCCTAACTCTTTCTTTAAAAAAAAAAATTAAAGAGTTTTTAAAAGTTTTTAACAGTTTTCCTCTTTGCAACATTTCCGCATCGGTATACATCCACTATATATCCATTTTTCTACCTTACATCTATATATCTATACATGTGGTTCCATTATCCTTTATACATATTAACATATTAATATACTAATTTATAAACATACATTTTGTGTCCTATATATTTATACAGATTTATTCCTATTTTCTAACTCCCAAGTCTTCTTTCTTTGATGTTTTCTTATCTTTTGCACCTATCCTCTAACCATGTATACCATTCATTCCATACCAAATAATATTCCCTTTCTCCTTTATCTTTTATTTCTTTTGTTAGTTTATCCATCTCAGCACACTCTAGCACTTTTCTTACTGCACTTTCCTCTGATGGTATAGTATTATTCTTCCAGTTCTGCGCAAACACAATTCTGGCTGCAGTTATGGCATGTAATATTAAGTATTGTATTTTTTTAATCATAATTTTCTGTAAGTATGTCTAATAGGAATGTTTCTGGTTTCAGTTCCATTTGTTGTTTGGTTATCTCTTCAAGCCACTTTCTTATTCTAATCCAATATTTTTTTTTTGCTATGGCAGACGACCACCTAACAAAGTCTAACACTTTCATATCCCTACTTTCTTTTTTCTATATCTTTTCTATAAAATTTGCCTTTTGAGTATCAAGTACATGCAATCAAGACTGTGTGATTTATTCCTTCCTCCTTTCCCTCCTGGTTTTTTTTTTTTTTTTTTTTTGCATTCCTTTTATTGACCTTCACTTTTTTTTTTTTTTTAATCACAGTCCTTCCCCTATTTTGTTCTTCTTCTCACTTTGGCAGTTTTAATTTTTGAAATACTTTAAGACACCTGCCTTAATTTTTACAGGAAGCATGCTAGAAAACCATGCTTCCTGGATTCGGTTAACCTTTTCTTACATTTTGAAATCCGAGCTGAGCATGGACAGGGGGCAAAGAGCTCTAGATCTCTTAAACTTTCCTGCGCATCATTGGACAGTCATTTGTCTGAAATGGCATAGGGTCTCCTGCCTGAGCAGGGGGTTGGACTAGAAGACCTCCAAGGTCCCTTCCAACTCTGGTACTCTGTGAAACATCTCTTTTCCATCAATTTATTGGTCCACCATTAGAACCTCTAAGCATGCTTCCCTACTTTCTTTTAAAATTTAAAAATTTAAAATCAGTATTTTTTTTTAATAGTCCAACATATCCCTAGAAGTATTTAAGTTTAGGAGTAAATGTTGCAACCCATAATTATTTTATGGAGGAATCTAGTCTTCTTGATATAAAAGCAATATTTCTCCCAGTCCCTCCTTCCTCCCTTGCTAGCTCTGTCCTTCCCACCACTTTTAATTCTGTTCTTCTTTACAAGCACTCTTATTACTGCATGAGGATCAGGGACTTCTGGCATTGGCATATAAACAACCATATACTGTACCATGTTCTTTTTCAAATAATGGTATAAAATCTTTTTCATACCCTTCTTTTCATTATTTTTTTTTTACTGAAACAACCAAGCACTTCCCAAAACTGCTCTTATTCTTTTAGCGTTTGTTAACATATTTTGATGCTTCCAAACCAGCTGCTTCCCCCAAGGATTGGTTTAAAAGTTACTTCTGCCTACCTTTTTTTGTGTTCTACTTTACTTCAAGTGATATCAGTCCTCCTCGCAAAATATATATATATAGGTTGTCCCAAGTAGGAAACAGGACAAGATATCTGAATGTAAGAATTCTCTTCTATTGTAGAGCTGCTTTAGCAGAACCTTGGAAAGTCTGAAAGTAAAAGGTCTTCAGCCAGCTCATTTTATCACATGGTAAGTTAGGGAGGGTCCTTTCTAAATTGGTTTTGTCTCTTCCCATCATGCAGCTGTGGGCTATGCCGGCTCTTATCTATGCCGGCAGTACTTTTTCCTCCCATTCTTCCAAGGTTGTTCTTACACTCCATTACAGTCCCAAATCATTCCCAGGTGTTTTAACACACCTAAAACCCTCCTTCAAGGGACGACTGTCCCAGCCACACACACTAAGTCTCCTGGAATCTAATCTAATCTAAGAAGTTGTTGGATAACCATTTGTCTGAAGTGGTGTAGGGTTTCCTGCCTGGGCAGGAGGTTGGACTAGAAGACCTAAAAGGTCCCTGCCAACTCTGCTATTCTATTCTATTCTATTCTATTCTATTCTATTCTATTCTATTCTATTCTATTCTATTCTATTCTATTCTATTCTATTCTAATATCAGAGTTGGAAGGGACCTTGGAGGTCTTCTAGTCCAATCCTCTGCTTAGGAAGGAAACCCTACACCACTGATTATCCAACTTCGTCTTAAAAACTTCCAGTGTTGGAGCATTCACAACTTCTGGAGGCAAGTTTTTCCATTGATTAATTGTTCTAACTGCCTGAAATTTCTCCTTAGTTCTAGGTTGCTTCTCTCCTTAATTAGTTTCCACCCAGGGGGTTGGACTAGAAGACCTACAAGGTCCCTTCCAACTCAATCTGATAAACTCCCCACCACCAAATCCTCATAGATTGTCCAGAAGATTACCATGGGTCAATGATCCGTTGCTGCCTCCATAACACTAAAGCTGCTCTTATTTCAGGGATAAATGCACCCTTTCCAAGTTGAGAGATGATAATCAAGAGTCCTCCAAAAATTTGCTTTGTTTTCAAAATGCAAGCCAAGCATTTTATTTAAATGTATTTAATGTACGAGTCTGCAGCGAAGGGGAACACAGCCACATTCCTGATCTATGATTTGAGCAGGCAAGCCAAATGGCAGATGTCGGACAAATTATTTTAAGTACAGTATGTATGGAAATAGACGAGAATGTTATATACTTTTCAAAGCATCTAATGGTGGTTAGACTTAGCAAAGGGGAACACAAAGCTGCCAACCAATTTAAGAACAGATCTGTGCAAGAGAAGGTTGCACTGGGATAAATGCCAAAAGAAGGGAGAGTATTATAGTTTATGAAGACGTAATGGACATACGAGGAGATCAACCCTGACTGCTCTTTAGAAGGCCAGATCCTGAAGATGAAACTCAAATCCTTTGGCCACCTGATGAGAAGGAAGGACTCCCTGGAGAAGAGCCTAATGCTGGGAACGATGGAGGGCAAAAGAAGAAGGGGACGACAGAGAACGAGATGGCTGGATGGAATCACTGAAGCAGTCGGCGGGAGCTTAAACGGACTCCAGAGGATAGCAGAGGACAGGAAGGCCTGGAGGAACGTTGTTCATGGGGTCTCGGTGGGTCGGACACGACTTCGCAACTAACAACAACAAATGGAGACCCACAGTTATACAGGTAGTCCACAACTTACAACCTCAGTTGAGCCCAAATTCAGCAAAATTTCTGTTGCTAAGTAAGACATTTGTTAAGTGAGTTTTGTCTCATTTTATGACTTTTCTTGCCACAGTTGTTAAGTGGGTCACTGCCGTTGTTAAGTTAGGAACATGGTTGTTAAGTGAATCTGGCTTCCCCATTGACCTTTCTGGTCAGAAGGTTGCAAAAAGTGATTGCATGACCCCGGGACAATGCAACTGTCATAAATATGAGTCAGTTGCCAAGTTGCCTAAATTTTGATCGTGTGACCATGAGAATGCTGCAAATAGTCGTTAAGTCGAAAATGGTCATAAGTCAGGTTTTTTTCAATGCTTTTGTAACTTCGAATGGTCATTAAATGAACTGTTATGAGTCAACTGTACTCAAGGCTCAAGAATTCTATGGGAGTACAAAATACACTTCTAAGCTTAAGATTCTTCTTTGGACGATCTGGTCCGAACCAGGAGCATTTCACCCCTGGCAAGGACCCACACACTCTCCACGTGGTGTTGACCTGTTGCAGCACAATGACACCTGGAAACCTAGTTGCTCTCCATTCCTGCTGTTAACTACCAAATCTTTCAAATAAAGAAATAACAATTGGAAACCCCCTTTCCCCATAATAGTAAAAATTCACTGTACGTTTCCTGTTTAAATCAATTTACAGATGTCTCACCAGGTGGCAGCACCTTGCCAACTGTAGCCATGCCTGATTAAGAAGATGGATGAAAACCTCTTAGGAGTAACAAGAGCTTTTGTATCAGAAAAGTCATGCAAACTATCCAAAAGAAAGCATGGGTAAACTATTTCTGTCTGGCAGCCAAGAAAACTACATAGGCATGTTTTGTGAAGTGCCCACAAAATCCGAGACAAACCACAGATGTTAAGGTTTGCACGGATCTATGTCCGTGGGTGCCACAAACTCTCAGGTTAACAGATATAAATTTATCAGACTTTGAATGCAAATCAGTATGTTTTTTCATCTGAACTTCCTCTCCATCTGACCATTTAGTGCCTGTCAAACTGAGGACCTGTCCCTTAAAACCTGTACTTCAAAAGTAAAAGATATTTTATTTATATTGTCCAAAGATATTTCACGAGAAGAGTCTTCCACTCCTCTGCTCGCAACAGAATACCTTATACCATCAGACTTGAAATTTTGGGATTAGACAATTTAGAACTACGCTGCCTTCGGTCTGACCTAAGCGTAGTACATAAAATTATCCACTACAATGTCCTACCTGTCAATGACTACTTCAGCTTCAACCGCAACAGGACACAGGCACACAATAGATACAAACTCAAGGTAAACCGCTCCAAACTCAATTGCAGAAAATACGACTTCAGCAACAGAGTGGTCAATGCCTGGAATGCACTACCTGACTCTGTGGTTTCATCTCCAACCCCCCCAAATTTTAAACTTAGACTGTCTACTGTTGACCTCACCCCATTCCTAAGAGTAAGGGACGTGCATAAGCGCACCAATGTGCCTACCGTCCCTATCCTAATGTTCCCTTTTTATCCGTATCCATTTCATGTAATCAAATCATGGTTATCTGTTAGATATTAAAGATATTAGATATCTGTTATCTAATACACGCTTGACAAAATAAATAATAAATAAATAAATAAATGGATACAAGCGATGTATATTTTCACGTCACGCAAGTCACGTTCCTCTCTCCCTTCATAGTACGATCAATCAAAATTTTGTAAAATTGTCTCACACACACACTGATTACAAAAAAAACAAAAAACCTTTAATTCACCGCAAAGTACTGGTCAAGATGACCAGGATGAACCAGGGATGGCTACAATGAACCATTCCAAGCAGCTGGACAAGTTTTGCATTTGGAAAACTCCTTGTTGATACAGGGAGGATTTCCTGAGCCAACCCCCCCCCGAAAAAAATACAAATAGGGACCCCTTTGTTCCTAACCAAGGTATTCCAGCAAAGAGCAATGGTGGGGGGCCAAGGGGAAGGGGAAGAAACACTATAGATGGATGGTAGGAAAAAGAGGAGGGGGTCGCCAGCTGAAGTGTAAACAAAAAAGCCATTGTACTCCATCCCTGATGTTAAATAAGGATGTTTTCAAAGGAGGGGGGAAAGGAACATCATGAAGCGCAGGGCAAAGGCATGGAAGCAATTTGAGTCCCCATTCAGAAACAAAATGGATTGAAAGGGAGCTTCCTTCCTTTCACTGGTGGTCTTCAAAGGGGTTTCCTAAGCGGATACAATTTTCAGTGTGATGAATCGCCAGTTCATGTTTTGCTTCTGGAAAACAGCCCGCTCGTACTAGGACAGGCAGACGGAACTTTATTTCAGGCATTGGGCCCCAAAAATGCAATCCATAAAAATCACATGGGACAGAATTCAAGATTCTGCTCCTCTGCTCACAACAGGATACCTTATGCCACCAGACTTGAAATTCTGGGCTTAGAAGCCTTAGAACTACGTCGCCTTCGGTCTGACCTAAACGTACCTCATAAAATTATCTGCCACAACGTCCTTCCTGTCAATGACTACTTCAGCTTCAACCGCAACAATACATGAGCACACAATAGATACAAACGCTCCAAACTCGATTGCAGAAAATACGACTTCAGCAGCAGAGTGATCAATGCCTGGAATGCACTACCTGACTCTGTGGTCTCATCCCAAAACCCCCCAAAACTTTAACCTAAGACTGTCTACTGTTGACCTCATCCCATTCCTAAGAGGTCTGTAAGGAGCGTGCATAAGCGCACCTGTGTGCCTTCCGTCCCTGTCCTAATATCCCCTTTTATTCATATTAATTAAATGTATCAATTCATGCTTATACTTATATATATTATCTAATACGTACTTGACAAATAAATAAATGAATGAATAAAAAAATGAATGAATAATACAGGGTCAAAAGAAGCAATGGGTCGATACAATCAACCACACCCCTGTCAACCACAAGCAACAGCAGCTCGACTTTAGAACCAGACTTGGGAAGTACCAATGAACAATGGCAGAGAGACTAGACCCATGATGGCGAACGTATGGCACGCGTGCCACAGGTGGCATGCGGAGCCATATCTGTGGGCACGCAAGCGTTGCCCTAGCTCAGCTCCAGCATGCATGCGCGTGCTGGCCAGCTGATTTTCGGGCCTTCCAGACCCACCGGAAGTCGGGAAACGGGCTGTTTCTGGCCTCTGGAGAGCCTCCGGGGGGGGGGGCGTTTTCGCCCTCCCCAGGCTCCAAGAAAGCCTCTGGAGCCTGGGGAGGGTGAACAACCGGCCTACCAGACCCACTGGTAACCTTTTTGCCACCACGTGCCAAAAGCGGGGGGAGCACGGAGGGGTCGTGACCCTCCACGCTCCCCCCGCTTTTGGCATGCGACAGCAAAAAGGTTAGCCATCAATGGATTAGACTATTGCATTGGGAAGACTGCTCTTAAATCCTGCTTCAGGAAGTGACCTCAGGATGTCTAGGCCTTGTGGGGAGGAAATATATTGTTTGCAATTCTGGAAGGCATGCATATGTGAGCCATTTCCAAGCTGGTTAGATCTGCCACATGCCAGAGGATGCCACCCAGACATTTTCTTCCCCTATTATCTCTTCCATTCACAAAGCAGACCTTTTTATATAAGGAGGAAAATATTAAAAATTCATTCCCATTTTATAAACCGGATGTACTTTTTCTATTGGAGAGACGTACGCCGAGTTTTCCAAAATCTAGGTGCTAGATGGGATTTTTAGTTTAGAAAGTCTTCGCTTGATTTATTTTGGGTAGACTTCCAAAGTGTTTTTAATAGAAAAATGAGATAAAGAGATTTGAAATAGATAAATAGATTGTGATGCCTCTGACAACATTCAGTAGGCAGAAGGTGAATTCTCCAAGGGCAACAAAGCTACCTCAAGCAGCAGAAGTACAGCGAAGTAGACACGCTCATCTCAGGCCACCCCTTCCCAACAAACACACACGTATCCGCAATAAAATGATAATAGCTGATTAATCTGTAGTCTTAAAGGATTCTAGCAAGGGAGACTTTCTCAACGAGCGTACACTAAATGAGTTGAGATAAAATCTCCCAGAATTCTGAGCAAGCAGGTCCAAAAGTAGTTTAGAAAATGTTCTATGTTCTATGAACATTTCTCTGGCTTCAATCAGCAAAAGATCAAAAACCTCCCAGACCATGCCAGCTACATCAGAAGTTGACACACCACTTTTGATGGAAAAAAAAAGATCATTTCTCCACAGTGCCAGGAACGTAGGATGGTATATTAAAAACCTTTTGAAGAATCTAAGCAGACCCACATTAAGAATCCAAATACACTCACATCGCATACTCAGATAATTGTTATGTAAATGTCGCTCACCAAAACACCAAAAATATATTTAAAATTAAATGCATAAAGCTTGAACTAATCACCTCCCCCCAATGCCTAACATGAATAGAGGAATTTCTAGAGAATGGGAAGATCATCAGCCGCCAGCCATAAATAGCAACGCATGACAAGTGGGTGAAAATATTTTGGACTTTTATTTTCGCTGGAAGACTGTCAAAATCCTTGCCACTTAATCACCCTGAAGACCAAGATATTAAGGGGTAGGGGGGAGAAAGGGATTTATTTTAAAAAGCACACATCTCATCAGGATTCGAGGCCTGGAAAGCAAGTCCTGCCATCAGCAAAAACACCGAGGAGGCAGAAAATAAACACAGCCATCTTGGACTGCAGACAAGCCTTTCAGAATTGAAAAGCAGAAGCTAATTTAAATGAAAACTCTTCCTGAGTCAGCCTTGTCCACTTTTGATTGCAAAAGACACCCACGGAGCCCCATAGATCTTTTTCCAGCTGTATCCTGTCCCGGCTTAAAGTAAGTTGCATCCTGCAATTCAGAAGGTCAGCCAGCAGCTGAAGCAGTGGCTGGGGGGTGGGTGGGGGGGGATGGACAAGTGTATTGAAAGACAGAGACAGAGACAGACAGAGAGAGAGAGAGAGAGAGAGAGAGAGAGAGAGAGAGAGAGAGAGAGAGAGAGATCTCAATGCCACCTCCTCCTTCCTTCTATTTTTATCAATGCCGTAGATGTTAGGAGGATGTACACTAATCCTGTGCACATCCTACTATTAAAAGAATATAAAAGAAAGTTGATGTAAAAGGTAAAGGTAAAGGTTCCCCTCGCACATATGTGCTACTCGATCCCAACTCTAGGGGGCGGTGCTCATCTCCATTTCAAAACCGAAGAGCCAGTGCTGTCCGAAGACGTCTCCGTGGTCATGTGGCCGGCATGACTAAATGCCAAAGGCGCACGGAACGCTGTTCCCTTCCCACCGAAGGTGGTCCCTATTTTTCTACTTGCATTTTGTACGTGCTTTCGAACTGCTAGGTTGGCAGAAGCTGGGACAAGTAACGGGAGCTCACCTTGTTACGTGGCACTAGGGATTCGAACCGCCGAACTGTCGACCTTTCGATTGACTCAGCGTCTTAGCCACTGAGCCATCAAGTCCCCACTATAGATGTTAAGAAGTACACTAACTAATATGAAAGAAAGTTGAGGTAAGTGTCTTCAAAATTATAACTTGAAGCTCCCACATCCTCACCTCAAGGGAAGGATCCTTCTAAGTTATATCTCTTTTTTTTTTAAATAATATTTTTTTATTTTGAATACAAATAATACAAACATAATACATATAAATCTAAATACAAAAAAAGGGGGAAATACCAATATTACAGTGCAAAACCTCACACACACACACCCCGGACTAAATTATATCTCTTCTAAGAAACATGGGTACCATCTCTAAAAGCAACATGAGAATTAGGTGGGTTTTTTTAACATCCATGCAAATGTATGAAGGTTTGACAGACAGTATTTCTACTTCAGCGATTCTAGCTGGCCGACACAATCTTAATTTCTTCAGCCGTTCCTTGGTTAGTTGTCCTACTCAATGGAGAAATCTTTTCTTTCCCTCTCAATGGAAGAAAATTGACTTAATTCTAGGACTAGATTTATACAAGAGAGATATTAGAATAACTGGGCAAGGTCAGGCTGGAGATTTTTTTAAAAAAAATTATTTATTTTACGTATCTCGCCTTTATTATTTTTTACAACTAATTCAAGGCGATGAACAGAACCAACCCAGCTTCCTCCTCCTGTTTTCACCATAACAACCCTTTGAAGTGAGTTGGGCTGAGAGACAGAGACAGGCCCAAGGCCAGCCAGCTGTCTTCCATGACTAGAACTTACATCTCCTGCAGATTGGCCAAAGGTCAGCTAGCTGTCTTTTATAACTTAGGTGCAACTAGAATTCACAGTCTCCAGGTTTATAGCCTGGTGCCTTAAACACTAGACAAAACTGGCTTATGAATTTTCTAAATAGATGTACTGGACAAAAAGGTAACCAAGAGATAGGGAGAAAACGGTCCCTTCTAGAATTATTGGTACATGTTTAAAAATGTGGTTCCCCCTAAGGGAAAGATACCTCCTGCAACTGCAAGTGAATTAATCCTTCCTCCACCCTGCTTTTTCTAGTTTTCTTAGCTCTAGACCTAGCTATGGCAGTACCTAAACAAGACAGGATGAGCTCAAAAAGAACTAAGCATGGTTAGAACTGGTAAGTAGTTGGTAACGGTAAAGGTTCCCCTCGCACATATGTGCTACTCGTTCCCCATTCTACGGGGCGGTGCTCATCTCCATTTCAAAGCCGAAGAGCCAACGCTGTCCGAAGACGTCTCCGTGGTCATGTGGCCGGCATGACTCAATGCCAAAGGCGCATTGAACACTGTTACCTTCCCACCAAAGTGGTTCCTATTTTTCTACTTGCATTTTTTACCTGCTTTTGAACTGCTAGGTTGGCAGAAACTGGGACAAGTAACGGGAGCTCCCCACGTTACGCGGCACTAGGGATTCGAACCTTTTGATCGACAAGCTCAGTGTCTTAGCCACTGAGCCACCATGTCCCTTAGGTAATCCAAGTAGTTGGATGGGAGCCTAAATCCCTATACTATATACTATATTAGGATGGCAGATACAAATAAGAAGCTAATGGCAAATCGCTTCCATATATTTCCACCACCCTCCAAAAAAAAAAGCCAAATCAATGTGTCCATAAAGTCACCAGAACTTAAAGTTCACTCAAAGGAGACGGATCCTTTTATCTTGGAGGTAGAATACACTATGTCAAGAGTTGTATTTCAACTCTTTTCTATTTTTTTCCTAAGATTGCATGGTGAAGGCACTTTCCTGCCTTCTTCTCTTCTGAAAATCACTCTTTTCTTCTTCTTTTTTTTTTTTAAAAAAAAAAACATTCTGATGTCCAAAAGGTTAGGAGCTACTCATCTTCTTCTCCCCATTTAAAATTGAAGAGCAACATTACTGAAGTGAACAGGTATATAAAAAGGATCAAGCTGCAATCATAATAATGGAGCTTGATTTTTCCTCACTAGCATCTTTCCCCTTCTCGAGAATGCCCTGTGTAATTCTCCCTATTTTGCAAGAATGATTAGTGTATATCATTGTATGCAGCAGCAAAATTGTTCAACTGACTCGGGTCATTGAGTCAAGAAAGAATTGAAAGGTAAAGCCATCCAAATGAATAATGGTAAAAAAAAGAAAGAAAGAAAAAAAGTCTGGCATTTTCCAAACCAAACCACTGCTTAAATTTACCTTTAAACTCAAAAAGAAGGAACTCAACTGTAGTTCTGCAGGACTGGTTTATGAATCCCAATCCAACAATATTCAGGATATTGCTTTTTTAAGTTTTTTTCCTCATGCCATCACTGTTGAACACATAATTCCCACACTACTATCTTATGTCTAAGTATATTTATCCATGTAGTGTGGCTGTTATCCTTCTCATCTGTTCCACTACCTTCTCTTATTGGTGTCATTATGATTATTATTACTTTGATATTTGCTTATGATTACTATTCTATTCTATTCTATTCTATTCTATTCTATTCTATTCTATTCTACCCCTATCCCTACCATACCCTATTTCGCTTCTAGTCTATTCCATTCCATTATATTCTTCCCTTACCTCTACCAAACCCTATTTCTCTTCTAGTTCATTCCATTCCATTTATTCTATTCTATTCTATTCTATTCTATTCTATTCTATTCTATTCTATTCTATTCTACCCCTACCCCTACCCCTACCCCTACCCCTACCCCTACCATACCCTATTTCTCTTCTAGTCTATTCCATTCCATTCTATTCTACCCTTACCTCTACCAAACCCTATTTCTATTCTAGTTCATTCCATTCCATCTATTCTATTCTATTCTATTCTATTCTATTCTATTCTATTCTATTCTATTCTATTCTATTCTATTCTATTCTACCCCTACCCCTACCCCTACCCCTACCCCTACCATACCCTATTTCTATTCTATTCCATTCCATTCCATTCCATTCTATTCTACCCTTACCCCTACCAAACCCTATTTCTATTCTAATCCATTCCATTCCATTCCATTTTTTCTATTCCATTCCATTCCATTCCATTCCATTCCATTCCATTCCATCCCATCCCATCCCATCCCATCCCACTCTAATAAGATGAAGCAAAATCTGAAGGTAGAAACGTTGTTCCAATTAGGGGCCACAACTGACCCAGATATATTTTTTTTTAATTTTGAGCAAGCATGGGCAAGAAAAGAGGCAGTTTAGGATTGGGGTTAAAGCACCAGACTATGAGTTCTAGTCCCACCTTAGGCACAGGCATGAAGCCAGCTGGATGACTTTGAGTCACTCAATCAGCCTTAGGAAGCAGGCAAGGAGAAACCACTTCCGAAAATCTTGCCAAGAAAACTGCAGGGACTTGTTCAGGCAGTTGCCGGGAGTCAACATTGACTCAAAGGCACACAAACACACACTCATACAATTGTCATGGAATACTACCCAACCTTCTCCAGGTTTCTTGAACCGTTTCAACTCTTCCTGACTGGTGTAATGAAAAGTCATTAAAGGCATCCACTTAGAATTTACACCTCTTGCCTCTGGCCATGCAAATAAGTACCAAATCTTCTTTTAAGCTGCCAGTTAAAATCTTGCAAAATCATATCAAGGGAGCTCGGTCAATTTTTGGGTTCCTTAAAGCAGCCTTCCCCAATTGGTGCTTTATAGATATAGTTATGCTATAATCTATAAAGTATATATAAAGTCTGGCATATATCTTATACCAGACTTCAAATTTTGGGCTTAGACAACTTAGAACTATGCTGACCTAAGCATAGTACATAAAATTATCTGCCACAATGTACTTCCTGTCAATGAATACCACAACAATACACAAGCAAATCATAGATACAAACTCAAGGTAAACCGTTCCAAACTCGATTGCAGAAAATACGACTTCAGTAACAGAGTGGTCAATGCCTGGAATGCACTACCTGATTCTGTGGTTTCTTCCCCAAACCTTTAAGCTTAAACTGTCTACAGTTGACCTCACCCCATTCCTAAGAGGTCTGTAAGGGGCGTGCATAAGTGCACCAGCGTGCCTACCGTCCCTATCCTAATATTCCTTTTTATTTACTCCTTTCATGTATTCAAATTATGTTTATACTTTTACCTGTTATCTTATATATGCTTGACACATAAACATGACTTATGCTGCAACTCTCATAATTCCTAAGGTGGTGACATTGTATAAGATAAAAATACTGGTATCTGCTCTGACTCAGCCACAATTTTAATACTCCACACATTTAATGGAGATTTATTTTTAAGCGTGTAAAATCATGCTTAATGGCATAATCATAACAGAGCCTGATGATCTAAGACCTTTCAGCAACAGAGGCCAAGAAGAAAAGGACAAATACAATTTCCTGCCTTCTTTGCAGAGGTGAAAATTGAGAACAGACCTGGAAAAGACCTGCTTAAAACGTCAAGTTTTCATAGAAAAAAGAAGCACGCAAATGTCCTGTCCAATGGTGCAAAGTTTGCAAGGAGGTTCATTAAGTGGGTACTAAGAAAAATGGCACACACCCTTCAGTTAATTAGGAACTACTGTGCACAAAGAAGGTTATTTTTTTTAATGAGACATAAATCTGGTGGAAAGCCCAGATTCTATAAAGATTTGCAGAAGCTTTTCACACCAAGTTTAGGGCTCCTGGGCCTGCATGTTCACCTTTTACAGACCCCTCTGGCATATGAGAAGATACTGATGGCTACAAAGAGTCTTAAATAGCTGCTTATCCTTTCCTAACTAGAAACCGGACTAAATCAAATCAAAATCCACCATGTGCATTTTTCTATTACTTTCAGACCTCAAGATTTTGCTACCTTCTATGATAAACCACCTTCCCTTTAAAAACCAGTGCTCCAGATCAAATTGTAAGCTAAATTATCTGAATCTCATTTAAATTGGGTTCACATATCCCAATAAGCCATAATAGACTTGGCCTATTATGACTGCTCTTTAGAAGGCCAGATCCTGAAGATGAAACTCAAATACTTTGGCCACTTAATGAGAAGGAAGGACTCCCTGGAGAAGAGCCTAATGCTGGGAACGATTGAGGGCAAAAGAAGAAGGGGATGGCAGAGAATGAGGTGGCTGGATGGAGTCATTGAAGCAGCTTAAATGGACTCTGGGAGATGGTAGAGGACAGGAAGGCCTGGAGGAAAGTTGTCCATGGGGTCGCGGACAAGACTTCGCAACTAACAACAACAAGAGTTGGCCTGCAGCAAGATTGGCTTTCACACAAAATTGGAAAAATAAAAGAGACCCCCCCCCCCAGAAGAAAAGTTATTAAATAAGATATTGACTTGTGCTGAAATGGACAAGTCAACGCTGGAACTCAAAGATAAGAGTTGACGCTGGAACTCAAAGATAAGAGTGAGACGGATTATTATGAAATCTGGAATAAAATGTATCATTGGTTGGAGAGGAGGAGGAATGTTGGGATAAAGGATTATAAATAAGTTGAACGTTTAGAAATATCTATGCTGGTATTCTGTGACAAATATGAATGGAATTGGTATTGATGTAACCTTCACAGACGAAAAAATTTATGTGTTTGAATTGTGGTTGATGGAATATACTTATATAGCAAAAAGGAACTGTATTTGTTGTAAGGTAAAACTTGACGGAAATGTTCAAACCGGAAAGTCACACCATGTCCAATGTTTTTAATTGTATTATTAATAAAAAACTTTAAAAAAAAAAAACAAGAGTTGGCCTGGTTTGAAATGAGCGGATTTGGTGAACCCCGTCACTTTTTAAACTCTCATTTAAAATCCAGCATTTTGAGGAAATCCAGGCAACAGTCAGTATTCTGAACAGGTTTTTTATTTGTAGCCATAATTAAAAAGGACAGCATCAGAAAACAATGACTAATTAAAATACAAAGAGCAAAAGAACACCAAAACATCTACTCCATCAACACAGATTTAGTTATAAGATCTGCCAAGCTAGCCTTAAGATTTGGGTCAGTGGTTACCATCCCGGATTAAAATTTCTGGCATTTGAAAATCAAATTTGAGATTCATTCTCTCTTTCTCGCACATGCATACACGCATAAACACACACAAACACACACACACACACACACATACATCTACAGCAAGTTATTCTGGCAGTGGATGCTCCTGGTCCAGCCAGCCATAACCTCTTCAAGGACATTCCATTCCTGTCCACAACCTCCAGCCAGCATTGTGTTCTCATTGAGCATTTGAAGTCTTCATCCAGCTCATTTTAGGAAATTTGGAGGAATGATACTGTAAGCTCTTCAAGTCGAATGGGTATCAACTGCCACCTTATGCTTGCTTGTGCTTCTCTGCTATGCAGTGACATACTGCCATGATCTTGGGGAATGAAGGGGGGAATGCTTGGGGAAACGAAAGTAACTTCTGTGCCTCCTTGAGACACTGCCTCAAGGTCACACAGCTGGAAGAAGGAGAGAGCTGCATATCAAACTGATTTAAGACTAACCATTATGGGGAAAAAAAATTTTGCCTGACACCTGATTGGTTACACTGGGGTGGGCAGTGAGAGATAGTTTATGGAGGCAAAAGTAGAATTTATGGATTTGGGCTGGCAATTCTCAGTTTTGGCTATGAAGTATTGCAATACACTTAATCTCTGATAAAATTATACCTTTCTCAACAAATGGAGCCAAGGACCGTATCTATTTAGAGGTTTAAGTTGTGGCAAGTCCGACAATGAGTTTCTTTCTGTTGTGCATGGATAGTTTTGTCCTGCCAGTGGACAGGAGCTCAAGAAAACTGACCTTGTTTTTTTTTTTAGAAAATTATCAGTGCCTGCTTTGAAAACGATTCAGATCTCGTGCAAACATGGCATCTCTCTGGCAGCCTGTCCTATTTTTTCAAATTTCTGCATAAGTCCTCAAAAATAATGTCATTGCAGAAACGATGGCACCTTTTCTCAGGCATACAAAGAGATCTGAGAAACATTGGGCTGCTTTAATGAATTGCAGAGATGCTATGTTGGCAGGAAATCCAAAACATTTCTTCCTAATAATTTCTGAAGCACGCGCTGCCCAATAATTTGATGCATTCTCAAGCTGCCTGCTTATAAGCTTTCTCTCCGTCTGGGTACCCATTAAACAGAGAGGAGGAGGTGATGAGTGACATTATCAGACAAAGCCATGGGTGCCAGCAGGTGAAAACATCATCAATCAGAGTACGTTCACTAGGTATTAATGGTTGGAGAAGATCCAAGTTGGCTTCTGTTAAGGAATAAACACAGAATTACTTAACCCTGTATAGGGACTTGTTGGAAATCCCTTTTGTTTTGTTTTCATTTCAAGTACTAACAGGTTTAAATTACGCAGACATGTAAACTTGTTGGAGAAGAAAGATGGAATTCACACACCAGGGTTGTAAGCCATGGTTTGGATAGATCCCATTTAGTGAATAAATCAGGCCAATGATTGTAAGCCATGGATCGGACTCATATATCATGCTACATCATAAGCAATGGTTTGTAAGACACAATTGCTTGGCTTCATGCAAGATGCTAAATAAATTTTTAAAAGCATATGAAGCAATGGTGAAATCTAAAATTTGTTACTACCGGTTCTGTGGGTGTGGCTTGGTGGGCATGGCTTGGTGGGCGTGGCAGGGGAAGGATACTGCAAAATCCCCATTCCCACCCCATTTTGGGGCCAGAGGTGGTATTTGCCGGTTCTCCAAACAACTCAAAATTTCCGCTACCGGTCAGAACCTGTCAGAACCTGCTGGATTTCACCCCTGCCAAAGATACTGTGACTGTCATAAATATGAGTCATTTTCCAAGCATCTGAATTTTGATCATGTGATGCCACAGGGGATGCTGCAACGGTCGTAAGTGTGAGAAATGGTCATAAGTCACTTTTTTCAGCGCTGTTATAATTTCAAATTAAAGAATAAACACAGAATTATTTAACTCTGTATAGGGACTTTTTTGAACTCCCTGTTTTTTTCTTTTTAGTTCAAGTAGTACACAAACTGTTGTAAGTCAAGGACTACTGTATTTTTTGGAGTATAGGATGCTCTGGATTATAAAATGCACCTACCTTTTTTGGTGAGAAAGACAAGAAAAAGAAATCTGCCTCTGCCTCCCAGCGATTTTGCCTCCTTGCAGCAAACAGCAAACAGCCTGCTTTACTTTCATTTTCGCTTTCAGCATAGCTTGATTAGCACAAGGAAAAAAAATCTGCTCCCAGCAATTTACCTCCTTGCAGCAAGCAGCAGAGCCCTGCGCAAAACAGCTGAGAGCAAAACAGCTGAGAGTCAGGAGACCAATCCAATCAACTTGTGCTAATTAGCCTGTGCTGAAGCTGAAATGGGCTGTTTCTTCTTGCTGCTTGCTGCTTGCTGCAAGGAGGTAAATTGCTGGGAGGCAGAGGCCAAAGTGTGGGAGCCAGTGGGTGGGAGGGGCTACATTTTCACTCTCTTTTAGGGGGGAAAAGTGTGTCTTATACTCTGAAAAATATGGTACCTGTATTAATTTCCTCCTCCACCCACCCACCCACCCAATCACTCACACAACACATATAACTTACTGTGTCTGCATGAAGCAGCATGCAGTTTCAGCAAATTCTGCCAAATCCCAAGAATCGGGGACCGAGAGTCACTGCAACTCAAGGATGAGTTCTGCGGGAAGAATAAAAGAAAGAAAGAAAAAACTTTTTTAACAATATGTCAGGAAAACACACTTAGGGAAGTAGATTCGATCATTCTGAAGCAGTGGAAAAATTCTTGACCGGGCTGCACCAATTCAAAGCATAGGTAAGATTTCACACAATAGCAATAGCAATAGCAATAGCAATAGCACTTAGGCTTATATACTGCTTCACAGTGCTTTTACAGCCCTCTCTAAGCGGTTTACAGAGCGGTATATTGCCCCCAACAATATGGGTCCTCATTTTACCGACCTCGGAAGGATAGAAGGCTGAGTCAACCTTGAGCCTGGTGAGATTTGAACTGCCAAACTACTGGCAGCCAGTGATCAGCAGAAGTAGCCTGCAGTATTGTACTCTAACCACTGCGCCACCGCAGCTCTTAAAGAGGTAAGTCTCTTCTCAACAGGCTAATTATTTGCATGAATGGGATTTTTTTTAGGAGGGAGATACTCTTTAGGCCCTCCCATGCTGGGGAGGAAGTGTTAGAATCGAGACAACGGTTTAAGCAGTATAAGGCAGGGATCCCCAACCCTCAATCCATGGACTGGAACCAGTCCGTGCCAGGCCAAAAACCAGGCCATGCAAACAAGCAAAGCCCCATCCGCGGGATTCAGGTAGCATGTGAAATCACGCCCCCTCCAGTCCATGGAGAAAGCTCTCTCCACGGAATGGGTCCCTGGTGCCCAAAAGGTTGTGGGCCACTGGTATAGGGAGAAAACTAAATTGCCATTTAGAACAAAAGATTAGCTAATTTGGCATGAGTGACAGTTTCATTACAGAAGAAAAAGACTAGAATTGGTCTGGTTTGCATCTCTGCCTTCTTTCCCTCCAGATGCTCAGGCTACCCTACAGAGATAAAAAAAATCCTACTTTATTGATGCAACGGAAGTAGGTTTGATCAAAGAGTGGCAGGAAACAAAACTGGGAGTTTCACATCTGATGAGAAAGCTCTCCCAACAATCATCATCATCTTCTTTTAATGACCCCATAATCCCTTGAAGGGTGTGGGTCTAGGGAACTGAATGGAGCTGAGTGTTTACTGGCCAGATGCCCTTCCTGTCGCCAATGCGGAGTTTTGCCTCTACCTGGGATTGAACTCACAGCCTCCTGATTGTGAGGCAAGAGCTCCACCTCTAGGCCACCCAGTCTCCCAACCATCCCCAGTTCAAATTCACCACTTTCCACAAGTTGATGCCATGGTAACAATTTGGATCTACATTTAAACAAGGATTTTTGTGTGTCGTGCACTGAGTCTTAGAACAAAATTTGGATAGCAAATTCTTCATTTAACAGCAGGTAAGGTTTACATATTCTGGAAGCCGTAATATCTACGCATCAGGTGGAAAACACGAGGACTGGGATAATTTGAGAAGTCAGGCATGGATTTAGCAATGTTAAGTAATCTTTAATTAAAGCTATTGTTAACTAGCTATTGTTAACTAAGTTTTAGTTAACTAAAGTGGAAGACTTACTTGAGGAGAAGAACAAGGTATAACATACCGTATTTTTAGGAGTATAAGACACACCGGAGTATAAGACGCACCTACCTTTTTTGGTGAGGAAAACAAGAAGAAGAAATCTGCCTCTGCCTCCCAGCAATTTTGCCTCGTTGCAGCAAACAGCAAATAGCCTGCTTTACTTTCATTTTTGTTTTCAGCATAGCTTGATTAGCACAAGAAAAAATAAAATTTGCTCCCAGCAATTTACCTCCTTGCAGCAAGCAGCAGAGCCCTGCGCAAAACAGCTGAGAGTCAGGAGGCCGATCCAATCAACTTGTGCTAATTAGGCTGTGCTGAAGCTGAAATGAGCTGTTTCTTCTTGCTGCTTGCTGCAAGGAGGTAAACTGCTGGGAGGCAGAGGCCAAAGGATGGGGGGCAGTGAGTGGGCGGGGCTACATTCGGTGTATAAGATGCACCTAAATTTCCACCCCCTTTTAGGGGGGAAAAAGATGTGTCTTATACTCCGAAAAATACAGGTACTTGAGATAAGAAGACTCTTCGATTTTGCAGTCCACTCCCTAAATTATGCCTTCACATTAGAACTACGCCAACTCTAAGTACTTCACCTCCATTAAGTTATTTGTGTAAAGATGCCGACAAAATCCAGGACATTAGCACTAGCAATCTCTAACAAACAACCCACCCCAAGGGGGATTTGTTAGGGAAAGCTTAGAAGCTATTAGCAATTTGGCAGAGCTGGAAGCAGCAGTTATTCCCATATCTCTCGCCAAGAAAGCAAATTCAGGTGACCCTCAGTATCTGTCTACATGTGGTGCTCGGATTTATCACAAAGTCCACGCAACTGAAATTCTGCTCCTACAGAACCGGAATTTTCTGTCCTGTTCTAAATTACGTAAATCTGTGGTGCCAACTGACTGTGGACTTATTTATTTTGGCTTTAACAATCCTGGCTGGAGTGGGTTGAGGACAAAGAGCAACTATGTGTGAAACTGAAGCCCAGGAAATATTCGTCAACATTTATTATAGTTATTTTGTATTCAACAGCCTTTGCTTGTTATTGGCGGTTATTAATTAGTAAGATGCACTTTGGTGTGATATGCACTTATATCTACGCACAAGCCAGAGAAAGCAACAGCTTTACAATATACCCAACATCAACAATAAAAAGTATAATAATAACAATTTAAAACATTAGCCAACCCTGGGTAACCAATATCAAGTGCTGTCATTGGGGGGTGGGGGGGAATTCTGGGTAAAAAAAAGTAGGAATTTTGGAAGGGATTCAACTGGTAGCTTTCCTAAAATGGTCAAACATAATAATTCTGCCAACGATCATCAGAAGAAACCATAAAAAGGAGATGTTTAAAGTTCACAGGTAGCTCTTAAATTTTCAGTTGCCCACATGTGGTCTTTATGCAGGCCGTGGTTTCCTTCACGGAAGGAAATTTCCTTCATGCAGTTCCCTTCCTGGGAGTAAACTGAGCTTTTAAGAAAAAATGAAACCAATATCCAACATCACCTTTACTCGTCCTGTTGAATGTTACAGATTACAGATTAACAGTCGGAAGGAATCTTGTAGGTCATCTAGTCCAACCTCCCACCCAAGCAGATCCTACACCATTTTTGACAGACAGGCAGACATTTTTTGACAGACAATCCAAACCAGTTCATCTGTTGCACCTTAAGACAAAATGATGTTAGTAAAATGTTTATACAATCTTTATACGTTTATATGTATATTTTCCTTTATTATATTTTCCTTTTTCTTTCTTTCTTTTCTTTCTCTATTTTCCTTTTCTTTTTCCCTTCTTTTTTTTTTTGTTATTCTTGTAATTTTTTTTCAGTTTGTATAAGTTTTTACTGCTGTAATTAGAATTCTTACTGTATAAAAAGAAGATTGCACTTGGGCTAGCTCACCCCATTGCATGCAATAATAATTCAATCCTCCAAGCCAAGACAAAAAGTTCCAGAGAATAAAGGACATTTCCCCAGCTTTTATTTTAATCCATGAAAACCAGAAATTTCCCCATTCACATTTTTCTACACACGTTTGGACTACAACTCCAGGATTCTATTGACCCTGCTGATGGTGGTTGTGGTGGGAAATTCCTTAAAGTTGCCCCAACCAATCTGGGAAGACAACAGATTGGGGAAGGCTGTAATCTCAGCTCTTTTCAATATATGCACTTTATGAAGATTTGACTACTGCTTTCATTCTTCGTAAAGTTTAAAGCATCTGCAGGTGAAAAGCAAAAACGTTTCTAATTTTTCCTTCAAAAAAAAAAAAAAAAGAAGAAGAAGAAGAAGAAGAAGAAGGGGGAAATAATACCTTCCAGGCACCCAACTGGAATATTAAGTTCCAAGATTGTACTTTAAAAAAAAAAAGGAATGTTAAGAAGAAGAGATTTATGAGCATTCCTCTGAGGGAAGAGGGTTATTTACTTACACAAAGGCAAGATAATGTAGCTAAGGCTCTCTTTTTTTCAGGATAGTCCACAAACAGGTAGATGGAGAGCGTGCAAACTCAAACACAGAAATTTAGCGAAGTGTAGTAGGAGAGACTTTGATAGACCCACAAAGAAGTGTGCACGTATACACACACACATACAGTACATGGTGCGGGGGCACATAAGACACAGGGTTTCTTTTTACAAGCTTTTCCTCTGCTACCTAAGTAACAGATCTCTTGGGAAGTTGAGAGGGGAGACTAAGCAGCAGAAGCAGATTAAATCCTAAGCAACAAGGATCCTGTTTTTCATGTTAATGTCCTGCACAATTAGAAGAAATGGTAAAAAAGCACAGAAAGGGATACCAAGACTCAAAAGAGGTGCAATGGTTAAAAAGAGGAGCTTTAAAAAAAACAAAATGTTTCACTGAACATGATTTTTCTTTTTCCACGGTCCAGCAAAGCAAACCTCTCTGCAACTAACATAACAGGAGAGGGAGAAGGAGAGAGAGAGAGAGCAAGAAAGCTAAGCTAAAAGTAAAAATTAACCAAAGCTAAAAGGTTTCACCAGAATCTCTTTTTTTCGGACAGGAACCTTTAGAAGAAGTGAAATCTCGTTTATTTTGAGTCTAAGGTGAATTGCATATCACTTCTCCTTTTACTGTTGGCTAATTTTCAATCAACAGCGACATCAAAGGAAGGAGGATTGAAAGGCTGTTAAATAAATTCTCTTTTTAGTGCAACTGAGATGGGGGAGACCCAGGATAATCTAACGGCTGGAACACGCTATTAAAAAAAAAAAAAGGCACAGTATAAACGCAGGGGTCCCCGCTAAGCCAAGTCAATAAATACAGAAGACTCGGTTCTTAAACATTCACTCATTCAATCTCTTGGACAAGCACCAAACAACAAGAAAGAACCCAAGCAGATTTGCCACAGCCAGGTCAGAGTGAAACAAATATCCAGCAAAAAAGCAATTGTGGCTTTATTGTGAATTGTGACCCAAACCATTTTCTTTTAAAATATATAAACAGAAGAGAGCTAAAGAAGCAGAACAAAAGTGTGCCTGCCAGTCTCTCTCGCGAACAGTTGGGAGTCCAATCTTTATTAGGACCACTATGGGAAGAAAAAGACTTAATCCCTCTTTTTTCCAGTTTTTATCCATAATTCCATCTCTGCAAACAACCACAGAGCTTAAGAGTTTCCGATGGCCCCAGTGGAGATTTGTTTACTCAAGGCAAAGAGAAGCTCAAGGTATGGGCTTAATGGTAAAAGCACAGCTGAAGAGCAAAGAGGATCCTTTTTACCCAGCATGGGAAAAAAAATTAAGAACTAAATCTTTAATGGAATATGTAACAGGACACCCACTAAGCTAAATGGACCCCTTAGGATGAATAAGGAAAAGGTGGACTCACCACAGGTAGCATTAACACCCCAGTGTTAAGAGGCACCCAGTGAGATTTGAGATGCCTTGTGTGTGCCTGCTTAACACACAAAGAGGCTGTGTTAGTTCAAAGGTCAGATCTGCATATTGTCATATTCTATTATGTGCTGTTTTGACAACATCTGTTGAAGGTATACTGGTGCGCTGTGAAAGGACACTTCTGCTTCTCCGTCTTCTAAGATAATTTCTCGAGGGGTAAATTTAGGAACTGGTCCAAACAAAAATTCCACACTGCGTATACTGTGTATACATACACAAAACACCAATGCAGATTTTGCAGCAAACCAGTGTTTTCACCAATCGGCTACAGAGATTGTCCTAAATTGTGCTTTCCTTTGCAAATTGGGGAGGGGGAGGCATCACATACCCAGAATCCATGCTGGCATCAGCTGTCAACTATCTCCCAAAATTAGACCTAACCCCCTTCTGCTCAAAAACAGCCAACCATTTCTTATGAAGGTTTCAGGACTTTCCAATTTGAGGACAGATAAATCACTCAAAGGAAGAGAGGCCATAAGGAACGTGCCCTTGCTTCTTCTCCTCTTGATTAAAAACTGTATTCCTTTATCCTGGAAACAAAAATGGACTTCACTTCAGGGGTTCGCTGCTAGGGGTTCGCAGGGGTTCGGGAGAACCTCTAGCTAAGATTCTGTGCAGTTCGGAGAAATCCCACTCCTGGCTAGCCCCTCCTACCCCACCCTGCCCCTCCCAGGAGTCCCCATGCGGCCCGTTTTGGATGCAGGTAAGTGCAGGGTGCATCCGGAGGCTTGGGGAGGGTGAAAAACAGGCCTACCGGAAGTTCAGGAAGGCCAGAAATGAGACCGTTTCCAGCCTCCAGAGAGCCTCAGGAAACAGGGGAGGCCATTTTCGCCCTCCCGGAGGCTCAAAAAAAGCCTCTAGAGCCCGGGGAGGACAAAAACGCCCCTCCCACCGTGGTGCAGGAGGTTGACTAGGCCACACCCACCATGGTCCCGCCCATCCAGCAACCAGGCAGAGAACCCCTTGCTAAAATTTTTGAAGCCCCCCCCCACCCCCCCCGCTTCACCTCCAGAAAAGGTGTCCATCTTTGGCTCTTGCATCCTACTCAATTCCTCAGTCAAAGCAAATGAAATGCAACGGAAGAAACCAAGTTAACTAGCAGCAAGAAGAATGCTACAAGTTAAGCTGCCTTCTGCAGCCCTTTTCCTTGTCCCAACTTTGGGCCGCTTTTTCCTCCATTAAAAGAGAAACTGGTAGGTGTTCCCTGATAAGAAGAAGATCAGCTAATAATAGGTGAGCGTCCACCAGGAATGGATGCTTAATTCCAGAAGAGCAACCTGGGAACATTCCAGATGTTGCTGAACTTCAAGTCCCAGTTTATCATTCATCCATGCTTCCCAGGAACTAGAATTCTAAAAATGCTAGTAAAGCAGAGAGAACACACCTTGATTGTCACCAATGGGAATTTAAAGGTTCAAAGTACTTCCTACATATTAACATGGTAAACCTTAACAGCCTAATACAGTAGATCTAGGGATTGTACCTTGCCTTGAGATGTTGACCTGAGACCAAAGGGAGGTGTTTAAACCATTAAAAAGCTAACAGGTTTTTTTTTTCCTTAACTAATGTAGGGCTAGTATTAGATTAGCCAATTTACAGACATTAAAGTACTATTTATGGAGAAGCCCACTGGATCTGCTGCAATTGTATTGTTTTTTTTGCTTACATTGGTATCACATTTTCTGAAGTTTTTCTGGTCTCTTTATGATTGCACTTGGCTGGGGGAATAACTGATTAAAGCTGTTACGTGCATTCAAGATACCTTTTTTTTTTTTAATTCTGAAAAGCCAAATTGCTTGTCATTAAGGTGCTTTTAAAGGAAGAGGTAGGGAGGTTCTGGAAGGTTTTACACAATACCGATTTGTTTGCTACGTTTATCTGCTTTCCAAATAATTATCGTGTAACTGTCCCTAGTTCACCATGTCAAAGTCTTGGGTGACTTAAAAGTGTTACCATGCCAGGCTACTAAATACAGATTATCTGTTCATTGTTTTCAGCACGGCTTCTATGGTAACAGCGCAACAGCTGATTAGCAAAGTACACGACTGTTTGTTTAGTGATTTTATAAAATTCCCAAGTCTCAGTCCGGGTCACCAAACCAGGCATTCCTTATCTTGGAACACTTCAGCATGCAACAGATTAGCAATCTTTCCTCGTATCTTGTTTTTAAAGAATTGAGAACTTCATTTTACCGTCTCCACAAATTTGCAGCATTTGGAGTTTCGCAATGTTTTGAAAACAGAATGTCTCTGACTACTATCATTTTTTTTTGAAAAAAAAAATAAAACTTCTGGAATGTAAAATATCACGTCGCCGGTGCCTAGATTTCAGCTGAAATAAAAGGAAATAATAAAGTCCCTTCCAACCCCACTTCTTTTTCGCAGAGATCTTGGGGGGTTCAAGTTTCAATTTGTTTATTTCTTATTTTTACCCTACCAATAGCCAAGAAAGAAAAGAAAAAGAAGGTGGAGGAAATTTCGTCACAGAAGGCAGACAGGAACTGAAGCGTTTGAAACAAAAGTCAAAAGAGAGTTCCAAATTCCAAAGAGGGCATTAGAACAATACAAGACATCACAATACATAGATATCTGCTGAGCTCATACTGTACAGAATTACTAAGGGTCTTGGAGCATTTTGCTGTGGCTGTGCTTCGTTCTGTAAACCAATCTTCTCATGTTTGGTACAGAATGTAATACTAGCACCCGTTTCGCATTCTATAGGTTGCCAGTTCAGTAGGGCAAACGAAAGATCCATTTTGGTAGCTCCCATCAGCACAAAGCAACTTCTCAGGAGACGGCGACCTCATCGGATGGGCCCCCGATAAGAGTGGGGAGGTTCAGAAGAACAAAGCCAGATCTGGGGTGGTAAGGAGTTTAGCTCCATATTATCACAAAAAATCATTTCCTGGTTGTTTTCAAAATAGGGCGTTCAATCAGAAATGCTCACCTCGGCTTCTAGACACAAGAAGAAAGCTTGAACTCACTTTTTAAAAAGGATTTTAATCTTAAAAAAATGAAATGAAACTGTAACAGCATTGCCAAAAAGGCATTAAGAATTGTTAACCTAATCTTGCAAAGGTTCTTCTCCGGTAACATTGTATTGCTAACGAGGACATACAAAACCTTTGCCAGACCAATTCTTGAATACAGCTCATCCGCCTGGAATCCACACTGTATATCGGACATTAACATGATTGAGCGGGTCCAGAGGTATTTCACGAGAAGAGGACTCCACTCCTCTACTCACAATAGAATCCCTTATGCCACCAGGCTTGTAATTCTGGGCTTGGACAATCTGGAACTGTGCTGCCTGCGGTCCGATCTAAGCATAGTACACAAAATTGTCTGCTACAAACATCTTACCTCTCAACAACTTTTTCAGTTTTAACCACAACACATGGGCAAACAACTGATACAAACTCAAGGTAAACTGATACAAACTCGATTGCAGAAAATACAACTTCAGCATCAGAGTGGTCAATGCCTGGAATGTTCTACAAGACTCCCGACTTGTTACAGCCCCAAACCCTCACAGCTTCAACCTTAAACTGTCTACCGTGGACCTCACCCCATTTCTAAGAGGTCCATAGAGTGGGCGTGCATAAGCGCACCAGCGTGCCTACCGTCCCTGTCTTACTGTCCCCATTTATCTGTACTTACTTCCTATGTTTATGTTTATACCTATACCTGCTATCTTGTATATGTTTGACAAACAAAATAAATAAATAAATAAATAAATAAATAAATAAATAAATAAATAAATAAATAAATAAAATAACAATAAACTGAACTTTGGTGAACTGCAAATCAAACCACTGATTTCTAAAATTGGATTCATCTGCAGCAAGTAAATTGGGACACAGGGAAGTCAATCAATCAATCTTTATTTATTGATTAGCCCTTGGGCCATATCAAAGGGCAGCGCTCAAGAGACAGGGAAGTCTGGTCATTGGGTATTTTGTGACTGGCCATGCCCATAAAGAGTCAGGGTTAAGACACCAGGCTAGAAAGCGGGAGACAGTGAGTTCTAGTTCTGTCTTAGGCAGAAAGTTGAAATGACCTTGAGTTAGTCACTCTCTCTCTCTCAGCCCTAGTAGATAGCAATGGCAATTTTTCAAATTGTGAGTCACCCAGAGTCATTTGATGAGATGGGCAGCTATAGAAATCAATCAATCAATCAATCAATCAATCAATCAATCAAATAATCACTTCTGAAATCTCACCAAGAAAAACGCAGGGAGTCAGTTGCCAAGAATCAACTAAGGCACAAAAATAAAAATGACCACCAGGACAGGCCACGTGGACAAGTCACCATAAGGCCACCATTTTGTGAGACTCTTACGTCTTCAACCTTGCAAAAGACTTAAAATATTGACTACGGCTGTCCATGGGTCAAAAACATCACTGCCAAATTGAAGAAAAATCAAGGATTCCATCAAACAAACAGAATATTAGCCTAAGAATTATAGCCTAAGAACCAGGGGTGGGTTCTAAAATTTTTTACTACTGGTTCTGTGGGCGTGGCTTATTTTGTGGGTGTGGCTTGATAATCATGTGACAATTCTTTAGGATTTAGCAGAGGTACTGGTCTACCAGGCTTTTAACTGCTTGCAGAGCTGTACTGGTTTACCCATTTATTTTTGCAGGTACTGGCCTACTCATGTATTTTTACAGGCACCGGTCTACTCATTTGTTTTTGGAGGCACCGGTCTACCACCAAACTGCCTTTTACCACTGATCAGCTGTAGGGTGGCCCTTTGAAGCCCCGCGGCAAGAGTTTAAACAGTTTTTCCTTATAGCCCATCAGCTGGGACTCAGGAGGCAGCAATAGATTGGGGATGGGGCCAAATAAAAGGTAAGAATAATGCGGGGGGTATGGGGGGGCAGAACTGGTTCGGTGACGTCATATCATCACTGCTACCGGCTCGGCGGAACCGGGAGGAACCGGGAGGAACCCACCACTGACCCCTACTAATAGAAATGACATGCCTAAAGACTTTTCCATAATGACCCACTCTTACTATCTTCCTCAAGCACACATAATCAAAATTTGGCAACGTCTATACATTGAAAAGCTTAAAAGTCCAAGTCAAATTCAGCGTTGTAGCGTGTGTGCCATTATTATTAAAATAAAAAATGATTTGTCCAACCGTTGCAGCTGTCAAACCTCTTTTTTCAAAATCATCTGACTAGAGAGAGAGGAAAAAAAAGCAAATTCCACCACCATCAGCATAAGTCATCATTTGGCAACTGGTTAATTTTCTAATTTGGTATTTTGCATATGAAAGCCAGCGAGAATAAATGCACATTCATCCTTTTCCCTTCTAAAGCTGGCAGTGCCAATGTGTTGGCTCGTGAACAGGAAAGACAGAGAAGAGGGGCATCCGCAGAAGTTGAGATAGGCTGTTGGTTTGAGCTCCGAGCTTGGCAATTTGGTTGCAAACATTTCGTCACCATTCGAGGAGACGTCGTCAGCGCGTTTTGAGTTGTGACGCCTTGACAAGGTCTCCTCTGAATGGTGATGAAACGTTTGCAACAGTGGTGGGTTTCAAATTTTTTTTACTACCGATTCTGTGGGTGTGGCTTGGTGGCCGTGGCAGGGGAAGGATACTATAAAATCCCCATTTCCTCCCAATCAGCTGGAACTTGGGAGGCAGAGAATAGATGGGGGCGGGGCCAGTCAGAATTTTTACTACCAGTTCTCCAAACTACTCCAAATTTCTGCTACCGGTTCTCCAGAACTGGTCAGAACCTGCTCAAACCCACCTCTGGTTTGCAACCAAATTGCCAAGTTCGGAGCTCAAACCAACAGCCTAACCACCAAATCGAGCTACTAATATTCAAACACATTTCAGAACGGAAATCATAAGACTCAAATTATCACCACTTTCAAACTAGTCCCTCTGAACAATAGTGTTAACAATCTGCAAATCGATCTGTGGACTATCAACCAGTTCTTCAATTTATTGTTCTCCCCAATATACCAAGATATATAAAAAAGAGTTTGTGCAATTCTAAAGATGGAAGCTTTAAGAACAGAAGCTTGTTAAACAGTGATACAACCTCGAAGTAAGTAATTCCCTCTCTCTTAAGAGTGATAATATTTAATCAATGGAATAGTTTGCGTCTGAAGTTGTGGATGCTCCATCCCTGGAGACTAGAAACTAGACTGGCCAACCCTTTGACTGGGATGGTATAAAGTCTACTGCCTTAAGCAGGGGGTCGGACTAGAACAGTGATGGTTAACCTTTTTGGTGCTGAGTGCCCAAAGCGCACATGAATGCATGTGGCATGCCCAAACCCCCCAAATGCAATGCGGGCACCCCCCATGCATGTGTGTACACCCCCATGCATGCACCTCGGAGCCCCAGTGCATGCCCCCTGGGCCCCCACCCCCCATTGTGGCTTCCAGGTTGGTGCAGGAGGCCTTCCAGGCACAATAAGGGGCGTGGGTGGTGCATGCACAAACCCTCAAAATGCAATGCAAGTGCAACCATGCATGTGCCCCATCCCCGTGCATTGTGCGAGCTCGTTCCTTGCATGTGCCCCGAAGACCAGCTGGCTGGTGGGAGGCATGTGCGCATGCACAGTGGAGCTGGGTTGGGGCGACGGCTGGAGTACCCGCAGAGAGGGCTCTGTGTGCCACCTCCGGCATGCGTGCCATCGGTTCACCATCATGGGACTAGAAGATCTCTGAGGTCCCTTCCCTTCCTGCTGTATGATTCCAAGAAATGACAATATTCAGAATTTATTATTTATTTATTTATTTATTTATTTATTTATTTATTTATTTATTAGTTTGATTTATATGCCGCCCTTCTCCGGAGACTCAGGGCGGCTTACAATGCATTAAGCAATAGCCTTCATACTTTTGAATATACCTGCTTAGTAGGGCTTTTTGCCCCCGCCCCCCCAAACGGTGTTATATTTTATACAAAGTCAGCTTATTGCCCCCACAATCCGGGTCCTCATTTTACCTACCTCGGAAGGATGGAAGGCTGAGTCAACCTTGAGCCTGGTGAGATTTGAACTCGCACTAATTGCAGGCAGCTGGCAGCTAAGTGCTACTTTAACAGCAGCAGTTTAGTCTGCTGCGCCACTAGGCTCCTGGCAGGTTTTGAGGAACACCAGGCTGGTGAAGGATAGTGAACCTATATCCACCCACAGACTAAAAACAGACAATTTTTTAATTACTTAATTTATTTATTTATTTATTTTTAAATTTGTATACCGCCCTTCTCCCTGAGGACTCAGGGCGGTGAACAGCCAAGTAAAAACATAAGCTACAAACATTAAAATACAATTAAAAAGATATATATAAATTTGGCCCCATAATTAAAAACAATAACAAACAAGAAAATTAAGAAAAAAATAAAAATAAAAAATCTGGACATACCGTACTAGACCACAATTCTTATACTACAAGAATGCCCTGGTAGAAAAAAACAAATCACACTTCAATAAGGGTGGGGCAGCTCTTGGAACAACAGCTGGCGGGGAAAAATGTAGGAAACTCATCTTCATCAAGAGCCAAACCGTGGGGGCGATGAGAACATTTTCCCACGCGCTATCGTAATCATGTTGTCAGCTACAAAATCGTATCAGTGAGCCAATGCCGAAGGCAGGAGAGCAGAGGTAAACAATCAGATATGCCTTATTATCATTATTGCTTGGCTAGAATAAGAACTCGATCAAGCCCAGGTAATTGTAAAATAAAAACAGTAGGAAGAGGGTTGCTTTTAATAAGACATCTATAGTCTCTCGAGATCCTGGATTGATCATGTTACTAATTATTCTCCTGCCAGGGTAAAGATGAAGGATCCCTCAAGGTGTAGGAAACTATGGAAATGATCTTGATCAATCTCTTGTGAAACTCTCTACAAAAACAAAATGTGCCAAAGCATACCTTGAATCCAGGAAGAACGGAAAGAATTAGTAACACACTAAGACTAGCTGACTCCCAGAGAGGGAAGTATAGGAGAAAAGCAGGGAGAATGGAGGCAGAGTTAAGCACGTCATCAGTTTAGAAATCACTACGTTCCCATAAATGCTTTAAGACCAATCCTCCTGAATTCCATTGACTCTTATCTGGCACCAATTTAGTATTGAACTTCTGTTGAAAAGATTGTTGTGTATAGCTTGAATAAATCTACTGCAGCCTTAAGTATTGTCCTGATTCTTTGTGCCGGACAGGAAGGGAAAATACAACCTGTCTTTGTGAGAATCTTGATTGTAGCCTGTCTCAATGAAGTTCCAGTCTTCTTCAGAGTCTATTTCCTGATCTCTTTGATTAGTTTCCACCTGTTGCTTCTTGTCCTGCCTTCAGGTGCTTTGGAGAATAGCTTGACTCCCTCTTCTTTGTGGCAGCCCCTCAAATACTGGAACACTGCTATCATGTCTCCCCTAATCCTTCTTTTTATCAGACTAGACATGCCCAGTTCCTGCAACCGTTCTTCATATGTTTTAGCCTCCAGTCCCCTCATCATCTTTGTTGCTCTTCTCTGCACTCTTTCTAGAGTCTCCACATCTTTTTTTTACATAATTATATGTACATAATTATATGACATAATTATTGGGAGTTTCTCCTCCACTTCTCACTAAGACAAGTGAGGTAAGCACAAATTCTGTGGAACAACAACAAGAGGACTTGCCTTTATTCCATGTCTCATGCTAAACACAAATGTGGACATTGGATCCCTTTTCTCCACTCAATGTCTCCCTCGTATGTCAGGCTAAGCCATAATGTGTTTGTATGTTTTGGAGTTGGTATGGATGATGTGTGAACCCTTCTTAGGACAAGGCCTGCACTAAGTCCAAACAACCCAATCGAACTGCCGAACTGCTGACAGCTGGCAGTCAGCATAATTAGCCCTTCGGTACTGCATTCTCACCACTTCGCCACCTCAACTGACGTAAGGTGTCATAAATATAAGGTGTAATAAAGGAGAGAGGGAAAATCAATTTCCTCAAATAAAAAAAAAGAGTAAGCATAAAAGAAGCTGGCTGAAGTCACCTTCTTAACAGCTGGGCTTCACCACTCTTATTTCTTTCAGGAAGAAAGCCAGGCAAAGTCCAAAAGTAGAAGTAAAAAAATGCAAAGTAGGTTTATGCAACAGTGGGTAGAGGAGGAAGTACAAGTGTTTCACCAGTCACCAAGATAAAACCAAGCCTACAGCATAACAGAATTAAATGAAGAGCTCTCAACACCTACCCCGTTTCTCTGAAAATAAGACATCCCCTGATAATAAGCCCAATTGAGTGCATGCACTAAAATAAGCCTCCCCCCCCAAATATTTAAACACAGAGTTGGAAATCCGGTAAGATGGCAAGAAGAGCCCCATCTTTCTCCACACACCCCAAAAATAAAAAGACCTCCCCGAAAATAAGGCCAAGCGCTTATTTCAGGGTTCAAAAAAATATAAGGCAGGGTCTTATTTTCAGGGAAACACGGTATCAGCAAATATTAAATTCAGCATTTCAATCGCAGGGCTCTGGTGGAGAAGAATGAAGGCCTTTGTTCGCAAATCTAGCATGCTTCTGTTTCTGTTGTGCCCCTATTTCCAAGGTCCAATTGAGTTAAAGCCTCCTACAGGCTTTAATCATAGTTTCAGTCAGCAAAGAAAGAACCCTAAATCATGATTAAGAGGACATAAATGGGAAATAGAAAGAATCCATCGCAGGCCTGTAGAATGTAAAACCACGACAAGGACAGGCAAAGTATTACAAAATTCAATTTTGTGGGGGGGGTTTTCTTAGACTCTCCAAGCTGCAGCATCCATCACCAAGTTAAAAAAAAAATTCTGGCAAAAATGAGAAAAGGGGGAGAAGGCAGCCAGCCATTCATCTATTCATTCAATTTTTATCCTGCACTTCCTCCAGGAGCTCAAACAGCTTACGTACAGCATCATCTCTACTTTCCCAGCAACCATCTCATGAGATGGATCCGTGTTTCAGATGGTGAGACAAACAATGAAAATACACAGGAGATGTGAACTTGAAAGTAGCATTCTCTAGTTTTGGCCCAGCATCTTAATCATTAGACCTTTGCAGGTTACCGGTAGATGCAAAATGCTAGAAACTTTGCAAATTGAAGTCCGGCCCCAAGTATGGAAAACTCATCTACAACAATGCATTTCCTCTAGGTTGGGAAGACCCAAAGAGACAGATCTATCTCCAAGTTACCATGTTATAGATTCTAACCCAGGAGTCGGCAACCTGCAGCTCTGGAGCCACATGTGGCTCTTTCATTCCTCTGCTGCAGTTCCCTGTTGCCGGTCGGCTCCAGAAGTGGTAGGGCTTTCGGTTAGGACAGGTAGAGGAAAAAGGACGCCACGCTAGGCGGAGGCTCTATGGTGGGGGAACCAGACTTCCGGTCGGCAGAGGAAAAAAGGATGCCATGCTAGGAGGAGACTCTATGGTCAGTTCCAGAATTGAACGGGGGGCTTCCGGTTAGGAACTTTGTGGCTCTTTGAGTGTTTAAGGTTGCCGACCCCTGTTCTAACCCAACTTTAAAGCTGAACTACGGTGGTTGCAGAGATTCTTGATTAAAGGCCACCATGCCATAACAATATTTGTTTCCTGTTCACAAAGCAAGTGACAAGATGCTAGTCCTTAGGAGAACACTAAAGTCTTCGCTTGAATGCTGCAACGGATTCAACTCTTACCTATTCAGGAGTGGTATAAAATAACCCTAATTACTGTAATCAGGCTCTTTCCCCATATACTAATGAATAAAACTCACACAATATGTTCAAGCATTATGTGGTTTCCCGTACATGTATTGTAAGTCATGTGAGTCACAGTGGTTTGCAAAGCATGATTGATGGTTGTGTTCAAACAGCACTAATTGTGACTTTTTCAATAGGCATGGTCAAGGGGAACATAGTTTAATGCACTTATTGTGATTCCTGGGTGAATGGCGCCTTTAACTCTTCCTTCTCTATAAAGCTGATCAAAGTTGCTATTTTTTTTTCACTGCAAACATCAAGAGAGAAATATCCGTCTGGAGAATGAACAGCTGCCTTGATAATACTTACGAGGGAGGAAAACAAGATTAAAATCACCTCCCCTTCACCTTCATTCCCATCAGCTGATCCTGCAACAAAGGGTTATGGGGAAAAGCCGACATATTTTTTGGGGGGGGGTGAAATTACAGTGTAAATTTGGTCTTAATCGCTTTTTCTCCATTTGCATCAATGGACCGATACATAAAATATTAGACTCTCTACCTCGCACCAGACTTAAGTCTAGGAAACCAATTTGGAAAGAAGGACTAAGGGCAGCGGTAAGCTGCACCCGGTTTAACAAGCGGTTCTGTGAGCTTGCGCGCAGCGTTCAAGATATAGCAATTTGAAGCTCAGCTGCTTCTAAGGCAGCCCCGGTAAGTAGAACAGCGGAGGTGCAGAAATCAGCTGTGCCGCACGAATCAGCTAAGCCAGAAAGAAGGAAATATAGGACAGGATAGACCAGGGGCGGGTGGTTGGGGCCAGCTAATCATCGGAACTATAGGTTCGCCTGAATCGGTCCGAACTGGCAGCAGCCCACCACTGATTAGGGGTGACAAGATAGAGGTATTCCAATATCTAAGAGTTCTGCCATAAGGATATATAAATGAAGAAAAATGACGATTTCTAGTCCAATCCTCTGCTTGAGCAAGAGACCCTATACCAGTGATGGCTAACCTTTTAGCCATCGCGTGCCAAAAGCGGGGGTAGTGCGGGGGGCGGGTCCCGTGTGCACGTGCCCACACCCATAATTCAATGCACCCTGCCCCCCCTGCATATGCGCACGTGATCCCCCCCACCCTACGGTCCCCCCACTTTTGGCACGTGATGGCATGGTGGGCCCAGTAGGCCCATTTTTCAACCTCCCCAGGTTCCAGAGGCTTTCTAGGAGCCTGGGGAGGGCGAAAACGGCCTTCCCCACCCTCCTGGAGGCCCTCCAGAGACCGGAAACAGACCGTTTCCCAACTTCCGGTAGGCCCAAAAATCAGCTGGCGTGCCCACCAATATGGCTCCACGTGCCACCTGTGGCACGTGGGTCATAGGTTCGCCATCATGGCCCTATACCATTTCAGACACATAGTTGTCCAATCTCTTCTTAAAAACTCCAGTGATGGAGCACCCACAATTTCTGAAGGTAAGCTGTTCCACTAGTGCATTATTTAATTTTACGTTTGTGTTATCAGTGATTGTATAACCTCTGCAGATGCAATACAGTAAATAAATAAATGGACTGAACTTAGCACCACCAAATTATACGCAGTTGGTATCCCCTTTTGTGAAAATATATATGTGACGACCCCACAAGGAAGAAGCAAAGAGATAAACGCATTAGCCACATCCCTGATTGCTTTGTCTGATTTGTGTTTTTATTTCTTGTTAAGAGTTTTGCTGATTGAATGGCACATGAGCGATTTCTGTGGTAACCCCGATTTAATCTTTTGATCACCTCTTCCAAAGGACTGTTTTCTTTTTTATATATATACATATCTACTACACATTAAATATAATATTTCATTATAATATTTGTGTTGTGTAATATTTCTTTTGCTATACACTATCCATTAATTTTAGATTCCTTTTCCAGCCAATCATTATAAATGATTGTATATAAAATGTATTTATATGAATCAGTATGTAACAAACAAAATGTGTATGTATATAGTTTGCTGAAAGATAAATTGGATATTACTAAAAATGCCGGTATTGGAAAGCTGTAAAAGTGTAACTAAGATTTAAAAGATGTAAATGTTGAATAATTTTTTTTTTTTTAAGGACTGTTTTCTGAGTTCAGGTAAACCCTCCAATCTGTTACCTTGAATCAGTTTTACAAAAAGACATTAATTTTGGTAATTATGGAAATAGTTCCCTCCCCCCCCAAAAAAATGGAACAGCAGGATATCAATTAACTCTGTTTTACTGGGGCAAAAAATTTTTTTAATTATGCATTAAAAAGGCATATCTAACAAGAGCTAATCTGTCCTTTGGGCCTGGTTTGGAAGTTTCACTGCAATGATGTGAATCATAACAGAGGGAATTTTAAATTCTGTCTCATGCAACAAAACCTGTGAGTCACATCCATCAACAAGGGAGACTAAAAATAAAGGGGAGCATTTTGATTGGATAATAGCATCCTACAGTTCTTTAAGCCTAACACAGTTCATGCAACAGTTCAATGACTCAGGTAAAAACTATTACTCAGGGCCTGACACACGCAGGTGGTCAAACATTTTATCTAGCTTTTGCCTTGGGGCATTTGTGAGGTGATCTGAAGATGGAAAACATGACCACTAATCCTTTGCCCCTGGCCAACCAAAGAATGCCATTGAGATCACATCCCAGTACCTCGAGGTTGTCCTAGCCTGGATGGGGAAGAACAGCCTTCAACTCAACTCTGACAAGACTGGGTAGATAACGGGTGTGGCGGTTCTTCTAATGTCAACGATTCTCCATCATTGGTTGACGACGAAAGGGGTAGCACTTCTCCATTCAGGCAGTGAGAACAATACTCAGTAGAATGGCTGGTCTCCAGAAGCTGTGGGTGCTCCATCCCTGGAGGCTTTTAAGAAGAGACTGGACAGCCACTTGTCTAGAATGGTACAAGTCTCCTGCTAGAGCAAGGAGATGGACTAGAAGACCTCCAAGGCCCCTTCCAACTCAGTTATTCTGTAAAACCTGGAATACAATTTGGGCATAATCCTGGACTTGATGAGCAAATAGCATGGACAAGTGTATCTTCTCAAGGATTCATCTAGTAAGCCAACTGTACCCTTGTCCAGAATTCCCTTCTCATTGTCACTCATGCCCTGGTCACCTAATGTACAGTTGCCCTACATGTGTTTGCTCCAGCTGATCCCAAATACAGCAATGCAAGGGGCTCACCTTGGTAAAAGGTAAAGGTTCCCCTCGCACATATGTGCTAGTCGTTCCCGACTCTAGGGGGTGGTGCTCATCTCTGTTTCAAAGCCGAAGAGCCAGCGCTGTCCGAAGATGTCTCGGTGGTCATGTGGCCGGCGTGACTCAATGCCAAAGGTTCACGGAACGCTGTTACCTTCCCACCAAAGGTGGTCCCTATTTTTCTACTTGCATTTTTTATGTGCTTTTGAACTGCTAGGTTGGCAGAAGCTGGGAAAAGTAACAGGAGCTCACCCCATTACATGGCACTAGGGATTCAAACTGCTGAACTGCCGACCTTTCGATCGACAAGCTCAGCGTCTTAGCCACTGAGTCACCGCGTCCCTTGTAATACCTGTGTTACCCAAGCTTCATGGCTGCCACTGAGCTTTTGGGTGAAATTTAAGGTGTTTATCATCTATAAAGCCTACCATGGCATAGGGTCTGCTTCTCTCCCATCATTTCTACCTGGTCCATAAAATCCAGCAAAGCAGGCATTCTTCATATTCCGTCCTTTAAGTAAGTGATCTGTTGAGACCTAGGAAATCTGCCTTCTCTGTAGCCCTACCAGCCCTGTACAATGGCTTCTCCCAGAGGTTCACACTATGCTGACCCTGTTAAACCTTTAGACAATTTTTTAAAAATGTGTGTTCTCCTCAAGCTCTCAAATTCATTGGCAAGACGGTCCATTTGGCACGAATGCTTTGCTCCGTTAGGATGTTATGCTTCTTTCCATTGCAATGTTTAAAGGGACATGGGGCTCAGTGGCTAAGACGCTGAGCTTGTCGAGCGAAAGGTCGGCAGTTCAGTGGTTTGAATCCCTAGTGCCGTGTAACGGGGTGAGCTTCCGTTACTTGTCCCAGCTTCTGCCAACCTAGCAGTTTGAAAGCACGCAAAAAATGCAAGTAGAAAAATAGGGACCACCTTTGGTGGGAAGGTAACAGTGTTCCGTGCACCTTTGGCGTTTAGTCATGCCGGCCACATGATCACGGAGACGTCTTAGGCTCTTCAGCTTTGAAATGGAGATGAGCACTGCCCCCTAGAGTCAGGAACGACTAGCACATATATGTGAGGAGAACCTTTACCTTTACCTTTATTGCAATGTTTATTGTGTTTGCTTTTCAGGCGTTGTATCGATTTTTAACCGTACCCTGTCCAGAGGCTGGGTATGACTTGCTTGGCCTTGTAAATCTAAAAATGTACGAAAATATGCAGAGGTAAAACCATCATTCCTACAGGGAACTTTGTGATTCTCTCAAATGGGCTTCTCTAGGTGCTCTGAACTGATGGTGCTGGAAAATATGGAACAGCATGTTTTCTGGTTCAGCTCCTTCTGGAACACTCAGAACAAGTTGTTCTGAGGTTGGAACAGTCCATTTCGGAGGAAGGGTGTCAAAATATTCCTTGGTAGAAAGTTGGAAACTTTCCTAATTTGCTTCAGAAATAATTCAGCCTAGGCGGCAATGAACCTCGATGGGGTTCATATACTGATGTTTCATGGATCCAGACACTGCATAAACCACTGTTTATGGGTTACTGTAGCAGGAGACAAAAACCACTCAGTTGTCATTTAATCTATAAAGCAAGCTTTAATAACCTGAAGGGACAGCCAATGTCTATAAATTAAGCTACAAGCCACAAGCTATAAATTAAGCTATAAGCTACAAGCTAAACTACAATAGAAAGATAACTACGAACAGATATCTATACATATCTGATGATCCTCCTCCCTTAAATTTGGAAACATCTCTTGAGATTCTCACAAGGGATGCGGTGGCTCAGTGGCTAAAACGCTGAGCTTGTCAATCGAAAGGTCGGCAGTTCAGCGGTTTGAATCCCTAGTGTTGCGTAATGGGGTGAGCTCCCGTGACTTGTCCCAGCTTCTGCCAACCTAGCAGTTCGAAAGCACATAAAAAATGCAAGTAGAAAAACAGGGACCACCTTTGGTGGGAAGGTAACAGCGTTCAGTGCACCTTTGGCATTGAGTCATGCCGGCCACACGACCACGGAAAGCACTGGCTCTTCGGCTTTGAAACGGAGATGAGCACCGCCCCGTAGAGTCGAGAACGACTAGCACATATGTGCAAGGGGAACCTTTACCTTTACCTTATTGAGATTCTCAATCATCCAGGTCATGGTTGTCCCAAAAGTCTTTTTTCAAAAGGCAAATGGACTTTCTTGGGTTTTTTTTTCTTTGAAAACATTTTATTTCTCATTCAAGAACCTTCTTCAGTTTACTTCAGAACTGAAGAAGCTTCCTGGATGAGAAGCGAAACATTTTCAAGGAAAAAAAACAAACAATAAAGTCTAGTTGCCTTTTGGAAAAAAGCATCTTTGGGTTAAATTTGGGAAGTTACGTGAAACAAGACATTCAGAAGCATAAACAGTGCTAATCCTATTTTTGAAACTTCAGCACAGCACGTTGCATATTTTGATAAGCTGCCTCTGAAGATTGCAGCTCAACTTTCTTGACTGACTCATATTTGGGGTCACGCATTAAAGTAAGTCAAGATATGGTTGGGTTGTTTGGACTTAGTGCAGGCCTTGTCCTAAGAAGGGTTCACACATCATACATACCAACTCCAAAACATACAAACACATAATGGCTTAGCCTGATATACGAGGGAGACATTGAGTGGAGAAAAGGGATCCGATGTCCATATTTGTGATTAGCATGACACATGGAATAAAGGCAAGTCCTCTTGTTGTTGTTCCACAGAATTTGTGCTTCTCTCACTTGTCATAGTGAGAAGTGGAGGAGAAACTCCCAATAATTATGTCATATAATTATGTACATATAATTATGTAAAAAAAGATGTGGAGACTCTAGAAAGAGTGCAGAGAAGAGCAACAAAGATGATTAAGGGACTGGAGGCTAAAACATATGAAGAACGGTTGCAGGAACTGGGTATGTCTAGTTTAATGAAAAGAAGGACTAGGGGAGACATGATAGCAGTGTTCCAATATCTCAGGGGCTGCCACAAAGAAGAGGGAGTCAAGCTATTCTTCAAAGCACCTGAGGGCAGGACAAGAAGCAATGAGTGGTAACTAATCAAGGAGAGAAGCAACTTAGAAGTAAGGAGGAATTTCCTGACAGTGAGAACAATTAATCAGTGGAACAACTTGCCTCCAGAAGTTGTGAATGCTCCGCTGGAAGTTTTTAAGAAGATGTTGGATAACCATTTGTCTGAAGTGATGTAGGGTTTCCTGCCTAAGCAGGGGGTTGGACTAGAAGATCTCCAAGGTCCCTTCCAACTCTAATATTCTATTATTGCATTGCATTGCATTGCATTGCATTGCATTGCATTGCATTGCATTGCATTGCATTGCATTGCATTGCACTGCACTGCACTGCACTGCACTGCACTGCACTGTGATATATGATATGATATGATATATATGATATGATATGATATGATATGATATGATATATGATATGATATGACATGATATGATGTGATATGATATGATATATGATATTATTAATGTCACGTCTTCAGAATTTCCCATGCTCCATAATAGAAATAAAAGCCTGGAAATGGCTTTGCAGTAACTGAGATTCGCCTAAAGCAGAGGTCTTCAAACTTGGCAGCTTTAAGACTTGTGGACTTCAACTCCCAGAATTCTCCAGCCAGCATAGCTTAAAGCTGCCAAGTCTGAAGACCTCTGACCTAAAGACAGGAGCTCATAGCCAACGTTCCTGTTTTCTTGCAGAAGACAGATAGAAGACCCATTCCCCTATTTGTGCAGTGGCCAAACCAATAAAAATAAGAAATAGCCATTTTGGATTCAGTCATGAAGACCAATCTATCTCTCAAAAGAAATAAAGCTCTTTTCCCCCAGTCATCTGCAAATCACTTGAGTAGATTTAATCTGAACAGAGAGAGTAGTATTCAACATATGTTCATGCATACACATATCCAAACAATGTCCACCTGTTGTTCCAGAATGACTATTGCAACAGATGCTCCAAAGTGCAGAAGGGATGATGGAGGAGAAAACAAAGATGCCCTTACAAAAATATTTCTCTCTGCACTCTTTTCTCCGGCAGGTAACCGGAGCCCAGGAAATAAAATCTGTCACTACCTCCATTTCTTCCCCATCTATTTGCCAGGAACTGAGAGGACCGGATGCCATGATCTTAATTTTCTTAATGTTGAGGTTCAAGCCAACTTTTGTACTCTCCTTCTTCACCCGCATCAAGAGGCTCTTTAGTTCCTCTTCATTTTCTGCCATTAGAGTATATAAGAATGTATCTTAGAGATGTTTAAGTCATCTCTGAAGTTCTTCTTCATTGAACTGAGGCCACAAGAAAAGACCTTCTCCGTTAAGGGATCCAACTTAGAGAATGTCTTCTCCTGGGTAGAATCATCTGGTACCAACACTGATGCCTTCATAGCACAAGACAAAGATCTTCTTCCCCTAGCCATTTCAATACATTGTAGTCATTTTCGTTTTGGATAAAGGATTTGACAATGTTTCCAATTATCCTTATTTATCATTTCCATGTTAATTGTTTTTTCACTGTATTGCTACTTTTGTGCTTTGTTTTTAATGTTTTGGATAACTTTTCAGGGTTGTAGCAACTAGAAGAAGTAACATTGTGCTCAGTTATTGAGCAGATGAAAAGTAGGAATAGCAATATTCTTTACTGGCCAAGTGTGATTAGACACACCAGGAATGACAGACACGCAAATTACTGAACAAATGGGAGTTTTTTTAAAACACTGCTCAACAGAATATGAATACTCCACACTCAGTTATGGCTCCAGTGTACTGAATACACTGGAGTTGGGCAACCAATAAATTTAAATACATAAATATTACCAGTCAAGGTTGGAACTCAATTTTGCATGGCAAGCTGAGTGCGCGTGTGAGAATTAGCCAGAGCAGCAGTCACCAACTGGTGGTCCGTGAGAAAATTTTGGTGGTCCACAGAAAAATTATTTGCATTTTTTATATTGCACTAAATCAGAGGTCCTCAAACAATGGCCCCTGGGATGGATACGTGCAATGAACGTTTGTGTTGCTGCAGAGAGTCTCCCCCTTCAGGGTCTTTTTGTGCCGGTCAGAGGGGGGCAGAAATTCCAACTTGGGGTCTGCTTCAGCCTCCTGGTGTGGGGCTTTGGGCAAAAGCTGGAGGGAAGAGCTGCTGGTGGCGAAGAGCCAGAGGACCTTGTTCCAGTGGGACTGTCTCATGGACTGGAACTGGCTGACCATCTCAGCCTGCTGAGCCTCCAGGCGCCGGTACCTGGCCTTGCACTCCCGCAGGTCTTCCCTCTGCTTGGAAAGCCTATGCTCATAGTCCTCAGTGAGGTGCTTCTGCTGAGCCTCCTTCTCGATCAGATCCAATTTGAACTGAGCTGTTTTGCCAACTCTTTCTTGTAATGGATGCTTAGCTCCAACAACTGTTTCTTTTTGGGGCCCTAAGGAGCCTGGGCAGGGAGGCGAGGAGTGGCTGGGAGGGGAGGGGCTAGTAGAGGCCAGCGAGGTGCCCCTCAACATGAGTGACATCGAGTTGGCCATGCCCACCCAGTCATATGACCACCTAGCCACGCCCACCCAGCCAGTCATTAGGCAGATCATATTAGTGGTCTGCGGGATTTAAAATTAGGAATTTAGTGGTCCCTGAGATCCAAAAGATTGGTGACCCCTGAGCCAGAGAAACTTCCTGGCAAAGGCAACCAATTTTCTAGATTAATGTCTACCCCCTTTGAAATCTCCATCCCTCCATGCCAGACTGTTATTGAGTTACTCAACGCAAGGGCGCACCTGCTCATTTCAAACTGATGAAAACTTTTTTCCTGCCCATTTCAAATTGATGAAAATTAAGGCCAGCCACAGGCTGGTAAAAAAAAAAAAAAACTGTCAGTGTCTCCTTTCAGGCAGTTCAAAGCATGGTGGATACGAAGAGGTCTGATCAAATTCCTCCCCTTTCTCCATGCCTGGATGAGGGGCTCAGCCAAAGAGCCAGGAGACAGCAGGGTGAACGATAGGATCTTTTGACCCAGTTTTTCAAGCTAACAACAAATCATCCGCAGGTCTGACTTCACTAAGGGAAAACCCCCACCAAAAAACCAAAAAACCGACCACTTCTTGCATCCAAAGATTCTTCCTATCCTTCTATCCTATTCCTTCTCGGTTTGAGAAGAACGAATTTACAATTTTGCTTCTGTTCAAGGTGGATAAAAATCAATGATTTTATTTATATATATATATATATATATATATATATATATATATATATATATATGTGTGTGTGTGTGTGTGTGTGTGTGTGTGTGTGTGTGTGTGTGTGTGTGTGTGTGTATGTATGTATATGTATGTATATGTAGGTCTTTGGTTATTCGGGTTTTCTCCCGCATAAAATTGGAGGTGTCTTGGCAACGTTTCGACGAAGTCTCATTCGTCATGCTTCAAGCACGAAGCCGAGAACACCAACCTGAAGATGACGAATGAGACTTCGTCGAAACGTTGCCAAGACACCTCCAATTTTACGCGGGAGAAAACCCGAATAACCAAAGACCTACATACAAACACCCGCGAAAACCTCAGAAAACATATATATATATATATATATATATATATATATATATATATATATATATATATATATATATATATATATATATATATATAAATTGGATTTTTTAAAATTTAAATCGGAATTTTTTTAAATCAAATTTATTTTAATAAAATGCTTTTGGAGTAAAAATCTATCTAAAGAGAGTTTTCTATTTAAGATGCACTCATAATGTAGTTTATTCAGCACGAAACGGAGCTTAGTTATGGAGCATGAGGAGGCTGTATATTCTGCAATATTGGGATTGTCGGTGAGTCAACAGCAGGTCAGAGGAGGAACCGCTGCGGGACAGAGATGACAGTTGCTCTTTAAAAATTATGATTTAAATCGAGTTGATTTAAATCAAGCCTTTTTACTAGTGATTTAAATCATGTTTTAAATCGGGATTTAAATCGACTTGATTTAAATCAAATCCACCCTGCTTCTGTTGATTCGATGCATCATCAATTTCAGGAACTTGCTGGTGGGAAAGATGGCAGAGCCGCTAGCTTTCGAAGAAAATTAGCAAATCCATAAAGGGAGAAGTTTGTCAGCAGCTCTAGGGTATGATTAAATTAAGTACTAGCTAAATTAAACCATCGGGCTGGGAAAGGCATGTTAAGACATAAAGCAATACGTGCGAAGAAAGAACTTTGATTCCAGATATTCCTCGTGTGTTTCTAGGAGAATTTTTCTGGACAGATTTGGAGGATTCTTCCAATGTTATCCAACTAAGTTCTCCTTGGAAACCAATAACAAAGAATGTCAGTTTGTTTACAACTCCTAAAATGAAGAATCTACAACCCAGTTTTCTAGTTCAATAGTTCAACAGCCTTTATTCTCATACATCTTCATGTACAATGATGTATTTTCTCTTACTTCGATGTTTATCGTAACATGTTAAACTTAGCAAAACATCCTTAAGATGCTCAAATGAACTTTAATAACCTCCCACTCATTCAGAACATCAGAGAATATAAGGAATTTTGCAGAAAATCATAGTCCATTCTGTGGAGTCCACTCTAAAATAATGATTTGAAAAGAGTTGTTATCCCTACTCCAGTTAGATTCAACAGACCCTCAACATGCAAATCAGTTATTCAGAAAGAAGTTTTGGAGTCCTAGTTTATGCACTTCCAAACAAATGTCTAAGAGAGACAGTTTTGGTCTAGTGGTTAAGGAACCAGGCTAGAAAGCATGAAAACATGAGTTCAAGTCCCACTTTACCCATGAAAGCTGGCTTGGTGACCTTGAGCCAGTCACTCTCTCTCAGTCCAGGTCACCTCACAGGGATGGGATGGAATGGAATGGAATGGAATAGGAATAGTTGGAAGGGACCTTGGAGGTCTTCTAGACCAACCCCCTGCTTAGGCAGGAAACTCTATACCCAGGGGTGGGCTGATGGGGGTTTGCAGGGATTTAGGAGAACCTCTAGCTAAGATTCTGTGCAGTTCAGAGAACCCCCAAATCCTACTCCTGGCTGGCCCCACCCGGCCCCACCCACCCTTCCCAGGAGTCCCCATGTGACCCATTTTGGATGCAGGTAAGTGCAGGGCATGCTCGGAGGCTCGGGGAGGATGAAAAACAGGCCTGCCTAAAATTTGGGAAGGCCCGTTTCTGGCCTCCAGAGGGCCTCTGGAGCCTGGGGAGGCTGTTTTCATCCTCCCAGAGGCTCAAGGAAAGCGTCCGGAGCCCAGGGATGACTAGGCCACGCCCACCATGGCCACGCCCACCCAGCAACCAGGCAGAGAACCCCTTGCTAAAACTTTTGAAGCCCATCCCTCTCTATACTATACTATACTCTATACTATTTCAGACAAATGAGGAAAATAGGAGAAGGAAGGTGTGTTGGATACGTTTGCAGCCTTATTTTTGAAAATAAGAAAGGTGGGGAAGGAATGAATGAATGAATGAATGAATGAATGAATGATACTGTTTCTAATAAAAAATATTGGGTAGTACTCAGAATTTTCTGAAGAAAGGAAGTCTAGAAATAAAGGGGATTGACTTGGATAGGGCAGGCCCAAATTCAACCCTTCCTTTCACCTCATGGGGTGATTTGGGGGTTATCGTTTTTCTTTCCCAGCCTAACCTGCCTCTCTGGCTTTAGTGGAGATAAATGAGCCCTCACTTCCATGGAACTATTTGGAGCATTCAGAGAAAAGATAAGATACAAACGCAACCCAGGCAGAGTCAAATATAGAGCGACAAAGTGGCAGAAAACACAGAGCAGCTACAAAATGACCGAAGGACCCCTGGATCTTATCATCAGTCCTAAAAAAAAAAAATCTCATAAACAGCATCAGAGCCAGTGCACAATTCCCCATACTTGCAAAGTTGCCTTAAATTAAAAAAATAACGAGTCCATAATTAAATAACCTCCCACCGGCCAATACGCTCTCACAGAGAGGGCCTCCTCAGGGTGCCGTCGGTCAAGCAATGTCGGCTGGCGGCCCCCAGGGGGAGGGCCTTCTCTGTGGGAGCACCCGCCCTCTGGAACGAGCTACCTCCCGGAATACGGCTGATTCCGGATCTCCGCACTTTCCGTAAAAGCCCTGAAGACGTTTTTATTTCAGCAAGCCGGCCTGGCCTGAATAGGTTTTAAGGGGTTTTTAATTGTATTGCTAGGGGTTTTAAATTGGGGTGGCCGTTTAATTTAATTTATTCTTAATTATTTTAACTTTTATATTGCATGTTCTTTTAATTCTCGGCTGTTCACCGCCCTGAGTCCCTTCGGGGAGAAGGGCGGGATATAAATTTAATAAATAAATAAATAAATAAATAAAAACCCAAGAGCAGCTTTCGCCAGCCCACTTCCAAGTTTTCTGTTTCCGAATACATCTGTAGAGCCCCCAGTTTGAGGCGGAAGGCTGGCCGAGAGCCTGCTAAACTTTTCCGTGTGTCGTTGCCAAGTGGGTCAGGCAGAGGAAAAACCTCATTACTAGAACAGATGGCAGATGGGATGAATGAAGCATAACCAGAGAGAAAAAGCAGCCTGGCTTTCAGCTTCCTTTTAAAAACAGCTCATCTTTCCATATCCCTTTACAACTCATAAAAGAGGAGAGGTACCTGCCCCCCCAACGCTGACCAAATCAGCAAACAGGCTAGGTCAAAAATGAACATCAAAAACACAGGCTTTAATGCAGGGGTGGGTTCTAAATTTTTTTACTACCGGTTCTGTGGGCGTGGCTTATTTTGTGGGTGTGGCTTGGAGGTCATGTGACTAGGTGGGCGTGGCTAGCTGGTCAGAGTCATTTCTGGAAGGTCCTCGCACTTACGACCCGACTCATTTGTTTGCTTTTAAAACTGATCAGCTGTAGGGCGGCCCTTTGAAGCCCCGCGGCAAGAGTTTAAACAGTTTTTTTCCCTCTAGTCATCAGCTGGGACTCAGGAGGCAGCAATAGATTGGGGGTGGGACCAAATAAAAGGTAAGAATAATGTGGAGGGGGTGGGAGGGCGGGGGGGGGAGAACCGGTTCGGTGACGTCATATCGTCACCGCTACCGGCTCGGCCGAACCGGACCGAACCGGGAGGAACCCACCACTGCTTTAATGTCTATGGAGATTCTCAGTCATCCAGGTCATGGTTGTCCCAAAGGTGCTTTTTCAAGAGGCAACTGGACTTTCTGATTTTTCTTTGAAGACGTTTCGCTTCTCACCCAAGAAGCTTCTTCAACTCTGAGCTTCTTGAATGAGAAGCAAAACGTCTTCAAAGAAAAACCACAAGGTCCAGTTGCCTCTTGAAAAAGCACCTTTGGGACACAGGCTGCAATATTAACAAGTTTAGCCGCTGCACCAACATATTTGCATAGCAAAATAAGCAAATGCCCGAGGCTTTGAAATGTTAGCTCAAAGGCACAGGAAATTATTTCTTTATCAATAAAGAATATTTGTAGCTCAGGGTTGAAATGAAGGGTCCTTGGTGCTCTCTGCGTTTGGCTGTTTTATTACCCAAGCTAGGTAACATCATCAGTGCTAAGTCTAGTCAGGCAGCACCAAGGACCCTTCAAATTATGCCTCTTTCAGACATGAACATGATCTGCTAAATGGACACATCATCGTGAAAGAATCTTGAGATGAAAGGCACTAAAACCACAAACGAGGGAGAGCTGATTGACCAAGATCCTAGTGAACAATTTAAATAGGAGCCAGCCGTGTGCAGCAGCTGCCAAAAAGGCCAACACAGTTCTAGGCTGCATAAACAGAGGGATAGAATCAAGATCACGGGAAGTGTTAATACTACATTATAATGCTTTGGTAAGGCCACACTTGGAATACAGCATCCAGTTTTGGTTGCCACGATGTAAAAAAGATGTGAAGACTCTAGAAAGAGTGCAGAGAAGAGCAACAAAGATGATTAGGAGACTGGAGGCTAAAACATATGAAGAACAGTTGCAGGAACTGGATATGTCTTGTTTAATGAAAAGAAGGACTAAGGGAAACAAGATAGCAGTCTTCCAATATCTCAGGGGCTGCCACAAAGAAGAGGGAGTCAAGCTATTCTCCAAAGCACCTGAGAGCAGGACAAGAAGCAATGGGTGGAAACTAATCAAGGAGCGAAGCAACTTAGAACTAAGGAGAAATTTCCTGACAGTCAGAACAATTAATCAGTGGCACAACTTGCCTCCAGAAGTTGTAAATGCTCCAACACTGGAAGTTTTTAAGAAGATGTTGGATAACCATTTGTCTGAAGTGGTGTAGGGTTTCCTGCCTAAGCAGGGGGTTGGACTAGAAGACCTCCAAGGTCCCTTCCAACTCTGTTATTCTAAAATCACCAGAGAACTGGTTGGGTTCCCACATCTCACTGCATCATAAAAGAACAGCTTGAAAAATGTCACTCATCTTCATGATTTAACAGACTCATGTGAATTCAACCAACTTTGATTCATCCAGAACGCCATGGTTTAGTGTGGTCTCTTGACCAAGTGTTGCTTTTAACTGAAGAAAACAACTTTTTGAATATACGGACTGAAGGATGCTCCTTGTCTTCAGTGATGCTTCAAGCTGGTCATGGGAAACTAGCAGAAAGCTTTAGAAGTCTCCAGGAAGGGAGCTTGAGATATGAGGCGTAGAAGGACACTGAACAATATTTATCCTGCGCAGGAAAAAAGGATTTAGTGGACACGCTCTGCAAAGGGATTGAACCCAAATCACAGTGTTGGCCAAGGAGGCCCAAACAAAGCTCAAGATAAACAAAATTAAGGGTTCCAGGCTTTCCAAAGAAAACACATCTGGACATGGAAGAAAAGAGCAAAATCGGACAACTGCAAAGCTTCTTTGGAAGGCAAGCAGATGCTATCACAGTGGGTTGGCCATCACTGTGGTTACTTCATCCTCGTCCAACAGCAGCCACTTTTCAAGCAGATGCAGTTTTAGGATATGACCACAGGTGAATTGGTTCAGCCAAGTCAACACTGCTAACAATCAGGATTCATGGGCACTGTAACAAGATGCAGAGAACCAAATGGATCCCAAACTGAGACCTGCTGCAATCTTGCAAATGTTAGGAAAAAGGAAGGGGATTTTCACAAACAGCAGGAAAGATTGACTGCTCTTCCAAAGTATCAGGTCTCCTTCATGAATTTGGCCAATACTTGACTGGTATTTATCACTTAAACGGGACATGGTAGCTCAGTGGCCACAAATCCTGGATAGCTCAATAGACAGAGCTCTGTAATTTAACACCAGCTGTCTGCAATTACTGCAGGTTCGAATCTCTCCAAGGCTCAAGGTTGACTCAGCCTTCCATCCTTTCAAAGGTAGGTAAATTGAGGACCCAGTTTGTGGGGGCAATAAGCTGACTTTGTATAAATATACAAAAGTATGAAGGCTATTGCTTAACGCACTGTAAGCCGCCCTGAGTCTCCAGAGAAGGGCAGCATATAAATCAAATAAAAAAAAAAAATCCAACTTTTAACAGGCAGAAAAACCCCAGCACTGAATCAGAGACAAGTTGGACATGCCTTTAATGTGCAAACAAACTCACTAATAAAAAAAAATTGTACCGTACACAATTGCAACCGAGAGAGTTTATTTGCAAGGCCATAGTCCAGGGCATTTTGTTCCAGAAACAAAACCTCCATAGCTCCGTTTTGCCCCTGCCTTCCTCCCCCTCAGAAAATCAGTAGAAGGGCATTGATATAAAACATGAATCAGAAGACCGGAGAGCAAAGGCTACCAGCACACAGCAGGCCTTTGTATAGGCGGAAAAGTCCTTGTGCATGAAAACGACAAAAGAACAACTTAAAATACAGACTTCGCTTGCAGACGCTCATACCTACTACAAACGATAGTTAAATCAAAAGAAGGCCCAAACAATGCCAGCTCTGTACAGGCTTTCTACCCATGAAATAAAGGGCCCTGTTTAACTTTACTACTGCTCGGAGCTCTGTTTGAAAACTTGAATAAGTAACAGACTTTAACTACTCGCCCACTTCTGCGACCTACCAACCCAGAATACTGATCAGGCCAGGCTGGCCTGCTTGTGTGATGAGAGTCTTGTTGAGCATTGTTGAAGCTCAACGGCTCACGTATGGTAATAAGTGAGCCAGGGTTTGCTGCAGAAAATAATAACTGGCCAAGTTTACCATCTGCAATGAGCCCATTGCAACCCATAAATAGGGCTTTTTTTCCCCTCCGAGGGGGTATAATAGCATCAAAGAAAATTAAAAGACACGGAGGCAGGAATTTCAATCTCTAGGCTCTCATTAAGTGCTACAGAAACATATCATGTTTACAGAAACATATAATTGTTAAAGAAAGTGTAAACATCAACAACAGCACACTTTGTTGTTGCTGCAGGGATGGGGTGATTTTACTACTATCATAGGTAGCAGCATCTACCTTGGCTGATCGTGAGAAGGCTAAGCAGATCAGATCCAGTGAATTCTTGGAAAGATCACTGAGAAATCCCAGGGATGCAGACTAGACAGAGAACTTGGAAAAAGTGTCCCAGAAGAAGGGGAATGGAATCCATTTCTATACCACTGCCAAGAAAACGCATGGATGGGTCCATATAATCATCAAGAATTCATTTTTCAAGAGGACTTTCTGGTTTTTCTTTGAAGACGTTTCGCTTCTCATCCAAGAACCTTCTCCTTCAGAGCTGAAGAAGTTTCTTGGATGAGAAGTGAAACGTCTTCAAAGAAAAACCAGAAAGTCCAGTTGCCTCTTGAAAAAGTACCTTTGGAACAACCATGACCTGGATGACTGAGACTCTCCATAGACATTTAGCTATGCAAGAGGTCAAGAACCTTCTCAAAGTCAAATTGGATGCAACTCATTTAACAACTAACTTGCTTAGCAATGGAAATCCTGACCTCATCTGCAGTCGTAAATGAAGGACTACCTGCATTCACTGAACTGTAAGCAACTGATATTTATGTGGAAGTGGAAGTGAAAAAGGACAATGTAGCACATCTGGAGAGCAGCAACTTGAAGACAACTTCTCTAAAGCCGTCTTCTCCAATCTGGAACTGCACCTGGTCTGTTGGGTCTGCCACGTCCAAAATTGTTTAGCCATAAGTCATACTCAGATTCTGGAAGCTACAGCCTCAAAGCATCTGGGAAGCCTCAGATGGAGAAATCTTGACTTAGAACATAGAATAAGAAGCATGGAGGGGACCCTTGGAAGTCTTTTAGTCCAACTTCAAGCTCAAACAGGAGACCATATATAAATAAAGGTAAAGGTTCCCCTCGCACATATGTGCTAGTCGTTCCCGACTCTAGGGGGCAGTGCTCATCTCTGTTTCAAAGCCGAAGAACCAGCGCTGTCCGAAGACGTCTCTGTGGTCATGTGGCCAGCATGACTGAACGCCAAAGGTGCACGGAACGCTGTTACCTTCCCACCAAAGATGGTCTCTATTTTTCTACTTGCATTTTTTACGTGCTTTCAAACTGCTAGGTTGGCAGAAGCTGGGACAAGGAACGGGAGCTCACTCCATTACGCAGCAGTAGGGATTCAAACCGCTGAACTGCCGATCGACATCGATCGACAAGCTCAGCGTCTTAGCCACTGAGCCACCGCATCCCTTAGACCTTATATAATTCCACACAATTCCACACAAATGGTTGCCCAACCTCTTCTTGAAAACCTCCAGTGATGGAGCACCCATAACTTCTGGAGGCAAGCCATTCCATTGATTTAGTGTTCTCGCGGCCGGAAAATTTCTCCTTAGTTCTAGGTTGGTTCTGTAAAATCTTCCATCCATTCCACAGTTCATTCCTTACACTTAAGATTTATATGCAGCCTGGGAGCAGGAACCAAGGCGGTGCAGGTAAGAACCGTGCCTCACCTGGAGAGCAGCCCTCTGGTATCTGAGTACGGATATGGGGATTTTCACAGGGGTGGGCTGCTGGGGGTTCGGGAGAACCTCTAGCTAAGATTCTGTGCAGTTCAGAGAACCCCCAAATCCCACTCCTGGCTGGCCCCGCCCACCTTGCCCGCCCCTCCCAGGAATCCTCATGCGGCCCGTTTTGGATGCTGGTAAGTGCAGGGCGCGCGCAGAGGCTTGGGGAGGGTGAAAAATGGGCCTACTAGAAGTTTGGGAAGGCCGGAAACAGGCTCATTTCCGGCCTTCCCGAACTTCCGGTTGGCCCATTATTTGAACTTCCTCCAGAGGGCCTCCGGGGCCTGGGGAGGCCATTTTCGCCATCCCGGAGGCTCATGAAAGCCTCCGGAGCCCAAGAAGGGCAAAAATGCCCCCCCCCCGCCACACAGTGGTGCAGGAGGCCAACTATGCCACGCCCACCATGGCCACGCCCACCCAGCAACCAGTCAGAGAGCCCCTTGCTAAAATTTTTGAAGCCCACCCCTGGATTTTCACAACTTGTTAGGCAGAAAGAAAAATTTAGTAAATGCTGCTTGGGTCAGCACATCGGAAAAAGGGTTTATTATTAGTTGAAGGGGGAACATTCTTCATTCCCAAGTATTAATTACCTTCACTTTAATAACCGGCTCTGGTACGTTTCACAAAGACAAATCCCCTTTCCCTGCTATGCCCCCCCTCCCTCCCTCCCTTCTGCCTTTTTCTTTATACAAACCATGCATTATCAAGAGTTCCTGCTATTCACGCTGCTTCCTGTTTGGTAGCGAAAGACCGGTTTTATGTCTCCCTCCTCGCCTCCCTATTAGGAGAGCTGTTAAGCTTACTCAGGCCAAGATTCTGCTTGCGATGGAGGCGATAAAGATATTGCAGACAAATTCAGCAGGGAAAAAAAAAACCCGACTCACCCACAGCAAGGAGAGAAAAACAATTCCGTTGACAGTTAAGAAAGGCAGCCATTTATTTCTTTTAAGGTGCAGTAAGCGGAGCCAGAAATGACTAAAACAAGAAGTGACAAAGAAGTCTAACTTAGTCACCCTTAAATAACAAAATAACAAGAGTTGGAAGGGACCTTGGAGGTCTTCTAGTCCATCCCGAAGCAGGAAACCATACCATTTCAGACAAATTGCTGTCCAGTCTCTTCTTAAAAGTCTCCAGTGATGGAGCATCCACAACTTCTGGAAGAAAGCTGGTTAACTGTTCTCATTGCTAAGAAGGCAGCGGTGTGTGTGTTGCAGAGGGCGAGAGTTAATCCAACTTAATTCAGACAAGCGTAACCGGTGGCAAGCTAACTTTTCACCCAGCTTCCAACCGCCAACATATATGAGGTTGTGCATCATGCATTGCTTTGTTCAACAAACCAGAATTGGCTGGTTCCCATGCTACTCTAAAGGGCAGCTTGTTTTAAACCATCCTGTGACAAAAAAAAAAAAAAAAAAAAAAATCCTGCATTTTTTTTTCTTCTACCATGTTTCCCCAAAAATAAGACCCTGTCTTATATTTTTTTGAACCCTGAAACTATTAATCTTCTTATCGTTCCCACCACCCATCTCCTTTCACTTATGACTGTATGACTGTAATAAGGTTGCTTGTATCCTTACGATTTATATTGATATTGTTTCCTGATTGCTTATTTGTACCCTATGACTATCATTAAGTGTTGTACCTTATGACTCTTGATGAAAGTATCTTTTCTTTTATGTACACTGAGAGCATATGCACCAAAGACAAATTCCTTGTGTGTCCAATCATACTTGACCAATCAAAAGTTCTCCTTCTCCTTCTCCTTCTCCTCCCCTCCCCTTCCATTCCATTCTATTCTCATCAATGGACAAGTGTTGTTTTCCCACTCATTTAGTCACCCTAGTGGGAGTGCTAAGTTTCTGCTTTTCATTGCCCAATTCATTCTCCAACGGTCCATATTTTCATTCAATTCCAAGAGAGGTACAGTAGCCTCTTTCTGCAACAGATATACCCCTTTACCAGCTGCAAAATCTTTTCCAAGGACGGAAATTTGGGGCTCAGTGGTGGTCATAAGACGAGGACTACCCGTGTTATGTTTTCTGGTTGTACGGCCATAATAAAGATTAAACTAAATATACTTAGTGGACATCAAAGGGGATGGAGAAAGACAGAAGAGATTCTCCCCAAACACCTGGCAAAAAGCTTCTCTCTTTGGGAGGGAACTTAAAAGCTTTAAGGCCATCTGGAAATGCAATTTTTAAGGAAGAGAATTTCCTTTCCACCAAAAAAACAGTGGGATGACCGATTGTGTGTTTGCTACTCAGTTCCATATTTAAGCCTAAAGCGTCATTTCTATACATAGGAGAATGCAGATCTATTTTTACTGATACCAGTCAATATTTGAGCACTTCACAGAAGATTAGCAATGATTCCTAAATCCCTATCTTTAACAATAAGAACAATAAAATGGCACATTTTCCACCCTTCAAAATTATGTATGTATGTATGTATGTATGTATGTATGTATGTATGTATGTATCAGAGGTGGGTTTCAGCGGGTTCTGACCAGTTCTGGAGAAGTAGTAAAAATTCTGACTGGCCCCGCCCCCATCTATTCTCTGCCTCCCAAGTCCCAGCTGATTGGGAAGAAATGGGGATTTTGCAGTATCCTTTCCCTGGAGTGGGGTGGGAATGGAGATTTTACAGTATCCTTCCCCTGCCACGCCCACCAAGCCACACCCACAGAACCAGTAGCAAAAAATTTTGAAATCCACCACTTGGTATGTATGTATGTATGTATGTGTATGTATGTATGTATATGTGTGTGTATGTGTATATGTATATATATACATACATACATATATACATATACATATACACACACACACACACACACACACACACACACACACACATATTCACATATATATATTTCATATCTATGAAATACAAACAAGTCAATTATGGTCCTTAAAACAAATACCTCCATTTTGGGGGGGGGGGGGGAACTAACTCTACAAATCAGATTAACCCATAAACCACAATTCAAAACAATGCAACCGACCACCATGTTTTCTGAAGTTCTAGAAGGCTGTGTCAAAAATCCTTCCTTTTAAAAAAAAAGTATTTGGCAGGGCTTAAGGGGCAAACTGGATTGTGCAACTTGTATCTTAGTGTCATCCCTTTTTACATTACAGCCCTTGTCAGGTTGCACAAAATTTGTTGCACTCCTTAAAATTGACGTTGAGTTGTATAATGCTGCTTCAAATCATGGTTTATAAACTCTTAAAAATTTGGCACACGCAATCCAGCCCAAATCAAACAAACAGCTGAATTGATGAAACTCTGTGCCTTTTGTTAAAAAAAAAAAAAAAGTTAGCGGATTCCAAGATATTAAGTTTAAAAAATTTCCAAAGGTCTGATTCCTGTTCACTCCAATTCATAACTGCAGGAAAATGCAATTGGATATCATGAAACATAACAAGAGGGAGGGGTTTTTTCCAGGATTTAAGAAGTGCCTTAAACAAACAAACCACCCCTCTCAAAAGCATGCAAAAAGAGGCAAGCATTTTGGACCCATTCATTCTGGAGATGCAAAAGGAATATTGGCACGTCATACATGGGCAGGGTTTTTTTGCTTTCTTGGCTTACAGTGATATGTGAAGCAGACAACTGCTTCAGGGTTGTTCAATAAAACATAATTAAACCAAACCACCTATCCAGCATTATGCATTTTCCTTGTTCGCATGCACCTTTATATGGAACACTTGATCATTTTTCCATTGCAGATCAAGCCAGCAGATGCAAAACAATCTTTTTATTAAATATACCGAGTCAGATAAATGTAATCAAGCTCCTAATCTGTCAAGTTCTTTATAGACTCAGGATAAAATCTAGCCTAGCTTGTAAAACTAGAGGCCAGGCTGGCATCAAAGAAAAAGAAAAGGATATTAATCACATTTTAATTTAATTAAGTTCCATTTAATATGTAACAGATTATAAAAGTTATGGAATCCCACAGCCAGGGTAAGACAACAGGAGCCAATCTGGTAGTTAAACTACACACCCAGGGGAAAACACAACGTTAAAAGACTTTTAGATGTAAACGCTGGAAGTTTTGAAGATGTTGAATAACCATTTGTTGAAGTGGTGTAGGGTTTCCTGCCTAAGCAGAGGGTTGGACTAGATGACCTCCCAGGTCCCTTCCAACTCTGTTATTTTATTCTAAAGCTCCCTTTCTCTAACAATTCACCAATCGACGCTCTTAGGTATGGAAATTAATGAAAAATATTACGAAAATAAGAGGTGGAGAATGTGTGGCTGTGATATCAATGAAGCTCAGGAACATCTGAAGCAGTGGTGAAATGTAAAATTTGTTACTACCGGTTCTGTGGGCTTGGTGGTGGTGGTGGTGGGGTAATATGACTGAGTGGGCGTGGCCAACTTTTTTTTTTAACTTTTAAAACCATTTTTTTCTACAACCTCTTTGGCTGAAGAGGTTGTAAAAAAAATGCTTTTAAAAGCCTCTGATGATCCCAGCTGAGCCGTGCAATCATCAGAGGCTTTTTTTTTTTTTTACTTTAAAAAGCATTTTTCCGGCCGAAGAGGTTGTAGAAAAAATGCTTTTAAAAATAAAAAAAAAAAGCCTCTGATGATTGCGCAGCTCAGCTGGGCATGGCGGGGGGGCAGGGATTTTTGCTACCGGTTCTCCGAACCACCCGCTGCCATCGCTACCGGATCAGGCGATCTGGTCCGAACCGGGAGCATTTCACCCCTGATCTGAAGGACAACTGGTATCCTACCTCTGAGGTAAATACTAAGAAAAACAAGCATGTTTAAAGAAGGCGAGAGATTACTTTTTGTAAACTGGGGCGGACGTCGCTTAACAAGAATTATCACAAGAAGTGATAATTCGTGAGTGAAACCATATCATGTTTTTATGAGGAGAATTTGTATTTTGAGGAGAGATATCCAGGCTTGGGGTTCTTGATTTGATTTTTAAAACACTCATACAGTACAGGTAGTCTTCAACTTACAACAGTTCATTTCGTGATCATTCTAAAATTACAACGGCCCTGAGAAAAGTGACTTACGACCAGTGTTCACACTTACGACCATTGCAGCATCCCCACGTGATCAAAATTCAGACGCTTGACAATTGACTCGTATTTATGACGGTTGCAGTGTCCTGGGGTCATGTTATCCCATTTTGTGACCTTCTGACAAGCAAAGCCAATGGAGAAGCCAGATTCACTTAACAACCATGTTGCTAATTTAACAACCGCAGTGATTCACTTAACAACCGTGGCAAGGAAGGTCGTAAAATGGGGCAAAACTCACTTGACAAATGTTGGGCTCAATTGTGGTCGTTAAGTCAAGAACTAGCTGTAAATCTCAATCTCATCCTGCAGGATTCATGTTACCCATCCTCAAACCAGCAAGAAATTACCACCATTAGTTTCTGGCATGAGGAAAACTCAAAAACACTGGGATTTGTGACCAAAGAGGACTCAGCCATGAATTCATACAACATAGTAAGCTTTCTATGGTAACCTTGATTTTGGTTTGAATCCTGCTGCTGATTTAGGATCCTGACTTTGGCAAAAAAAACCCTCAGCTTTAACAAAACAAGGTTAAACAAACCACAGCCTCGCATGAAGTATAAACTAAGATTGTGAGATTGAGACCCGGCAAGTTTTTTTTATATATATATATATTTTTAATTTTATTTATATGCCACCCTTTCTCCGGAGACTCAGGGCGGCTTACAATGTGTTAAGCAATAGCCTTCATCCTTTTGTATATTTATACAAAGTCAGCTTATTGCCCCCACAAACTGGGTCCTCATTTCACCTACCTTAGAAAGGATGGAAGGCTGAGTCAACCTTGAGCCTGGCGAGATTCGAACCTGCAGAAATTGCAGGCAGCTGTGTTAATAACAGGGTGCATTAAACCACTGTACTACCAAGGCTACCAAGTTTTAACTGACACCCAACAAAGGTTTGAATACAAATATCCCAGCTCAGATTCACGCTACAATATGATGATCCCTCCATTACAACCAAACCTCATATTATTATTTATTATTATTTATTTATTTGTCAACAAGTACAAGGAAACAAGTAACAGTACAGACATAGACATAGACATGGACACATGAAAAAAAAATTGGCACAAATAAAAGGATATAAATAGGCAAAACATAGCCATAAACACACAGAATGATTACATATAAATGGGGACAGTAGGACAATATATTTGAAAACAGTTAACCTACGGTAAGTGAATGCTTGTATCCCATAATTTATATGCACCGTATGTATTTAATGTTTATTAGAGCAAATATACAGTACACACAAACACATCTAGTGGTTCCCAGGTGCAGGTTATTATAGTTAAACAATCAAAATGTTTATTCAACTTGTCAATTTTGCAAGAGCGTTGAATCTAATAACGTACAATAGTGGTTGCATTCATACTTCATTAAAATAGCATTGTTCAAAAACAATGTCGCAGCCTGTTCAGGTTTTTGCATTCAGAAGCATACATTTTCTCTGCCCCCAAATCTAGCTAGAACACTTGTTTTTACAGGAAGAACACCTGTTTTTGCAAGACGAACAAGGCTTGTTCAGTAGCTACCTTAATTTGATATTCTAATCTAACCCTACTAAAGGAACTGTAGCTGCAGTTAGAGCTCATTTTTTGGTCTAAAAGTAAAAGCCTCAATTAATCCTTAAAATCGTGTCAGTGCGATTTTTACTTTCTACTTCTTCCAAAAGAGAACAGGTTTGATGTAGTAAATAAGGCAACAGGCTAGTAACCAGAAGACTGTGAGCTCTAGGCTTGCCTTAGGTCCAAAACCAACTGGGGTAACCTTGGGCCACTTGCTCTCTCTAGAAAAAACACAACGGCAAACCACTTTTTGAAAGAAAACCGCAGATTAGTCCAGGCAGTTGCCAAGAGTGAAGGGAGGGAGGAAGGGAGGAATAAGAATAGAGTGGAGTGGAGTGGAGTGGAGTGGAGTGGAGTGGAGTGGAGTGGAGTGGAGTAGAGTAGAGTAGAGTAGAGTAGAGCAGAGCAGAGTAGAGTAGAGTAGAGTAGAGTAGAGTAGAGTAGAGTAGAGTAGAGTAGAACAAAACAGAATAGAATAGAATTCTTTATTGTCCAAGTGTGATTGGACACACAAGAAATTTGCCTTTGATGTATATGCTCTCAGTGTACATAAGGAGAATAAAATACATTCATTGAGAATAAAAAGATACAACATTTAGTGTTAGTCAAGGTTATTAATAAGCTATCAAATTGTACTAGGAAACAGATAAAAACAATATAATTGAAAGATACAAGTAAGATAGTTATAGTAATAAGTGGAAAGAGAGAGATATTAGTAAGGAAGAGAAGAAGAATAGTAATACAGTCTTAGTAAATTATTTGACAGTGTTGTGGGAATTAGTTGTTAAGCAGAGTAATGGCATTCGGGGAAAAACTGTCCTTGTGTCTAGAAGGAAGGAAGGAAGGAAGGAAGGAAGGAAGGAAGGAAGGAAGGAAGGAAGGAAGGAAGGAAGGAAGGAAGGCCTTCTGTTTAAGCTCATAACCACCCTGCAAAGATTAGGTCAACTTCTAATCCAGCAAATCTCAGAGGTTTATGGAAGCAATTCTATCAAGTCTAAAGTTAGCATCCAAGGCAAACTTCTTGGTCTAATGCCCCTGGTTTTAGTAATGCCTCATCATTTTTGGTCATGATGATCAAACATAGTCTCAGATAGTCTGCTTAGTTCTTCAAAGCTATCTTGTGGTCACCCAGTCCTGCACATCCAACATCCAGCTGGCTTTCATAGTCTTTAAATCCTGGAAACTTAAATTATGGCGGCCATCCAGAATGGCCCACTGCAGAAGAAAACAGCTGTCGGCAATGATGTCCCTTAGCAGCTGCCAAATGTGCAGAGATAACAATAAAGGCTTCCTTCAAGTCAACCTTTGGTGATTTCATGCTACCGCTTATAGAATGGACTCATGCACAATAAGGAGGCTGCTTGTAGTCACTGTTCCGCCATCAGTATCAATGTCAAAGGAAAATAACCTTACAATAGAAGGGAGACCTTGAAGAATGAGTAATGTTCATCAACACTGTGATATATGACTCAAGGATCTGAGAATTGTTCCTTCCTGCAAACATTATGAATTCCAAATTACTGGGCCATTCTGATTGCACTGCAAGTGCTATTCCAGGTGTGACCTCCTCCTCCTCCTCCTCCTCCTCCTCCTCCTTCTACCATATCCATCATCGGATGTTGGCGATCATGTTGGCAATCCTATTTTTGTCAACTGCCGCATGAAAAAGTGCTGCTGAAGTTTGTCCAAACCAGTCCCTTAGGTTTTGAAGCCATGATGTTCTTCTTCTGCCTGGACCTTGTTTGCCTTCAATCTTTCTCTGGAGGATTAAGTGAAGGATGCTGTATATTCCTGGGTGTCGCATCACATGTCCAAAATATTCTAACTGTCGCTTTTTAATGGCTTTGATGATTTCCCTTGGCTTTCCCAGGCAGTTTTTGAGGTGTTAAACTTCAAGCCGTATTTTTCAGATATTTCTGAGACTGTGGATGAGGAGCTGAAGGTCTTCATGCTTACTGGCAAGCAGAACTGTATCATCAGCACGTCTTAAATTGTTGATCTGAACACCATTTACTTTGAGGCCAGCATCAATGTTTTCCAGTGCTTCATTGAAAATTGACTCAGAGTAGGTGTGACCTTAACATAGAATATTATAATTCTATGAACTGACAAAGCTCAGTCTGTGATTTGTGGATAGCTATGCAATCTCATGATGGAAACGGTTGCTGTGAAAAGCTGAGTATCTGCAGGTTGAGGTGGAAGAAGAACACCAAGCTTCATTTCCCCCCCACAAACTACTGTGTTTCCCCAAAAATAAGACCTTGTCTTATATTTTTTTGAACCCTGAAATAAGCACTTGGCCTTATTGCCATGCGCTCAAAAACTGGATTGGGTTTATTATCAGGGGATGTCTTATTTTGGGGAAAACAGGGTAGCATTTTAAATATATACAAATAAAGTGGCCAAAATCTCACAAGAATCAAGCCATCTTCAGATCACTTGAAATGATCACTTGGAATCTCGCATAATTTTGCAATCTCTTTAAATTTCAGCCGTTTAAAAATTATCTTGGCCCTCCCTCCACGGCATCAAATTGTATGACGGCACCAAGAAAAAAAATTATCATGGATTCTCGGTTTCTATTTTTATTAGTTTGTCAAAATATGCAATACAGAAGTACAAGGGAAAAAAATGAAAATAAGGGGAAAATAAGGGAGGGAAAAGGGAAAAGAGAAAAGTGTAGGGTAGAGAGGAAAAAGAAAAAAGAAAAGCATTGACTTCCAGCTCCTTTTGGTGCAGCAACATAAGGAAAGTAACATGAAACCTCAAATATTTATTTCTATTAGTATATACACTAACCATTTCTACACCTACAAATCTATATAATTGGCAAAACCCAAAATCAAAGTTTTATTTTTTCCCCCACCTCAATCACAAAGTCCTAAAGCAGTTTCCAAATAGAAACAAAATTAATTGTGTTTTTTTCCTTTGATCAAAGCAGTCAAATTAGCCCTCTCTGCTAACTCCAATAATTTTTGCAGCCATTATCCAATCAAAGTGCCCTTCCATTTTGGTGCATAATGCAATCTTGCTGCCATCAAGATATATAAATATAACATCAAAGTTCCAACTTTTTTCTCAAGTTCTTTATCCATTAAGACCTAAAAGTTAAGTTTCCGGTTTAATCTTGATATTCCCTTTAAAAATCTTCTGTATTAAGATGTGAATCCTACTCCTCCTATATTTGTGTAAAAAAAACCAAAACTTTTTTATTATGCTTATAAGCCATAATTATATTCCTTCCAAACACTCTGCAAGTAACTAACAAATATGTGGGAACAGGAACAAACCGAAAGGAAGGAGAGGATGAAAATTACAGACTTGCAATAAGTTAAGCATTCCCTATTTAAAATGATGTCTAGAATAAAAAAATAAAAATGACGTTCCAGAAAATAAATTATACATGTAAATCAGTTCCAAAAGAAATTCTGTTACGTTCAAAAGGCTGCTATTTAAAACAAATGAGGCAAAGACTGAAAAACAATCTCAAACTTCCTCAATTGTATCAATTGTAACACCTCTCTTGGCTGTTGTGAACCTGGACTGGCCGTGGAACCATTTCCAGCATTAATAATATCCTAGGTATGGGAATTCTATTTCCTTTGAAGTTTGATAATAAAACCTTAGACAATACCACTCCTGGCAGCAGGCAAAACCATTCAAGAGTCAGCACCGTTGCGTTGAAACGCTCTTCTGGAAATAAGCTTTTCTCATTTCCCTTCGCTCTGCGTTGATTAAAAATGGATCGACACATAAGCGCATAATAAAAATCAGTCAAGCCAAGCGTGGATAAAAGAGGTGAAGTTAAAAACGGAATGCGGTGAGCCTTCAAATTTATAACTGACCCACCAAGAAGCTAGGAAAAAGAACATGCAAGCTTTCTCAAGTTCTCCAGAACTTCTAATTAAGGGGCAGGTAGTGGGCTTCAAAAATTTTAGCAAAGGGTTCTCTGCCTGGTTGCTGGGTGGGTGTGGCCATGGTGGGCGTGGCCTAGTTGGCCTCCTGCACCGGGGGGGGGGGGGGCATTTTTGCCCTCCCCGGTCTCCAGAGGCTTTCTTTGAGCCTCCGGGGGGGGTGTGTGAAAATGGCCTCCCCAGGTTCCGGAGGCCTTCTGGAGGCCGGAAACACGCTCATTTCCAGGAGACCCGTTTTTCACCCTCCCTGAGCCTCTATGCGTGCCCTGCACTTACCTGCATCCAAAACGGGCCACATGGGGACTCCTAAAAAGGGCAGGGTGGGGTGGGTGAGGCCAGCCAGGAGTGGGATTTGGAAGTTCTCCAAACTGCACAGAATCTTAGCTAGAGGTTGTCCCGAACCCTTGCAAACCCCCAGCAGCCCACCCTTCTTAAGGGGTACCCAAAAGCAAGCAATGAGGGGGGAGGAAAAAGCTGAACTGGGCCATGTAATTTTACCACCAGGCTTAAGATGGAGAAAGCAATCTAAAAACACTACTAGCTGTTGCAGATTTGTACGTTTTAAATTGGAATTATATTATACAGGATGGAACGCAGCAAAACCGGCTCAGTTGGGTATACATCTACTGCTTGTAACACCTTCAACTCATATTATCCTCATTGCCTCCTCACTGCTCAAAATAACAAAAATACCTTCGTCATTTAAGTAAACTTCAACAGTTGGAACAAACACGTCCTCCAGTGCAATTTCCTCGGGCTCTAAAACAAATTCCTCATGAGTGCCAAGCAGAGTTAACTTATTTGAAGATCTGCAACACTCACCTAGTTGAGAAGGTGAGGATTTTCAAAGGAAGCCTACTCTACATTGTATTATGCAATGAGTTTAGAGTTTAGAATAACAAGAGTTGGAAGGGACCTTGGAGGTCTTCTAGTCCAACCCCCTGCTTAGGCAGGAAACCCTACACCATTTCAGACAAATGGTTATCCAACATCTTCTTAAAAACGTCCAGTGTTCAAGCATTCACAACTTCTGGAGGCAAGTTGTTCCATGGATTAATTGTTCTCACTGTCAGGAAATTTCTCCTTAGTTCTAAGTTGCTTCTCTCCTTGATTAGTTTCCACCCATTGCTTCTTGTCCTGCCCTCAGGTGCTTTGGAGAATAGCTTGACTCCCTCTTCTTTGTGGCAACCCCTGAGATATTGGAAGACTGCTATCATGTCTCCCCTAGTCCTTCTTTACATTAAACTAGACATACCCAATTCCTGCACCCGTTCTTCATATGTTTTAGCCTCCAGTCCCCTAATCATCTTTGTTGCTCTTCTCTGCACTCTTTCTCCACATCTTTTTTACATCATGGCGACCAAAACTAAATGCAGTATTCCAAGTGTGGCCTTACCAAGGCATTATAAAGTGTTAGTAACACTTCACATGAACTTGATTATTTGTTGCAGGCTTGCTTCATTTTGCACACACAAATGTTATGTGTTAGGGCTACAATTTCCAGAGTTCGCCAGTAGACCAGCCCATTCCTGTGTTTTATTCTCCATTGGTTTAACATCTGGCATCTTGACTGCACTTTGAATCAAATGTCACCATCAGTCTGAGATAAGCATTGTAAGCCTTTTAGAAGTAAGCAAATTCAATAAGTCCCTTGTCAACTACATAATTATCAATGCCTGCATACTAGTAAGTCAGTGGGATCAAGTCCCTATTACTGGGCACGTTGCCAACACACCACTTAAAATTGCCTTCAAGTTACATTTAAGTCCTGGTGACTCCATGATTGTATCCATGCAGTTTTTCTGAAAATGGTGCAAAAAGAGTTTGTTCTCAGCCTTGGGTATTCCAGATATTCTGCCACTCAGATTTGTCCAAGTTTTAACCAAGGCCAACTTTGTTTGACTTTCTAGATCAGTTCAATAATGCTGATTTAAAAAAAAAAAAAGAGCTAGACAGCCGTGATGGCAAACCTATGGCACGCGTGCCACAGGTGGCATGCAGAGCCATATTGGTGGGCACACGAGTATTGCCCTAGCTCAGTTCTAGTGCACATGGGTGCACTGGCCAGCTGATTTTCGGGCCTTCCAGACCCGCTGGAAGTCAGGAAACAAGCTGTTTCCGGCCTTCGGAGGGCCTCCGGGGTGGTGGGGAAGGCCATTTTCACCCTCCGCAGGCTCCTAGAAAGGCTCTGGAGCCTGGGGAGGGTGAAAAATGGACCTACTGGGTCCACCGTGCCAAAAGTGAGGGGAGCGCGGGGTGTCATGCGCGCATGCGCGAGGGCGAGGTGCATTGAATTATGGGTGTGGCCATGCCAGCCCGTGACCCCCCCACACTCCCCCCGTTTTTGGCACACAACTGCAAAAAGGTTAGCCATCACTGATATACAGGGTCAGATTTGAATAGAGGTCGTCCTCGAGTTACGACCACAGTAGAGCCCAAAATTTGTGTTGCTAAGCGAAACATTTGTGAAGTGACTTTTGCCCCGTTTTACAACTTTTCTTGCCACCATTGTTAAGTGAATCATCACATTTGTTAAATTAGTAAGGGGGTTTTGAACTGAATCTGGGTTCCTCATTCACTCTGCTTGTCAAGAATGTCGCAAAAGGGGATCGCACAACCTCGGGGACACAGCAACCATCATAAATATGAACCTGTTGCCAAGCCTCTGAATTTTGATCTGGGCTGCTGCAAAGGTCATAACTGTGAAACACAGTCGTAAGTCGCATTTTTTCAGTGCCGCTGTAGCTTTGAACGGTCACTAAATGAATCATTGTAAGTTGAGGACTACCTGTAATACAGTTGAATGGGGCTTTGCTAGAAAATCTAGCCTAGACAGGCAAGCACAAATCAGTCCTTGGAAGAAACCACTTTCATATTGTTGTCTAGAAAACCTGACAATTGAGCTCCACTCTAAGGAAGAACATTGAATTTTGGACACAAAACAAATTGCATTACCTTTTAGATAGGTCAGGTGTCAGCAACCTGCAGCTCCAGAGCCGCATGCAGCTCTTTGGGCCCTCTGCTGTGGCTCCATGTCAAGTGAACCCACCACTGGCTGACCCCGCCCCGCCCCGCCCCCATCCCTCCCAGTCAGTCCTTGCCTGGCCTGAGAAGGTAAGGGCGACGGCAGGGGATAGAGAAGCGGCCGGGGGGAATACAGAGAGGTGAGAGAGAGAGGGGGGGGAGGGAGGCAGGGAGAGAGAGAGAGAGAGATTTTTTTTTTTTAATTTGATTTATATGCCGCCCTTCTCGGGAGACTCAGGGCGGCTTACAATGCGTTAAGCAATAGCCTTCATACTTTTGTATATTTATACAAAGTCAGCTTATTGCCCCCACAAACTGGGTCCTCAATTTACCTACCTTTGAAAGGATGGAAGGCTGAGTCAACCTTGAGCCTGGTGAGATTCAAACTTACAGTAATTGCAGACAGCTGGTGTTAATCACAATGCTATCAGTCTGCTGAGCCACCAGGCCCCTGATCAAAAGGGTTTTGTGATTCCCGGTGTTTTTTAACAACTGGTTCTCTGTCCTAATGACTGGCTGGGTAGGCATGGCTAGGGGGTCATGTGACTGGTGGAAGTGAGTGACGTCGAGTTGGCCACGCCCACCCAGGTTTTGTGGCTCCCGGTGTTTTCTTTTCTGTGGGAAACGGGTCCAAATGGCTCTTTGAGTGTTTAAGGTTACAGAACCCTGGGATAAATAATATCCACACTTCCGTGAAGGATATTGAAGCAGTTACAGAAGAAGCAGAAAGAACATTGTTGAGAACCAACCACAGTCTAGGCTGTATGAATATTGTCTCTGAAACCAACATCAAAAGGAAAGCAAGTAAAAGAAGGAAGGAAGCAGAGGGGTGGAGAATATGCAGTGAGCAGAGTTCAGAACAATTAAATTCGCCTGCTTACAGTTTTTTTTTTTTTAATGCTTTAGAAGTTCTCCTTTCTAAAGAAATCTGCTAAATTGAAGTCAGTTGTACATAGAGATGTTCTTAGGTTTCAAAATGCTTACAGTAGTGGCCAAAATTGTGGAAATCTTTTGGGAAAAGCGTATTTTTGAGGTTTGATGGCTAATAACACTACTTTTTTTTTTTTTTTTTAGAGTTTCAAGATAATCATATTCCACTGCTGGAATGGCCTGGGAATAGCCCAGACCTTCACCAAAATTAAAAATCTATGGAGCCAACTAAAGAAACTTGTTAGTCAGAAGCGACCAAGCATAAAACCCAGTTAATAGAAGCAATCATTCAATCTTGGTTTCACATTAGAACAGCTGCAGAACTAAAAAAAAACTTGGTTCACTCCATGGGAAGACGTTGTAAGGCAACAATTCATGCTAAAGGTTGCCCAACTAAGTATTAACAGACATGGTGATCATTTTTGCATATCTTGTTTTTTCTATGGGGATAATTTTTGTGTATCTCATTTTTTTCTACATGTTTCACCTTTCTTCTTTATACTGTAACTGCTATTCTAATAGCAAATCCTTCATAAAAGTTATTGCATTACATTCTTGATTAAATTATCTTTCCATTGATATATAATTTTATAGTACTACTCCAAAAAAAGTGGTGTTATTAGCTAGGTTTAGAAAATACACTTTTCCCAAAAGGTTTCCACAATTTTGCCACTACTTGTAGGTATGTTTAAGAACACAGGAAATGGCTTTATAGTGAAGGCAGAATTTGGATCCATCTAACTTAGAATTGTCACCTCTGACGGGTGAAGGCTCTCTAGGATTTTAATCTCATCTCCTCCTGAACTCTGTTTGGATTAAATCTGCAACTTTTGGCATGCCAAATTTCTAAAATAGGCGTGCACTGCTTTTTTTTTTTCCTGTACTAATTTCACATCTATTCATTCGTTTATTTTATACACAACCATAATCTACATAGACTCCCTGAAGATAACAACAAAAGCAATATATAAAACTCCAAACAAAAAATGACAATAGCTCAGGTGGTTCTAATCCTAACGTTAATCCATCCATTGTTGCCAAAACACCCAGAGAAAACATTATTTTCACTCCTAAATGTCACTAGACTAAGACGCTAACTTGCCTCAAGGAAAGCTATTCCATAACACAAGGCCTTCAACAGATTTACAAGCTCCTGGTTATTTACCTTCTTGATAATGGGAATCCAAAATTGAGTTTCCTGGGGATTATGCACCAGGTATCTCACGTAAGGAAAGTGGTCCTCTCAATGAGGAAGGGGAGGTCCAGACTTTTTAGGAAGTTGATAGGTAGGACAAAGAATATGAAAGACTAAGAATTAATGCCACAAATTTAAATGGGTCATCTCTGAATCTCAACACCAGTTATATATGTAAAACTTTCTACCATGAAAGAGATCATATTAATGTTCACGGTACTATAAAAAGGATGGCTAGTCAAATGAAGGCAAATATACATGTCCCAGGATAATAGCAATAGCACTTAGATTATAAAGCACTTATATAGCCAGCTCTAAGCAGTTTACAGAGTCAGCATCTTGCCTCCAACAATTTGGGTCCTCATTTTACCCACCTCAAAAGGATGAAAGTCTGAGTCAACCTTGAGCCTGGTGGGATTTGAACTGCCAAATTGCAGGGAGCCAGCAGTCAGCAGAAGTAGCCTGTAGTACTGCACTCTAACCATTGCGCTACCGAGGCTCATAATGTTGCAGGATCCAATCTGGACCGGTTACCAGGACCAGAGGTTTAATTTTCCAAGCTTTCAAGACTTATGCTGCAACCCATCTTTGGGGAACGTCTCTCTAGAAGTGTATGAAGATGAGCTCCAGCACAAATCCGAAAGCTTGGAAGATTAAATCTCTGGTCCCGATGGCCAACCCAGATTGGATCCTGCAGGATGGCTAATCGTTGGTGGTTTTCAATGCACAATTTAAAAAAATACAAACTAGGTTTCTGGGACAGTTTCGCTTATAGACATTGATCAGAAAAGGTTTAGCAAAGGTGTTACCTGAGCAAGATCACAGTCCTGGGTCAAATTTAGCTATTTGTCTAGCACAACTTACAATTTATGGTTCCAAAGGCTGCTTGTGGGTTGAACTTTCACACCCTTCTTAATTGCGCCTTCGTTTTCAATGGTGCAATTAATCCAAAATCCCCCAAAGTAGTTAGTTCAGATTTTAAGATTAAGATATATATATATATAAAAGATTAATATATATACATTAATATTAGTATATTATAATCTATAATATATATACATTTTATATATATATACTAATACATATATATATATAAATGTCTTCTTAAGTTTTCACGGGTGTGCATATGCAAAAAATTAAAATCTCGGGTGTTTTCCAGCGTCATTATAAATAAGTTGGTTAAAATATTTAAAATCCTGGTTAAAATCCCAGCTTAAAATCTTCTAAAAATCCTTACAGAGCACTCTGCAAGGTCCTTTAAAACTTCAGCTAAAATCCTACCAGTGACTTTAAAAGTTTTTCTTAAAGCAACATTTCAACAGGCTCACAACCCTGTCATCTTCAGGCTCTGTTTCTTCAGCAAATATAGATAAGCGACAGCTCCGGCCCCGCAACAGAGAACCCATAGCTTCTACATGAAACAGAGCCTGAAGATGACAGGGTTGTGAGCCTGTCGAAACGTTGCTTTAAGAAAAACTTTTAAAGTCACTGGTAGGATTTTAGCTGAGGTTTTAAAGGACCTTGCATAGTGCTCTGTAAGGATTTTTAGAAGATTTTAAGCTGGGATTTTAACCAGGATTTTAAATATTTTAACCAACTTATTTATAATGACGCTGGAAAACACCCGAGATTTTAATTTTTTGCATATATATATATATATGCATATATATGTATATATACATATATTTAAAAAAGAAAACAACTACAATAATAATCAGTGCTGCTCCCGTCTGTTGGACCTGCCGATGACTTTATATTAATGCAACTAAAAGAAGATCAATCTTCCCCCTCTATCAGATAACAAGACCCTTCCAAAACTTCCAGAGATATCCCTCCTTACAACAACTGTCGTGCAAATATGAAGAAAGCTGGGGAGGAAGCAGCCAGATGTTTTGACTCAAGGGCACAAAGGTTTCAAGAAAACAAACCGTACCGCCACCATCCTGCTGCTTTTCTTCACCTTTAATCACTATCACAAAATCAGTTTAGCTGAACTGAAGACTGGAGAGATAAAACCTCGCAAAAACAAACACAAGAGCAGAGGAGGGGGAGATAACTCAATTGGGGTCCCCCCTCCTTTTAAAAAAAAAAAACATTTCCAGCCTTCTATAATATTAAACAGGTCTTTGTGGTTTAATTTGAAAATGATTTTTTTTTTTCAAATTTTGGGTCCAATTTAGTGATATGATCAGCTTGCTCACAAAGCACATAGAACAAATAACTACATTTTATTGAGTTGAATCATCAAAAAGTAAACCAACATAGTACTTGGGCATGGTAGGGGAGTCAACCTATCAGCAATCTAGACATGAATCAATTATATTATTTAGTTCCCATGACTAATCCTTAAGGAACTAGCAGATGACTTTACTTCTAGCAACTGAAAAGGAGAGGACAGGCAAGTATCTTGAAGCCTACGAAGGACATTTCGGCTTCCACTTTCCCTATTAGACAAGTCTTTGAAAGTTGTCTTTGTAAGATGGAAGTGATATGGATTTTTTGGGGGAAGTTACAATATTCTACTTCTCTAAATGTATGGAGAGCTAGCATTTTTTTAATTCAGTAAAAGGATACATTTGTATTGTTGTTTATAAACTGCCTAGCTGCTCAAAAAAGGTTTTGCTTTCTCCCCCCGAAGTAAACAAACTGAAATGTTTCATTTATGGAAAGAAAATAAAAACAAACTCTTCAATAAATGTGAATGGGATTTAATTGGAATGTTGCTAAACAGTTCAAATGTAATAACTCAATGGTACATGACTTCATAGGAGGGACTGCAATTCACTGGTACGCTGGATGTTCGTAATCTAGATTTGGTATCTAGATAGCATTGTAAGCATTCTGGTTCCACCTTGACTTAAACAAAGTTTATTATGTTATATTAAGAATTGCTGTTACGAAATGTGGTGTTTCCGAAAAACAGAAAGCTTTGTGCTAAAAAAAAAAAAATGATAACACCACTGTGGGAATGAATGGACCAGATTTATCTGGTGAGCTACATAAATCTTTATGTAATACCATAATACTGTCCCTCCCCAAATCCCTAAAGCTATTACTTCTACTATATGTTTAGTCAAATGTACATCTACACAGGTTAAGCCACTACAAGGCACGTTTCTATGCATCTGTGGGTAGATTAGCTGTGAGCACCCTAGCAAAACCTAGCTTGATTCCTTCCATAAACACCTGTGGGCCACCTTCTTAGCAAGAAGTGACAATGTTTCATCAACTGCCTTGATCCACTCTAAAATCCTAGGACTGTGATGGCGAACCTATGGCATGCGTGCCATCTGTGGGCATGTGAACGTTGCCCTAGCTCAGCTCCAGCACACATGCATGCGCCAGCCAGCTAATTTTCGGACCTTCCAGGCCCACTGGAAGTTGGGAAACGGGCCGTTTCCGGCCTCTGGAGGGCCTCTACTGGGGTGGGGAAGGCTGTTTTCACTTTCCCAGGCTCCAAGAAAGCCTCTGGAGCCTGGGGAGGGTGAAAAACGGGCCTAATGGGGCTACTAGTAACCTTTTTGCTGTCACGTACCAGAAGCGGGGATAGTGCGGGGGGGGTCACGCACGCATGCGTGGGGGCCCAGGGTGTGGGGTATTGAATTATGGGTGTGGGCACGCGTGTGTGCGACCCCTCCGTGCTCCCCCCACTTTTGGCACGTGACAGCAAAAAGGTTAGCCATCACTGTCCTAGTATTTTCTGGTGGTTTCTCATAGGAGCCACCATGGCGCAGTGGTTAGAATGCGGTACTACTGGCTACTTCTGCTGACTGCCTGCAATTTGGCCGTTCGATTCTCACCAGCTCAAGGTTGACTCAGCCTTCCATCCTTCCGAGGTGGGTAAAATGAGGACCCAGATTGTTGAGGGCAATATGCTAACTCTGTAAACCGCTTGGAGAGGGCTGTAAAGCATCGTGAAGCGGTATACAGTAAGTCTAAGGGCTACTGCTATTGCAAATAATTGTTGCTATCTGTTGCTCTATAGTTGATCTAAATAGCAACATGTGCCTGCAAATTCATGGGATATAGAGTCCAGCTTTCAAATTAGATCTAATGTCACTAAAGAGATGATTCATTGTGACTTTTTTTCAACAGCAGGAGGGAGAATTTTTTGCAAACATTGGAGCCAATCAGTAACTGCCAGGCTCAATGCAGGGGTGAAATCCAGCAGGTTCTAACAGGTTCTGGAGAACCGGTAGCAGAAATTTTGAGTAGTTTGGAGAATTGGCAAATACCACCTCTGGCTGGCCCCAGAGTGGGGTAGGAAGGGAGATTTTGCAATATCCTTCCCCCAGGAGAGGTGGGAATGGAGATTTTGCAATATCCTTCCCCTGCCAGCCCACGAAGCCACACCCACAGAACCGGTAGGGAAAAATTTTGGATTTCACCCCTGTTCAATACTACTAAATGAGAACTGGTTTGCTTACCCACACATCCTCGCCCAATTCCTAACCTGAAGGTCCCACATCATGTTTCCTTTCCTACAAAGCCATTGTACCAACCTGCAACAGGGTCACGGTTTATCTGGCCAAGGCTTATCATATTGTCTGAATGCAGCTTCAATAGCAAGCCATCTGAATGACAAACGTTGAATCACGTTTCATAAAATCATGGCTAAAAAAAAGTCATTATTAAGCTAACCGTGAACTGGAGCGCCGTAATACCTACCCTGTTTCCCTGAAAATAAGACATCCCCTGATAATAAACCCAATTGGGCTTTTGAGCGCATGCATTAAAATAAGCCCCACCCCAAAAAAAATAAGCGCTCCCCAAAAATATTTAAATGCATGTGCAGCCAGTCCCCGCCATTTTCTCTGGTTAGGGTTAGGGAGGTAGAGCTGGAAATCAGGTAAGAAGGCAAGAGGAGCCCCGTCTTTCTCCAGGTGCCCCAAAATTATAAGACCTCCCCGAAAATAAGGCCAAGCGCTTATTTCGGGGTTCAAAAAAATATAAGACAGGGTCTTATTTTCAGGAAAACATGGCACACTTGGTCCCTGAGCAAAGTCTCTCTTAAAGAACCGCTTCCATAAGTAACAGAACGAGGCACATAAAAAAAAACCTTGCACAGGGTTCAAGCCAGTTCACCTTTTCTACTTCAGAAGAATCTAACCATAGAGCCTAACCTGGGAATCATTCAACTGTCTAGGTCAGATAAGCAAAAGTACTTATTTCGAATAAAAGCTCCCCGATGACCGACAGGAATATTGCAAATCCATTTCCTAGTTTCAGGTTTTTCGAATTACCCTAGCAACCACCCTGTTTGCTTACAGCCCAGTCTTTAATTACTTGTGGCCCTCCCTCATACTTTGCTCCAAAATGAGAGGTGCCGTTTTTTCCCAATGCGCAGTTCAGTTCTGGCAGAAGGCTATTAACCAGCTTGACAGGTTCTGACAGATTGGGAGGGCAGCCAAGACAGCAGGAGTTGCCAGCATGGCAGAACAAACCGGGTCAGGTTTATAGCACTTCCTTCATGAATTTTCTGGGACAGACAGAAGATGGTAGATTTTAAAAATCCACCAGAAAACCAGTTAATAACTTGAAAAACTCTTCCACTGACTTTTTTTTTTTTTTTTTTGCTGAAGGAAGTCCATCCAACGATGGTGGAAATTGAAACCTAAAAATTTATCTGCAACTAAATAAATACCCTGCTTCCCCGAAAATAAGACCCAATCGGAAAATAAGCCCTAGCATGATTTTTCAGAATGCTCGCAATATAAGCCCTACTCCAAAAATAAGCCCCAGTTAAGATCGTCAGCAGATAGAGGCATTTAGTATTGTATTTCCCCCAAAATAAGACCTAACCAGAAAATAAGCCATAATGCGTCTTTGGAGCAAAAATTAATATAGGTAAAGGTAAAGGTTCCCCTCGCACATATGTGCTAGTCGTTCCCGTCTCTAGGGGGCGGTGCTCATCTCCGTTTCAAAGCTGAAGAGCCAGTGCTGTCCAAAGATGCCTCCGTGGTCATGTGGCCAGCATGACTAAACGCCAAAGGTGCACGGAACGCTGTTACCTTCCCACCAAAGATGGTCCCTGTTTTTCTACTTGCATTTTTTATGTGCTTTCGAACTGCTAGGTTGGCAGAAGCTGGGACAAGTAGCTCACCCCATTACGCGGCACTAGGGATTCAAACCGCTGAACTGCCGACCTTTCAATCAACAAGCTCAGTGTCTTAGCCTCTGAACCACCATATCCCCCCCCAAAATTAATATAATAACTGGTCTTATTTTGGGGGAAACACGGTAGTTACATTATACCATGCAGGAATATAAAACAGTCTTAATTGAAGGAGTAAAGCCAGGACTTTGAGTGACTTCATACACTGTTGAACTAAAACCCCCAACAACTTTCATCCTTGGTTGTGCTGGTTGATGTTATTGGGAGCTTGACTGGAACAATATCTTGAAGACCACAGGGTCCACAAACCCCTGATCTGTTGAAAAGAGGGAGGGAAGTCCTCATTTAGCAATTGTTCAAAGTCACAATGGACCTCCCCAGAGCTACTTAAGGACCAGTTTTGAAGTTCTGACAGCTACATACATACACACAGACACACACACACTGAAGTCACATGATTGCATTTTGGCCCTGTCTCTAGAAGGAAGAAGGCGGAGTTAACCCATACTTTGGATTCTCACGTCAGCACATTGGAGAAACAAAAGTACCAGGTAATGCAAGTGAACACAATTGGGCAACGCACGAATGTATTTACTTATGTCTTAAATCAGATTTAGGTAGCCGGGTCTTTTCAAATGAAAAGCCAGGACTTGCCTGGCACCAAAAAGCAAATTGTATAGTCAAGAGAAGTATGTTCCAAAATTGTGCAGTGTGACAATACACAAGAAGTGTCATTTCCCAGCTCAGGGATTCTGTAAAAGTTTGTCCTCCAAACTTTAAGTTTAATTCCATTTCAGAAAGAGCTGAACAAAGATTTATGGTATGACGTATTCTGTGAAATCAGAGTAATTGAACCTTGATAATGAAAGGGCAAATCAGCATTTTGCTATGTACAAAATCCGATGACTGGGTAAGGTTCTCCATAAAAATCAAGTTGATAAAAACTGTTTTTTTTTTCTTTTACGGCCACAGAATTGAATACAGGCAGTCCTTGAAGTATGGCCACAATTGAGCTGTTAAGTGAATTTTGCCCAGCTGTTAAAATGAATCGCTGCAGCCGTTAAATGGATCGTGCAATCATTAAGTGCATCTGGCTTTAACTGTTTAAATGTCTTTCCGTATGCAGAAACCAAAACTCGGGAGTTGAGCTTTAATATATATCCCCCTACCATTGCTACCACTATTCTCAAATTATACCCTGGTTTACAGAACAGGACTTTTGTAAAGTCACTAAACAACAGGCTTCCTGTGTATTATCCTGCAATTAGAAGAAGCTAAAAAGGCAAAAAGGAAGTGTGTAATACAAACAAATTCAGCCACCCGGTTTTCAGCTTCGCAATACAACCCAGCGAAGAGCCTTTTTTTTTATTTTGCTTCAATGGGACGAGTTAATGTTTAATTTTTACCTCCTTTCATTAACAATCTTGGGCTGGTACATTGCTAAGTGAATCCAGAAAACAAATGTTTCAATAAGAGCTGTACAGCTGCAGCAAACCAAAAGAAAAATTGAGTTCAGCGTCTCAGTTTCAAATACTGTTTCTACCACATGCTTCCAGAAGAACACAGAAACTAAAAACAATGAACGCAATGACCGTCGTCATCGGTACGAGGGCAAGCAGAACCTCTGAAGATTCTCCAACGTGAATGCTAAATATGACAATCTTGACATAGAACAAAGAGTTATAGAGTTGGAAGGAAAGGTCTGCTCAAGCGGGAGAACCATTTTAGACAAATGGCTGTCCAGACTCTTTTTTGAAAGCCTCCAGTGATGAAGCTCCCACAACTTCTGAAGGCAAAGCTGTTCCACTGATTGATTGTTCTCACTGTCAGGAAACTTCTCCTTAGTTCTAGGCTGGAGTTCTCCTTTGATTAGCTTCCATCTATTGTTTTTTGTCTTGCCTTGTGGTGCTTTGGAAAACAGTTTGATCTCCTCATCATTGTAGGAACCCTACTTATTGACCTGACAGTAGGTTAAAATGGATGTGCTTAATGTCGTGGCCCGCCGGCGGCCAGCAGAGCTGGCAGCAGAGTCAGACAGTGAGGAGGTTGGGGAGGAACTTGGGCCAGTCCTGGGGGCTGGGGAAAGCTCGGACGAGGGCTCTGCATCGAAGGCAGAGAGGGAACTAGACAGCAGTGAGGCAGAGGAACAGCTGGAGCCAGTTCCCAGTGTGTGCATGGTCAGAGCTGCCAGAAGACAAGAACAACTCAGAAAGCAGGGTCGACTCAGGAGTAAAAGCCACACCTTGGAGGTGATTGGCCCCTCCCATAGGAAACAAAAGAGGAGCGAACAGGGAGTGGGCTTTTGCAGGAAACAATTAGTTCATTCCATGACTCTGAGAGACTCTGTGCCAAGTTTTGCCTTGTACTGTGTTTGGAAACTAGTTACCTGGCAGCCTTCCAAGTGAGATAAGGTCTGTGTTGATAAATATTCCTTTGAAAAACTGTTTGGACAGGCCTTGCTGACTGTGAATGAAAGGAATTCACAGTTGTGTAAATAAAAGAGGTTTTGCTGGGACCAAGACTCTGCTTCCTGCTTTTTAAGGGAGCCTAGGTCAGAACACTTAACACCATTCAGATGTTCTGTACAATTCTGATATTTACCCATTGGCTACCTGGGAGGTTGAGGGGCACTAAAATCCAAATTTATTTGCAGAGTCCCAAGTTTTCTTAACCCTGTCTTACGCCTTCCCACAAAGGTAGTGGAACCCACTGAGATGGATTCTTAAATAAATGCCATTTCTTTGCAGTTGCTAGTCTACTTTTTTATGACACTTGTTTCCCCACAAGCTTAAATTGCAATGGAGAAGATACCAAGATACCAAAAGGCCCAAAACTTTAAATCCAACATGAATGCCCTGCATTTTAACAAGAGCAGCGAGCCAATAGTAATGCCCAATTCCAACCTAGCAGAAACCAAACTAAATTAAACTAAACTAAGCTGTATTATTTAAGTTGAGCTCTCACAACACACTAGTTAAATCAAGGGGGGGTGGGGGAGAGAAACTTCTTCAGAAAAGGTTTCCCGTCACTTTGATTCACTTGCTCGAGCCACGAAATAAACCTTTCCTTAATTTATTTTTCACAAAAAACCCAAGTTAAGCTTCACATATTTGCCACCTTCTTTTATTTAGATAAAGGTAAAGGTTCCCCTTGCACATATGTGCTAGTTGTTCCCGACTCTAGGGGGCGGTGCTCATCTCCGTTTCAAAGCTGAAGAGCCAGCGCTGTCCGAAGATGTCTCCATGGTCATGTGGCCAGCATGACTCAACACCAAAGGCGCACGGAACGCTGTTACCTTCCCACCAAAGGTGGTCCCTATTTTTCTACTTGCATTTTTTACGTGCTTTCGAACTGCTAGGTTGGCAGAAGCTGGGACAAGTAACGGGAGCTCATCCCGTTACGTGGCAGTAGGGATTCGAACTGCTGAACTGCCGACTTTATGATCGACAAACTCAGCGTCTTAGCCAATGAGCCACCGCGTCCCTGAGAGGTGCCTTTTTTTACAAGTGGCCCAAATGCCTAGGGCACAGTGTATTGTAAGCAGAAACAAGTTGGAGGACAGTAGATTGAGGAGCGTCAATAATATATTGGATTATATCCAAAGGTTGTGTCCTAAAATGCCAGCATTCCGTGGAGCATTTCTACATTTAGAACCAAAAGCAAGATCAAATGAAACCATGCCAGTGAATAATCAAGTACTGTCCAATGTTTCAGAGAACCGTTTCACGCAGCACAATTTTTCCTCCAGAAAGCTCTGACAACAACATCTTGCACCACAATCGCTAAAGAGGCCAAACCCATTATTTTATCACCAGCAGTTTGCAAAGCTTGGACGGAGGTAAGTGGGTGCACACCCAGCAGGTTTTGGAAAGCGCTTAGGGGTGCAGCACACATATCGCCACCGGGGAGGGAGGGAAAATTATGATCATCGTGTTGTTATCGGCAGAAAACAGGCCAAGAGCCACGGTGGAATGTCGCCTGGGCTCAAGAGCAACACAAAGTGACAAATCTTCATAGCTCAAATTTTGTGTCCTCAAACTTTGTTACCGAAGCAGGTTTTGGCAAAGGATGTTTTCTATCACGCCTATTGCTTCAGTGACTATCCAGCCAAGTCATTCTCTGTCGTGCCCTTATTCTTTTGCCCTCAGTCTTTCCCAGCATTAGGCTCTTCTCCAGTGAGTCATTAGGTGTCCAAAGTATTTGAGTTTCCTCTTCAGGATCTGGCCTTCTAAAAAGCAGTCAGGGTTGATCTCCTCTAGGACTGAATGGTTGGATCGCCTTGCAGTCCAAGGGACTCGCAGGAGTCGTCTCCAGCACCAGAGTTCAAAGGCCTCCATTCTTTGGCGCTCAGCCTTTCTTATGGTCCAACTTTCACAGCCATGCATTGCAACTGGGAAAACCATAGCCTTGACTATACGCACTTTTGTTGGCAGGGAGATGTCTCTGCTTTTTAATATGCTGTCTAGATTTGCCATAGCTTTCCTCCCTACGAGCAAGCGTCTTTTAATTTTTTGGCTGCTGTCCCCATCTACGGTGAACTTGGAGCCCAGGAAAATAAAATCTGTCACTACCTCCATTTCTTCCCCATCTATTTGCCAGGAATTGAGAGGTCCGGATGCCATGATCTTAGTTTTCTTAATATTGAGTTTCAAGCCAACTTTTGCACTCTCCTTCTTCACCCACATCAAGAGGCTCTTTAGTTCCTCTTCGTTTTTCTGCCATTAGAGTGATATCAGGGTTTTATAACTATGCAAAAAAAAAAGTTCTGTTTTTTAAATGTTTTATGTCTTGTTGTCTAAAGGGATCGATCGCTTCCCACAATAAAGTTATATGTAGAATAACCAACAAATTGTGGCAGTTGGGAAATGTAAATGAACATGTAAGGAAAAAAAATAGGATACGAGCCTCTGAATTGTGAGAACAAATGGTCTGAAAAGGGGGCAAGAGAATAGATTTCAAAGTTTAGAGAGGCATTTTGACCTTGACTGAACAAAATATCCTCCAACCAGCCAAGTAGATTCCACTTCAGCCTGGAAAGCTTGTGAAAATATTAACCAGGTAAAGGTGGTTGCTAAGCATTTCCTCTTTAAACCCTGAAAGGTACAAAGCTCCTTTGGTGGCAGAGTTCCAACGGGGAACACTGCGTAAGATTTAAATGGAAACTAACAAGATTTCCATACAGAAACTATGTGCGGAATGAAAGGGCGTAAGATACGGAACATAAAATTGTTGTGAGCATTTCACAAAAGAAAATGATTAGCCAAGATTTTAAGCGCAGGCAAGAACAAAAGCTGATAGGTTATAGAATATCAGCCACTGGGGGGAACAAAGAAAAAATTAAATAAAAAAAATAGGACATTATTTGAAAGCATTAGTAAAGTAAAAGGAAGGAATATGAAGTTGATTTATCTGATCAAGCTAAAATGCATATGTTGTTAGCTCTGGTTTATTGGGTTATTGTTGATATCAGAACTGAAATGACAAAGTTTACGGATTTGTTTATAAATAAGAGATGGGATATTGGAAAAAGAGTTTACAGATTACAGATTAACAGAGTTGGAAGGGACCTATTAGGTCATCTAGTCCAACCCCCCGCCCAAGCAGACCCTACCCCATTTTTGACAGACAGACATTTTTGACAGACAGTCCAAACCAGATTATTTGCTGTATTTTAAGAGAAAATGATGTTACTAATATGTTTATACAATCTTTATATGTTTATATATGTATATCTTTTCCTTTATTATATTTTCATTTTTTCTTTCTTTTCTTTCTCTATTTTCCTTTCCTCTTTTCTGCGCCTTCTTTTTCTTTTTATTCTTGTAATTTTTTTCAGTTTGTATTAGTTTTTACTGTTGTAATTAGAATCCTTACTGTATAAAAAGAAGATTGCAGTGATTCATGTGAATGTACTATGTAGGGAGTCCTGAATCATGGTTATTATTCAGAGTATTCAAAGGGACCCTTAGCAACCTCGAATTAAGACTGATTTGGGATTTTGGCCAGGCATGTTTGTGTACCCAACAATGGCGGTTTGCCAAACATGGCGCATCGCATAAACTGAGATAATACAAGACAGTTGTTAAAACTGCTTTTCAAGCAATTGAAAATAAATCTCCACGCTTTCCATCATACTGCAGGACTACTAAAAGCAGGGAAGGAATCAACAACTGCATTTAAAACCTCAGTTTCAATAACTTATCAAGTTACAGTTTACATTTGCTAAAAACAAGCCTAGGCTGTTTATTCTCCTATAAATAAATAGATTGGATTACACACTTTTACTAAAAACTAGAGAGGTGTGTGTGTGTGTGTGTGTGTGTGTGTGTGTGTGTGTGTGTGTATGTATATATATATATATATGTATATATATATATATGTATATATATATATATATATATATATATATATGTATATACACACACACACACACACACACACACACACATATATATATACATATACACATACATACACATACATACATACATACATACATACATACATACATACTGAAAGGGATGTGGTGGCTCAGTGGCTAAGACACTGAGCTTGTCAATCAAAAGGTCAGCAGTTCAGTGGTTTGAATCCCTAGTGCCGCGTAATCGGGTGAGCTCCCGTTACTTGTCCCAGCTTCTGCCAACCTAGCAGTTCGAAAGCACATAAAAAATGCAAGTAGAAAAATAGGGACCACCTTTGGTGGGAAGCTAACAGAGTTCTGTGCGCCTTTGGCGTTGAGTCATGCCGGTCACATGACCATGGAGACGTCTTCGGACAGTCCTGGCTCTTCGGCTATGAAACAGAGATGAGCACCGCCCCCTAGAGTCGGGAACAACTAGCACATATGTGCGAGGGGAACCTTTACATAATGTGATTGAAGGAAAATTCTGCTTGCATTCCATGGTTTAGATCAGGGGTGTCAAATTCAAGGCCTGGGGGCCGGATTCAGCCCATGGGGTGCTTAGATCTGGCCCGTGGGGCCATCCTGGAAACAGCAAAGGACCGGTCTGTGGTGCGTCTGCCATCAAAAACAGAGCTCAGGAGGGCCGCCAGTGGCTCTCCCAAGCTCCGTTTTCCCTGGCAGAGGGTTGCAGGAGGCCACCACAGTCGAAAACGGAGCTTGGGAGCCCATTACCGCTGGCAGAGTATTTGGACCACCACAGGTGCCACCGACATGAGTGACATTGAGCTGGCCACGCCCACCCTGATCACGCCCACCCCGGCCCCCCAAAGTCAAACACAACCCTGATGTGGCCCTCAATGAAATTGAGTTTGATATCCCTGGTTTAGATAGAGACATGGACTGATAAGGTTTAAAAAACTCCTTGCGTTTGCTACTGATGTGCCATGCTCAGAAACTCTACTTTCTGCTTTCTTATCATTAACTAAAGAACATAAAGGTAAGATCTCTGGCTTCTAAAGCCACATAAAGGTTAATTTCACGGAAGGAACGCAGCCAAGTCTTATTTAATAAAGCTAATGGACTCACAAGAGCTAAGGCGGAATTTCTAAGGCAGCTTTGCAAATAAGCCACCCAGAGATCCTAGTTGTTAAGGCTGCCAATGTTTTTGCTTGCCTGATCGGTTGAAACAAAGGGGCTGCGCCTCTTCACAAGGGCTGTGAACAATGAGGCTTCCTTCTTCGAACAGGTCATTCTCTTAACTTCTGCTGCGGGCAGTGGAGAGATGGAGATACCCGCTTCTCTTTTGTGCAAATGCTCACTCACCTGTCCAGAATTTTCTTCACTTGCATGAAAGATTCTACTCAATTATAGTTGGCTAGTTTTGAAAGATAAGATCCCTCCAAGGGACAGTTATGATTATGGAAAGGGTAGGATGCAATTCAGTCCTGTACTGCAGCCCAAGCTGAGGTTATCAGCTTGCTTGAGTCACTCATTCAATTTTTATGGCCGCCCTTCTCAAACATATGACTCTGGGCAGCTGACGAAGATTAGAAACAAGATAAAAAAACATCACAGAAAACGATAAATAGCAGATAAAGGGACTGAGAGAAAGGCAACCACAAAGGGGTTCTAACTGACAAAAGAACCTTATTCACTCAGCGGGCAGGAGAACATTAAGAGTTAGGTGGGACTGGGAAAATGGGTGATATCTACCCTGTTTTCCCCAAAATAAGACATCCCCTGATAATAAAGCCAATCAGGCTTTTGAGTGCATGGCAATAAGGCCAAGCGCTTATTTCAGGGTTCAAAAAAAATATAAGACAGAGTCTTATTTTCGGGAAAATACGGTATAACAGAAGGTTGTACATCACCTGCAATTAAGCTAACTATTCCATTTAACCACATTTTTCCCACGTCAGCCAACAATGTGGAACAGTGGATCATAGCCGGAGACTGACAGAAGGTGCCACCTGCACATAATCCCTTGGTTACCTCTTGCAATCAGGGTAATGGGTAAAGATGAGGCAGATTTAACTGTTTCAACACACTGCTCTGTATCAACACTGATTAAGATAAAGGACAGGTGCCTCTCCTCTCTTTTTTCATTTCCACAAGGGCAAGCAAACAACAGAGAAATCTGAGGACGCTGGCTGCCCAATTTCCAGGAGAATGGAGCCGTAACCAACTCTTCGGCGGGCTCTGATGCAAAAAGAAAACTAAGACGCTATGAATAATTGACCAATCTTTGTTTCCCAGCAACATGCTGCTTTAAAAGGTCCCCTAAATCGAAAGGACACCTCAAAAAAGAGGACCACTTTCATGAAAGTGAAATCCGAAGCCCTTCGTCTAAATCAGAAGTGTCAAAGTCAAGGCCCGGAGAGCCAGATCCAGCCTGCAGGGTGGTTAGATCTGGCCTGCAGGGCTGCCCTGGAAACAGTGAAGGACCGGCCTGCGGTACCTCTGCCAGCAAAAATGAAGCTAGGGAGGGCCGCGTGTGGCTCTCCTGAGCTCTGTTTTCACTGGCAGAGGGTTGCAGGAGGCCGTCGCAGCCTAAAACGGATCTCAGGAGAGCCACACGCAGCCCTCCCTAGCTTCATTTTTGCTGGCAGAGGGTTGCAGGAGGCTGTCGCAGCTGAAATGGAGCTCAGGAGCCCGTTTTCCCTGGCAGAGTGCTCGGGCCACCACAGGCACTCCCGACATGATGTTAAGCTGGCCACACCCACCCTGGTCACGCCCCTCCCTGGTCCCCTGAGGTGAAACACAACCCTGATGCGGCCCTCAATAAAATCGAGTTTAACACCCCTGTTCTAAATCCTTCACAAAGGTTGGGTAGCCTTATCAGAAATGGGTCAGTTACATGGAAGCAACAAGCTTTCTAGGGAAGAGGACTTCAAATCTGTGGTCATAGTTTCTATCTTGATTTATCTGGCCATCAACCGTCTTCTGCAGATGCCTCCGTGAACTACTCTGTTAGGCTTCACCAGCATAGACAACGAAATTCAGCAGCCCCAGAAGACCAATGTCCTATGCGCAGCTTATACAAAAGGAATAGGTTTTCCAACAACAAAAAAAGCATCTGAATATCAGCAACATCATTTCCAGCTTTTTCATTTTCATTTTCATTTTATTTATTTATTATTATTTTTTGCAGACTAATGGAACACGGGAAAGCTTAAGCTTCTTAGAATTCCAGTCTATTCATTCCCAGTTGACTTTCTGGAAATTGAACAGAATAGGAGCAAATTCATTGGGGCTCCGGAGAGAGAAGCCAATAAAATAAAGACTGGGTTTTGAAAGATTGAAACTTTAAAAGATTTTTTTTTAAAAAAAATTAAAGTTATAAAGAAGCATTGGTGTAATGTTTAGCTTAACCTGTTGAATGCTCTTTCTCCTTTTTTCTATTTTTCTATTTTATATCTCTCTGTGTTTGTAAAAGGGGAGGAGAATTTACTGGATGGTGTTTTTTTTTTCTTTTTTCAATGTCCAATGGTGTGGATCAGTGGTGAAATTCAATTTTTTTTACTACCGATTCTGTGGGCATGGCTTGGTGGGTGTGGTGTGGCTTGGTGGGCATGGTTTGGTAGATGTGGCAGGGGAAGGATATTGCAAAATCCCCATTCCCCACCCAACTCTGGGGCCAGCCAGAAGTGACATTTGCCAGTTCTCCGAACTACTCAAAATTTCTGCTACCGGTTCTCCAGAACCTGCCAGAACCTTCTGGATTTCACCGCTGGTGTGGATTCTATATGTTCAATGTTAAATTTATTCGGTATTTGGATCATCGTTTTCTCTTTTTTTTGTACAGCATTTTTTTTCCCTTTTTATTGTTAGTGTTGGAAGTATGGTTTCGTTTTGCTTGGTTTTTCTGTTTTATATTTTACCTTTTATTATAAAACAAAATAAATATACTATTAGAAAAAGCTATGAAGAAGCACTGGATATGGGAGAAGATTCTCCAATTGTTCCCTATGGAAAAGGTTGTTGGGCAGTGGCTCAGCCTGTTGGCCTCTGCTCCATTCTGAGTCACCACCTCCCTCCCGATCACATGATCAGGAATAAATGGGAGTCCACCCTGTGTTTTCCAGTGCACACATTTCACCCAGAAGCAATACTTGATTACTCACACACACAAATAAATAAAAATACAGATGCCTTCAACGTACAACTGTGCCCCATCTAGCCAACAGTGAATCATTAGCTCTCTAAAAGCCAAGTCGTTGTTCTTAAAGTATTTTAATAGGATTTGAATGCAATAAGGAAAATTGCTACACCCCCAAACATCTGCTCCTTACATAATGTCACCACCGAGAGCTTCTCAAGACAGCACAACGTCACATGTTGAATGTTTGCTGTTACACAACTAATAGACAAGAAGGAGTGTTTGGAACACGCCAATAAATATCGCCTCTTGGGCGAGAAGGGCAGCAAACAAGTCTAATGAATTAAATGATTATTAATACCCTGTTTCCCCAAAAATAAGACATCCCCTGATAATAAGCCTAATCGGGCTTTTGAGCACATGCGCTAAAATAAGCCTCCCCCTGAAAATAAGCCCTCCCTGAAAATATTTAAACTCAGAGCTGGAAATCAGATAAGACAGCAAGAGGAGCCCCATCCTGGATTCGCGGCTGTCCTTAGTGGATCACCTGACGACCGTGACCAGGGGGGCTTTTGCATAGGTTCGCCTAATGCGCCAGTTGCGCCCTTTCCTAGACAGGGATGCCCTTCGTACAGTCACCCAAGCTCTCGTTATCTCCCGTTTGGACTACTGCAATGCCCTCTATATGGGGCTGCCCTTGGGGTGCACCCGGAGGCTCCAGTTGGTCCAGAATGCGGCCACGCGGGTTGTTACAGGAGCTTCCCGTTACTCCTGTGTTACACCTCTCCTGCGCGAGCTGCACTGGTTACTGGTAGTTCTTCGGATCCGCTTCAAGGTGCTGGTACTTACCTATAAAGCCCTACATGGCATGGGCCCGTGGTATTTGCAGGATCACCTTCTGCCAGCCTCCCACCGCCCTGTGCGCTCACATAGCACAGCCCTCCTCCAGGTGCCATCGGCCAGACAATGTCGGCTGGTGGCGCCCAGGATGAGGGCGTTCTCTGTGGGCGCACCGACCTTCTGGAATGGGTTACCCATGGGGCTCCAGACAGCCCCCGACCTCCGCTCTTTCCGCTGTGACCTGAAGACATGGCTTTTTCAACAAATTTGCTGATCTGAAGGGTGATTTTAATTGGGAGATTTTAAATTGATTGTTTTTAGTAGTTTATTTTTATTGTTCTTATCGTCTAATTCTGTGAGCCGCCCTGAGTCCTTTGGGAGAAGGGCGGCATATAAGTATAATAAAATAAATAAATAAATAAATCTTGTTCCACACGCCCCTCCCCGAAAATAAGACCAAGCGCTTATTTCGGGGTTCAAAAAAAATATAAGACAGGGTCTTATTTTTGGGGAAACATGGTAATTAAATTCTCTTGCTCAGTAGCCCATCTGATGAACTTTTTCATCCGGAAGATTTGTTGTGTCTCTGTCCTAAATCCCTTCCAGATAGAAAAGGGGGAGGGCAAAGTGAACATCGTAATCCTTTTCTCCAGACGGCCCCACCCCTCCAACCAAATAGCTTCCATTCACGTGGTAGGGCACGTTTTGAGATGGAAACACATTTGTTTATTTAGGAAAAATCATATTGCCGTCTTCTCGTTCACATGGCGACTCAAGGTGGCTTACAGGAAATTAAAACGCAATATAAAAGAAATATAAAATAATAAAATAATAATCCCCACCCTGGCAACAACACACACTCATAACGACCATTTAATGGGCTCCATCCCAGTGGTGAAATCCAATTTTTTTTACTACTTGGTGGCTTGGTGGGCATGGCGTGGCGTGGCTTGGTGGGCGTGGCAGGGGAAGGATACTGCAAAATCTCCATTCCCACCTCACTCCTGGGGGAAGGATATTGCAAAATCTCCATTCCCACCCCACTCCGGGGCCAGCCAGAGGTGGTAATTGCCAGTTCTCCAAACTACTCAAAATTTTTGTTACCCGTTCTCCAGAACCTGTCAGAACCTGCTGGATTTCACCCCTGCAGTCCATTCAGTTTTGGGTTCCTCAGGCCCGCTGACAAAACCAGGGCCCACTGACAGGGCCTTCTGAAAAAGGGATGAAAACTGTATTGGATTTCTCTAAACTAGAGGTAGATATCAGAAGATTTGAATCCCCATGGAGGGAGCTCAGGGATACCCAGGTTACCTGACGGACTGCCTTTTTCCAAGTTTCTACCTGTCCAATGCAATCCAACAGACTGGGCATGCTGCAGATCTCATCAGCCAAGAGTGTTGATTGGCAGGAACTAGATGGGCCTTCTCTGCTATAAAAAGGTAAAGGTTCCCCTCGCACATATGTGCTAGTCGTTCCCACTCTAGGGGGCGGTGCTCATCTCCGTTTCAAAGCCGAAGAGCCAGCGCTGTCTAAAGACATCTCCGTAGTCATGTCCAGGCACCGGTACCTGGCCTTGCACTCCTGCAGGTCTTCCCTCTGCTTGGAAAGCCTATGCTCCTAGTCCTCAGTGAGGTGCTTCTGCTGAGCCTCCTTCTCGGTCAGATCCAATTTGAACTGAGCCAGCTGTTTTGCCAAGTCTTTCTCGTGGTGGCTGCTTAGCTCCAACAACTGCTTCCTATTGGGGCCCTAAGGAGCCCGGACGGGGAGGTGAGGAGTCACTGGGAGGGGAGAGTCAAGTAGAGGACGGTGAGGTGCCCCTCAACGTGAGTGACATCAAGTTAACCACACCCATCCAGTCACATGACCACCTAGCCATGCCCACTCAGCCAGTCATTAGGCAGATCATATTAGTGGTCCGCGGGATTGAAAATTATGAATTTAGTGGTCCCTGAGGTCCGAAAAGGTTGGGGACCCCTGGCCTAACTGACTTGCTCTCACCAAGGAAGCTTCCTAGAAGAGGAGCAAAACAATCTCAACTTTTAACAAAACTAAGTCCAGTTGCCCTGACTCAATTTTTTCAGACAACTCAGAGCCTTGATAGTACAGTGGTCTACCCACCCTGTTATTAACACAGCTGCCTGCAATTTCTGCTGGTTCAAATCTCTCCAAGGCTCAAGGTTGACTCAGCCTTCCATCCTTTCTAAGGTAGGTGAAATGAGGACCCAGTTTGTGGGGGCAATAAGCTGACTTTGTATAAAATATACAAAAGTATGAAGGCTATTGCTTAACGCATTATAAGCCGCCCTGAGTCTCTGGAGAAGGGCGGCATATAAATCAAATTTAAAAAAATAAATAAAAAAAACTGTAAGCTGGGTGATTGAGACTCTTCACCGACAAAACCCTGAAAGGTTTGGAAAGCAGATTCTGACAAAGACCTGGGGAAAATATCAATTCTGCTTCTTTCCCCTAAGGGTCAATCTTTCACCTTCCTTTTGCATGGTGGCCCAATACGAATGGAAAAAGGCTGTTGGCAGGAGAGGCATGCAAACCGCTCAACCAGCTCTCTCTTTCCACACCCAACCTAGCCCATTAATTTATGAAGCATTCTGGATGCAAACCCAGTTCCAGTCTTGGCCTTGTGTCACTTGTGCAAAAGCTGAGATCCCATGCTCGGTTGGAAGTTTTTCCAGTTACACAACATTTGGTTTCTAAAGTGTAACAAATTAAAAAAAAATCAGGGGAGGGACAAGAGGCTTAAAACAGCCGTGCAACTGTGCATGCCCAGGCTTTTGGAAACTTGGGATTTCTTTCTGTCCACATTCTGTAGACGGGCAACCTAATGTTAGATATAAGCCCCAATCGTGCACCACGTTAGCTGAGCTTAAGGGAGTTATAGTTAAAACATCTGGAAGCTCTCAGTTTTGCACTGGAAGAGAGACCCACACATCAGATTTCCTGAATCAACACTCCATGGCTGGTTCACAGATCAGATGACTGCTCAATTTTGATTTAATGGATTGCGGCAAATTTAGCCTTTGGGATTTGGGAACTACAGAAAAAACAGCAAGTTGTATAAACTCAGCCAACGGTAGTTTATTCAACAGACCATGATTCAATAAACCGTTGTTTCGACAGAATCCATGGGTCCACTCATACAAAAAAGGAACATAATAGAAAAGCAGTACAATATTAGGAAAAATACCCGATATGGAATAGATTTGATGAGTGGTTAGAGGCAAGAGGTTGAAATTAGAGGAAGAAAGACTACGAATGTATGTATTAAATATAAAGATGGTTTATAACGACAATCATGCCAATATAGTGAACAAAAATGTAAATAAACTGCCGTGTTTCCCCAAAAATAAGACCCTGTCCTATATTTTTTTTGAACCCTGAAATAAGCACTTGGCCTTATTGCCATGCACTCAAAAGTCCAATTGGGCTTATTATCAGGGATGTCTTATTTTGGGGAAAACAGGGTAATATAAAAAGAAACTTAGTTAAAATTACTTGGTTATATTATCACTATTGTTATTAGTACATGTGTCAATATATTATTACTATTGTTATCAGTACATGTGTTAATATTTATTACTGTCTTTTCTCTGGTCTTTTTTTTTTTTTTTGGTAAATGTTATACCCTGACAATACACTGTATTCAAAATGTTTATGAATAAAAATATAATTTTTAAAATAAAATAAAATAAAATAAAATAAAATAAAATAGAAAAGCAATACAATATTAGGAAAAATATTTATTATACTCTATCCCAGTCTATCATAGAAGTATCTAAATGCTGTGTTTTCTTGCACCAAAAATTATACAATGTTTAAAGTAAACAAAAAGAAAAGAAAAAAAAACAATTCTCATAAGAGCCAAAGATCAGATGGAAAAATAATCCCATGTTTTAGGTATATACAAGAATGATTTTCAACCATTCTTTTAGTGACTATTTGAACTTATGATGGTGCTAAAAATATTAATATAAATATAATGTAGTTGAGAAGCCATATACTGCGGCTTATTTGATATACAGTAGCATGGTTGAGATAAATCATGGGATTGAAGGCTATGAGAATCTAATTACTGAATTCTACAAGACCCGATTAGTAAGCAGCAAGAAGGAAGAAGTCAAGATTACCCACCACTCCCTTTTCAGAAATGCTTCCTGGTATTGGTGAAAGCAACTTAGCCAATCTCTCCATTGCAATTTCACTGCAGAAATACACAAGACATACCCTTTCCTTAGTGGGATCAGATAACTGCGATCTGAACATTTAACCAAAACTAGGCTATTTTCTTCTCCAACCTAATGTTCTTCTAATGTGTTGGGCTGCTAAGCATATAAAGGGCTCCAACACTGGAGGCTTTTCAGAAGAGACTGGTCTGGAATGGTATAGACTTGTGATGGCGAACCTATGGCAAGAGTGCCAAAGGTGGCACACAGAGCCCTCTTTGTGGGCACACGCGCCATCGCCCCAGCTCAGCCAGCTGGTCATCGGATTTCCGAGGCGCAAATGCATGCCAGCCAGCTGGTCGTTGAGGTTCCAAGGCACGAATGCACGGGTTTCTGAGGCATGCATGTGCACCAGCCAGCTGGTCATCAGGTTTCCAGTGCTATGGTGCGCGCACGCACACACATTCTGGTTTCGGCACTCTGTGACTAAAAGGTTCGCCATCACTGGTATACACTAGTGTCTCCTGCTTGAGCATGGGGTTGGACTAGGAAACCTCCAACGTCCCTCTCCTCTCCTCTCCCCTCCTCTTCTCTCCTCCCCTCCCCTCCCTTCCCTTCCATTCTATTCTATTGCTTTCAAGACATTTCCAGTTTCATACAGCCCAACCCCAAATCCAGGTTCATATTTAACACAGAAACTTAAAATATTTCTTCCGCTATCAGATAACGCTATCAGTTACATCTTGAGTTTTTATGTTATTTTAACAAAACATAATTTCTGGAGCCAACTTTGCCAGCTGACATCTTGGCATGTCTCAAGTTATTTGATGCGGTGCAAGGAATTCAGAATAGAGAGGCAACGCCAAGAGTTGGCATGCAGAGATACCATCTTGGAAAGTCTTACAGGGCCAATCCAAACGGGGGAACTAGCTGCACCAGCTGGTGAAACTCAACTCTACCGGCATTAATGTTGGGTCCTTATAAATCATTCTGGAGCAAAGGATAAGGATGTACACCTTTCATCATTGCAATAATGTGCATATTTGTTGAAATTGCCCAGCTTGGCTATCGGACTATTAGATAAGTGAACTCCAACTACCTCAGGCAGCAGATGCTAGGAGGAAGGGTTTTCAAGAGAAATAGCAACTCAACAACTTTTGTGAAGTTGTTAGGCTGGCTGGGAAGGTTGCAAAATGTGATCATGTGGCTTTGGGATCCTGCAGCCATCATAAATACATTATTGCCAGTTATCAAGTGCCTGGATTTTAATTACAGCAATAAAGATGTGAAGACCAGTCATTTATGACTTTTTTTTCACTTTGGCCATCAAACAAATAGTCATAAATCAAGGACTATCTAGGCCCATGATGGCAAACCTATGGCAGGCGTGCCACCTGTGGCACGCAGAGCCATGTTGGTAAGCACGTGAGCTCAGCTCCGATTTTCGGGCCTTCTGGGCCACCCGGAAGTAGAGAATCAGGCTGCTTCCTGTCTCCAGAGAGCCTGTGGGGGTGGGGAAGGCCCATTTTTTGCTCTTCCCAGGCTCCAGAGCCTCTCTAGGAGCCATGGGAAGGTGCAAACGGCCTTTCCCACCCCACCCCCGGAGGCCCTCTGGAAGCCGGAAAGGGCCTGTTTGCCAACTTCCTGTGGGACCGGAAGGCCTGTTTTTTTTGCTCTCCTCAGGCTCAAGAGCCTCTCTAGGAGCTTGCAAAGGCCGAAAACGGCCTTCCCCACCCTCCGAAGGCCCCCGAGGTGTGACCGGAAGTCGGCAAATGGGCCGTTTCCGGCCTCCGGAGGACCTCCGGGGGGGGGGGGGGAATGGGGAAGGCCGGTTTCACCCCTCCCCAGGCTACTAGAGAGGCTCTGGAGCCTAGGGAGAGCAAAAAACGGGCCCACTATGCCATTGCGTGCCAAAAGCGGGGGGAGCACGGGGGGTTGCCTGTGCGGAACGCGGGACGCATAGAATTATGGGTGTGGACACGCATGTGCGTGACCACCACCCCCTCACACTCCCCCCGCTTTTGGCACACAATGGCAAAAAGGTTAGCCATCACTGATCTAGGCCTTTTCATCAGCATTCAGATGATGGAAGGGGTCACCTTGCCTGATATCATCTCAGATGAAGAAATACCTTGAATGTCTAAGCAAGGTGCCACTATAGCTATCACTCACATTCTTGGGTGTCTGTTTAAAATGTTTAAAACAGACCCCATTCGGAAAAGATAATAGCAAGAGCACTTAGACTTAGATACCGCTTCACAGTGCTTTACGGCCCTCTCTAAGCGGTTTACAGAATCAATGGAATGGAATGGAATCAGTGGTGCTATTTAGCTAGTTCTATCAGGTAGCGGCGGCTGCGGGAGGCTCCGCCAGGGGTGAAATCCAGCAGGTTCTGACAGGTTCTGGAGAACCGGTAGCGGAAATTTTGAGCAGTTGGAGAACCGGCAAATGCCACCTCTGGCTGCCCCCAGAGTGGGGAGGGAATGGGGATTTTGAAGTATCCTTCCCCTGCCACGCCCACCAAGCCACACCCACAGAACCAGTAGTAAAAAAATTTGGATTTCACCACTGGGCTCCGCCCACCCGCCCAGACGTCATCACAACCCGTTTTTGACACTCTGCGCATGCGCAGAAGGCCCTGTGTGCTCCCATTTGCAAACCGGTAGCAAAGTTAAGTGAATTCAGTCCATTCCACCATGGAATGGAATGGAATGGAATGGAATAGCATAGCATAGATGAATAAAGAATAGAATAGGATAGGATAGGATAGGATAGGATAGGATAGGATAGGATAGGATAGGATAGAATAGAATAGAATAGAATAGAATAGAATAGAATAGAATAGAATAGAATAGAATAGCTGTATTGTCACTTTAAATGTACACTAATCAGGATACATTAAAATGAAATTTTGTTGCATTCCGCTCTCAAAAAATAACCATTATGCACATACCCAAATAAACACACATATATAACACAGAAAAACATTAGAAGTCTAGTTTGAATCAGGAGTGAAGTCCAGCAGGTTCTGACAGGTTCTGGAGAATCGGTAGCGGAAATTTTGAGCAGAGAACCGGCAAATACCACCTCTGGCTGGCCCCAGAGTGGGGGGAAGGGGAATGTAGATTTTGCAATAGCCTTCCCTCAGGAGTGGGGAGGGAATGGGGATTTTGTAGTATCCTTCCCCTGGAGTGGGTGGGAATGAAGAGTTTGCAGTATCCTTCCCCTGCCACACCCACCAAGCTACAGCACACCCACCAAGCCACGCCCACAGAACCGGTGGTAAAAAAAATTGGATTTCACCACTGGTTCGACCATGTAAAGAATCCTGAGAATTTATGACCCAAAGATGCTGTGATTTATTTTAATTACGTTTGTTAATAAGTCACATGATCGAATGCAGGTATGCTAAGTTATGGTTGCCCAACAAACTAGCGTCATGTATTAATTCAGTCCTTTGTGAGAGATAAAACTGCTTTGATTGCTTGACACACAGTTTCTGGGCTTCAGCCTGTGCAAGCTTGTTTAGGTGCCAATCCCCGTGTGGCATCCAAATTCTCATGCCAATGACTTTTCCTGCATACCTTCCTACCTATTAAGGGGAAACTAACTCAATCCCTTCTTTTTTTTTTCTTTTTTTTTAATTTGATTTATATGCCGCCCTTCTCCGGAGACTCAGGGCGGCTTACAGTGCATACGCTTTTCCCAAGCTTAGGGGTTAACATGTGGTCCTTTTCCGACTCCTTCCCACAGAATTCTGGGAGTTGAAGTCCGCGCATCTGGAGAATGCAAAGACTGGGAAAGACTTGCTGTGTGTCAGATTTCACAAAGGCCTGGCAATAATCCAGAAGCTCAATGCTGCTTTTTGGAAACTAGCTGACAGCAGAAGCTCCGGGGACCTGGCACATGAGATAAGTTGCTTTGCTGCAGACAAGAAGGCACTCCTATGCAAAACACTGGGCAGTCCTTGACTTACAACAACCATTCATTTAGTGACCATTCAAAGTTATAACGACACTGGAAAAAGTGACCATGGGGGGGAGGGATACGCTGATTCTAGTCCTCACCCAACCACAAAATTCTCACTTTAACCGACCTCAAAGGGCTGTTGAAGGAGTAAAATAAAATAGGAACCACTCTCTCCCCGTGCGTGTGTTATCTTCACTTCACAGCCGGTATTTAAATGTAACAAGAACGGAAATCCACAGGAGCCTCAATAAGTGTCTTTGTTGACTGAATCCAACCAACTAACCCATCAACGCAATGAAACAAAAGAGTTCTTGGATGGCAAACTGACAAAAACATGACAAATCATTTAAGGAGGACAAAAAAACAAAAAAGCAGCCACCAGAGAGTAACGGTTGAAAATAAAAGCAAAAACAGCATCTAAAAATGCACAGCCCCACCCCCACCCCTGGAGAAACTCTGAATTATCGTTCTTACAGGGGGGAAAAAAAAAACCAAACTGGTTTTTTTTAAAAAAAAAAAAACTTCTATGCCAGTATAGGAGCGAGACTGCAACAAAGCATTCCTACCTTTGCACTGCTAGCTTATTGAGAGGCTCACCCTCCTATGCCCACATTCTTCCGGTACACAGACGAATGTGGTTTCTGCCTTAAACCCCCTGGCCCCAAACAATCCTGTACAGTATATATTTACTACCGATCTTTCTCCTCCCACTCTTCTAAGCACCACTTTAAGCTGAATCCGTACAGTAATGCTTATGCTTTCTGCAGTTTGCACACTTTTAACAGAATAACAGAGTTGGAAGGGATTTGGGAGGTCTTCTAGTCCAACCCTCTGCTCGAGCAGGAAATCTATACCATTTCAGATAAAGGGTTGTCCAATCAATCTCTTCTTAAAAACCTCCAGTGTTAGTGCACCCACAACTTCGGAAGGCTGAAGTTCCACTGATCAATTGTTCTAACTGTCAGGAAATTTCGCCTTAGTTTTAAGTTGCTTCTCTCCTTGATTGGTTTCCGCCAGTTGCTTCTTGTTCTGCCTTCAAGTACTTTGCAGAATAGTTTGACACCCCCTCCCCTTCTTTGTGGCAACCCCTCAGATATTGGAACACTGCTATCATGTCACCCCTACTCCTTCTTTTAAGACATAAAAGTTATTAAGGCTTTATATATATATATATATATATATATATATATATATATATATATATATATATATATATATATATATATATTTGTTTTCTCAGGTTTTCGCGGGTGTTTGTATGTAGGTCTTTGGTTATTCGGGTCTTCTCCCACGTAAAATTGAAGGTTTCTTGGCGACGTTTCGACGAAGTCTCATTCGTCATCTTCAGGCTGGTGTTCTCGGCTTCGTGCTTCCAGGAGCAAACTCCTGGAAGCACGAAGCCAAGAACACCAGCCTGAAGATGACGAATGAGACTTCGTCGAAACATCGCCAAGAAACCTTCAATTTTACGTGGGAGAAGACCCGAATAACCAAAGACCTACATATATATATATATATATATATATATATATATATATATATATATATATAATTTTTATTTGCAGTCACAGACCAAAATACAAATATAATTGCAAAAGAACATGGGGAAAGTAACATCATAAACAGTTGGCTACCAGAAGCCTTGGCTGAGAGGAATTACATCGTTCTCCTCTAATAGTTACAGCTCTTTAAAAAAATTTAGAAACCTGAAAAGTAATGTGTGAGGAGGAGCCATCCCCTAAACAATAGAAGGTCAAATTACTAGCATTGGATCCAGAGAGATCTGTTTCTAAGAGAGACAGTAATTAAGGCTTTTAATAGGAGACCCAAAGGTTGGAGCCAAATACAAAATAACAGCTGGCCTTATCCACCATACTAAACCAGGGTTCGGCTAACAATGGTGAGAATGCACCTCAGTCGTCTGAAGGAATCACATACCCTGCTAGGCGGAAAACTTGGATGAAGCACAAAATGTGAACTCAGCTGTAACGTTATGCAACAAAGCTGCCCCTGGGCATGTGCTCAGATGGAACACTGTCCTCTTGCAAAAATTATCCTCCTGATTTTCAGGTCACACGTGTTTATCTTCTCGACCGTCCAATGGAAGAAGTGAAGGAACCTTCCTTTCCATTGTTAGAAGGACATCAGAAGGCCTTACTGTATTACTATTAATCTTCTCATCGTTCCTATCACCCATCGCCTCCCACTTATGACTGTATGACTGTAACCTCGTTGCTGGTATCCTTAAGATTTATATTGACTATTTCCTAATAGGATTTGATTGCTTATTTGTTCCCTATGACTATCATTAAGTGTTGTACCTTATGATTCTTGACGAATGTACTTTTTCTTTTATGTACACCAAGAGTGTATGCACCAAGACAAATTCCTTGTGTGTCCAATCACACTTGGCCAATAAAGAATTCTATTCTATTCAATTCTATTCTATTCTTCTTCGTTGCTGCTCTATCGCAAATCACCCAGAAGCCTCTCCAACATTTGCAGAACCATCAACACAACAAGAAACGGCAAGCAATCCACTCAACAAGTAGGAAACCATCTTGATCCAACACCCCTTTGGAGACTTTGGGATTGGTGTTCCCAAATTCTTTCAGCCTTGCTGTTTTGAGAACTCGGGAATTACAACTCTAGAGCAGGAGAAAGTAAGGAGCAATTAAAAGTGCCATCTCTGAAAGAGAAACAGAACGGAGGGAGGGAGGGAGGGAAAGGGAGAATTACAAAGAGCGAGAAAGAGATTCGAGTGAGGTCATTTTAAAGGCCTCTTGTTTTTAAGGGCAAGGTAAGAGATTAGAAAGCTTCGAGGTAATTTATCTGTACTCCCCTACGCACTCCAAAGTGATCCTTTTAGAACAAAGTTTCCTGAATCCGCCCACAGTTTAAAAGGCTACTTTTGAAAGAGCGGAATGCACAATGCAGCCAGTGAACATGGGACTGTGTGGGGCCCAGATGTTGCAAAGCAGGGAGACTGCACACCAGAAAAATAAAACAGGAGACAAAGTAAGGCGGTGGTGGGGAGGAGGGGAATAATCCTTCTACAGCAGGGGTCTCCAACCTTGGCAACTTGAAGCCTGGTGGACTTCAACTCCCAGAATTCTGCTCTGATAGCTGGGGAATTCTGGGAGTTGAAGTCCATCAGGCTTAAAGTTGCCAAGGTTGGAGACCCCTGTAGAATCTACAGGACACCCTTGAAAAGGAGAAAAATGCCAGAGAGGACAGGTGGCAGGAAAGTTTTGCACAACCAAACCTCTCCGCCCCTCCCCCATCCCTCAGCAAATATTTAATCTCCCAGGCAATTTTTGTGTCTGCACCAAATTCCACAGCTTTGCCACACGTGTGGCTCAGCATACAGCGAGAGAGTCCACAAAGCCGCTTCCCACCTCTCTTTGTAGCGTTGCACACATGCAAACTATTCGGCCGAGAAGTCAAGACAAGTCAAGAACGTTATTTGGGATTGCACAGCACAATCCACTCTCTCTCTCTCTCTCTCTGTCTCTCTCTCTCTCTCTCTCTCTCTCTCTCACACACACACACACACACACACAGAGAGAGAGAGAGAGAGAGAGAGAGAGAGAGAGAGAGAGAGACGTGCCTTTGAGGACTCTTGAGTTCCTAGGTGCCCTTCAGAGGGACGCCGATTTAATCTCGCCGCACAAACCTCCACAAAGAAAGTTTTCGAAAGTTTGCCCATCTCCCAAACACGAAGGGTTTTTCTGCCTGAGCAGTTCAGAGGGAAGGGAAGGGAGGGGTGGGAGTGGGAGAGCCAGCAGCCCTTTGTCGCTTCGTGAAAAGAAAAGAAAAATTCTTGGGGGGGCGGAGGGGGGAAACCTTGGAACCCTTCCTCTTTTCTTTTCTGAAAGAAACAAGAAGTCACCCCGATTTTCCTCAAGGGCCTCCCCTGTTGCAAATATAGCCACGTTCAAAAAAAAAGGGGGGGTGGATGGGTGGGGAGGGGTGCAGGGAGCCCTAAATCGGAACTCGGGAGACTTTCGAGGGGGCGCCGACGACCTCCAAGCGCCCCACCACCACCACCACCACCAAAGCCTTCTCCCCTTAGAGAAACTCCGCTCTGACATTTAGAGGGGAGGGGTCCCCTTCTCCTTCCTCCTTTCCTCTTCAGCCCCCCCCTCCCAACAATCCCCCAGGCTGGGGGGAAACCCCCCCCCGTTGCAAAAGTCCTACGTTCAAAGGCAAAAAATCCCAATTGAAAGCAGCCATTTACCCAGTCCAGGACTGAACCGGCCGCCCCCTGCCTTGCAGCCAGACGCCCCCTCCTCTCTCTCTCTCTCTCTCTCTCTCTTTCTTTTTCTCTCTCTCCTTCCTTCCCTCCTTCCACCGGACTCCCCCCCTTCCCTCCCGCAGGCCAGGCAGAAGTCAGACCCATTTTCCCCACCCACATATCCATCTCCTTCGGTCAGCGGACCCCCCCCCCCCTCACCTCCATCCCGAGCCTTTGCCGGACTTCGCCTGCGGACCGCACCGTGGCCGGAGCAGCTCGCCCATCGCATCAGCGCGCCTCACAAAAGTTTCCAACTCCGGCTAAAAGTTTCCCCCAAGAAGCGGGGGGGAGTTGAGGCCAACCGGGCCAACCGAAGTTTCTAGTCCGGTTCGAGGAAGCCAAACCAACCCCCACCCCCAGACCCAAAGTCTTCTCCGCGCATCCCCCCCCGGCCAGGGAAAAAAAATCTCCGGGCAACTCAGTCACTCACCCAGCCTGGGGAGTCTCGGCGTCTGTCTGGCTTCCCCCGCGGGAAGGAGGGCAAAGGCGGGCGAAGAGGCGCGCCTGGCTGGGCATCCACGCGGAACAGCTGCGGGGTGGGGGAAATGGCTGCTCCGGGGCCGCCTGGGACGCCAGCGCTCTCGAGCTGCTTCCCTCCCAGCCGAGCCAAGCGAAGGACCGAGCCAAAGCAGCCGGAGAGCGAGCGAGCGAGCGAGCGAGGGAGCGAAGGGCTCTTTCTCCAGCGCCGCGCGCCTGCGTCGAGGGGGCCGCTGAGCAGCCTCGCGAAAGAAGAAGGAGGAGGAGGAGGGGGGGAAAAGGGGGAGGAGGATTCCTCGCTTCTCACGCTCCTTTGGGGGGGGAGGGAAAAGGGGTCCACGGGCGTCCCCTGCCGGGGGTCGGAATGAAGGCAGGCGGTGCCCGGCTCGCGCTTGGCTTCGCCTCCTGAGGGCGGGAAAGAAGCCTAGCCTTGCCCCGCTCGGAACCCCTGGCTGGCTCTGCCAGTTGGACTGAGGGGGCTTGTGGGGAACCCTGGACGTGGTGGTTGATGGGTTAAAAGGAGATTTTCCCCCTCTCGCCTCCCCCCTGCCTCTCTTTTAATTGTAACTTTTATTGTTGTGAGAAATATTGATTGATTTATTTTTATTTATTTGTCGTTGCTTTTAACAGGTGTTAAGTTGCCTGGAGGAGAGATGCCTGGCAAATAAATCAAAGGAAGGAAGGAAGGAAGGAGAGGAGGGAGGGAGAGAGAGAGAGAGAGAGGGAAAGAAAGAAAGAAAGAAAGAAAGAAAGAAAGAAAGAAAGAAAGAAAGAAAGAAAGAAAGAAAGACAGGGAGAGAGAGAGAAAGAAAGAAGAAAGAGAAAGGAGGGAGGGAGGAAAAAAGAAAGAAAGAAAGAAAAAAGGAAGGAAGGAGGGAGGGAGGAAAAGAAGAAAAAAAGAAGAAAGAAAAGAAAGAAAGAAGAAAGGAGGGAGGGAGGGAGGAAAAGAAGAAAGAAAAGAAAGAATGATAGAAAGAAAGAAAGAAAAAAAGAGAAAGGTAGTCCTCAACTTAGAACCACAATGCTTTTAACGTTGTAAATTACCTGAACATGGGTGATACATGTGTGTGTGTGCATGTGTGTGTGTATATATATATATATATATACACATATAAATATAAATAAGAAGAGATACAGGTGGTCCTCATCTTCCGACCACAATGTAGGCCAAAATTTCTATTGCTAAGCGACGCAACTTGCTCAGCGAGTTTTGCCGCCATGTTATGTCCTTTCTTGCCACCATGGTTAAAAGGGAATCCGGGCAGTGGTTAAGTTAGTGAACATGGTTGTTAAGGGAATCTGGCTTCCCCCATCGACTTCGCTTGTCAGAATGTCGCCAAAGTGGGAATCACGTGAAACCACACACACACACACACACACACACCGGGATGCTGCAAACCGTCATAAATATGAGTTGGTTGCAAAGTGTCTGAATTTTGATCACATGACCGCGGGGATGTCGCAACTATCTTTAAGTGTGAGGAAACAGTCGTGAGGCCCTTTTTTTTTTCCAGTGCCGTTGTGACTTCGAACGGTCACTAAATGAACTTTGAACGGTCACTAAATGAACTGTTGTTAAGTTGAGGACTGTACCTGTACAGGATAAGCAGAGTCATCCTTCATAACCGCAGTAATAAACTTTCCTCTGTGCCAAGCAAGATTCCTGTCAGAGCAAAAAAAAAAAAACCCTGCCCTGAACGGGATTGACCCCACCATCACCCGCCTACCCTGTAAAATCACCTCAGCCGATGATTTAACGGCTCAGGAATGTGATCAAGAATCTTCATTTTTACTTTTTTGCTGTTCCTGAAGGTGGTCGGTCCTTTCAGCTGACGGGATTCCAGCTGGTGGAATTCAGCAACAAAAAAATAAATCTCTTTTTTTTTTTCATGAGCTTCTTCAACAGGAGAGGCTACTCCAATCGCTCAGCTTTACCGTTAAGGGAAGTCCTCGACATACGGCCATAATTGAGCCCAAAAATTTGATGGTCCCTATTTTTCTACTTGCATTTTTTACCTGCTTTCTAACTGCTAGGTTGGCAGAAGCTGGGACAAGTAACAGGAGCTCACCCCATTATGCGGGATTCGAACCGCTGAACTGCTGACCTTTCAATCGACAAGCTCAGCGTCTTAGCCACTGAGCCACACTACACACAATTGGAATGGGTGTGTGTGTGTCTTAGGTCGTTTCTACCACTCTGTAGAAGATGTAGCAACATCCTTTTTTCTTTTTTTTTTTATCAAGTCCTTCGGGCACCAGGCACATTTTCCCTTGATCAATTGGAAATCCAACCATTCATTTCATTTCATAGGACTGCATTCTAATGGATATTTTTTTTTCCTTTACAATGGCTGTATGATTCAAACCTTCTACGGGAATATGTTAGCATTATAGGCAAAGAACAGTTTCATTCACAAACCGAGAAGATTTTTTAAAAAAAAGCCAAGGAAAGCTCATTGAAATTATCAGGTACAACTATATTTTAAGGTAAGTTGTGGATCAGTGGATAATTTCCTACTAATATCCTTGGTGCTTAGGAAAACCTGATCCTATCTGTGCTTTTAATTCCGGCAGGGAAATGTGATAACATCAAACAATTAAAATGGATTAGGAAAATGGCTGAATATGCTAGAGAAAAGGCAGAATTACAGCAGAAACACCAAGCAAAAATGTAGGTGACAGATAAGAGTCACTGTATTGAAAAATAAAATGCATTTTTAAAACCAGGATGGGGAAATGGTTATTATCCTGCTAAACCAGGCGGCAGAAGCGTAGAGATTATCTCAATTAGAGCAGATACAGAATTCGGCTTGCCTCCTTTTTTATCCACTTATACACAGAATAGTCAAGGGTTTTTGAAGAAAGCAACTCCAAGCCATCATTTCTTCCAAATACTACTGAAAATAACACGTTCAATCGTATTTGTCCAACCCTGTAAATTATCACTTATAAAGGCTGCGCGATTTCAAATAGCTTTATTCCAATTTAATGTTGCTATTTTTTTTCCTTTCATTTGTATGTCTTCCTGTGTTTTATTGTCGGTTTTTATCTTTTGTACTGAGTATGTTTGAGATTGTACTTTTTTTTCCTGTGTAAGCTGCCAAGAATCATTTTCATTGTACTGTTAATAGAAATATACTTATTAACCAAATATAAACATCACAATGATTGGGATAAAGCCATAATGTGGTTTCTTGGGTTCTGGCTTAGAGTGGTTTACGATCCCTGACATTGTCCTATAAACCTAGCCAACAAGCCATGGTTTATTAAATGGCTTAACGCAATGGGATTCCACACAGATTGACTTTAAACATCATATTAAGCAATAGTGATCATATTAAGCAATAGTGAAATTTGTTCAGTTTGGTATATGTATGTAGCTTCAACAATACACCATGGTACTATAAAGCTGTAAACCTGGATTAAGCTATTCGGGCACAAACCCATTCATTTTAAGAGTTGAGTGCTCCCAGAAAGCTATGGTGGCCGGGCAGGGGTGAAATCCAGCAGGTTCTGACAGGTTCTGGAGAACCGGTAGCGGAAATTTTGAGTAGTTTAGAGAACCGACAAATACCACCTCTGGCTGGCCCCCGAGTGGGCTGGGAATGGAGATTTTGCAGTATCCTTCCCTTGGAATGGGGAGGGAATGGGGATTTTGCAGCGTTCTTCCTCCTGGATGGGGAGGAAATGGGGATTTTACAGTATCCTTCCCCTGCCACGCCCACCAAGCCACATCATGCCCACCAAGCCATGCCCACAGAACCGGTAGTAAAAAAAAATTGGATTTCACCACTGTGGCTGGGGAATTCTGGGAGTTGAAGTCCACACATCTTCAAATTTCCAAGGTTGAGAAACACTGTAATCTAATCCTGACATGTTGAATGCAGCCAGTTGTTCAGAAAATACATTATGCAAGATGGTGGACCTCGCCACCTAGTGGTGCTTTCTGAGAATTACTTTATTCCCATCCAAGAGATTTTTTTTTAGAAGGCTCTTTTTTAAATAAAAGATGTTTAATTTGAAAGTTTTAAATTTGAAAGTTTTTTTTACCTATTTCCAGCCTTTCCAGCCCATTTCCAGCCAAAAAAAGAAAAGAAAAGCCCAGAAGAATATGATTCACTTAATGACTACTGAGCTTAATGATTGCTGTATTCCTTTTAACAACCGCAGCATTAATTTAATGACTGCCACAAAAATGTGGTAAAGTAAGTCACATGGTCACATGGGTGCCTCTATTTATGACTGATACAATTTATGGTGGAAATTCCGGGGTCCATTATAGTCATAACTCAAGGACTGCTTGTACTGAGGGTTGATTTACACAGGGAAATTATCAGAAATGCTTGCTTTCTACTAGCGTATTTTGTTTTACGCGTGATATTTTTCTACAAGAAAATTATTTATCTATCATTTCTCTTGCATCGCTCTGGTCTAGTTGCAGATTCTCCATCTCCATCTTGTGTTTTTAAGGGTGTTTCTTTTTTCTTCTTATGACCACAGAGGAAACACTTGTGGCTACAGCTCTTATAAAACCTCTGGACAGTCGCCTCTCCTATTCCATATTTATAGATCTTCAAAGAATTAGCAAGTACCTTTCCTTTCCTGTCTGAATGTAAAGAAGGAGATGGGAAAGGAAATAAGCTTAAAACAAAATGGAGAGGAAGCGGTCAAATCCTTATGGATTTTTTTTTCCACCCCGAAGTCACCAAAATTAGATCATGAAAGGTACGGTATGTATTTGGCTTTTCAACTCTCCTATTTAAAGGCTTAGTAAGTTACCCGACTGCCGTAAAAACAAAGTGATACCAGTGTAAAGTGACTATAATCTTTTTAAATATAACCTTTTGTTAGAATTTTTGAATACAGCAAAAATATTTTTAAAAACAGGAAAAAATAAGAAAAAGGTAGAAAAAAGAAAATGCAGAATTATGACTAACATCCTTCTTTCTATTATTCTTTTTACTTACTAAATCTTGAGTAAGCATCATAATCTTTCCCCTCCCTCTTTAACCCTTTTTAATCCCCAAATCCATACATCATCAATTTACCTAAAAGTCCCATGTAATGTTTCCAGTCTTTCAAAACAGCCTCTTATCATTATTTCCCTGACCAAAAAGTCAATAATTTCCAGTTCCCATTTGAAAGATTTTGCTTTTCAAACAGAGAAAAAGCCAAGATCCTTTGCTTTTCATGCCTGAATTCAAATAGTCCTAGTTTATTGAATGAGCTACAATTTGCTGGGATCATAAACCCATTCAACTGAAAAGAAAATGAATTACATTACAGGTTAGCCAGCAATTCTGACTTTAGACTACAGAAGTTTTGTTCTATAGGTAGTTCTTGAACTTACAACCATTCATTTGGTGACTGTTAGAAGTTACAACAACACTGGGGGAAAAAGGTGATTTATGACAATTTTCACTCTTACAACCGTTGCATCTCCGTGGTCATATGATCAAAATTCAGACTAGTGGTGAGTTTCAAAATTTTTTACTACCGGTTCTGTGAGTGTGGCTTGGTGGGCATGGCAGGGGAAGGATACTGTAAAATCTCCATTCCCTCCCCAATCCAGGAGAAGGTTGCTGCAAAATTCCCATTTCCTCCCAATCAGCTGGGAGGCAGAGAATAGATGGGGTGGGGCCAGTCAGAGGTGGTATTTACCAGTTCTCCAAACTACTCAAAATTTCCACTACACTTCATATTAAAATATGAAATTAACTATGGCTTCTTCATACAAAGAAAACATATATAAAATGGTCTACCGGTGGCATCTCCCCCCAGAGAGATTAACTAAAATGTTTCCCGGGACATCTGCCTGCTGTTGGAAGTGTGGTTACAGTAATGGAATTTATTTTCACCAATGGTGGACCTGCTCGCAGGTGGTTAAATATTGGAAAAAAATACGGCAATGGATTTTGGAAATTACACAGATTAATTTGGAATTAAGGCCCGAGATTTTCCTATTGGGGGCAAAACCTTTGAATGTTAAATCAGATATATGGTTCTTGTTGATTCACATTATTACTGCAGCAAGATTAGCGTATGCGCAGGAGTGGAAAAATCAATACTTACCGATAGATTTGAAAATAATATATAAAATTAATGAGTGTGCGGAATCAGATAGATTAACTAGATTGATCAATGGTAAAAAAAGATTCAGAATTTTATAACAGTTGGAAATTATGGTACGATTGGGTCCAGAAAAGGTGGGATAGAATAGATATATGATGATGATGTATATATATGATGGCAAATATGTATATATAAAGGAATGACTTTATATTTATGGACAATGTAATTACATTATACCATGGTGGCAGGATTGTATATTTTATTTGTGTATTGGTGTATAGAATATATTAATAAAAATTATTGGGAAAAAAAAGTCAAGTTCACTTTTGGGTAACTTCATGTTTCTCCAGTCGACCCCAAACAATACAGAAGCCGTATATCGGTACCCCTTTCCAGGTTGTCGCTTTTTTTACACAACCCACTCTAGTCTAGACTCAGGAACTCCTCGGAGTCTTGCATACAAGCATGGAAGAGATCTGACCAAGCTTAAGTTCCAAGTCCAGAATGGGCAGATTTACCATCTGTTGAACCTGATATTCTCTGAGTGTTTTGGAACCCAATACATAGGTCCAAGTCAGCCTATTTAACGATTTAGAATTATGGGAATTGTTGTACTGTCTAAAATGTGTGAGAGGATCACCAGGTTGCCTTCCCCTGGTGAACCTCCAGACTTATCCAGCAGAACTTTTTTTTTTTTTTAATTTGATTTATATGCCGCCCTTCTCCGGAGACTCAGGGTGGCTTACAATGCGTTAAGCAATAGCCTTCATCCTTTTGTATATTTATACAAAGTCAGCTTATTGCCCCCACAAACTGGATCCTCATTTAACCTACCTTAGAAAGGATGGAAGGCTGAGTCAACCTTGAGCCTGGGGAGATTCGAACTTGCAGTAATTGCAGGCAGCTGAATGTTAATAACAGGCTATTAGTCTGCTGCGCCACCAGGCTCTTTGCAGAACTTCCCTTAACATTCTTAGCCATGTTTAGTGTTGCTGTCTGCTTCACCCAGGACATTTAAGAATTTAAGCAGGGGGATCCCTTCGTTCACGTCCAGCCAGTCTGGAACTACATGGCAAAGTTTGCAATAACAAACCACACGGACATTAATCAGCTATAAAAATATATCACTGGACAAAGAGCCCCCGGGGATTTGCTCTATTACTGAAATCCATAGCCTGCTTCCTTCCTCTGCCGAGTAACTCCTTACTCTAGCTATTTTGTCTAGGATATAAATGATGTATGCTTAGGTTCTGTTTGTTTATCAACGGCATTTGAAGGCCATTTCCTTTTCCACTGGAACTAATGTTGATGTTGGCCTGTGAGATATTGATCATGCCCTTGGTTTATAGCTGAGCTGGGTTCCTTCCAGATATTTGATTGCAATTCCCACAAGCCATCCTGACTAGGTTAACAAGAGCTGTGCAGGTAGTCCTCGAGTTACGACCACAATCGAGCCCGAAATTTCTGTTGCTAAATGAGACGGGTGTTAAGCAAGTTTTGCCCTATTTTACCTTTTTTTGTGGTGCCGTAGCTGTTAAGGGGATCACTGCACTTAGTAACACGGCTTCTCCACTGACTTTGACCGTAAGGATGCAAAAGATGATTTTACCTGACCCCGGCACACTGCAACCATCATACATGTGAATCAGTTGTCAAGCCTCCAAATGTGGATGTCATGTGAACGCAGGGATGCTGCAACAGTGGTAAGAATTCCAGTCGAGTGGAAAATGGTCATGAATCTTCCTCGCTTAGAGAGGGCTGTAAAGCACTATGAAGCAGTATATAGAAGTCTTAAGTGCTATTGCTATTTCAGTGCCATTGTAACTTTGGTCACTAAATGAACTGTTATAAATCAAGGACTACTTGTAGGTGTGTCTGATCATTTCAATGAGCTTTCCCTGGCTTTTTAAAAATCTTAAGTCGTTAAGTGAACCTAGCTTCTCCATTGACTCTACTTGTTAGTAAAGGTAAAGGTTCCCCTCAAACATGTGCTAGTTGTTCCTGACTCTAGAGGGCAGTGCTCATCTCTGTTTCAAAGCCAAAGAGCCAACGCTGTCCGAAAATGTCTCTGTGGTCATGTGGCCAGCAGGACTCAATGCCAAAGGCGCACGGAACGCTGTTCCCTTCCCACCAAAGGTGGTCCCTATTTTTCTACTTGCATTTTTTACGTGCTTTCGAACTGCTAGGTTGGCAGAAGCTGGGACAAGGAAAGGGAGCTCACCCCGTTATGCGGCACTAGGGATTCGAACCGCTGAACTGCCGACCTTTCATCGACAAGCTCAGCGTCTTAGCCACCGCGTCCCTTGCTCTACTTGTTAGGAAGTTGCAAAAGGTGATCACATGACCCAGCAACACTGCAACCGTCGTAAATATGAACCAGTTGCCAAGCATCCAAATTCTGATCGCATGACCATGAGGATGCAGCAACGGCCAAATGAAAAACTGTCAAGTCACTTTTTTCAGCGCCGTCATAACTTTGAAGAGTCACTAAACTTAATAGTTGTAAATCAAGTACTCCAAAGCCTTTAGAATTAGACACCCATGCGCCTTCATTTTGCCCATTGCACCGAGTGTCATTTCTGTTAAGTCGAGGTATTTAAATGCCAGCTAAATTTCACTGGATGAGGTCTATTTGCATCCCTTGATCTAAACTGGCTTTTGCTGGATTGGAAGAAACAGCTTCAGAAGGCAGTTCGAATACGCTAGACAGGAGGACAGCCCTGAAGGCAACAAGCCAGGTGTGGATTGCCGTTGAGGATTAAAGCAATCCAATCCTTGGCCCAGGATTCAACTTTTATGTAAACTTGGATATCAGCATTTTGCCTGAAGATGCTGGCACTGGTACTTCTTGCTAGTTGTTCAACAGGTAGCATGGATTTCACTGCAGACACCTATGCCTTCTTCAGCTTGGAAGATCTCTAAACTTTTACGACACTGCAAAGAACTGTGTGTGGTGGTTTAACTTTGACTGACTGAAGTTGTTTTCTCCTCCATAAAACGTGGAACAGTTCAGTTGCCTCACACTGCATTGGATTTCTTAGCTAGGTACAACCCACATCAAAGTTGATGCCTGCCAATCATGCTGCGAATTGTTGCTCTCCAGCATATCTGACATTTCTGGTTGGAGAAGGCTAGTGAATGGAGTTCACATTGGAGTTCAGTGAAAGCTAACCTGTAAACCTTTAAGAGTCCCTCTAGGCAAGCGAGAGTTATTTTTCAAAATGTCCCGTCCATCAGTTGTCAACTTCTTAGCTTACTACTCCTCTCCATCCAGTCCTCTTCAGGAAGCTAGAACTGAACTAATACACTCACCCCACCCCTGTCCTTGATCATCCTCGTATCAAAAGCATCCTCATAAACTCATGGCCTCAAAGTGTTTCACTATTCAACAGTTGCTCGTCTTTAAAAAATGATTTTCTCAGTGGTGGGACTTGGCATGAGCTCCAAGCGGTTTGAAAGAGGAAGGCACTTATAAATCAAGAATTGAGATGTTCGAGACAGCTTGTTAAAAATATATTTATATTTTAAGAAGTTCTCAGGGCTGAAAGAATCAGTGTTGGCAATTTTCAACCGGAGGGCTGACCATCTCAAAGACAAAGACAACAACCTCTTTCTGGATAAAGCTTTTTCGCAACAAAATACTCAACGCGCACCCAAAGGAGTGTTTAGTTATTTACAAGACAGTGTAGAAAAAAAAAGGGTTCAAAATACTGTTAGTAGAGACTGTACAATATTCTGCTCAGATTTGAGAGGGAATGTAGAATCAACAGCAACATTCTGTTCAAAGTTTTTTTAACAGGTTTTTAAGAGAAGCACTTTTGAGGAAATATATCAACGTTCAGTGTTCATTAAATATACGCGTGATAGATGAATAAGCTTACAGATCTACGGATACTGCTGGATTACAACTCCAATAATGCTTAACCACTGGCTCTGCTGGCTAGGAAGGGCAGAATCTGAAGCCCAGCAATCTATGGAGGAACCTAGATTGTCTACCCTAGTTGTTTCTCAAATCTTGGCAACTTTTAAGATGCGCCGATTTCGACTCTCGGAATTCTCCCATGCTGGCTGGGGAATTCTGGGAGTTGAAGTCCAGATATCCCAAGGTTGAGAAACATTGGTCTACCCTAACAGGGTTCCTTCAGAGTATTTCCTTCAGTGCTTACCTAGATAAATAGAGCCAATTCACATATTTCATAGCAGCAAATTTGGGTCTGCACCAGTGGTGAAATCCGAACCGGTTCGCTGGCCGCGCACTCTAAATGTGCGCTGCGTGAGCATGCGCAGTATGCACCAAACGCATGTTATGCGAACATGCACAGTACACACCAAAAGGCGGCTTGGGAAGGTAAGTAGAACAGCAAGTGCGGGGGGATCAGCTGTGCTGCATGATTTAGCTTAGCTAGAAAGCAGGATTTCCTGCTTTCTAGCAAAGCTAAACCCCGTGGCACAGCTAATCGTCGGAAATACCGGTTCGGAGAAATCGGTAACTTTTTTTAACTACTGGTTCACTCGAACAGGTAGCTTTTATCACTACCAATTCACCCGAACCGGAGCGAACTGGTAGCATTTCACCCCTGGTTCGCACCTCAGAAAACACTTGGATAACTGCAAGCAAGGCTACCTTTCTGCTGAGCCAATCTAGTTTTGGTACGAAGAACATCTACCCTTCACACTGATAGAATGTGCAAAGTGTTGAAGAGGAAAGTACTGTCTTATGCCAAGGCCAATGTTCCCTGATTTTAGCACTGACAATACCCCAGTACATAGAGGGGCAAGGGAGGGGAGAAAAGCCACCGAGGACTGCAGTCTTCAGTGAGTGAGTAGGCATGGTTTAAATTAAGTTTTGTGCTCCTTTTTCTCTTACAAACAGGTTTGTTACATTCCTAGTTGTAGATCGTGTTTTTGGCAGCCAACACACGAGCAGTTGCAGGGATGGGCCAAAAAAAAGAAAACTGCAAGATAGCTCTAAGCAAAATAGCTATTTTCATATTTCTGTCTCGTAAGCAGCTAGTGCAAAACAAATACATCTTTTTTTTTATTTTTAAAGAGAGAGGACTCCAGTTTGGCCCCTTATTTGAAAAAAAAACACAAAAGCATGGGATGGTCACTCGCATAAATAAAAAACTCCCAGCCGGCTGAACCCATTGTGGGGGGGAAAAAAGGGACAAGGACAAGCAGCTATGAGGGAGACACAATCAACTTCATTATTTTTTAAAAAAAGAGAAATGGGCCTTTTGTTATGAGATCATCCATCAACTACAGTGTTTCCCCGAAAATAAGACCCTGCCTTATATTTTTTTAACCCCGAAATAAGCGCTTGGCCTTATTTTCTGAGAGATCTTATTATTTTGGGGCGCGTGGAGCAAGACGGGGCTCCTCTTGCCGTCTTACCTAATTTTCAGCTCTGTCTCCCTAACCCTAACCAGAGGAAATGGCAGGGACAGGCTGTGCGTGCAGTTAAATATTTTCAGGGAGGGCTTATTTTGGGAGGAGGGCTTATTTTGGGAGCAACACGGTACTCAAACCAGAAAGGGCTGGGGGTTCTGAAGCTCCTCTCGCAGAAACCTATCTAAGGAGCTCTGTTTTGGTTAAGGAGGCCTGGAATATCCAGCAGCAGTGCCAATAATTTATAAGTCATCCATGGAACGTCTCCACCACAGTCTGTTGGGAAGTTAATATGCGCAGCCCTGCCTGCAAATGCACCGAAGGCCACCCAATTATGACCCTGTTAGTGCTCCGTGGGTCCCAGATGCTCAGAAGAGACATGAAGCCAGGATTTCTGTTTGCACGTAAACCATGGTTTTAAGACGAAGAAGGGACACCGAGACAGACGGTGCAGAGCACAATCGCTAGGGCCGTGATGGCGAACATGTGGCACCCAGAGCCCTCCTCTGCTGCCACGTGGGTCGTCACCCCAGGTCAGATCTCCGTGGCGTTTCTTTTGTGAGCTTCTGCTTCCCTGCAAACGATGAAAAAAGTCCGCGCACGCATAGGTCTGCGCATGCGTGTGCACGCAGTTTGGGCACTAGGAGTCTAAAAGGTTCTCCATCCCTGCCCTAGGGAGTAAAGCTGGCTTCCAATGGCTCAGTGGCCATTGGGAGATTGTGAAAGCACATAATGACTCTCGAGTGCAGAGATGAATTTAGTTCAGCTGTGCAATAGATTGATTTTGCAGAAAAAATATTATTTAAGATGACGCCGGACAATACCGTCTTTGACTTGTCCCGAATCATTCTGCATATGAAACTTCCTCTCTTGCTGCAATTTAAAAAAAAAAAAAAAAGGCAGGGGGGTGGCACAGATCGATTTGATGCCATCACATTAAGCTGCCATTTGCTCAATTGGGGTTTGCAGAACAAACCATAGGCAGCTTAACCATAAAGCCAAGCTATGAATTAAGGAAGCCCAACGGGCACCACTGAAAGGGCCTTGAGGACATTCCTAGGGCTTCTCCACAAGTTGCCAACTTTTAATTCTTCATAGGAGAAAAGGAAAGAAATGTTAAATACAGGGGGGAGTACTCCCACTGACTGTATTCAGTTTGATATGAACATTTCATCTAGTCCCAAACACTTTGTCCTGACTCTATCCGTTTTAGAGCATGGCTCCTAGCCTCCAAATTTGTATTTCTCTGCCATAAACAGTGGTTTACACATCCCAGAAGTTAGGCTTCCAAATGGCAGTAAACCATGGCTTGTTGAATAAATCACAATTGGCTGGGTCAGGAGTCGGCAACCCGTGGCTCTGGAGCCGCATGTGGCTCTGCTGTGGCTCCGTCGCCAGTCAGTGCCACAATTTTGAGAGGAGCTTCCGGTTGGTGGAGGGGGGAGCACAGCGTGCCAGGAGGAGACTCTATGGCAAGGGGTGGGTTTTCTGGTCGGCTCCACAATTGATAGGGTTTTCGATTAGGACAGGTAGAAGAAAAAGGATGCCACGCTAGGAAGGGACTCTATGGTGGGTGAACCAGACTTCTGGTCGGCTCCAGAATTTAATGGGGGGCTTCCGGTTAGGATCTTTGTGGCTCTTTGAGTTTGTAAGGTTGCTGGTCCCTGGGCTGGGTTAACAGAGCAGGCTAAGACAAACCAACCCTTACATGCCTCAGTGCAATGTGCAAACCAGATCAATGTGAACCGGCTCCAAGATATACGAGGACGACACATCCCTAATTGCACCGCCTTAGATAACAGGAAGAAAAGCTGGTGTTTCTCTTACTCCTCTTCCTCCTTTCACTTTTTTCTTGCAGGAAGAGTCTGGTGATGAATTTAGCAAGGTCTCCAAGGACCCCGTCTTCAGGAAATCAACCCGGAGCACAAATGCACTAAGTGCCATTATTTCCATCCTGCCTGGATTCGCAAATGTTTCTTCCTTAAGCTGCTTATTGAATCACTGGGTACCGATTTTATGCTCGTCCTTTTTTCTTTCTTTCTTTTTTCTTTTTAAATGACATCTGAAGGATGAAAATATTAGTCATAAACTAGTTTTCCAGGTTGTAAAAATACGGTCTCCAGAGTTTTAAAAGCCATCAGCTCAAGTGAAAATGAGGATCTTGGAAAAGAAGCTTATTAATGGCGAAAGTAAAAAAAAATTACAGTACAGTAATCTATGGCGGCAGTTTGGGCTTACGACAGAATTCATATCTCACCCTAAGCCACGGTCTATTCTGCTGATAAATATAAATTGGGCCTTGGTCTGCCTGATGCATCTACCGTGCTTCCCCGAAAATAAGACCTTGTCTTATATTTTTTTGAACCCCGAAATAAGCACTTGGCCTTATTTTCGGGGAGGTCTTATTATTTTGGGGTGGCGTGGAGGAAGACGGGGATCCTCTTGCCGTTTTACCTGATTTCCAGCTCTGTCTCCCTAACCCTAACCAGAGGAAATGGCAGGGACTGGCTGCGCGTGCCGTTAAGTATTTTTGGGGAGGGCTTATTTTCGGTGGAGGATTTATTTTCGATGGCTTATTATCATCGAGGTCTTATTTTCGGGGGAAACATGGTAGCTATCAGCCAGCTTAGAAGCAACATTCAACCAAAACCAAAGGAAACATGGGAACGCGTATATACCAGGGGTGAAATGCTCCTGGTTGGGACCGGATCGCCCGATCCGGTAGCGATGGCAGCGGGTGGTTCGGAGAACCAGTAGCAAAAATCCATGCGCCCCCCCCCCCATGCCCAGCTAAGCCACACGATCATCAGAGGCTTTTTTTTTTTTACTTTTAAAAGCATTTTTTCTGCAACCTCTTCCGACAAAAAAATGCTTTTAAAAGTTTTTTTAAAAACGTTTCTGATGATCGTATGGCTCAGCTGGGATCGTCAGAGGCTTTTCAAAGCATTTTTTTCTGCAATCTCTTGGCCGAAGAGGTTGCAGAAAAGTCTCTGACAATCCCAGTTGAGTTGCCTGATCATCAGAGAGGCATTTTTTAAAAAGCCTCTCTGACGATCCCAGCTGAGTTGCCTGATCGGCAGAGGCTTTTCAAAGCATTAGAAAAAAATGCTTTGAAAAGTTTTTTTTTTAAAAAAAGTTGGCCATGCCCACCCAGTCACATTACTACCACCCCACCAAGCCACGCCCACAGAACCGGTAGTAACAAATTTTACATTTCACCCCTGGTAATATACCCGCCCTACAATTGCAAAACCATTTTGCCAAAGTTGATATTGTCGCTAAGGCGAGTGCCACTGCATAATGGGAAAAAAACCTGATCCCTCCACTGTGTTTATACGAAATCTGAGCACGTATGAGTCCAGTTGGCATTTTTCCACCCCATTCAAATGAGATTTTGCATGTGTGATAGATTTATACAGAGTCTCTCCAATGTATGATGTGTCTATTCTTCACAAATCAATGAAAAGTCAGCCTGGGAGGGGGAAAATCTTGTTCCCTACGACTTGCTGAAGACTTTAATCGGGTTTCCACGTTGTGGTAAGGCACACTTTGCATAACCATCGTTTGCTCAATCAGCCGCCAGAGGTGAGCAATGCAACAACATGCTAAGCCAAGCTCAAGCGAGCGGGTGATGTCGGAACTAGGACGATTTCAGATCTGCAATCGGATGCTGTAGTTCAATTCGATCCCTGGCAGGGCAGACTTAAAACATCCACACGTCTTCAGCAACTTCTACAGATTGGGAGCCTCCCCTAAAACATCACTGGCTATCTTGGTGGTAAGCGGGCTCGTCTTTAAATGCAGGATGCACAAACTGTCACCACTTGCAAGGATCTGGCATTGCTCGGGACAAATAAATAAAAAACTGGAACGGGACCTGCGGAAAGCTTTCTGCAACAGAGCCGTTCAAGAAAAAGGAGAGTCAGGAAGAAGGAGGGAGCATAACAAAAGAGAGAGAGAGAGAAAAGAAAGGATATCAAAGAAGAGCCCACCCACTGCTTGCTTCAGCCCCGCCGCCCATGTGCCCCACTACATTAACCCTGAGTTAAAACAAAAAGGATTAGAAAGTACTGCAGCCCCATTCCATACCCAGCTCACTAAGATCTCATCCTGCAGCTGATCTCTGCAATCTTTGCAAATGAGAGAGAGAGGGGGGAGAGAGGGGGGGAAGCAGAGGGAGAGAGGGGGGGAGGGAGAGAGGGAAAGAGGGAGAGGAAGGGAGAAGGAGAGAAAGAATAAAGCAGAAGGACAGGAACCAGGACTGTGCAAAACTTTTCTAACCCAAAATATTCCAGCCTGCACGGGGAAATTCAACATCCCTGCTCCAACCTGACGTGCTCCTAGCTCAAAAGGGCGCCACCTGACCCACAAAGCTCCCGTTCTAAACTTGCTAGAGGTTTCCACCAAGTTGGAAAGGCTTCACGATCTCTTTCTCAAACTCTTCTGCATTTGAAATGGTTTAGGCATTCCCTGGTAGGAAGTCCCTACGGCTTCCCAGTTACTGCTCGTCTTCCCTAAAAAAAACCAGATCATTCCCTGAGGTCCTCTAACCAGATCCCTCTCTAAGAAAAACCCCTCCGGGCAGGATCCAGCCCACATTCTGAGATTACCAAAGGGGCAGTGTGAAAATAAGCAATACTTAATAAGACTCAGGCTGCTGCCCTATCCGTCCGTCTTTAAAACACTGATCTAGTAGCCCGGCAGAAACGTTGTTGCCTGGCTACCTTTCGTCTAAGTCACGATTCGGAATTCCAATTCCCTTCTTAAGGAGCGCTTCTCCTATAAACCGTCACTAGGTCCTTCGAGACCCCTTTCCGCAAACTGGTAGGTTCCCTTCTCAGTTCCCCTAAATCTTTGACCTCTTGCAAGACCTGGGTGGCTTGCCGGAGTTGTTCGGTGGCTTCGTTGAGCAGCTCCTTTGCGTCTACCGAGTGTCCCTTGCCCCCTTCCTGGGCATGCTCCAGCTCTTCACAGTGAACCTTCTGCAGGAGCTTTTCAGTTCGTTCCTTTTCATCCGCGATTTTCTTCTCCATCCGCACCACGTGGAGTAGAGACGACTTCTGGAAATCTGGCCGAAGAGGCTTTTTGGGCGAATCTGAAAGCAAGGCCCCTAGAGAGGAGCTGCGAAGCTTGGTTGCTGGAGAACCTCCCACAGGTTCCACAACCTGGTCTTCAGAAGGCAGGTTCAAGCCCTCTTCCTTTGCTGCTGGCTCTGAGGAATGATCATTCTGCTCCTTCCCATTCTGGAAAGCAGGTTGAGTTGTTCCGTTATCGTCAATGCCGTTGACGTCAAGGTTTGCTTCTCCATCAGGCTGCTGATCCCCTTCAGAAAGGTCTACCTTTGCATCGTTGGAGATCAAGCTGCCTCTAAAAACCTTAGGTGGAGGAGTCGGTGGTTTGACTGCTTCCTTGACGTTCTCAGTTTCAACATCATGAAGTTCAGAACTCGGATGATCCCATCCCACCTTCATTTTGTCAGATAAAATCTTCGGAGGAGGTACTGGAGGTTTGATTTCCGCCAAGCCTTCTTCGTCTTCTTCAGAATCTTCACACATCTCTTCTGCGTCGCTTCCTTCTACAGAGTTCACATTTTCACTGGGCGCTGCTACTTCCTTAAGAGGCTTAGCTGGAGGCATTGGTGGCTTCTTGACTTGTGGATCTTCTAGGGTAAGATTGGCACTTAGGTTCTCCGTTGGAGGCATGGGCACTTTGACAGGGGGCATTGGAGGTTTAGGAGTCTCCTTCGGAGGAGGAGTTTCAGCAGTCTCACTGGTCACTAGGATGCTGTTTGGAGGTCCACCGTCTGATACATCTAAGTCAAGTCTCAGGATCCCATCTGACATTGAATTAGCCACCTAAGCAGGAAGGCAAATGAGAGAGATCTCAGAACCAGTGCTCAAGTCCATAACTTTTGAAGAATTTAAGCTGCTGACCACACAATAACAACAAACAACTTCAAACAGCTTTAAACGCCCTACATGTCCTGCAATTTCAGAATGACTATCATGCATTTTTAAAAATATTACATTTTTGTCAACGCAAAAGATTCTCTTACATTTACGGCGGCTCAAGCAAGAAGCCCCATGGAAGACTCATACATGGAATCAAAGGAGCAGAAACCTAATCTTTATCCTTGCCTTAGGCTACCATATCTAAGTTACGGGTGAAACAAATCCAGACGACTATCAGATAGATAACAGTGACTTCTTGCTCTTTGCTGCCTGCTGGTGTTCATCTGGAGTTCTGCAGTCCAAATATGCTCACATGTTCCTGGAAACAGTTGCCGGAATGTTGGCTTCCTTTCTTACTGTAGGATTGACTTCTTGGGCCTATCTCTTCTCTTCTCTACTCTACTCTTGAGCTCTATATGGCTAGAATTCCTTGGGCTTAGAACTAGATTGTTCTAGTGATGGCTAACCTTTTTGCCGTTGTGTGCCAAAAGCGGGGGGAACGCAGGGGGGGTCACGCGCGCATGCCGACACCCATATTTCAATGTGCCCCGTGCATGACCCCCGGTGCATGACCCTCCCCCATGCTCCCACCGCTTTTGACATGCGATGGACCAGTGGGCCTGGTAGGCCCATTTTTCGCCCTCCCCAGGCTCCAGAGGCTTTTTTGGAGCCTGGGGAGGGTGAAAACGGCCTTCCCCCTGGAGACCCTCCAGAGACCGGAAATCATAGTTCTAGGCCTAGACTGAATCTTGACATCATCTGTCTGTCTCTTTTTCTCTCTCTTTCCTCTCCCTTTCTTGCTCTCTATGTCTGTCTGTCTGTCTTCCATCCATCCATCCGTTTCTCTCTCTCTCTTCTCTTTTTCTCTACATCCATCTATCTATCTATCTATCTATCTATCTATCTATCTATCTATCTATCTATCTCTTCTATCCATCCGTCTATTTCTCTTCCTCTTTTTCTCTACATTTATCTGTCTGTCTGTCTATCTAATCTATCTATCATCTATCTATCTATCTTCTATCTATTTATCTGTCTCTCTCTCTATCTCTATCTCTATCTTCTATCCATCCATCCATTTCTCTTCCTCTCTTTTTCTCTACATCTATCTATCTATCTATCTATCTATCTATCTATCTATCTATCTATCTTCTATCCATCCATCCATCCATCCATCCATCCATCCATCCATCTCTATCTATGTCTTTCTGTCTGTCTATATATCTGTCTGTCTCTGTCTAATATCTCCAGAGGCCTTCTCCCAGTAAAAGTCTTCCCAAATATTAGGGACATTAATCTTGTTTGGTCTACAACTACTAGGGTTCTAGATCATGGGTGACCCAAAACCGGGACTTTTCTGTAGCTGTGCCCACACTATGGAATTCTCCCCCAAGGCTAAGCAATTCATTCAGTTCCCTCTATTAGTGAGGAGCCAGTTTGTAACGATCTTGCCTCAGCCTTCTGCTTATTCTGGGTTTAATATTTAATTTTCTCTTCCCAGCCTACTATTTGTTCTGCATTTTAATATTTAATCATGATTTTCTTGAGGATGTTTAAGGATTGTGGCTATACCATAGGAAGCTTATGGTATAAAAACAGCTAAGAAATACCAAATGTGAGTAAAAACCAAATTATTTTTATTCAGGATGCAACCTCAATTGAAATAATTCATGGACATGTCCAGATGCATGTGGGATTATTTCAAATAATCATACCTGTCATAAAAATCAAAATTAGCTGGAGGGTGAGTATTGTGACCCTTCCCTCCCATGATAAGAAATAGCAAAACATAAACGAGGACAAAAAGTAGATAGCAATGTTGCTGAATAAATGATAAAAGGAGTATTCTGATTAAATAATATAAAAGCCACGTTGATTGGGGGTAACTCCAACTATTACCTCTTTCAAATGGCTTCTGGTAGGTGGACGACGGCCCTTCACTATCTTGGCTCTGCCTCGAGTTACGTGATCCAGAGACAGGCTCTCATCAACTTTCACCTTTAAGTGCGAGAAATAAAATAATAAAATAGAAAAAGGCTGTGATCAGAATACTGGGTAACAGTTGGAAGCGACCTAGGAGGACTTGTAGTCCAACTCCCTGACCAAGCAGGAGACCTTATCCCAGGAGTCAGCAACCCGCAGCTCTGGAGCCGCATGTGGCTCTTTCATTCCTCTGCTGTGGCTCCCGGTTGCTGGTCGGCTCCACAATTGATAGGGCTTTCAGTTAGGACAGGTAGAGGAAAAAGGATGCCACACTAGGTGACTCTATGGTGGGGGGAACCGGACTTCCGGTCAGCAGAGGAAAAACGACATCATGCTAGAAGGAGACTCTATGGTGGGGGAACGGGACTTCCGGTCAGCAAAGGAAAAAGGATGCCTTGCTAGGAGGAGACTCTGGTGGGAGAACCAGACTTCCGGTTGGCTCCAGAACTGAACGGGGGCTTCCGGTTAGGACCTTTGTGGCTCTTTGAGTGTTTGTTGCTGACCCCTGCCTCAGGGGTGAAATCCAGCAGGTTCTGACAGGTTCTGGAGAACCGGTAGCGGAAATTTTGAGCAGTTCGGAGAACCAGTAGCGGAAGTTTTGAGTAGTTCGGAGAACTGGCAAATACCACCTCTGGCTGGCCCCAGAGTGGGGTGGGAATGGGGATTTTGCAGTATCCTTCCCCTAGGAGTGGGGAGGGAATGGGGATTTTGCAGTATCCTTTCCCTAGGAGTGGGGTGGGAATGGAGATTTTGCAGTATCCTTCCCCTGCCATGCCCACCAAGCCACTCCCACCAAGCCACACCACGCCCACCAAGCCACGCCCACAGTATCGCAAAAGAAGGATTATCATCCCAAAGTTGTAAGTCTTGGCTCAATCTCTGAACCGTTAATCAACCATACCAAGCTGGATTCATACAACATGTTTGTCCCCTGAAATGCCTAACTGAGCTTTGGCATATCGTGTGCACGTGACTGGCTTGGATTTTCATTGGATTGGGTAAGGGTGTGTTGCAATTAATGTCAACCTCAATGATACCAAATGGCAAGACTGAATATAAACATCTGGTTCCATGTCTATGGAGATTCTCAAGTCATCCAGGTTGTCCCAGAGGTGCTTTTTTCAAGAGGCAATTGGACTTTCTGGGGTTTTTTTTTTTTCTTTGAAGACGTTTCGCTTCTCAGCTTCTTTCGCTTCTTCAGCTGTTAAGACTGGCTTAACAACGGGACTGATTGGCTTAAGCAAGTGTGGCAAGAAAAGTCGTAAAATAAGGCAGAGTTCCGTTAACCAATGTTTCGCTTAGCAACAGAAATGTTAGGCTCAAATTGTGGCCGTACGTTGAGGACAACCTGAAAGTCAGGGCATCCTCAACTCCAAAGTCCCTGGCTCTACCCCAGTTCACGGAGTCCTCTTAAGGCTGCCAAGATCACCCAATGACACAATCCTTCCAATGTCTCCTTCCTGTGTAAAACGAGAGCACAAAATGGCTCAAATTCTGCCTTCTTCTCTTCTTCTGCTTAGCTTTGCAAGGCAAATGCAATTAGTTTGCTGTTTCTGGCTGTCTCCGCTGCCCCCCCCCTGCCCCCCGGCAGCCCCCATGTACAATTTGGCGCACTGCCTGCAGAGCTCAATGTGAAAAGACAGCAGCCTCTCCATAACGTGACACTCGATGACAATCCAGTTCTTCTGGAAGGAGGCAGAGCAAGCAACCTTCTCGCAGGCATGATCAAGACAGATACCCAAAACTCAGGTCAGTCCGATGAGCCACACTTCCCCCTTTCAGTAGGCAAAGGAAGACCCTAGAACAGTGATGGCTAACCTTTTTGCCATCGCGTGCCAGGAGCAGGGTGGGGGGATCACACACATGTGTGTGTGCCCATACCCATAATTCTATGTGCCCTGCCCCAGCGCATGCCCCCGTTCCTGGCATGTGATGGCACGGTAGGCCCGTTTTTTGCTGTTCCCAGCCTCCAGAGCCTTTCTAGGAGTCTCGGGAGGGTGAAAACGGCCTTCCCCCTCACCCCTGGAGGCCCTCCGGAGACCGGAAACAGTCCATTTTGCCAACTTCCGGTGGGACCGGTGAGTTGAGCTCTCGTGCCCACTGATATGGCTACGCGTGCCACCTGTGGCATGCATGCCATAGGTTCGCCATCACGGCCCTAGAACCATGATGGTGAACCTATGGCACACGTGCCAGGAGTGGCATGCAGAGCCATCTCTCCGGGCACGCCAGCCGCTGCTCATTACTTTTCCGGGTTCCACTGTACCGGAAGACCAGGTGGTGAAGGTCATCTTAAGGGCGCGTGAATGCACACCGGGCAGCTGCTCTCCTGGTCGGCGCATGCATGCGCACTGGCCAGTTGGTTTTCACATGCACATGTGTGCCAGTAACCAGAGAAGCAGACGCCCGGTGTGCATGCACACATGCGAGCTGGGGCAGCTGCTCTTCCGTTTTCCTGCACGCCCGCGCCCGCTCCTGTTTCGGCATTCAGTGGGGCAGGGGGATTAGGGAAATGTTTCTCAGGTGATGTTTCAATTTACAGGTGGTCCTCGATTTTATGACCACAACAGAGCCTCAAATTTCTGTCACTAAGTGAGACATTGGTTATGGGAGTTTTGCCTCATTTTACCACACTTTCTCGCCACGCTTGTTAAGCGAATCGTTGCAATTGTGAAGTTAATCACACGGCTGTTGAGTGAAATCTGGCTTCCCCACCCGATTTTGCTTGTCAGAAGGTCGCAAAAGGGGGGGATCGCTTGACCCCAGGACACTGCAACCATCATAAAGAGGAGTCAGTTGCCAAGCATCCAAATTTTGATTGCTGTAGGGATGCTGCCAATGGTCATAAGTGCGGGAAAACGGTCGTAAGTCACTTTTTGCAATGCTGTTGTGACTTGGAATGGTCACTAAACAAACCATCGTATATCGAGGACTACCTGAGCAGACTCTACAATCTTCAGTATGGCCCGTGTTAAAATTGTGAGAAACCGCAGCAATGTTTTTTAGTAGTCGCGGTGAACCTCCAGGGGATGCATGTGGTGCTACCCAGAACTTAAGGAACATTTATGAACGAAGAAAAAAAAATTGATCTTCACAGCCTAGACAGGATTGATCTAGAAAAGAGACACGCGTGTCCAGGTGGCCTACCAGATCTCTTGTCATTTCCCCCATCTTTGACAATGTCCTTCCCTTTTCCTATTCTAATTTTGAGCCCCGGTGGCGCGGTGGTTAGAGTGCAGTACTGCAGGCTACTTCTGCTGACTGCCAGCTGCCTGCAATTTGGCCTTTCGAATCTCACCAGGCTGAAGGTTGACTCAGCCTTCCCTCCTTCTGAGGTGGGTAAAATGAGGAACCAAAATTGTTGGGGGCAAGAAGATGACTATGTAAATTGCTTAGAGAGGGCTGTAAAGCACTGTGAAGCGGTATATACCATATTTTTCGTAGTATAAGACACACCTTCCCCCCCCCCAAAGGGGGATTAAAATTTGGGTGTGTCTTATACACTGAATGTAGCCCCGCCCACCCACTGGCCCCCACCCTTTGGCCTCTGCCTCCCAGAAATTTACCTCCTTGCAGCAAGCAGCAAGAAGAAAGAGCCCATTTTAGCTTCAGCACAGCCTAATTAGCACAAGTTGATTGTGGGGTGGATCAGCCTCCCAACTCTCAGCTGTTTCAGGCTGCAGGGATTCCCATTGCCTATTGCTGTGTGGGCCTCTGCTGCGTGCTGCAAGGAGGTAAATTGCTGGGAGGCAGATTTTTTTTTTTCCCCTTGTGCTAATCAAGCTATGCTGAAAATGAAAATGAAAGTAAAACAGGCTGTTTGCTTCAACGAGGCATAATTGCTGGGAGGCAGAGGCAGATTTCTTTTTCTTCTTTTCCTCACCAAAAAAGATAGATGCGTCTTATAGTCCGGAGCGTTTTATACTCCGAAAAATACGGTAAGTCTAGGTGCTATTGCTAATGCTCTTCAGATGCCTTGGATTTCAGCCTGCCCCTGAATTTCAAGGGCTGAAGTCCAGAATATCTGAGGGGCACCAAGATGGAGGAGACTGCTCTAGAAATCCCTTTGCGTTCATATCCAGTCCTCTGTAACCTGTTTTGGGTTCTGCAGCAGATGCACAATACAGTTTGCAGCAAGTCAATGCAGGAAGGTAGTTCCCTGAAGCCAGGAAGTCTGAAAAGCCACAGAACCACAGTTTCATTTCAGCACCCCTACATGCCTCTCCCGTGGCTCTCTTTTACAGTCACCAATGTTTCTCTTTTTTAGCTCTAATTTCTTTCTGCTGATCTTCTTTAGACTCATGTCTCTTTCCATCCACAGGTGAATAAATTAAGACGTGGTGGCTTCAGCCTACAGCAGTGATGGCTAACCTTTTTGCCATCGCGTGCCAGGAGAGGGGGGTGGGTGGGGGAGGTTCGCGCATGCGCGTGCCCACACCCATAATTTATGTGCCACCCCTGCACATGCGTGTGCAACCCGCCCTCCCACCCCCACCCACTCCTGGCAAGCGATGGCCTGGTAGGCCCATTTTTCTTTCTTACCTGGCTCCAGATCCTCTCTATGCATCTGGGGAGGGCGAAAACAGCCTTCCTCACCCAAACTAGGAGTCTCTGGAGGCTGGGGACAGCAAAAAACGTCATTTCCTGTCCCACCGGGAGTTGGGAAATGGGCCCTTTCAGGCCTCCGGAGGCAGGGGAAGGATACTGCAAAATCTCCATTCCCTCCCCACTCCAGGGGAAGGATACTGTAAAATCTCCATTCCCACCCCACTCTGGGGCCAGCCAGAGGTAGTATTTGCCAGTTCTCCAAATTACTCAAAATTTCCGCTAGAATTTCAGAATCTGCTGGATTTCACCCCTGCTGTATAGGGTGGTATTAGCACCTCATGTGACCTTGATTGTATCCCTCTTTTAATGCAATTTGGGATTGTCTTGGCTGCAACTACAACTGACCTCATCAAATATCTTATTCTTTCCTCGGCTGATGCCATCGTTGAGCGCTTTCATCCACAATTCCTTTTCTTCTGGGGTCGATGCCTGGAATTTGATATCTTGCACCTGAGCAGGAAAAAAAAAACAAAAAAAACAGGAGGGGAGTTTGCCTGAAAGCAATTCACATTTCACTACAAAAAAAGAATAATAATTCCTTGCAATACCAGCTGGTGCTATCCAGTTTCTCCCCCCAGGAAGAGATTTTCTTATCAGGGCCGGAGAATGGACCTGAAATGGCTCAGATCAGAGGTCAGCAGCCTGTGGCTCTTTCACCCCTCTGCTGCGGCTCCCTGTCACTCAAAATATGCGTCACAACCGCCAATGTGCGACACCCGCCGGCACGCGATTTATTGAGCTTTTCAACTCCCGATAGGCCAACTATGGATAAATCCAAGAAAAGAAAAGTTTCAGAAGAAAACAAAACGTTTAATTCAACTACATATGCTAGTTTTATAGCCGCTCAAGAAATAGTCAGGCACGGGAAGGGTTTTGTGGCTCCCGGTGTTTTCTTTTCTGTGGGAAACGGGTCCAAATGGCTCTTTGAGTGTTTAAGGTTGCAGACCCCTGGCCCAGATGCAAGATAATGGGCATAGTTTGATGAACCAATTATCTGCCTTCCTATCTACCGGTAGGGAAGGTAAGTGAATCCCACTGCTGGATTCAGTCCAATAACCAAAAGGCACAACCTCATCCATAGAAGATCAAGGACTGTCATTAATCCAAGCAATGTAAAAACACCTGATTTTGCAAAAATCACTCAGGGAAGAAATGTTCCAGTACAGCAACTGCTGTTGGCCCCAATGCATCATTCCTGATAATGCTGCCATCATCACCATTTTCGTCATCATCACAAGGGAATCAACCAAAATATGTCAAGGAAAAAGAGCTTCCTTTGCACTAGGAATAGGAGGGAAAGAGAGAGAGAGAGAGAGAAAGAGAAAGAGAGAGAGAGAAAGAAAGAAAGAGAGAGAGAGGGAGAGAGAGGGAGGAAATCATGCTTCATGAAATAGGGAGATCCAATGCCAAGATATAGGTTTAATACATGTGTTCCTCTGCCTTTTGCCCTCTCTCCTTTTATCTTCACACCAAGAGATGATTGCAACCTAATCTTAGTTAACAATGGATGGATAATAATCAACGATCGAACCAACCTAGAACTAAGGGAGAAATTTCCTGGCTGAGAAGAATTAAGCAGTGGAACGGCTTGTCTTCAGAAGTGGTGGGTGCTCTAACACTGGAGACTTTTAGGAAGAGATTGGACAACCGTTTGTCTGAGAGATTGTAGGGTTTTTCCTGGTTGAGCAGGGGGTTAGACTAGAAGACCTCCAAGGTCCCTTCTAATTCTATTATTCTGTTAAAAAAAGGAACTAATTGGATAAGATAACCTCTGCCATCTACTGTATCTCCCACCCATTTGCAACGGAATGGGTGTCCATCCAAAATTTGCCAGGTTTGATCCTTTGCACCTTCTAGACCTCATTCGTTCACTCACTTTATATGACTGCCTTTCTATCAGGAGCACAAGGTACCAGCACAGATAATATTGGGCTCAGGGCCCTTTTCAACAATACGATGTTAGGATTCTACAAAATATAATGAAATCCATTTTGATTCTTGCTATTGCCCAGGGGTGTCAAATTTGATTTCATTGAGGGCTACATCAAGGTTGTGTTTGACTTTGGGGAGGAGCAGGGTGGGTGTGGCCAACTCGATGTCACTCGTGTTGGGGATGCCTGTGCTGGCCCGAGCACTCTGCCAGCAAAAACGGGCTCCTGAGCTCCCTTTTTGGCTGCACCGGCATCCTGCAACCCTCTGCCAGTGAAAACGGAGCTCGGGAGGGCTGCCCGCGGTCCTCCCGAGCTCCGTTTTTTGCTGGCAGAGGCACCACGGGTTGGTCCTTTGCTGCGTCCAGGATGGCCCCACACATCTAAGCATTCTGCAGGCCGGATCCAGCCCCTGGGGCTTGAGTTTGACACCTCTGCTATAGCCCAACCAAGGAGTTGTAGTCCATCAGCAGCCTGCGGAGCTGGCAGCAGAGTCGGACAGTGAGGAAGCTGGGGAGGAACACGGGCCAGTCCTGGAGTCTGGGGAAGGCTCGGACGAGGGCTCTGCGTTGGAGGCAGAGATGGGGCCAGAGCCATCTGGGAGTTATGTGCGGACTCCGGAGCCTCCAGAGTCAGACATCAGAGAGGCAGAGGAACAGGGGGAGCCTGTTCCTAGTGCATGCATGCGCAGAGCTGCCAGAAGGCAAGGACAGTTAAAACAAAAGGGATGACTTGGGAGTAAGGCTTGGAGATGATTGGCCCCTCCCATAAGACATAAAGGAAGAGCAAAGGCACGTGGGCCTTTGCAGGAAGCAACGTTGTGGATGGTGTCGGTTTGTACTTTGAAGCTCCATTTTTGACTCTGTGTTTCCGTGTGGCCTTGCCAAGATAATTGCCAATTAGGTCTTTGGCAGCGTGTCAAAGAAGATAAAGGTGGGTGTTTACCAGCCTTATCCGAAGGACTGTGACAGACTTCTGTTGGACTATTTATAAACTCTTGGTGATTCAATGAAAGGAATTCACAGCTGTTAAAATAAAAAAAAGGATTTTGGGGACTAATTGTGTGCTTTTCACTATATCAGGAAGCCTAGGTCAGAACACAAGGTTTTGGAGGAGAGATGCCCACCTGCCCTCACGGAACAAGTTATGCAACACAGCCTTGAATTTGCAGAAGGCAAAGGCAAGCACACAAACGATGAGAGAATGGAGCGAAGCAATTTCTCTCCTCCTTCCATTTTTATTTTATTTTTTAAATTTTTTGCAGCAGCTGTTGCCAAGGGAGGAGTTCCCCGTTGGAAACGGAGACGCCAAACTTGTTGGATGAGCATCTGCTTCCGTCTGAGCTCCCAAACAACTGAACTGGAATCACCCTTATTAACAAAATCGCTTGCAATAGCGCCTCTACTGAACGCAAGAGGCAGGGGTTCTTGTTGATGTTGTTTTTAACAGTCATTTAAACTCTAAGCACAGTCCCCATTGATCCAACTTCCTTTCTGCCACAGCAAGTTGCTGGCTGGAAAACAGGGCAATGGAGGGGGGAAGGGAAACGGGGAGAGTCAGGCTCAGTTTGTTCGGACAAAGGGGGAAAGAGAGAGAGAGAGAGAGAGAGAGAGAGAGAGAGAAATATCTTGGTTCCTTTCCCAAGCAGGCATGCTTTCTCCATGAAGTCAGAGTATAGCCTATTCTTTCTCCTTAATCAGGAAGGAGTCTGCCTGAATGATCAGGCTTTTGCCCCCCGTTGTAGACTTTGGTGAAATCTGAACTGGTTTGCTACCAGTTCGCTGACTGCGTATGCGCGGGCCAAATGCATACTACATGCGCATGTGCAGTACACACAAAATGCACGCTGTGCGCACACATGCACAGTACGAGCCAAGCACGTGGAAAAAGGAGACTTCAGAAGGTAAGTATAACAGTGAGGGTGGGGAAATAGCTGTGTTGTGCAATTTAGATTCACTAGAAAGCAGGATTTTCGTGCTTTCTAGCGATTTTAAATCATGCAGAACAGCTGATTGTCAAAAATACCGGTTCGGAAGAACTGGTAGGGTTTTTTTTTTACTACCGATTCGCCTGAACTGGTGTGAACCAGTAGGATTTCACCACTGCTTTGATGGTTAAAGAGTTGTGTCACCGGCTCATTCTATGATGATTTTTCCATTATTGGATTACCGTATTTTTCGGAGCATAAGACGCACCTTTTCCCCCAAAAAAGAGGGTGAAAATCTGGGTGTGTTTTATACTCCGAATGTAGCCCCACCCAGCTTCTCAAACGGAGGTTTCAGAGGCTGAAAAAAGCATCAGAAACGAAGCTTCAGAAAAGAAGCCCCCAAACAGAGCTTCAGAGGCTTTTTTTCTGAAGCTCTCTTTCGGAGGCTTTCAGAGGCAGAAAAAAATGTTTTTTCTGAAACAGAGTTTCAGAAGTTTCAGAGGCAGGGAAAAAGAAAGCCAAAAAAAGGCAAGGCACAGAGTTGACAATCAAGGAACCTGTTGCTAAAATTCACCTCTGGGAACAGCTGATTGGGGGTATTCCGGGAGGTCGATCCACCTGCCAATCAGCTTTTTTCTTATTTTCCTCCCCAAAAACTAAGGTGTGTCTTATACTCCGAAAAATACAGTATCTGTTCTTGGCTGCCTTGGTTGCATGCAATTATACAATCCAGGGAGGAGGTTGCCAGTAGCATAGTCCAGGAGGTGAAAGAGAAATAACCGAGATGTCCAAAGAAAGGAGGACTTCAGAAAAGGCCCTTACAAAGGTTCAGGCTTCTTCTGCCCATCCAAGATATGTCTTCCCAGGAGAAGGTCACATCTGAAGATGGATATAATCTTCCAGACGTGACATAGAGCTGCCTCTGAACAGAAGTCTGGAGGACAGAGTTCCAGTCTTGTTTATTATAAGTGATCATAAGAAGCACAAGATTGAGCCAGTCTTAGGGAGTGCCCACATAGTATTTAAGGAACAAATTCTTCTGAGTCTGTCACAATTAGATCTATATACCAATCTTCACAGAGAATTAATGGAGCAAATTGCAAAATATTTTTTTTTTAAAAAAAATCCAAAGATCAACCCAATGCTATAAAACTCTGGTGGCATTCTATCCACTGGGAGGGAGGGAGGAAGGAATAGTATTTAGACTTATATACGGCTTCACAGTGCTTTACAGCCCTCTCTAAGCAGTTTACAGAGTCAGCCTCTTGCCCTCAACAATCTGGGTCCTCATTTTACCCACCTCGAAAAGATGGAAGGCGGAATCAACCTTGAGCCAGTCAGGATCGAACTGCTGTAGTCAGCAGAATTAGTCTGCAATACTGCATTGTAACTACTATTTATTTATTTATTTGTTTGTTTGTTTGTTTGTTTGTTTGTTTGTTTGTTTATTTATTTATTTATTTATTTATTTATTTATTTATTTATTTATTTATTTATTTATTATATTTCTATACCGCCTTTCTCCCGTAGGACTCAAGGCGGTGTACAGTCAAGAAAAATATAGATACACAAACATCATAAAATTGCTAATTAAAATTATTATTATAACATAATCCTACTATGCAGGAAGGAAGAAAGGAAGGAAGGAAGGAAGGAGGGAGGGAGGGAGGGAGGGAGGGAGGAAGGAAGGAAGGAAGGAAGGAAGGAAGGAAGGAAGGAAGGAAGGAAGGAAGGAAAAGAGATGGGAATGGGAAGGAGTTTCATATAGGACAGAAAGGACTTCTTACCTTGCATCCTGGAGAATGGATTAAAATGAATCTGTTTTTCCGTTTCAGGAGCGCTCGCAAATCTTGGCATCGATCATAATGCTCCAGTTCAAGACTCTCAGCACATTTCTGTTCTTCCTATAAGAGACAACACTGCTATTTTTTCCTCTACTGTAAAGCATGAAATGTGACACCCCACTACAAGGCAGGCGCTAATGATCCCAGGTTAGGGAAGTCTATGCTCGTGCTACACCTCAACTCAATCTCTGGAGTCACCCAGAGGGCCACCCGGAGTCACCTATGTGTGAGTTGGGTGGCTGCATAAATTTGTTTAATAAATAAATCGAAGCTGTGCCTCTGCTTCTCTATCGCTGCAATGGTCAACCAGTTCTAACTGACTGTATGAGCCATTCTTGAGGCTGCTCAGAGCAGCAATGATCTAACAGGGTCATTACGCGCCATCCCAAGTTCCCCGTTTTGTATCACCTATTGAAGGGGTCAGCAACCCGCAGCTCTGGAGCCGCATGTGGCTCTTTCATCCCTCTGCTGCGGCTCCCTGTCGCCAGTTGGCTCCACAATTGATAGGGCTTTCAGTTAGGACAGGTCGAGGAACAACTTCTCAACAACTTCCAAAAGGACTAGGGGGGATATGATAGCAGTGTTCCAATATTTGAGGGACTGCCACAAAGAACAGGGGTATTATTATTATTATTATTATTATTATTATTATTATTATTATTATTATTATTATTATTATTAATTCAATTTATATATAGCTTTGACCCACAATTTAAAACAATCCAATTAAAACCCAATTTACACTTAAAAAGCTAAAAAGCTAAAAAGAGCTAAAAAAGAGCTAAAAGGGGGGGGGGGTTTCACGCCAGCCCTGCTTGATGGAAAAGAAAAGTTTTCAGGGCACGGCAAAAGACCCGGAGATCCGATATCCTTCGTATCTCCGGGGGCAAATCGTTCCAGAGGGCAGGTGCTGCCACAGAGAAGGCCCTCCCCCTGGGGGCCGCCAGCCGACATTGCCTGGCTGACGGCACCCTGAGGAGTCCCTCTCTGTGGGAGCATACTGGTCGGTGGGAGGCTATCGGCGGCAGAAGGCGGTCTCGCAAATACCCAGGTCCGATGCCATGGAGCGCTTTAAAGGTGTTAACCAACACCTTGAAGCGCACCCGGAAGACCACTGGAAGCAATGCAGCTCGCGCAGGAGAGGCATCACATGGGAGCGCCCTCTTGCTCCCATAATCCCCCGCGCGGCCACATTCTGCACCAGTTGGAGCCTCCATGTGCTCCTCAAGGGGAGCCCCATGTAGAAAGCATTGCAGTAGTCCAGGCGGGAAGTGACGAGCGCCTGAGTGACTGTGCGTAAGGAGTCCCGATCCAGAAAGGGACGCAACTGGCGAATCAGCCGGACCTGATGAAAAGCCCCCCTGGCCATAGCTCTTCCAAAGACAGTATGCGTGTGTCAATTGGTTTTCCAAACCACCAGAGGGCAGGACAAGAAACAATGGATGGAAACTAATTCCATCCATTCCAGAAGAGAAGCAACCTGGAATTAAAGAAGAAACTTCCTAACAGTGAGGACAATTAACCAGTGGAACAGAAGTTGCCTCCAGAAATTGTGAATGCTTCATTACTCGGGTTTTTTAAAGAGGAGACTGGACAGTCACTTGTCTGAAATGTTTTAGGCTCTCTTGCTTAAGCAGGGGGCTGAACTAGAAGACTTCCAAAGTCCCTTCCAGCTCTACTCTGATTCCGATTCATTGTAAACCTAAAAAAAAAAATAGTTAATAGTTTGGCATCTCTAGAGCAGTGTTTCTCAACCTTGGAAGCTTGAAGATGGGTGGACTTGAAGTAGAGAAAGACTGCTCTAGAGCATCACACTTGGGATTCCTGTTGGAGACAACCAAGACACATCATCTAGTTCTGGGGTATCAAACACCTTATGTGGTCGGATCTGGCCCACGGGGCCTCCTGGTCTATCCGCGTTGCTTCGCCCCAGTCTACCCACTGAGAAAAGGAAACATTGGGCCAGCGTGCCTTTGGCCCGGTCTACCCAATGCAAAGAGGAAACATGCCAACAGTTTGGGGTGTGGTGTCAATCTGGCCACGCCCACCCATCTACCCATCCCTGCCCACCTCCAAGGTCAACCACAGCCCTGATGTGGCCCTCAATGAAATTGAGTTTGACACCCCTGATCTAGCTCAAAGAACTCCCACTGGAGTAACTAGGAATCAACTTAAGTTTAACTTTATTGTCATTGTACGTATATACACCGTATACCCATACAACTAAATTCACTTAACACCCAAAGACCAGATCCAACACACATAACAATCCTCCAATCACCCCCACCATCCACCACAAATTCCCCACCCCTAAACCACCCAAACATCCACACAGCAGACCAAGTAATGCTGTCCAACAGCTCACTGATGGTGGCCCTTTAGTTCATTGTTGAGTGCAGTTATAGCTCTGGGATAAAAAACTATTCAGAAAATTTGGTTGTCTTCAAGCAATTTCTCCCCTAGTTTGTGGGCCTCTGAAGGAACAGTGTCTTGTTGACAGTATGTACGTGATGAGATCATCACTCTCAAAAAACTTCTCCATGTATTTGTGCTTCTGCATGAATCAAAGGTTACTTATGTTCAGCCTGAATAAATACAGGTGGGGAGAGAGAGAGAGAGAGGGAGAGAGGGAGAGAGAGAGAGAGAGAGAGAGAGAGAGAGAGAGAGAGAGAGAGAGAGAGAGAGGCTTTCTTCTATTTTGCATAATTAAAACTTCTTAAACTTAAGTGTGCTACATGCTGAGTCACTGGTCTGCAAGTAAAAAAGAAGCAGCAAGCAAAGGAATGAGTGAGTTGACTGACTCCAGCTCACTCCTGATTTCAAATTACCGTATTTTTCGGAGTATAAGACGCACCGGACTATAAGACGCACCTACCTTTTTTGGTGAGGAAAACTCTGAGCAATTTTGCCTCCTTGCAGCAAATAGCCTGCTTTACTTTCATTTTCGTTTTCAGCATAGCTTGATTAGCACAAGAAGAAGAAAAAATCTGCTCCCAGCAATTTACCTCCTTGCAGCAAGCAGCAGAGCCCTGCGCAAAACAGCTGAGAGCAAAACAGCTGAGAGTCGGGAGGCCAATCCAATCAACTTGTGCTAATCAGGCTGTGCTGAAGCTGAAAGGAGCTATTTCTTCTTGCTGCTTGCTGCAAGGAGGTAAATTGCTGGGAGGCAGAGGCCAAAGGTTGGGGGCCAGTGGGTGGGCGGGGCTACATTCGGTGTATAAGACGCACCTAAATTTTCACCGCCTTTTGGGGGGGAGGTGCATTTTATACTCCGAAAAATACGGTACATTTAATTTCCTTCTTTAAAAAAAGGATTATTTGAACTTGCTCTTGCTGACTACAGTAGTGAAGCAGTTTGGAATAATGACTAACGCATGAAAGAAAGAATATTTTTAACCCTACATTCTCAGCCAGCACCCTTTTCATGATCCCAAGGAAAGAATTTTACGCTTTTAATAAGCAACTTGCATAAATTACAGTGAAGTGTTTCAGGTCACCTCAACAGCCGACAGAGATCCTGTGACAGAAGCATTTTATGTTCTGAAACCTAGTTCCTCACCTGTACGAAATGTAACACTTTCTTGGCTAAACCATAAATATATTTTGCACGTAATTATAGGTGAAAAGGAAGGCAGGAAATAATAACGAGTACCAGGCATCCATGGATGCAATGTTAGCTGCTAAATCTCAATTTCAGCCATCCCAACACAGGGGAATAAACACATTACTAAACATCCCACGTTTAAAAGAACCATTATCAACTAAAACTATCAATTGAAATAATTAAGAACAGCAGCAGAGTGAAGTGTATCCTCTTCCAAATGGGCCTGATTATTGTATGAGAAAAAAGTAGGTTAATCCAAGAAGATCTTGTCTGTCTATTGCGCTTACTCAAAAGAATGTGCAGGGATCATAGGCAAGGGATAGAAAAGGGTTGAGGCAGATTTCTGATCCTGAGATGATGGGTTAATTCCTTTCTGCCTGGCACCTTTCACTGTGAGTGGCATCTGTTGCTCAACAAGAAGAAAAGAGGAGGTGCAAAGAAGGAAGGAAGGAAGGAAGGAAGGAAGGAAGGAAGGAAGAGGAGGACAACGAAGAGGGTGTAAAAATAATCTCAAATCGTAAGTGTACAGTATACCCGGAGAGGAATGTTTAAAAATAGTGGCTATAAATAAAAACGCCATCCATTTCATCACAGTGGGCCAAAAAACTAACTAGCTGAATCATCTCCCTGCTCAGTTGGCCGCTTGGCTGATGAGTGGCAACTTCCAAGAATCCTACTCATCTTCTACATTTTAAGCTGCGTTTTGGCTTGGAAACCATTCATTCGTCTTCCTTCCAAATTGGTTTTCCTGATCTTTACGATTTGCAAAATAGGGCAACAGAACAAGCCTTGAGGATTATCCTTCACAGTTAGAATCTATCTATCTATCTATCTATCTATCTATCTATCTATCTATCTATCTATCTATCTATTTATCTATCTATCTATCCATCTGTCTTTCTATCTACCATCTATCTACCATCTACCTACCTACCTTCCATCCATCCATCTACCTACCGTCTACCTACCTACCTACCTACCTATCATCTATCTATCTATCTATCTAACTATCTATCTATCTATCTATCTATCTATCATCTAGCTAGCTAGCTCTATAAGCTGAGATAACATGCACTGCATTGATACATTTACACAATTTCACAGCAGAGATGACAGTTGCTCTTTAAAAATTATGATTTAAATCGAGTTGATTTAAACCAAGCCTTTTTATTAGTGATTTAAAACTTGGTTTAAATTGTGATTTAAATCAACTTGATTTAAATCCTATCCACCCTACTACCTGTACTTCCTTTATCTATCCAATGCTTTAATGGATGATCTCTGGATCTAAACTTTTATCAGAAGAAACATTCCTGGTGAGGCAGAGAAGGAAACAAATTTAAGCAACAATCAAGGAAAAGCGTTTTTGTGTTAGGAACAAGTCCGTGAGTTTGTTGAGGCGTCTCTCTCCGTCTTACCTCATTTTCGTACAGCAAGAGCTGGTTTTTACGGAGCCGGATGTAACGCTCTTTCCAAAGACTCAGAAGCCCCCCGCTGCTCTTCTTGATCCAGCCAACTTTATCTCCTGAAGTGGGACTCTTTGACTTCTCCAAATTTTCCTGTTTCAAACCCTAGAATCAAACCAGGGGAAAAAAAAGAAAGGTATTACTAGGGACCCCTTCATGGATTACTGCCTTGGCAAATCTAGACAGCATACTAAAAAGCAGAGACATCACCCTGGCCAACAAAAGTGCATACAGTCAAGGCTATGGTTTTCCCAGTTGCAATGCATGGCTGTGAAAGTTGGTCCATAAGCAAGGCTGAGCGCCAAAGAATTGAGGCCTTTGAACTCTGGTGCTGGCGAAGACTCCTGCGAGTCTCTTGGACTGCAAGGCGATCAAACCGGTCGGTCCTAGAGGAGATCAACCCTGACTGCTCTTTAGAAGGCCAGATCCTGAAGAGGAAACTCAAGTACTTTGGCCACCTAATGAGAAGGAAGGACTCACTGGAGAAGAGCCTAATGCTGGGAAAGACTGAGGGCAAAAGAAGAAGGGGACAGCAGAGAACGAGGTGGCTGGATGGAGTCACTGAAGCAGTCGGTGTGAGCTTAAATGGACTCCAGAGGATGGTAGAGGAGAGAAAGGCCTGGAGGAACGTTGTCCATGGGGTTGCGATGGGTCGAACATGACTTCGCAACTAACAAGAAGAACAATTACTAGGGATTCATAAGATGTTTTTGCAAAAGTCCTGATTTTCTAAGTTTTCCTTCTGAACTTCAAGAGTGATGGAGAGTCCCTTAACTTCAATAAGCAAAAGACAGTCTTCACACAACACACCTGACCAAAATGAAACAAGTCCGTTATGGTTTAAATCATATGTGAATTCAGAGGCGTTCTAGTATCCCGATACATTGCTAAAATATAAATAAAACAGCTGACTATCTCAAAGGATGCCCAAACTTAGACATTCATGTGTCGAAGGTGGAACAGGGAAGTATTTGTTTGCCACCGCAAGTTACCCAAGACATTTGGGGGCCTGTGTCAAAGTATTACGGTGCCCCTTTCCATCAGTTCTAGGTCCAGGTACCCACCAAACAGGTGAAACCTTCAAGAAGATTGATGATACAAAATCGTCTCCAAAACACATCCGAGAACCAAAAAAAAAGTCTATTTGGGACAAGCTTTGAGGCTCACGTAATTGTGCCTTCCACAAAACGAGTGTTTTCATGCAACTCTCTTATCATTTGCAACAACAATTTCACATTGCCCCGTGGTAGGGCTTGGCTCTGAATGCCTTTCTTATTGCAATGTGGAAACTCTTTTTCTTTTCGCTAACTCTTCCCACCAGAGGCACTACCAACAGGAATATCAGGACAATATTCACTGGCTCTCCGTGTTTACGGATCCCATGTCTCCCCTTGAGCTTGAATGGAGGATGAGAAGCCAACGAGACGGGGGTGGGTGGGAGGGGAAATGCTGGAAAGATGATTATACGTTGAAGTGCAGGATGTTCATATAGAAAGCCCCTTTGGCCAGTTTATAATGAAATCAATGCAAGACTACTACTCTGAAGCCAAGAGAACTTCTCTTGAGTTTTTTCCTTCTTTCTTCTCCTCCTTCGGAAAAAACAAAACCAAAAATTAAAAAGATTCCTTCCCATTAGTATGAATTATATGGGGGAAAAAAAAAAGGAATGAAAGTCTAACCTACTAGTTTAGCTTCTTGCCCAGGCAGAAATATAAGGCCTCTGGCTTATGCAGGGCCTCTCCACTTAAATAATTGGGACTTCCTGTTCTGACTCAAGCTGATTGGGGAACTTCACATACGGGCAACTCGGTTCTAAATCTAGAATAGAATGAATGAGCTGGAAGAGACCGTGGAGGTCTTTTAGTCCAGCCCCTTGCTGAATCGGATTTTTTTTTTAAAAAAAAAAATTTTATTAAACAGTTTGTCTTTAAAAACAACACAAAAAACAAACAATCACACATACATAAAGACAAAACATGTCAAGACATAACGTATTCAACATTACATAATATTAATGGTAATTTTACAGCATTTCATATCGACTTATGTATTTTGCTTTTGTAGTACTCTATTCTATCATTTCTATTTACTATTCAATAGTAGGATAATCGCATTACTCCAACATATATATATATATATATATATATATATATATATATATATATATATATATATATATAAAATCTCGGGTGTTTTCCCACGTCATTAAAAGTCTGTTAGTTGAAATGCTTAAAATCCTGGCTAAAATCCCCATTTAAGATCATCGGGCCCCTACTTTCAGTTTAGAAGCTGTGGGTACCCGGGGGCCCGATGATGACAAGTTAGAGAGCTTGTCGAAACGTTGCCAAAAAGAAAACTTTTAAAAGGTTGGTTAGGATTTTAGCCAGAGTTTCAAAAGACCTTACAAAGTGTTTTGTTGGGATTTTGGAGGACCTTAAACTGGGATTTTAGCCAGGATTTTAAGCATTTCAACTAACAGACTTTTAATGACGCGAGAAAACACCCGAGATTTTAACTTTTTACATACACACACCTGCAAAAACTTGAGAAACAGGATAGCTGGTATACGAGAAAGGCTTTGTCCATGCCATCTCTACACTGAGGTAATACTGAATGTATACTACCAGTATTCCTTGATTTATGACCAGTCGCTTAGAGAGAGCTGTAAAGCACTGTGAAGCGGTATATAAGTCTTAAATGCTATTGTTGCTCTTTTAAAACCCTTAAATAAACTTCAGAGACCATTCTTGAATGACAGATCTTCAACCATATAGTCGGGCCTTGATGGTCTACCACTCTTGTCAATTTCAAAAAAAAAATTCTGGTCTTGGAAGTGACCTGGATCTCCCACCATTATCAGGTTTGAGCACATCACTTCATCAGAATCCCCTAGGATATTTGCAAAAATGTACACTTTATGCTCTGTGTGATTTCCTCCAAGCTTCCTAAGGCCAAGAGGTTTCCATTGTCTAAGCCAACCACCCGCTCCGTTCTTTTTCACAACATCTAATTGATGCTGAAGGGAGAAGTTGCTTTCTTTAGAGATCCAGGCCTTCCTTTCTTGATCAAGATTCCAAAAATAGAACTTCCTGAATAATGGTTTACATTGTTTTGGATGCAGACTTTTTTTTTTTTTTTTAAAAAGGGCAAATCACCTGAGGGAGGGAAAGAAATAATAGTAATAATCAGTTGATGCATTCAAAGATGTTGATGCACAGAGAGACATTGAAAAGGACACGGTATGTTGGAAATAAAGACCTATTTGGAATCAGATGGTTTTGCAAAGGATGTTTATCCAAGCTAAAATGTAATGAGTAAGTCCTTACTAAACTGGACAGAATTACCACCAATTATTTTTTCTTAGAATAAGGTGGACAACCTATTTCCTTTAGGATATTGGATTTACCAACTAGCACAACACTTGCTCCTGGGGAGGAAAGCTATGGCAAATCTAGACAGCATACTAAAAAGCAGAGACATCACCCTGCCAACAAAAGTGCATACAGTCAAGGCTATGGTTTTCCCAGTTGCAATGGATGGCTGTGAAAGTTGGACCATAAGGAAGGCTGAGCGCCAAAGAATGGAGGCCTTTGAACTCTGGTGCTGGAGAAGACTCCTGCGAGTCCCTTGGACTGCAAGGCAATCAAATCAGTCAGTCCTAGAGGAGATCAACCCTGACTGCTCTTTAGAAGACCAGATCCTGAATATGAAACTCAAATACTTTGGTGACCTAATGAGAAGGAAGGACTCACTGGAGAAGAGCCTGATGCTGGGAACGATTGAGGGCAAAAGAAGAAGGGGATGGCAGAGAATGATGTGGCTGGATGGAGTCACGGAAGCAGTCGGCATGAGCTTAAATGGACTCTGGGGATGGTAGAGGACAGGAAGGCCTGGAGGAACATTGTCCATGGGGCACGATGGGTTGGACACGACTTTGTAACTAACAACAACAAAAAGATGGGCAATCTATTTCCTTTGGGATGCAGGATTTGCCAACTAGCATGAAGCACTATTAAACATTCTTCAAAAGCCCTCTGCCAGTAAATCTGTTCAGATCTGTGGAAAACCCTTCCTTCCTTCCTTCCTGGCCATTTACTGGATAGAAGGGAGGGTGGGCAGGAAGGGAGGCTTAGATATGGATGAGCTTGTGTTGATGGAAAGGTGGAGAAGATGATGACACTAAAAAATTCAGGATATGACTTCTCTATAAACGAAGATGAGGGGGGGAAAGCCCAGGTAATATGTATTTTCTGCTTATAATGGTTAGGAATTATGAAGGCTGAGGTTCAAGAGACATCTGGATGACATCTGGTGGGGAAGGACAGCTCCACTTAGGTTTAAAACAGGGGTGGGGAACAATGGCTCTTTTATGACCCAGGATGGCTCAGGAATTCTGGGAGTTGAAGTCCAAAAGTCGTAAAGAGGCCATGGATCTCCCATCTCTGGTTTAAAACAAGGTTTTCCCCAATTGTCTTCACTAGAAACTCTACAGGCCTGAGCCACAGATCTCCCACACAAAATTTTGGTTCCACCTGTGGCTTCTTACCAAGACGTTTAGTAGAAGAAATCTATTTTGCTGAAAAGACCATCTGCACATCCTAAGTCATCTTCTCAAAGGACTACTGGATGTTTTCAAGTTCAATGCTATGAACTGAGCACCTGCACCAGAGGTGGAGAACGATGATGGCCCCCTTTATGATTTATGGACTTCAATTGCCAAAATTCCTGGTTCAGGAATTGGAAGTCCACAAGTTATAAAAGGGCCATCATTGTCCACCCTCACTACATCCTAGAACAGGGGTGTCAAACTCGATTTCATTGAGGGCCACATCAGGGTTGTGTTTGACTTGGGGGAAGGCAGCTTGGGCGTGGCCAAGGTGGGCATGGCCAGCTCGATGTCACTCATGTCGGGGGTGCCTGTGATGGCCCAAGCGCTCCACCAGCTAAAATGGGCTCCCGAGCTCCGTTTTTGGCTGCAACGGCCTCCTGCAACCATCTGCCAGCGAAAATAGAGCTTGGTGGGGCCGCATGTGGCCCTCCCGAAGCTCCGTTTTCACTGGCAGAGGCACTGCAGGCCTGCCCTTCACTGTTTCCAGGGCAGCTCCGCGGGCTAGATCTAAGTACCCTGCGGGCCGTATCCAGCCCCCGGGCCTTGAGTTTGACACCCCTGCCCTTAGAAGATAGGATACCTTATTAAGGAATTCAAGGTTATAGGAAAGGCACGAAGTTTGAAAAGCGCCACACTGAAGAAGTTGAATTTGATCTGCGCTAAAACTAATATTTTCTAGAACCTAAAAGCTTTCGTTGAGGGTTTTTAAGATAGCAATTTTGCTAGCCCACATGAGATTTAACAGAAATCTAGATATGACTCTAGGCAGTTGGTTTTGGTCTAGTGCCGTGATGGCAAACCTATGGCACGTGTGCCAGAGGTGGCATGCAGCACCTTCTCTGATGGCACGCGAGCCATCGCCCCAGTTCAGCTCAGCTGTGCATGTGCATGCATCTCCTACCTGGCCAACTGGTCTTCGGGTCTCTGCCACGCATGTGCAGGAAGCGGGGTGCATGTGGGGGGTGGCGCACGCATGCATGCGGGTGGCACGTGCATGCCCAGGGGCAGGGGGCGTGCATGGGGGTGTGTGCGCAAACATTGCATTTTGGGGGTTCGGGTACGCACACACAGCTCACATGTGTGCTTTGGGCACTCGGTCCAGAAAAGATTAGACACCACTGGTCTAGTGGTTAAAGCATCAAATGAGAAAGTGAGAGACTGTGAGTTCTAGTCCTGCCTTAGGTGACCTTGGGCCAGTCACTTTCTGTCAGCCCCAGGAAGGAGGCAATGGTTTCTGAAAATTACCAGCCAGGAAAACTGTAGGGATTTGTCCAGGAGGTCTCTGAGTGTTGTGGCCCACCAGCAGCCTGCGCGGATCGTGGCTGATCCCGACGAAGAGGAGGCTGGTGTGGTGTCGCGCCAGCAGCCTGAGCAGCCGGCGCTCGCATCGGACAGCGAGGAGGCTGAAGAGGATGTGGTGCCAGAGGCAGAGACTCAGCCAGGGCCTTCAGAACCTCCAGAGGTTCCTTCAAGTGGAGAGAGCAAAGTGGAGGAGCCTCTTCTCAATGCTCGAGCACGCAGGGCTGCCAAAAGGCAGGAGTGGCTACTCAGGAGGAGGAGGTCTCCTCGAGAGTAAGGCTTGAGGATAATTGGCCACTCCCTTAGCCTATTTAAGTCACACACGGTTAGTAAGTTTCTTGCTGGAAACAACTTGTAATTATCATCAGAGCATTTTTGGAAAAGTCTTATCGTATTTTGTTTTCTGGGCTAGTTGCCAACCTTTGCCGGACTTTGGTTTATTCTTGCTACTTAATAAATTTGATAAGGACCGTTGGTGTGTGTCTATATCCTCGGGAATCCGGAGCTGGGGCAGAACACTGAGAATTGAACATGATTGAACGGAAGAGGGGGGAAAAGAAGATTCTAGTGTCCCTCTGACATTTCTAAATAGAGAACGACAGTCCATTTTAAAATAAATGTTAGATCAGCCTAAATGTGAACGTGTTCTTAAGGCATTTGGGACACTCATCCAAATTTCCATCCAGTTTCGTACAAACGCTTATGCTTTTCCAGAGAAGCTGGATTTACAGGAAACAGACTGGACAGTTGGTTTATCAATCACCCAGGGACCCTCCCCTTGTTCAGGGTTCAGATTGACTGACTGAGGCTTTAAAGAATATCAAAAAAAATGAAGACAAATAACCAAAGAGATTAATATACAGAAATGGGAGGGGAGAAGAAAAATAAAACTGAGAAATGAATTCAGCTCAGTCACCAGTTCCTCTAAGCTTCCAACCTAACAGAATCACGTACCCTTGTTAATTCTGATAGCAATAAATTAAGGAAGTACCAACATGGACCACTCCCACAAGTAGTTGGGATCATACAGAGTAGGAAGGGACCTTGGAGGTCTTCTAGTCCAACCCCCTGCAGAAGCAGGAGAGCCTATGCCAGTGATGGCTAACCTTTTTGCTGTCACATGCCAAAAGCGGGGGGGGGAGCACAGGGGGGTTGTGCATATGCGTGCCCACACCCATAATTCAATGACCCTCCCGTTCCCACCCCCTCCCCGCGCATGCACGCGCAACCCCCTCACACTCCCCCCGCTTTTGGCTCACGGCAAAAAAGTTACCGGTGGGCCTGGTAGGTCCTTTTTTCACCCTCCCCAGGCTCCAGAGGCTTTCGTGGAGCCTGGGGAGGGCGAAAACAGCCTCCCTCACCTTCCGGAGGCCAGAAACAGCCCATTTCCCGACTTCCAGTGGGATTGGAAGGCCCAAAAATCAACTGACTGGCGCACGCATACACGCTAGAGCTGAGCTAGGGCAACGCTCGCATGCCCACAGATATGGCTCTGTGTGCCACCTGTGGCACTCATGTCATAGGTTCGCCATCATGGTCCTATGCCGTTCTGGACAAATGGCTGTCCAATCTCATAAAATTTTCTAGTCATGGAGCACTCTCATCATCGTTTCGTGTATTGTATCCCAGTGGTGGGTTGCCCCCCGTTCGGACCGGTTCTATAGAACCAGTAGTAAAACTGGCGGGAGGCTCCACCTACCAACCCCGATGTCATCAGGAAGCTTCTGCGCATGCGCAGAAGTGCACGTGTGCAACCCCGTTGCAAACCAGTAGTAAAGGTTAGTAGAACCCACCTGATTGTATCCATCACTCCAGTGATAGATACAATACACTAAACCAGGGGTCTGCAATCTTAAACACTCAAAGAGCCATTTGGACCCGTTTCCCACAGAAAAGAAAACACCGGGAGCCACAAAACCCTTCCGGTGCCTGACTAGTTCTTGAGCGGCCACAAAACTGTAAGCATATGTAGTTGAATTAAGTGTTTTGTTTTCTTCTGAAACTTTTCTTTTCTTGGATTTATCCTACCGGGGTTTGAAAAGCTCAATAAATTGCATGCCGGTAGGTGTCGCACATTGGTCATTTAATTGTGGCTTATAAAATGAACCATGGCTTAGTGCAATGGGCGAAGCAGTCTAAGACCACCGTAAGCTATTATCTGAGCCATGGTGGCGCAGCGGTTAGAGTGCAGTACTGCAGGCTACTTCTGCTGACTGCCGGCTGCCTGCAATTTGGCAGTTCGAATCTCACCAGGCTGAAGGTTGACTCAGCCTTCCATCCTTCCGAAGTGGGTAAAATGAGGACCCAGATTGTTGGGGGCAAGAGGCTGACTCTGTAAACCGCTTAGAGAGGGCTGTAAAGCACCACAAAGTGGTATATACGTCTAAGTGCTATTGCTATCTGTCAAAGCACAACATCTGATCTGCATATACACTCATGCCGAACAATGTGCTGAGGTCCTGAAGCATTAAGACCTCATCATGGCCACCACTGTTTGTGTACGGCCAAGAATTCTTGGATGCAAAAATCCCTTTGCTATTTTGCTATGTTTCAGGATGCAAGTGATATTTTCTGTTTGTATTTTTAGAAGCTAAGGCTTAAACGCATCAAATTCTTAGCCTGGAGCCTGTTCTATAGGACAATAGGATTTTATTTCCAAGCAGAACTGTGCAAGCGAGCGCTGTAAGATACCCTGAATGTGAAGCTTTTCAAGGGTCAACAGAATTATTCTTATGCTGCAGTGATAATAACAATGACAACATCCAGATGATTAGAAAGTTTTTATAAAATGTTTTATAGATGGCATATGCCACCAGAAAGGCTAGCAAAAATGTTTAAAGACAAATCAGCTAAATTTTATTTATTTATTTTATTTTATTTTATTTATATGCCGCCCTTCTCCGGAGACTCAGGGCGGCTTACAGTGCGCTAAGCAATAGCCTTCATCCTTTTGTATATTTATACAAAGTCAGCTTATTGCCCCCACAAACTGGGTCCTCATTTAACCTACCTTAGAAAGGATGGAAGGCTGAGTCAACCTTGAGCCTGGCGAGATTCGAACCTGCAGTAATTGCAGGCAGCTGGTCTTAATAACAGGGTGCTTTAGACCACTATACTACCAAGGCTCTGTACTACCAAATGCTGGAAATGTTTGCATTTGCCGGGATCATATTATCATATGTGGTGGTCATATACAGAAGCAAAAAACTATTGGTCTAGAATACAGATATTGTCAGAGGAAATGTTACATAAACCTATAGAATGAAAATCAGAGATTTTTCTATTGGGTATTTTGCCAGAAAGATATAGTAAAAATGAAGTATACTTAATTATGCATATAACAACAGCAGCAAGAATTGTATTTGCACAAAATTGGAAGACAGAGAAAATTCCATCAGAAGGTGAAGTAATAAAAAGATTTTAGACTGTGCGGAAATGAATAGATTGACGCTAAGAATAAAAGATAAAGAGGAATCGGTGTATTTCAAGACATGGGAAAAATTCTACGTATGGATAGAAAAGAAATATGAATAAAAGTTGATAGATAAATGATATAGATAATAGAAAGTTAAATAAGAGATAAGTAGGGGAGAAGAGGAGAGGAGGAGGAAGAAAGTAGAAGAGGAGAGGAGGGAGGGAGGGGAAAGAAAGAAGAAGGAGAAGGTTTGTTGTGAAAAGAGGGAAAAGAGAGGGTAGAAGAGTAACCCCAAATGTAATTAAAATATCTTATTTTTATGCTTTCATTAGAAAAAAATATGTGTGTGTGTGTGTGTGTATGTATATATATATATATATATATATACATGTGTATATATATATATATATATATATATATATATGGTCAATTATGGATAACAGAATGTACATTTACAATATGTGTATAAGAAATAAAAATAAAAAACTTTTTTTTAAAAAAACCAAAAACATCCAGATGGCTAGTAACAACCTACGGTTACCTCGGGTCCATAATTTGAAAACAATTCAATATGAACCAAATTTCATGCTTTTCGACTTTTGTCAACTCATATAGCTTGTTTAGAGAAAAGGGCTCTAAAAGAAATCTACCGAAGATATCCGGAAGTTGTGTCTTTCCTGTAACCTTCAGATCTGTGTACAAATTTAGGCATACTGGGACTTCTAACAGAAGCCTTTTTGATGCCATTTTTAGAAACAGGATGGTTTTTTTTAACGCTTATTCTTGCACACGCGGCCTTAAGCTGTTGCACCCTGCAAGACAGCCTTGCAAATAACTTGCACAAAATACTGCAGCTCTTGATATCTTGTCTGCTTTGCTCCCGAATAAAACTTGTGTACAAGGGTGCTCGCGTGAAAGGATCACATTAGTTTGTAGTAATAAATGGCACTGCATTTTTCTGCATAACCGACCCCCAGGTATACGTCACCGATAGATGCTTGCAACAGCTTTGAAAAGAAGTATTTCCAGTTGCTGGAATCTGCAGACTTAGTTCATCCTAATTCATGTTTTTGTAGTTGTCCAAATGAACCAGAAAAGGATGCACCTGTGCATGTTATGACACAGATTCACGTGTCTCCCCCCTTTAGCAAGGAGTGAGGTACACGTGCAGCCACGTTAACTCAATTCTTTCTGACCCTACACTGGCTGTGTGCACATCAAGTCTAAATACCAGGTCCAGATTACATTAAGCCTTTCTTCCTTGTCTAAATCTTCTTCCAAGCAGCAAATAAAAAGAAAATATGTATGGTTGGTGAAACTGACAGTTAAATTGACAGGTATTATGTCAAGACTTCTGAAAAAACAAAACAAAAAAACAATACAATCTATAAGACAGGTAATCTTCAAGTTACAACAACAATTGAGCCCAAACTTTATGTGGCTAAGTGGAACATTCGTTAAGTGAGTTTTTGCCCCATTTTAAGACTTTTCTTGGCCACAATTGTTAATTTAACGATGGTTAAGAAGTCAATCATTGCACTGGTTGAGTTAATAACTTGGTTAAGTGAATCTGGATTCCCCACTGACTATGCTGATCACATGACCCCAGGTTGCATCATATTTATGCAACCGTCATAAATATGAATCAGCTGCCAAGCATCTGAATTTTGGTCATGGGGATGAAATGCTCCCAGTTCGGACCGGATCACCCGATACGGTAGTGATGGAGGCGGGTGGTTCGGAGAACCGGTAGCAAAAATCCCTGCGCACATCCCCCCCATGCCCAGCTGAGCCGCACGATCATCAGAAGCTTTTAAAAAAAAACTTTTAAAAGCATTTTTTCTACAATCTCTTCCAATGAAAAAATGCTTTTAAAAATAATTTTAAAAAAGCCTCTGATGATCGCGCGGCTCAGCTGGGCATGGAGGTGGGGAGCAGGGATTTTTACTACCGATTCTCCAAACCACCCGCCGCCATCGCTACCGGATTGGGCAATCCAGTCCGAACTGGGAGCATTTCACCCCTGGTTTTGTCACATATTCAAATAACGTAAACTTTCTGGGCTTGGCATCTGAATGTTACCTGGAAATCATCAGAATGTAACCATGGGACCGTGCAAACAGCTTTGGCCAGTTGCCAAAGGGCTTAAAATGCGACCATCCCAAATGACTATGGGAGGGGCGGCAGTCAGAATTTTTAATCTAAGTCATAAGTACCCTTTTTTGGACATCTGTTGTGACATCAAACGGTCAGTAAGAGAATGGTCGTAAGTCAAGGATTACCCGTAAACTACATCATAGCTTAGAGCAGATCTCAACCTGTCAACAAAGGGGGTTCACGAAGGCTTCAAGAAACGTTATGATTTAAATATTGAGTTAAGTCTTGGGGGGTCCCGTGGCCACAAAAGGTATTTAAAGAGGGTCTGTGGTGAGGAAACCTACTGGCTTAGAAATGTTACATAAACCAGGTCAAAATGGAGGACTATCCCTTCCCATTCTAACCACTAGGTTAAAATAGAGGCTGGAGTTTGTTTGTACGGTTTCCATGACACCCACAGAAGTGAAGAAGAAGGATGTCAGCATGGAGAAGGGGAACACCTATGATTGTACATTAGCTTAAGGCCACCCACAAGCCGAAATTGGTGGCTACAGCTTTTGTTATTGTTGTTCTTTCCGATACCACCTCCAAAACCCTTCTTTAGAGAAAGCTTTGTGAAGTTATGAACAGTTGGGCTCCAAGTAGCACATCTGCAGAAATACAGAATGTACGTAAGAATTGTTATGATGTCCTATTTCTTCACACTGTTGGCAGGCTACGCCGCCGCAGTCAGAATGAAGTTGTCACACCTCATAAAAACAGCATTATGAAATAAGGAGCAAATTGTTTTGCGTAAAGAAAGCATGTCTAAAAAGGAAATAAAGAGGCGCGGGGCTAAGCCTCGAAGGTTTTAAAAATACGTAAAACCGATCCATAAATTCTGCTATTCCTTCGGCAATTAAAAAAAAAAAATATTCCAGATGCTGAAAGCAAACAATAACATCAGGACGAGAGCATCAGGAACTTGTTCAGAAGCACCTGACTGTCCAGTTATGGAAAAAAAATACCCCATAAAATTGTACCAAATGATCCAGCAAGGTAACTATTATTATATCTTAAGTTCTCAAGGACGTAAGTTCAAAATACAGGCGCGGTTGCCAAATCTTTACACCGGGTGTTGTTAATTCATTTGGAAAAATCACCACAATGCCACAAGTTACAATCTTAGCTAAAACTCCAACAGAAAGGAAAGGAAATCACGTTTTGGGTCCCTCCCTTGCTGCAGAATGGTTGAAAGGAATAATTTGCATGAAATGACTGGATTTGCACAACAGAGTGAATCACAAAGTAGCCGACTAGGTTTTAGGCTAATGAATCGTGCAAATCCAGGTAGCAATGCTTAGTTTAGGTAGGGTTCTGTGTTGTTTGAATTCAGAGAATTGGTTTAATTGAGCAAATGGTGGTTAGGGGAACCAGGAAAGAGGCCCACTGGCAGGGTTCGCAGGGGTTCGGGAGAACCTCTAGCTAAGATTCTGTGCAGTTCGAAGAATCCCCAAATCCCACTCCTTGCTGCCCTTCCTGCCCCTCCCAGGAGTCCCTACATGGCCCGTTTTGGATGCAGATAAGTGCAGGGTGCATGCGGAGGCTCAGGGAAAGTGAAGTTCAGGAAGGCCAGAAACAGGCCCATTTCTGGCCTCCAGAGGGCCTCCGGAGCCTGGGGAGGCCATTTTCGCCCTCCCGAAGGCTCGAGAAAAGCCTCCAGAGCCTGGGGAGGGCAAAAACACTCCCCCCACCATGGAGGAGGAGGCCAACTAGACCACGCGCACCATGGCCACGCCCACCCAGCAAACTGGGCAGAGAATCCCTTGCTAAAAATTTTGAAGCCCACCCCTGCCTACTGGTGCTTCATCTCCAGTTCATTTTCTAGTGGGGAAAATCATGATCAGCTACTATAAACCAATGCTGGGCTGGACAGACAATGGGTCCACTTGTGTCAAGGTTGGAATGGAAACTTGTGATGCTGCTCAGCTGCAATTTTCTGGATAACTCACCAGCGTTGAGAGATGCTCTCAATCATCCATCCTGGCCAATGATGAGAGAAGGCCAGGAGCAAGTCGTTTGCGGTATCTGAAGGAAAATAAATTCCCTGGCTCGGTTTTAAGGCAACCTGATTGCAGAGAAGTGCAACTAAGACGATTAAAGGCCTGGAGACTAAAACATATGAAGAACAAATTGGGTATGTCTAGTCTAGGGAAAAGAAGGCCTAGGGCAGAGATGGCTAACCTTTTTGCCGTCGTGTGCCAAAAGCAGGGAGAGTGTGTGGGGGTCACGCGTGCGCTTGCCCACACCCATAATTCAGTGTACCCTGCCCCCCCACGCATGCACGCATTACCCCCCCGGGGTCCCCCTGCTTTTGGCAAGATAGGCCCGTTTTTTCGCCCTCCCCAGGCTCCAGAGGCTTTCTTGGAGCCTGGGGAGAGCGAAAACGGCCTTCTCTCCCCTCCTCAGAGGCCAGAAACGGCCCATTTCCTGACTTCCGGTGGGACTGGAAGGCCCGTTTTTCACTCTCTCCAGGCTCCAGAAGCTTTCTAGGAGCCTGGGGAGGGCAAAAACGGCCTTCCCCAACCTCCCGGAGGCCAGAAACAGCCCCTTTCCTGACTTCCTGTGGGTCTGAAAATCAGTGAACGGTGCGCGAATGCATGATGGAGCTGAGCTAGGGCAATGCTCGTGTGCCCGCAGATACTGCTCCACGTGCCACTTGTGGCACGTGTGCCATAGGTTCGCCATCACGGGCCTAGGGGGTGACATGGCAGCAATATTTCAGTATTTGAGGGGCTGCCACAAAAAAGAGGGGGTCAATTTATTTTCCAAAGCACCTGAAGGCAAGATTTAAAAAAAAAACAAAAACAGTGGATGGAAAGTAATCAAGGAGAGAAGCAACCTGGAATTAAGGAGAAACTTCCTGACAGTGAGGACAATTAACCGGTGGAACAGCTTGCCACCAGAAGTTGTGGGTGCTCCATCACTGGAGGCTTTTAAGAAGAGACTGAACAACCACTTGTCTGAAATAGGATCTCCTGCTTGACCAGGGAGGGTTGGACTAGAAGACCTCCAAGGTCCCTCTAATCTGACTGATTGATATGCTAGTTTAAATGGCATGTCTTCACAGCTCCTCTAATAAACTACCGGTGGATTACCGATCGCAGCTCAAGATTCTTGGAATCTCCTCCCAGTTCTCAAGCAATGTCAGATCTTTTTTAAGCATGAAGCTTCAATATCTGCTTTTCTCCTCTCTGCTTGCAGGAGGCAGGCAGGCAGGCAGGCAGGGGAGCAACAGAGGCAGATCAGCAGATTTAAACCGTACCATTATCATATCCTTATAAAGCATTAAAAAGGCCGTTTCCTCTTCTGAGAAGGCGGAACAGCTGAAGGGCTTGTGAAAAGCTTTTTTTTTTTTTCTCCTGTGTGCGGAACAGCCCCTGCAAGCAGAAGAAAAAAAAAAAAAAAAGGCTCGTGGTGCCAGGGCAGAAGTGCCCTAACAGAATGAACGCAAACAGGTTGTTGGCAGAAGGAGGCAAGATCCTATTTGAACAGACAAGAGTTGTAAAGCGAAAGAAAGAAAGAAAGAAAGAAAGAAAGAAAGGAAGGAAGGAAGGAAGGAAGGAAGGAAGGAAGGAAGGAAGGAAGAAAGAAAGAAAGAAAGAAAGAAAGAAAGAAAGAAAGAAAGAAAGAAAGAAAGAAAGAAAGAAACCAGGGGACGAGGGGAGAGACAGCAGAAATAATAATAATAATAATAATAATAATAATAATAATAATAATAATAATAATAATAAAAGAGAGAGAGACACAAATGAATCGTTTAAACTCTTAAGGTCAAAGACAGGAATGGTTTGCTCTCCGTCCAGGGTCACTTCAGATTCAGAAGCACAAAAGATAACTGGAAATTCTTTTTGAAAAGAATGGAATACTATTTGCCAGGACAAGAACTTGCCTGTTCTATAAAGTTCTCGTGCTAAATATAAAATAAAAAATAAAAATACAATGCGACCAAAACAACCTCTTTGGAGTTTTCCCTCTATAAGTTCTATTTTTTGCAACATCAGCGCAGCCAGACAACAGTTACAATTCAGGAAACGGGAACAATGTGCGCCATGAGTTGCGTTAAAAGTTGCAGTTGGGTAAAGTTCCTGAATAAACTACGTTCAACCAGGTTCCCACGACATGTGAAGCCAGAAGCTCTCTGCTTACTGATCATCCTGGTCATCCCTCCCCTCACTTTCTCACAAGTCAGATCAGGCTTCATAGAAAAGAGACCTCCTTATCTTCCCTTTTTCCGCTGATTCTAGACCAGGCTTCATTCTAGAATTGCTTCTAGAAAACAATTCCTTTCAAGCACACAGGAAGAAACACTTCCTTTAAAGATAGCAACGCAGATTTTTCTTTTTTTGCAGAAATGCAAATTTAAATCGATGCATCTTCCCCACCCCACTCCACCCCCAGGCTTCCTAAGGCAACTGGCAAAGGATAAACAGGGGCATCTTCTAAATCAAATGCTGAGTTGAGTAAATCAACTCAGTTCAATCAGAAACTGGAGATTTGCATACATTTTCCCACTGCTGTTTCTGAGCTACAGATCTCAGCAGAGAAAGGGAATGAGAACTCTAATTGAAAAAGGCCCTTTAGGTTGCTTTACCTCTGTTTTTTAAGCACAGCCATTTAACTGTGGCAATTTCCTAACCTCCATGGGCATCTGGAGTTCAGAGAAAGGATGCCAAAATTTCATTTTATTGGGCAGCTGGCATTCTAGAGAAAAGGATATAGGAAACGCTCTTAAGTACTGGATTGCAGATTGTGTGGATCCGAGGCTCCTTAATTTCCCCCAAGTCCAGTCCCTCTCGTACGTCTTATTCTTCTCTGTCTTAATGGATCTTTGGAATGTTAGCCTCAAGAGGTCATCTAGTCCAGTGGTCCCCAACCCCCGGTCCGCGGACCGGTGCCGGGCCGTGGAGTACCTGGCACCGGGCCGCGCAGCGGCCGGGGGACATAAACGCTGCAGCGCAAAGGCTCCTGGGCCGTGCGCAAAAGCTCCTGGGCCGTGCGCAATGGGCCGTGCGCAAAAGCTCCTGGGCCGTGCCCCCACCCCTGCGCGCGCTCAGCGGGCCGCGGCGATAAAAAGGTTGGGGACCACTGATCTAGTCCAACCCTCCCTTCCCCATCAGTGCAAAAAGAAAGAAAATAGAAAACCGACAGGCTTACATTTATGCAACATTCCAAAGGTGAGTTTAGTTTGGCTCCCGGATAATTATTATTATTATTGTATTATTTTGCAAATTAGGTTTTCTGGGTGCATCCTTTATGCAAAAAATCCAGGAAATGAGATGCAATGAATAAACCATGCTTATTTTAAACACAGGTGAAGGTGCCCTATATGAACACAGCCAGGATAGCTGAAGGACCGAAAGAGAAATGCAAAAAGACAGGATTGCATGGGACAGAAACTGCTGGCAGGTAAGGCAAGTTGAGTGCCTGGGGGCGCCCCAAGACTCTGCTTAAGGCTCTCCGACCACCCTAGATAGCTCTGTTCACTGCATTCCCAAGAGCTAGTCAAATCCATACATCCAAATCTGAATGCCAGTCACTTTTCCCAACTTTCTAAAGGGGGAAGAGCTACTTGCTGATCCACTTCCCTGCCCAAAACACAGGGCCAGATTTAAACCCCAATCCACCCTCCTCCCCAACACGATTAGCCTCTCAAATTGCCTCACTGCTTTGTAAATACACAAGCACACAATAGATACAAACTCAAGGTAAGCCACTCCAAACTTGATTGCAGAAAACACGACTTCAGCAACAGAGTGATCAATGCTGGCTACCTGACTCTGTGGTTACTTCCCAAAACCCCCCTAACTTTAACTTTAGACCGTCTACTGTTGACCTCACCCCATTCCTAAGAAGTCCGTAAAGGGGGCGTGCATAAGCGCACCAGCGTGCCTACCGTCCCTGTCCTACTGCCCCCATTTATTCGTACCCATTTCCTGCGTTCATATCCATGTTTATACTTCTCTCCTACATGTTTGACAAACTAACTAAAGATAAATAAATAAATAAAGGAACTTGCAGCATCTCCCAGCCAGCCAAGCAAAACTTTTCCTGACACTTTTTATCAACTTGGGGGACTATCAGACAACTCAAGGGTTCCCCCCTTGCACTGCCTGCCCCCTCATTCCCCCCCCATTTTCCAGGATGATGCCCCCCACCCACCCACCCAGGAAAACAAACCTTCCCATCTTTCTTTCTTTCCTTTCTCTCTCTCTTTCTTTCCTTCCTTCCTTCCTTCCTCTCTCTCTCTCTCTCTCTTTCCTTCCTTCATTCCTTCCTTCCTCTCTCTCTCTTTCCTTCCTTCATTCCTTCTTCCTCTGTCTCTCTCTCTCTCTTTCCTTCCTTCCTTCCCTCCTTTCTCTCTTTCTCTCTCTCCCTCTCTTTCCTTCCTTCATTCCTTCCTTCCTCTCTTTCTCTCTTTCCTTCCTTCCTTCCTTCTTCCTCTCTCTCTTTCTCTCTCTTTCCTTCCTTCATTCCTTCCTTTCTCTTTCTCTCTCTTTCCTTCCTTCCTTCCTTTCTCTCTCTCTCTTTTCTTCCTTCCTTCCTCTCTCTCTTTCCTTCCTTCCTTCCTTTCTCTCTCTCTCTCTTTTCTTCCTTCCTTCCTCTCTCTCTTTCCTTCCTTCCTTCCTTCCCTCCTTTCTCTCTTTCTCTCTCTCTCTCTTTCCTTCCTTCATTCCTTCCTTCCTTTCTCTCTCTCTTTCTCTCTCTCTCTCTCTTCCTTTCTTTCTTTCTAGTTCCCTCCCGCTTCGTGTCAGCTGAAATCTTGGCAGGCAGGCAGAAAAGGCCTACATTTCGCTTCTCTTTCCTCCCTCCCACTCCCACTCCCACTCCCCCAACACCCAGCAAGGGCCTCCATCCTCCCTCTCCATCAACTCTTCCAAACACACATACGCCCGCACACAAACACAACACAAAACTTAAGCGCCTTTCCTCCTCCCCACCGCTCGGCTTGAAACTCACCCAAGTTTAACTTGGGGGAGCAAAAACAAAGTCCGGGTTTAAAATAATAATATTTTTTTAAAAAAGGCTGGAGAGGAAAGGGGGGGAAGGGGAGGGCTCCCGGATTTGGGGACACCCCACCCCACCCCCCCATCCTCCTCTTTAAAGCAAGCCAAGCCGCGCACTATCCTACAGGACTGGAAACTTAACTTTTTTTAAAAAAAAAACTTTAAAACAAAAAACAAAAAAAAACATGCCTCGCAAACAAACTCCGCATTACTCACATCTTCCATGGTCGGGAGGAGTGGAAGGAGCCAGCCAGCCAGCCGACCAGGCTTCTCCTCTTCGCCCCCACCCGCTCCCCACTTGGCCGGGCCGAAAAGGCCGAGGAATCCGACGGGCGTCGGCTTTTCTTTGCCCGGCACGCCGAAAATGAAAGGAAGAAGCGCCGCCGCCGCTCCTGCCAGTTTCACGCGCCTCGGGGCGGCTCCATCTCTCCGCACGGAAGGCGCGCTCGCTCTTCCCACCCTGCGTTGAGTTAAGCCGCGAAGCCGGCGCAAAGGCAGAAGCCAAGGCAGGGCGAAGGCGAAGGCAAAAGGCGGAGCCCAGGGGGTGTAACTGGGAGGGAGGGAGGGAGGTGGGGGGGAGAAAGTCCTGGGTTCGAAACGCCGCCGCTTGGGGCGCCCCTCCCAGCCCTCGGCAACTTTGCGCCAAAGCACAAGAAGTTGTTGCTGCGGGTCCGTTGCTGTTGCTGTTGCGGAATGAGAGACCCCCCCCACATTCCCTAGCAAAGGGTGGGGCGGGGGCTGCTCGGGAAAAGGAAGGGGTTGGAAGGGATGGGGGGGTCCTTGGAGACCCTCCCCGTTCCCTAGCAAAGGGTGGGGGGGCTGCTCGGGAAAAGGAAGGGATGGGGGGGTCCTTGGAGACCCCCCCCGTTCCCTAGCAAAGGGTGGGGGGCTGCTCGGGAAAAGGAAGGGATTGGAAGGGATGGGGGAGTCCTTGGAGACCCCCCCCCGTTCCCTAGCAAAGGATGGGGGGCTGCTCGGGAAAAGGGTTGGAAGGGATGGGGGGGGTCCTTGGAGACCCTCCCCATTCCCTAGCAAAGGGTGGGGGGCTGCTCGGGAAAAGGAAGGTATTGGAAGGGATGGGGGAGTCCTTGGAGACCCTCCCCGTTCCCTAGCAAAGGGTGGGGGGCTGCTCGGGAAAAGGAAGGGGTTGGAAGGGATGGGGGGTCCTTGGAGACCCTCCCCATTCCCTAGCAAAGGGTGGGGGGCTGCTCGGGAAAAGGAAGGGATGGGGGGGTCCTTGGAGACCCCCCCATTCCCTAGCAAAGGGTGGGGGGGCTGCTCGGGAAAAGGAAGGGATGGGGGGGTCCTTGGAGACCCCCCCCATTCCCTAGCAAAGGGTGGGGGGCTGCTCGGGAAAAGGAAGGGATTGGAAGGGATTGGGGGGGGTCCTTGGTGCTCTCCAAGCTTGCTTGCTTGCTTGTTTTCAGCCAGGCGTTTCGTGACACCCCCCCCCACCCCCCCAAACTAGCTTAATATCATCACTGCTTGTCTGAGGATGCTTCACGTCACCAGACTAAGCATCCTCGGACAAGTACTAGTAGTAGCGCTAATGACAGCAATAGCAACAGCACTTAGACTTACATACCGCTTTACAGTCTTCTCGAAGCGGTTTACAAAGGCAGCCTATTTGCCCCCCAACAAACTGGGTCCTCATGAGGTTACCGAGTTTGGGTCAGGGGAGGTCTGCAAGAAAACAAGCTGAGCTGGGAGAGCAGCAAGGACCTCACAGTTGTCTGTCCTTCCTTCCTTCCTTCCTTCCTTCCTTCCTTCCTTCCTTCCTTCCTTCCTTCCTTCCTTCCTCCCACCCCACAAACAAACCTCCCTCCTTTCTGGCACTAATTATGTCACCTAGGGTGGCTCATGAAATGTCTGTAAGAAAACTAGCAAACTTAAGAGAGCACCTAGGACCTCATAGTCCTCCTCCTCCTCCTCTCTGCACACCCTATTCCCTTCCAGCACTGATCATGTTACCTAGTTTGGGCAATGAGAAGTCTGCAAGAAAACAAGCAAGCAAGCTCAGAGAGCACCAAGGACTCTATAGTCCTCCTCCTCCTCCTCCTCCTCCTCCTCCTCCTCCTCTCTGTACACCCCCCTCCCTTCTAACATTGATGTTACCTAGTTTGGGCAAGGAGAGGTCTGCAAGAAAACAAGCAAGCAAGCTCAGAGAGCACCAAGGACTCTATAGTCATCTTCCACCTCCTCCTCCTCCTCCTCCTCCTCCTCTCTGTACACCCCCCTCCCTTCTAACACTGATGTTACTTAGTTTGGGTAATGAGAAGTCTGCAAGAAAACAAGCAAGCTCAGAGAGCACCAAGGACCCCTCATGTCAACCCTGAGCTACAGATATTCTCCTTTATTAGTAAGGAAGTCGTTTCTCCAGCACTGGCTCCCTCTGCGGCCTGCATCCAACTGAGCCTTTTCCAACCTGGCGCCCTTCGGATGAGCAACTCCCAGCTAGAGGGAGGTTTCTGAGAGCATGAACATGAGCCCAGCTGGAAGAGCGCCAGGTTGCAGATGCTTCCTTCTCCAGGTCAAATTCGAGAGAGTCTGGGAGGCATCAGTGACCCCCTTGACAGGTTTATTGTGAAAACAGAAATTTGGCCACCCTCAACCTCCCCCATCCCTGAAAATCTAGTAAGATACCCGATTGGGCTAGGGTTATTTAATTGACCCACTTTTCTGGGGTCTGGATCCCCTATTATCAGTGGTGAAATGTAAAATTTGTTACTACCGGTTCTGTGGGCGTGGCTTGGTGGGGTGGGGGTAATGTGACTGGGTGGGCACGGCCAACTTTTTTTTTTTTTACTTTTAAAAGCATTTTTTCTACAACCTTAAGAGGTTGTAGAAAAAATGCTTTTAAAAGCCTCTGACAATCCCAGCTGAGCCGCGTGATCATCAGAGGCTTTTTTTTTTTTTTTTACTTAAAATATATAAAACTCTATAAATATAAAATAAAATACTATAAACTCTTCGGCCGAAGAGTTTATAGAAAAAATGCTTTTAAAAGTGGGGGAAAAAAAGGCACTGATGATCGCGCGGCTCAGCTGGGCAAGGGGGGGGGGGCAGGGATTTTTGCTACCAGTTCTCCGAACCATCCGCTGCCATCGCTACTGGATCAGGCGATCCGGTCCGAACCGGGAGCATTTACCCCTGCCTATTATGCAGTTGAGTTCATTCAGCACCCTGGGTTCAAATGCTGCCTTGCCTTCCTATATGTGGCATGAACGTGACCCATCCGCCATGGCTTATAACTTTGCCCACGGCATGAACCAGGATGTAAATTATGGTTAAATTTAGGCTTCATAGAATTGCCAAGAGCCAGACATGACTGAATGGATAACATCATCACTTTACATCAATCCAGCCAATGTAGTTGGTAAATTATGATTTGATGACATGGCATGTGGTATGGGCCGTGCCAACAAGTTATTAAATCACAATTAAGCAAACTGTGACTTGGCACCGTATGAAGATGTCCAAAGCTGAAGATTCGTACAGTTTCTGTCCTTTAACAGACTTAGTCAATTTCACTCATAAGAGTTGAGGAAACTTGTTTATGGACATCTTGTTAATTTCTAGTATCAACCCATGCCAACCATGTTCATACTATTAAAAATATGCTTACGTGCCAAGCAAGGCATGGAGCCAGCACTAAACCATTGTGTTTCCCAGCTGTGTTGTTTTAATGTTATGACGTTTTGAATACCACTGGGGAAGAAAAACCGCACACCTGCCCACATACAAAACCTTGACGTTCTCCTTTGCCAAGAATGATGAGCCTTATATCTGTTTCAAACCAGTTTGACAAGTTTTAAAAATAAAATATAAAAAAAAAATATTTGGCAGATGATAGGCATGATATTGCTTTCTCCAAGACTGCAGATGTCCTGCCATCTACGCAGCAGCCTTAAGGCATAAAATAGTGCCCAGGAGCTGGTACAAAATCTGTTGCTATAGAGCTGGGGTGCCCAACCTTGACAACTTTAAGACCAGTGGACTTCAACTCCCAGAATTCCCCAGCTGGGGAAGTTCACAGGTCTTAAGGTTGCCAAGGTGCTATAAACCCGTCCTATAGAGTCTCAAACCAATTCAAGACTCATCTCCAGATCCATCTCAATTGCCAGGCTGAACTGCTCTCAGTTTATTCTCAGGCTGGTCAAAATCTACACCAGCCTCAAACTAAACCTGATCATATCCTATTGCTTCTGTTTCCAGTCGTTGCACTCCAAGACTTTTTTTTTCCAAAATAAGAGAGATATCACAGCTCGTGGGTGGTGGCCGAGTAAGGAGGAAAATATTATTTCAACGGTGATGTCACTAACAATCGCTTAAGCTAGTCTCACTCATGGTGGGACAAGCAAGTAGATATATTGTGGCTGCTGTTGGTTCCGCCAGCAAGTCAGGAAATGAAAATATATATATATTAGCAAGGCATGTTTGTACCATAGTTGCAAACAAACAGAAGTGAAGCCTTCAACCAAAGATGATGGAAATGTTGTTGAGGGCCCAAATCAGAGGTCCTTGATGCCCTCTGCTTGTTGGCTGGGGAATTCTGGGAGTTGAAGTCCACAAGTCTTAAAATTAGGGGTCCTTGGTGCTCTCTTGAGTTTGGTTGCAGATGTTTCATTGTCCAAACTAGGAAACTTCATCCGTGCTGATGATGCACGGATGATGTTACCTGGTTTGATGTTTCTGATCAGTACAGATGATGTCACTGGTGGGATTCAGCCAGTTCGCACCTATTTGGGAGAACCGGTTGTTAACTTTCTAAACAGTTTGGAGAACTGGTTGTTGGAAGAAATCTCATTTTGTTTTTTTTCCCCCACTTTACAGGGCTAATCCTGTAAGGAAGGCAGGAAGGAAACATTCTGGTGTTATTTCTAGCCTAATCTTTATTGCCCTGCTTACAGAAACTGCCTCTCCGGTTAACCCTTATTACATTGTAACAGCTAAGGCGAAGCGCCCATCGATGCGAGTGACATTGAGTTGGCCACGCCTATCCGGTCACATGACCACCGAGCCACGCCTACCCAACCGATCATTAGGGCAGAGAACCGGTTGTTAAATTATTTGAATCCCACCACTGGGTAATGTTATCTAGTTTGGGTAATGAAACATCTGCCAGAAAACAAGCAAGCTCAGAGAGCACCTCATTTCGACCCTGAGCTACAAATATTCTCCTTTATTAGAGCCAAATCAATGCAGACAAAAGTTTAATTTTTCTTTGGCCTTATAACATTGTAAACGCCTACCTCACTCCCTCGACTTTATGAAGCATCATCCCAGCGCAGTTTCCCCATTTCGGGAAATGGTTGCATGACACAGCTTCGCATGACTTCCTTTATCAATACTACAGGGCAGAGAAATAACACGGCTGCTTGCAAACTCAGCAGTGATATTTCAGGCTCTCGATGACATCAGCCGAGGAGACTCAAAAACTCTGAGACCCTCTTTTGTTGGGAAACAGTGGCTGCCTTTCTGGCCCCCTGGAACTGTCTCGGACGCCGTCAGCAATTTTAGTTAGCGTGAGATGCAACGGGCATTCTTCAGAACCCTTACCGAGTTATTTGAAGCTTCAACCTCTGCCATTTCATACTTAGATTGAGCACGTTGTCTGGCCCACACCGTATAATACTCTGTCACTGATGCACCACAATGTCTTGTGTGGCATGCTGCTGCTGCCTATTACGTCTGACAAAGAGCAATTTTGAGCAAGCAAAAAGAAATCGTAGAGTGATTTTTCATTTTCTAATATGCCAGTAAACGGAGAGGAATCACCTCCTCGGCTTCTTAAATTGGTATGCGGCCGCTGAGGGAGAAGTTAGCGAACATAGCAAACAAGGGAAGTGGCTCTTCCAGAAAACGTGTGGCCTATTGTAGAAAATTGCACGAATTAGGGAAGAATGGATGGTTGTACAACTGCGTTTCTTACAAGCCCGTTTCAATTGCCTCTCACTGGGGCCTCATAGGGAACTGCTGGGAACATTCATTTTCTGTTACTTTTTTAAAGACTCTGGTATATTTACCATATTCTCCATATGCTATAGAGTTAGTCCTCAATTGATGACCACAACTGAGCCTAAAATTTCTGAGCCTAAGCAAAAAGAGAGCTGCTAAGTGAATTTTTTGCCAATGTTATGACCTTTCTTGCCACTGTTGTTAAGTGAATCGCTGTAGTTGTTAAGTTAGTAACACGGTTGTTGAGTAAATCTGGCTTCTCCATGGATTTTGCTTGTCAGAAGGTCACAAAAGAGGATCACGTGACCCCAGGAAAACTGCAACCGTCATAAATACCGTCATAAATAAATTAAGTGTTGTACCTTATGATTCTTGATGAACGTATCTTTTCTTTTATGTACACGGAGAGCCTGTGCACCAAGACAAATTCCTTGTGTGTCCAATCACACTTGGCCAATAAAGAATTCTAATCTAATCTAATCTAATCTAATCTAATCTAATCTAATCTAATCTAATCTAATCTAAATACATGCCAGTTGCCAAGCATCTGGTTTTTGATCATGTGACCACAGGGATGCTGCAATGGTCATAAGTGTGTTAATGGTCAAAATAAGTCACTTTTTTCAGTGCCTTTCAGTGGTGGGTTCCTTCCGGTTCAGCTCAGTTCGGCCGAACCGGTAGCAGTGACGATATGACGTCACCGAACCGGTTCTCTTTGTTCGGGAGCTGGGCCCTCCCGCCCGTCCCTGTATTATTCTTACCTTTTATTTCTTCTTTTTTAGCCCAGCTGATAAGTGCAGCAGAGTGGATTGCCGCAGCTCAGCTCGGCAGATTCGTAACATGCTTGTGCAGAGCGGAAGTTTGGCGCGCAGCGATCGCACGCAAAGCGCGTGCACGAAGAGGCGATCGCGCACGAAGTGCGTGCACAAAGAGAACCGGTAGTAAAGCCGGTTAGAACGCACCACTGGTGCCTTTGTAATTTCAAATGGTCACTAAATGAATGGTTGTAAGTCGAGGACCACCTGTAAATACAGAACTGTAAATATATAAATGTATTCATTACGAACAATTGTTCTTCCTAGAGTTTGTTCTTCCTATAAAGGTATCAACCTATCTAAAGGGCTTTTGGACCCAATAAAAGAGCATCAAAATGCCACGAGAGGTTAACACCCAGGCAACAGCCTGATAAGACATACAAATTGTGTTACCCCCCCCCCATTCCATAACAAATGAGGTTTTGTACAGGGGTACCTTGGTACTTGACTGCTTCAAAACTCGTCAAATTTGGTACTTGATGCATTTTGACGTGAAAATGTTGTCCCAGTACTTGGTGTTTGTTTAGTACTTGACGCACTGCAATAGGAAGAGGGGGACGGCTGCGGAGAATGGGCAGGAAGTTGGCCATACAGGTAAAGTCACTGCAAAAGGAGGGGGACAGCCATAGAGGGCAGACAGAAAGTTGGCAATGTTAGGAAAAGTCGCTGCAAAAAGACAGCTATGTTGGGAAAAGTCGTTGCAAAAGGAGGGGGTTGGCTACAGTGAGACAGACAGGAAGTTGGCCATGTTGAGAAAGGAGGGGAATGGCCACAGGGGCAGCACAAGGAGGGGGACGGCCATAAAGGGAGGACAGGAAGTCAGCCATGTTGGGAAGTTCCCTGCAAAAGGAGGGGGATAGCCATAGAGGGTGGACAGGAAGTTGGCCATGTTGGCAAAAGTTACTGCAAAAGGAAGAGGGTTGGCTCAGTGGTGGGTTGCTACCAGTTCGCCCTGGTTCGGGTGAATCGGTGGTGGCGGGAGGCTCGGCCCACCTGCCAGACGTCATCAAAAACACTCTGCGCATCCGCAGAATCTTCCTGGTAGTGCCGGGATTTGAAACCCACTACTGGGTTGGCTACAGGGGAGAGACAGGAAGTTGGCCATGTTGAGAAAGGAGAGGGATGGCCACAGGGATAGCAAAAGGAGGGGGACGGCCATAAAGGGAGAACAGGAAGTCAGCCATGTTGGGAAGATCCTTGAAAAAGGAGGGGGACAGCCCCAGAGGGTGGACAGGAAGTCAGCCATGTTGGCAAATGTCACTGCCAAAGGAAGGGGTTGGCTACCAGGGAGAGACTGGAAGTTGGCCATGTTGAGAAAGGAGGGGGATGGCTACAGGGGCAGCAAAAGGAGGGGAATGGTCATAAAGGGCGGACAGGAAGTCAGCTATGTTTGGAAGATCCCTGCAAAAGGAGGGAGATGGTCATAAAGGACGGACAGGAAGTCAGCCATGTTGGGAAGATTCCTGTAAAAGGAGGGGGAGGGTCATAAAAGGTGGACAGGAAGTCAGCCATGTAGGGGAAAGTTGCTGCAAAAGGGGGGGATTGGCCACAGGGACAGACAGGAAGTTGGCCATGTCGGGAAGGTCACTGACATGGGAAAAGGGACAAACAGAAAGTTCTTCCGGGTGGAAACAAAGAGTCACATCATGCTAAGTCACATGGCATGTATTTATGACAGTTGCAGCATCCTGGGGTCCTGCAGGTCCTTTCCCTGCTGGCTTCCAAAAACGCAAACTCAAATGAGGAAAGGTAGATTCGCTTAACGACTGCAGGCATTCTTCTTCACAACTGTGACAAAAAGAGCTCATAAAATTGCACGTGACTCACTTAGCAACCGCTTCGGTGGAAATTCTTATCCCAATGTAGTAAAGGCAAGGCTTACCTGTCCCGCAAGGAGAATGGGGGCATTTTTAAATTCACTAATGTTATGTACCATATAAAGTATGAGCCATAGGCTTCACTCAGGTCCTCCAAAACGGCAGGAAAATACTCGAAGCTCATTGGTTAAGCTGTCTGGCAGCCCTCTATAAAAGGGGACGCTGCCAGACAAGTAGGTTGTTGGGTTGTACTGGTCTACTAATAAAGAGCTGTTGTCACTGAAAGAGCTGTGTCCGTCTCTTCCATCATCGAAACTAACAACTAATGCTGAAATTTGCATCTGTAGCTCTAGATTAGCTTACATGCAAACCTACATTCTCTCTTGTCCTTCTTTCTGGGGTTTTGCATTTTCCACCTTGAGAGGGTGAGGGACGCATTATACGTACAAGCCTGGGGAAAAACCAATTGAGTGCATTCCGTGCGATGACCCAGGATTTGGGGGGGGTTATATTTTTAATACTTTCCATTGTTGACAGGCAGGATCTGTTCCAAAGCAAAACACTTTTTTCCCTCCTCTAGCTTGAATATTCGATGTGTGTATGTGTGTGTGTAAAAGCAGATCTGCCATGGTCCTCCCCAATGCGAGGCATTTGTTCAGTGTTAAAAAGCTTTCTTCATATTTGCTGACGCACGATGGACGAAAGGTGGATAGATTACTCAGACTGGCGATATGACTGTACTCCATTTCGCAGCTTATCTCTATATTGGATAGAAGATCTATTTCCCGTTTCATCTCAGTGGGGGATTTTATTTTATTTATTTATTTTCTTCTCTCTTTTTCCATCTTTCAATGTTACCTTGGCCAGCCAAAGTACCGGTTCATCCAAGGTCTGTCGCAGCTGCTCAACCCCATCAAATTCTGGAGAAGAAAGTATTTCTTCACATTACGGATTTGCCTCCTTACAGAAGATCTTTTATTGAAGAGCGGAAAGCTAAAGACGGCCCTTTAATGGGCAGTTCTTGTATCCACAGCGGCTTGGATGACTGTTAAGTTGTTAGTTGACAAATACAGGTAGTCCTTGACTTACAAACAGTTATTTAGTGACCGTTCAAAGTTTCCACAGCACTGAAAAAGATGACATGTGATTGTTTTTGTTGTTTTTTTCATACGTATGACCGTTGCAGCAGCCCCATGGTCATGTGATCAAAATTCAGATCTTGGCAACTGGTTCATATCTACGACGATTGCAATATCCCAGGGTCATGTGATCCCCTTGTGTGACCTCCTGAAAAGCAAAGTCAATGGGGAAGCCAGATTCACTTAACAACCTGTTACTAACTGAACAACTGCAGTAATTCACTTAACAACTGTGGCAAGAAAGGTCGTAAAATGGGGGCAAAACTCACTTAACAAATGTCTTGCTTAACAGCAGAAACTTTGGGCTTAATTGTGGTTGTTTGTTTCAGGACTAACTAAGGAAAAAGGCTTGGCTCTCTAATGGGAGTTAGACTACAAAAATAAAACAAAAACACACATCCTTCATATTCTATACAATTGAATTAAAAACCCCTGATATTGCATTAATATTGCACTAGACAATAGAATTCAATATAGTTACTGCCCTGGGATAGAAGCTGTTTTTCAGCCTATTTGTCCTCGTTTTTATTATCCTGTACCGTCTACCAGATGGTAATAGTTCAAAAAAAAAGGGTGCCCAGGATGAGAAGGATCTTTACGAATGTTTTGAACTTTCTTAAGGCAGCGGGAGTTATAAAACTCTTCCAAAGTGGGGAGAGGGCCACCAACAATCCTCTGGACAAGGGTGTTAACCCTCTGGAGTGCTGTCCTATCTGCCACTGTGTAATTGGCAAACCATACACAGGTGCAGTAAGTTAAAATACTCTCTGTGGTGCAGCGGTAGAAGGTCACCAGCAGAGTCCAAAAAGCCAAGGGAGGGTCTACAACTTTGTGACTGAAGTCCTGCACCTTTTCCACCTGCAACTGCCATCTGTCAGGCGCAAAGGATCAAGATCATATATGTTAAGTTGTAGTTCAGAAGATCTATTGCTCAAGCCTATACACAAGAATCTAGTCAATTGAAGCGTAACTCTGAATCGGCACCAGATAAGAGTCAACGGAATTCAAGAAGGATTGGACTTGGAACATTTATGGCAGCGTAACAATTCTAAGCTGATGACGTGCTTAACTCCATCCCCCCAGGTCTCTCTGCTCTTTTCCCACATCATCTTAACTCCTTTCATTCTCTCCTCTAGACACCCCTGATCCGGGTTATGCCTTAGCTCATTTCATGAGCCACGTCAGAAAGTAAATTCAGAGACGGCAGACATACATATTACATAATATTTTGGCGGTGGGCTCCCTGTGAAGAAACAACCCTGGATTAACCTGGTTAGCACTTGCCTTAACGGAATGTACGATAACAGCTTTATTCCACCCATGAAGTTTGCAGCTTTTGAGCCTCTGGGCAGCTATGTTAACCCCAAAGAACCCTCTACATCTGTGCTTCAGGATGCTAATAGCCCAGACAATAATATGTGGTGAACCTCACTCAACAAAGTAAAGGCCGAAATTGTTACTCTGATTTTCCATCCATCAGTTTCATTTTTCCTTAGCTGACATAACTGAAACATCACTTTTCTTAGAGATCTTTCTAAGGCTTGATCCAATCCTGAAGTTCAGAGGTTTTGATTTATGGAAGATGTTAGCTAGAAAGTCAAAATTTAATGTGCTCATAAAAAGGCTTGATTTTTTTTTTTTTCTCAAGTGGAATGAGATCTTCATTTGAAAGACAAAATAGAATAACACTTTTAGTTCATGATAATTATTTGACAAAGCACATTTAAATCGTGGTACGTTTATAAGACATATGTGTAATGTTGTGCATATAGGGCCATCATCAGTGATGGGTTTCAAATTTTTTTTACTACCGGTTCTGTGGGTGTGGTTGGTGGGCATGGCATGGCATGGTGGGCAAGGCTTGGTGGGCGTGGCAGGAGAAGGATACTGTAAAATCTCCATTACCACCCCACTCCGGGGAAAGGATACTGTAAAATCCCCATTCCCACCCCACTCCCGGGAAAAGATCCTGCAAAATCCCCATTCCCTCCCAATCAGCTGGGACTTGGGAGGCAGAGAATAGACGGGGGCAGGGCCAGTCAGAACTTTTACTACCGGTTCTCCGAATGACTCAAAATTTCCGCTACCGGTTCTCCAGAACTGGTCAGAACCTGTTGAAACCTACCTCTGGTCATCATCGAAATCATCATTTTAACCATTGTCTGTCCACTGCAGGGTGAAACACTTTTAGCTCATGATAATTATTTGACAAAACACATTTAAATCGTAGTATGTTTGTAAGACATATGTGTAATGTTGTGATATAGTGTCATCATCATCATCATCATCATCATCATCACCTCTTCCTCATGTTTCCAACCTATATGGTCCTGAGTATTTTTTTCCCAATTGGGCCCGCAATACTTGCTGATTTCGTCGATCCATCCTGTTTTAGGTCTCTTTCGTGGATGCTTTTTATCAAGTGGATAAAATATAACAAGAAACATAGCAAGAAGAACTGATGAAGAGCCTGAGTGGCGCAGCAGACTAATGCTACTGTTAAAGGTAGTATTTAGCTTCCAGCTGCCTGCAATTACTGCGAGTTCAATTCTCACCAGGCTCAAGGTTGACTCAGCCTTCCATCCTTTCTAAGGTAGGTAAAATGAGGACAGTTTGTGGGGGCAATAAGCTGACTTTGTATAAAATATACAAAGTATGAAGGCTATTGCTTAACGCCTTGTAAGCCGCCCTGAGTCTCCGAAGAAGGGCGGCATATAAATCAAAATTAAAAAAAAAAAAAAAAGGTGGACCAAAGCAGTCATAGAATGGATTCCACTTGATAAAAAAAAAGCTTATAGTGTAGGATGCCATCATACTAATTTACAATGTAGTTTGCGTGCATTTCAGTTTAGCCAGTCTAGCTCTTTGTTATTTGTGATTTGAAAGCTATGATCCATACCAGTTCGGCAAGCTGGTAGTGGCGATGGTGAGCGGAGAGCAAACCGGTTCACTCCAACCGTCAGCTGGGCCCTCCTGCCCGCCCCTGTGCTATATACCTATATTTGTTCGTTTTTAGCCCAGCTGATAGGTGTGACAAAGCGGATTGCCACGTCTCAGCTTTTCTGAAGTGCAATGCGCTTGTGCAAAGCAAACTGGTTATAACACTGGTTAAAACCCACCACTGATCCATACCTTACCATGTTGTTCAAGTTCAGCCAATTCAGTAAGCCGTGATTAAGCATTTTCTGGTTTTGCACAATGTGTGATATCCTATTGAAACAAACCAAATGTTAAAAAGTTAATTTATGTAGTTCCTTGCCAAGCACATCTCCATTATATGAAAGTAACTAAAATATCTTTACAGTCCTCAAGGCACATCACAACTTTTGAGCATCCCTACTGTTTTGGAAATTGAAAGTTGAAAAAATTGACACGCCCTGAAATCCTAACCCATTACATAAAAAATATTTTTTTCCCCCAGATGCAACAGATTAGTATTAATCTGTGGCCTTCTATCTTTAGAAAGCAGATATGGCCATTTAAAAAGTTAATATATGACTAAACAAGCCTGGTGGTTCAGCAGACTGATAGCACTGTGATTAACACCAGCTGTCTGCAATTACTGTAAGTTCGAATCTCACCAGGCTTAAGGTTGACTCAGCCTTCCATCCTTTCAAGGTAGGTAAAATGAGGACCCAGATTGTGGGGGCAATAAGCTGACTTTGTATAAATATACAAAAGTATGAAGGCTATTGCTTAACGCATTGTAAGCCGCCCTGAGTCTCTGGAGAAGGGCAGCATATAAATCAAATTAAAAAAAAAACACAAATCTATCATAATGCAAAACACTCTTAGCCAACAATTTAAATGCTCATTAAGGCTACTGAGAGGGAACTTTTGACTTAGTTATTACTCCAAGTCAAGTAGAGGAAGTGAATCTGTTGCAATTTTCTCCTTCCAAAGGTTCATCAAAGAGAAGGAAGACGGTTTCCACATCTCGGCCATCCCTTTGGTGAGGGGCGGGGATGATGCAGAAGTGAAACAAAGAACAAGAAAAAAAAATAGTAGATCATATGAGCTGGTCAGAAGAGAAAATAAAATAGTGGATATTTTAGACCGTCAACAATTCCAAACTCTTACTAGAAGTGAGTACTGGCAGGAAAATTCCCCGTGGTGTTTGCGCAATCCCGTGTCGTTTTCAATCTGGCATCTTTAAAGCAGAGCCTCACGGGGGGTGGTTATTGTCATCAGTTTTTTGAGCAAAAGGACAGGAAATTTATCTAACTTTCTTTGCTTTTGCCCTGCAAGACAAAAAGGATGCAGCTGGCGTTAAAAAAAAAAAAAGCACAACCAGAACAGGCAATGATTAACGATTGTATCATAATTGCATGAGCTTTGTGGTGACAAGGCAGATGGGATGTTGGTTCCATAATCCAAAACTAGCACACTTGGTTTTTGCAAAATTCTGACTTGAGGGAGAAGGATTCAACCATTCAGCCTTGCGGGATTGTTGTCTGAGTCTAAACTGGTGTTTTTCAAACTTGGCAGCTGTCAGATATGTGGACTTCAACTCCCAGAATACCCCAGCACCACGTTACATCAGGTATCTTCTTCAGTGGTGAAATGTAAAATTTGTTACTACCGGTTCTGTGGGCGTGGCTTGGTTGGGGGAGGGTATTGTGACTGGGTGGGCGTGGCCAACATTTTTTTTAATTTTTAAAAGCATTTTAACCTCTTCGGCCAAAGAGGTTGTTAAAAAACGCTTTTAAAAGCCTCTGATGATCAGGCAACTCAGCTGGGATCGTCAGAGGCTTTTAAAAGCATTTTTTTCCCTGCAACCTCTTCGGCTGAAGAGGTTGTAGAAAAAATGCTTTTAAAAGTAAAAAAAAAAACAGCCTCTGCTGATCCCACAGCTCAGCTGGGCATGTGGGGGGAGGCAAGGTTTTTTGCTACTGGTTCTCCGAACCACCCGTCACCATCGCTACCGGATCAGGTGATCTGGTTCAAACTGGGAGCATTTCATCCCTGATCTTCTTGCCAAAATCGATTCTGCTTATCTGGTCCAACATCATGGAAAGATGTCACTGGGAACCCCACCCCAATGGGCCCAAAGGGATCCAGCTGCACTTTCATGCCTAAAATAGGACTAAAATTCATTGTGTTCTGGTTTCTAACCTGGTGCCTTCACCACTAGGCCGAACTGACTCACATCCTTCCTCATTGCGTTCTGCGAGTCAATTAAAATATTCCACTTTGAACTTTCTTGACTGACTATGGGTGCTTCGTCATGGTTGGTATGCTATTTGGACTTCCATTGCTTTGTTTTCTCTTGCTCCGTGGTTCATACTGTCTTCACTGCGGCAAGCTACAAAGATTAGAAATAAACAAGCGAATAGATCTATTGTGCCAACTTGGGTCAACTCAGTATGCAAATTTAATGTTTAATGCAGGGGTGAAATGCTCCTGGTTCGGACCGGATCGCCTGATCTGATAACGATGGCGGCAGGTGGTTCGGAGAACCAGTAGCAAAAATCCCTCCCCCCCCCCCACATGCCCAGCTAAGCTGCGCAATCATCAGAGGCTTTTTTTATATTTTTAAAAGCATTTTTTCTACAACCTCTTCGGCTGAAAAAATGCTTTTAAAAGTTAAAAAAAAAGCCTCTAATGATCACGCAGCTCAGCTGGGATCGTCAGAGGCTTTTAAAAGCATTTTTTTTTACAACCTCTTCGGCTGGAGGTTGTAGAAAAAATGGTTTTAAAAGAAAAAAAAAAGTTGGCCACACCCACCCAGTCACATTACCCCACCACCACCAAGCCATGCCCACAGAACCGGTAGTAACAAATTTTACATTTCACCACTGGTTTAATGTGTCGGGTGAATGCAACCATGATGAGCAATCATTACGGGTAATTATTCTACGTTCCATGATGTTGGGAAATGCCGGAGAAAGCATGTCTTAAAAGAGAGTTTCAAGGTCTGGAGAAGACTTTGTGGGCACCTTGAAACTAAGACAATCTCATCAATTCCTTTTGTGATACCGTCTGATCTTCATCTAAACAGAGAATGTGAAGGAAGTGCAAAATTCTCTCATCTCCCCTTGCAATCAGATTGCTGCAGGGGTGGGCTTCAAAAATTTTAGCAAGGGTTCTCTGCTTGGTTGCTGAATGGGCGTGGCCATGGTGGGTGTGGTCCACCCGGAGGGGGGGATGTTTTTGCCCTCCTTGGGCTCCGGAGGCTTTCCTCGACCCTCCAGGAGGGTGAAAACGGCCTCCCCAGGCTCCAGAGGCCATCTGGAGCTTCCCAAACTTCCAGTAGGCCCATTTTTCGCCCTCCCTGAGCCTCCGCGTGCACCCTGTGCTTACCTGCATCCAAAATGGGCCGCGTGGGGCCTCCTGGGAGGGGCAGGGTGGGGGGGCAGGGCCAGCCAGGAGTGGGATTTGTGGGTTCTCTGAACTTCACAGAATCTTAGCTAGAGGTTCTCCCAAACCCCTGCGAATCCCCAGCAGCCCACCTCTGTTTTAAGAGAGAGTTTCAAGGTCTGGAGAAGACTTTGTGGGCACCTTGAAACTATGGCAATCACATCAATTCTTTTTATGATACGGTTTGATCTTCATCTAAACAGAAAATGTGAAGGAAGTGCAAAATCTTCTTATCTCCCCTTGCAATCAGATTGCTGGAAAATTCCAAGCCAATTCCACCATGTTGTATTAATACTGAGACGGCCCTCCCATCAACAGGACATTTTGAAAATATTGTTTTGACAAACAGTTGTGAACCTGGCAAACTTACAAATCCATTATCTCATCCTGGATTGTCAACCATCTCCACACCCATTTCAATCCGAAAACAGACAGCAATAAAGAGGTGGATTTAAAAGCAACTTGGGGTCTGGACTTCTCACCTCTCGAGTGAGGAACCCATCCAGTCCTATCTATTTCAAGACTGATGATTCATTCTCAAAGTTTCACTTCCACTCACATCTTTTTTTAAGGTGAAGTTATCTTCATCCTCTTTACAAAGACCTCTGCCTATGGGGATAAGCTCTTTCCTTTTCAAAAGAATTGAATACATCTTTCAAAAAAAAAACCCAAAACACTGCATGTGCAAAATTCAAAATTCATTTACAGCTGTTTCCACAGGTGTGACATGTACCTATTAAGGATGAGGTCCCCACTGGGGGTCTGCACAGAATCTATCCTGCTTGATCATGGTGACGTTTCTGAAAACAACACACTGTTCTAGGAAAGTTGTAATGGGATTCAATGGCCATAATCCCCAGCCACCACTAGCCATGCCATGCTAATAGATAAATTATGGATATTGCTCCAAGAAAGCACCAAGGTCGAGAGAAGAACTGAAACCTAAAAAATTACAGCTTCAAAAGGACTATTTATTCTAGAATCATCCCCATAAACCCCAGTTAATATTCTCTTCTTTCTGCCACAACAAGAGGAAAACATTTTCCTTTGTCGTGCTCATAATTTAAATTGACATGCTGTAATATTATTCTCAATCTGATCCATTATATTCTCATTTTCATTCCATTTGATCCTTTGGCACAAAACCTGCAGGCTAGTCTGCTATTGGAGTAGAGGGAAACAGTAGTATTTACAGGATGGAACCATGCTGCCTAACAGCAAACAAATGAAATAAAAATCTCCCTAACAAACAATAAGGAAGCCAGAAAGATATGCTGTTCCAGTCTTCATTACCTAAAGCAATAATCTTCTAAATTGTCTCTGCATCTAAGTGTAAATTCCGGCTCAGTTTCCCTTCCTTTCCCATCTAATTCATCTACTTTCATATTAGCTCAACCTTCCCTAATCTAACGGGTTTTAAAGCTAAGCCTGTATCAACTTACAGATCCATGCCCTTTGCAACTCATTTGTTGGTTTACTATAGAGTAGAATAAGCCACAATTGGCCAGGTTCATTTATCCCAGGAGTCTGCAACCTTAAACACTCAAAGAGCCATTTGGACCAGTTTCCCACAGAAAAAAAAACACCGGGAGCCACAAAACCCTTCCCGTGCCTATTTCTTGAGCAGCCACAAAACTAGCATATGTAGTTGAATTAAATGTTCTGTTTTCTTCTGAAACTTTTCTTTTCTTGGATTTATCCATGGTTGGCCCTACCAGAGGTTGAAAAGCTCAATAAATTGCGTGCTGGTGGGTGTTGCACATTGGTGGTTGTGACGCATATTTTGAGTGACAGGGAGCCGCAGCAGAGGAGCGAAAGAGCCACATGCGGCTCCAGAGCTGCAGGTTGCTGACCTCTGATCTATCCCAAAGCATACATCAGGGATATGTGAAACTCAAGTATGTTGACGGCTTTTATCATCTTTTATTGATTTGTGGGTTTAATATGTCTATATAACTTGGAGAGCTGCCCATTTCACAGCAGAGACTCCAGGGAATGCACGTAGGTCAAATCACCACAAAAACCTATGACACCTGATTAAAATAACGACGTCCCAAAATAAAAGCCATATCAGCAGCAGAACTCAACTAATCTCGTGGCCAAAATGGAGGACCCAGCCAAGGCTTCAGGGTCCTAAAACTCTCACAGAGCTGAGGCCATTTGGATGTCCATTAATGGGACCTTTTTGAGCCGTGGTAGCGCAGTGGTTAGAGTGCAGTACTGCAGGCTACTTCTGTTGATCACCGGCTGCCAGCAGTTTGGCAGAGCGAATCTCACCAAGCTCAAGGCTGACTCAGCCTTCCATCCTTCCGAGGAGGGTAAAATGGGGACCCAGATATGCTGACTCTGTAAACCGCTTAGAGAGGCCTGTAAAAACACTGTGAAGCTGTATATAGGCCTAAGTTCTATTGCTATTGCTATTTTTGGCCAAGAGTTTTTGAGAGGCTCAATAGATGGCTCATTATTCTGTAAACTTCGGTTGACCTGACAAGATTCTGCTATGATAGGAATTTAAAAGCAGACCATGCATTATCAATGCGTCTGACTTTACAACCACTTTTCTCAACTTCGGAAAGTAGGTTGTGGATAAAGTAGATTATCCTTTGCATTTACTGGTTTTCATGGGAAGGCTTTCATTTTCTTAGTGTGATCCATACGGGGTGGGGGGGGGGGAGGCTTAGTTAAGAATCTATTCATGTCTTCTAATAAATGAAGACGAACCTGGCATCTTCTAAGCACAAAGAGAACTGCAAAAGGTTTCAATAGGGATATTGAAGAGTCAAGCTTGCAACGTTGGGTCATGTCCCCATGGAGAAGAAGAGCTTCTTCTGGGCTTAAGATTGGCTTATTGGGGGTGGGGGAGAGAAGTATCGTATTTTTCAGACTATAAGACGCACCTGATATAAGACACACCTAAATTTAGAAGAGGAAATCAACCAAAAAAAAAAAAAAGGTTTTGGCCTCCGTGCAACCTATTTGCACGGAGTGTATGGGTTTTAATGTTCTTTTAAACATTTTTTACGGGATATTATTCACATTGTGTTTTTTTGCTGTAAGCCACCCAGAGTCCCTAGGGAGTTTGGCGGCATAGAAATGTGACTAATAAATAAATAATAAATAAAATTTTCAGGCCTTTTTCTGGGCCTTTTCCAGCCTCTTTTTAGCCCATTTTGAGGCTTTTTTCAGGCCGTTTTTTCTAAAAAAAATTGGCAAAAAAAGCCTTGAAAATGGGCCAAAAAAAGCCTTGAAAACGGGCCAAAAAAAGCCTCAATAACAGGTAAAAAAAAAGCCTCAGAAAAGGCTGAAAAAAGCCTCAGAAATGGGCCGAAAAAAGCTGAAAAAACGGGCCGAAAAAAGCTGAAAAAACAGGCTGAATAAAGCCGAAAAAATTGGCCCAAAAAAGCTTAAAAAATGAGTCAAAAAAGCCCCGAAAATGTGCCTAGAAAAGGCTTGAAAAAGGCCTTAAAAAGGCCCGAAAACGGGGCATGCGGAGGCAAAAAAAAAAAAAAAAACAGGCGGGACTTTGGCAATATTCAGCATATAAGACGCACAGACATTTTCACCCTCTTTTGGGAGACAAAAAAGTGCGACTTATAGTCCGAAAAACTTATAGATTCAAAAGGAGAGCATCCTTAAATCCCAGGCGGAGAGAGGAAATTTCCCCGATTCGTTTGCAGCTGTCACCGCTGAAGAGCAAGAAATGAGCCGATCTGAAGGACGCGATTTATGGGAATCCAGCCGAAGATGCTGGTTTCATTGTGCCATCTAAAACTTTGGCCTTATTGTGATGTCTGGAGCTGCCCTGCCTGGTCTTTATCCCATGAATGTCACAAGAGAATGGTCTCATTGCTGCAAGCCTCTTACTCACTGCTTTTTCCGCAGGGGGGCGGAAGCCTGGCGGCTTCCCAGATGCTCTTAAATAATCTTTTTTCTTTTGAGTGATGGTAGTCGCTTCCTGTTTTCTGAACTGCCTGGTTACAGCCTTGTAAATAAGATGAACACCCACTCCATTGATCATCCTGCATTCGCTGCTTTATCTGACTCCATCTTTTTTATTTTCTTTTTTTCCCCCCCTTCGTGCCGCTATCAGTGTTATTGCCTCCTTTTGCTTCAGAGGGCTTTTGTAGCAAAACATAAAATCAATCAAGGACAGGGGTTTACAAGCGTTCCCGAGTTAACTGTCTATTCACTGTGTGAGCAGAATGCTTGGAAAAGGCTAGGCGTTCAGTCTTGTCCGCTAAGACGTTTGATTTCTCAGACTGGGCAAGGTTGGGAATTGTCATTTCAGCCAAGAGTCATTTAGTTGAGTTGCATAGAGTCTGTGTAGAAACTGCATGAGTGAATAAATATATTTTCCTTCTGGATATGATCAAAACGTCTGAACATGGATCAGTCCAGCCAGTTAAGGGTAAATAAATTGCAGAGGTGAAAGTGGACAAAGGACTCGCTTGCAGATTAGGGCAATTATCCTAATTATCTAATTAGGAGCAGCAGCACATTTGAAACTTAATTATTACTATTATTATTCCAATAAATGTCACCCTCTCTTGGCTTTGGATGGCGATGGAAACAGGCGGATGGGTATAAATAAAAAACAGATAAGCTTGCACCGTAATTAATCATATGCAGATAAGGTAGCTGAATATTAAAAAACAACAACACGCACGCTGATTTATGGGCCAGTTTCAAACAAAGATGTGAAGTCTCCGGCAATGATAAGAAACTCTGATTTTTGTAAGGTATTGCATGGGCTCCCACTGTAGTTTATACCGTAAGATAGCTTTTGTTTTGGTTTAGCATGGGGTGTGGATCCAGCTGGTTGTGAATGATTCAACTTACCAGGTGTAAAACAAAACCTTATTTTAGCAACACGATGCAGGTAGTACTCAGTTTTCCACCACAATGGAGCCCAAAATTTCTGTTGCTAAGTGAGAAATTTGTTAAGGGGGTTTTGCCCCGTTTTACGACTTTGCTTGCCACAGTCGTTAAGCAAATCGCTACGGTTGTTAAATGAATTACATGGTTGTTAAGAGAATCCAGCTTCCTCCCGTTGACTTTGCTTGGGAGAAGCTCGCAAAAGGGGATCACGTGATCACGGTCATAAAGATGAGCCAGTTGCCAAGCCTCCGAATTTTGATCACGTGACCATGGGGATGCTGCAATGGCCGTAAGTGAGAAAAACGGTCATAAGTCACTTTTTTCCAGTGCCTTTGTAACTTTGGATGGTCACTAAGCAAACTGTTGTAAGTCGAGGACTACCTGTATATAAACTCAATTTATGTTGTGGAAAAAGCAGGAAATCCTGCTTTTTAGCAAAGGTAAACCCCATTGCACAGCTGATCGTTGGAAATACCGGTTCAAAGGAAATGGTAGCTTTTTTAGCTAACTACCAGTTTGCATGAACCAGTAGCTTTTTAAACTGCTGGTTTGCCCGAACTGGTAGTTTTTATCACTACCGGTTCGCCTGAACCTGAGCGAACTAGTAGCATTTCACTCCTGGTAAGAACTCTACGTGGCCACAGAATAGTTCTCCCTCCTTTTCTCATATAAGAACTTCAAATATCAATTTCCTTCTTATATAGTCTAAGCAAGTAGAAACATGCACTATAAAATTAAGCAACACTCAGCTAATCGCCCTATGGATGTTCACACAAAGAGACATATTTCAGCACCTCTGCCTTTCTATTAATAATCTAATTACTGAAAAGGGGAGGGTAAACATAAGTAGAGAAAATGTTGACCTCTAGGCAGGATTTTACAGGAAAAAAAAAAACCACACACACACACACACACACACACACACACACACACACACACACACACACTTCTATTAACATATAGGACCACTAGAGGGCACCAAAGTATTTTCTTTTACTCTGGAATTGAGCTTTCCGTTAAAGGCATAGCAAATTGGATTATATCTTTTCCTGGAGTAAAGACAGTTAATCTGAAGTGATGATAAATAATTTTAGGTTCTGGACTGACAAAGAAATTCACTTTAGATAACCACATTGATTAGTTAGAAATACATGCTATTTTGTTATGAAAAAGAAAAAAGAATAACATTTCGAACATAGATGATTAAAATTAGATTCTGACAATATTTTTAACATTGAAATGATGCTGCATCAAACCTCAGGGTACCCATTTATTTACTGGGATTGTTTTTCATCCCATTATTATGCTTTTTTAAGTAAGTCAAGGCAGTGAATATATCTAATTACTCTTTCCTCTTCTATTTTCCCCACAGAGCAACAACTCTGTGAGATGGGTTGGGCTGAGAGTGAGTAACTGACACAAAGCCATCTGGGTCAGGGGTCTCCAACCTTGGCCACTTTAAGACTTGTGGACTTCAACTCCCAGAATTCCTCAGCCAGCTTTGCTGAGGCATTCTGGGAGTTGAAGTCCACAAGTCTTAAAGTGGCCAAGGTTGGAGACCCCTGACCCAGATGGTTTTCATAGTTAAGGTAGGTCTAGAACTCACCATCTTCTAGTTTCTAACTGGAAGATAATAAGTAAAGAAGAAGAAGAAGAAGAAGAAGAAGAAGAAGAAGAAGAAGAAGAAGGAGAAGGAGAAGGAGAAGGAGAAGGAGAAGGAGAAGGAGAAGGAGAAGAGAAGAGGAGGAGGAGGAGGAGGAGGAGGAGGAGGAGGAGGAGGAGAAATCAACACTGTCCAATATTCATTTAGAAGGGTGGTGGTAGTAGGTTGCATTCGGATAATCCTGCAGTTTGTTATAAGGGATGTGAAAGTCACAAAAGGGAACAGGAAGAACCTGATCCATTTTATTTAGCAAGCAGAACTATTTCGTGACATTTGAAGAAGCATGCCGTTAGGGGTGCAAACTGGCTCTGTTCCTTCCATTCTTCCTTGTCTCTTATTCCCCCAACAATTATGGTCTGTTTAAGCAACTATGCTTAAACCAATACTTGTGTGTTATGTGTGAATCAAACAATGGAAGAAGATTTGCCCTTCAGGATTTTATGAAAGCGGCAGTGATATTTTTTGATTTATTTATTTTTTTAAAACAGCAGGACTAGCCAACGAATCAAAATACTTATTTGCAGGAAAATAAAGCCATGCACGTTGGGATCAAAGCAGGCAGGGGAGCAAGAATTTAAGCCTCCTGATCCTTAAATAATTATTGACTAACTCGGGATAAAGTTTGTATAATAATCACTTTGATTGGAAGAGAATTGTTTTTGCATGGAAATTGTCCGGTAGCTTTTGATTGCAAGAAGGAAGGGAGGGAAAGAGACCGAATGACGAAAATACATCCTTATCTCTTTGTTGTTCGCTTCCATTGAAGCACTACTTAAGATTTACATTTTTTAAGCCACGCAAGTCTCATTAAAAGATGCAATTTCCTGCATTCTTGATACCATCTCCTGGATTAGAACCAAACCAGACATGAAAAAAAAATTAAAAACTCTCATCCAGCAGCTTGTGGCCTTGATATATGCATTTCCTGTGTTCTTTGCTTTTAAGGTTTTGTTTTGTATCATACTTCAACTATAGGGCTTAGCCTTTGAGATGCAAAGAATCTTTTTCTCTTGAGGGACTGCAAGGAATTGCCAAGACCCGATTCTGAATTGCCAAATAATTTTACATCAAGGATATGTTTTAAGGCACAGATTCTGGGCAAATTGGAAAGTCAAAGGGGATGTGATGTGAAAGAGTAGGAAGAGGGCATTAGAAAGTCAAAATAATGCCCATAATAGCAATAGCACTTAGACTTATATACCGCTTCATAGTGCTTTTACAGCCCTCTCTAAGCGGTTTACAGAGTCAGCATCTTGCCCCCAACAATCTGGGTCCTCATTTTACCCACCTCGGAAGGATGGGAGGCTAAGTCGGCCTTGAGATCCATTAGGATCGAACTCCAGAGGGTGGGCAGAGTTAGAAAGCAATACTGCATTCTAACTATTGGGCCATTAGGGCTCCTGACAGCATCTATCACACATCACTGCAATAACCAATCAACCCACCACTTGTAGCAATAGCCCTAGAAAGAGACTTATATACTGCTTTACAGTGCTTTTACAGCCCTCTCTAAGCAGTTTACAGAGTCAGCACCGTGACCCCAACAATCTGGGTCTTCATTTTACCCACCTCAGAAGGATGGAAGGCTGAGTCGACCTTGAGCCTGGTGAGATTCGAACTGCCAAACTGCTGGCAATTGGCAGTCAGCATAAGTAGCCTGCAGTACCGCATTCTAACCACAGCGCCACCGTGGCTCATATGAGAAGCAACCAGAAAACCCCAGGATTTTAGAGTGGATCAAGGCAGTTGATGAAACATCCTAGAAGGAGACAAGAAGTCACTTGTTGCTAATCATGTGATTGCAGTCTTATTTACATGCATCACATACACAAAACATGTAAAATGGAGCAGGATTTGATCACTCTACGAAGAGTGCGAAGAAGAGCAACAAAGACGACTAGGGATTCTAAACCGTATGATGAATGGTTTGTGGGAACTATGTATGTCTTGTCTAGCAAAGGAAAAGACTAAAAGTGACATGTTAGCAGTCTTCCAATATTTGAGGGGCTAGCACAGAAACGAGGGGGGTTGACCTATTCTCCAAAACACCGGAGGGCAGGACAAGAAGGAAGCTTAAAGAGAGAGCCAATTTAGAGTTAAGGAGAAATTTCCTGACAGTGAGAACAGTTAATCAGTGGAATGACTTGCCTCCAGAAGTTGTGGGTGCTCCATTTGTCCAGAATGGTATAAGGTCTCCTGATCAAGCAGGAATTGACTAGAGAAGATCTCCAAAGCGTCAGACCTGGAAGCCATCTTTTACATTTGGGCCTTCAGGCCTGCCACATTTTCTACTGTGGGAAACTAGGAGAGGGGATTGTATGGAGAAGGGGAGATATATAGTCAAAATAACATTCCTTTCTCAGAGAGTCAAGGATGCCTTGCCCTGGCACTTGCAATCGGATGACTGGGAGGCATCTCCAGTTGGGACGGTGCATTGATTGGGCCATGTGATGGACATATGGGTGCTGGGCAGGGACTTGAACTTTCACTTGGGTGGGGAAAACCTAGAAACTTTCAGATTCAGGTTTTCCCAGATGTGCCAATATGACATCTCTAATAAAATGGAACTTTGACGAAACTCAAACCTTGGAGGTTTTTTCCGCTGGGGGTGTTACTTGGAACCCTGACATAAAGGTCCCTTCCAATTCTGTTATTATTCTGTATTCTGCACTGGCAGAAAAGGAGGCCCGTCAAAATACATATATTATCTAAGGAATAATTATGCAGACTTGGGTGGATACACTTGAAGATTTTTGAGGCAGTGGGCCACTGCCCTTGCCATCTGCCTTTGCTCTGGAACACTGTGCCCAGTTTCACCATGAGAAATCTTGCCGTCCATCCATCTGGCTGGCAGGGTTTTTTTTGGTGGGGGGGGGGTTGGTCAGGGGTGAAATGTAAAATTTGTTACTACCTGTTCTGTGGGCGTGGCTTGGTGGGGGGGTAATGTGACTGGATGGACGTGGCCAACTTTTTTTAAAAAAAACTTTTCAAAGCATTTTTTCTAATGCTTTGAAAAGCCTCTGCCGATCAGGCAATTCAGCTGGGATCGTCAGATTTTCCAAAAATGCTTTGAAAAGCCGCTCTGCCATTAGGTAACTCAGCTGGGATCGTCAGAGACTTTTCAAAGCATTTTTTTGACCACCTCTTCGGCCAAGAGGTTGCAGAAAAAAATGCTTTGAAAAGCCTCTGAGGATCCCAGCTGAGCCGCACGATCATCAGAGGCTTTTTTTTTTTTTTTTACTTTTAAAAGCATTTTTTCGTCGGAAGAGGTTGTAGAAAAAATACTTTTAAAAGTAAAAAAATAAAAAAGCCTCTGATGATCGTGCAGCTCAGCTGGGCATGGAGGGTGGTGTGCAGGGACTTTTGCTACAAGTTCTCTGAACCACCCGCCGCCATCGCTACCGGATCAGGCGATCCGGTCCGAACCGGGAGCATTTCACCCCTGGGTGTGTGTGTGTGTGTGACTATAATGAACCCCAGCATCTTCCCTCCACTGAGCAAAAGAGGCCTTAGTTGCCTTTGCCTTTTAGCCAGGGACTTCTGCTCAAACAACACAATCAGCGTGCAATTTGTTGTGCTCCTAGCTGATTGCAGGCAACTCTGTAGCTTTCAGATTGCTCTACCTGTCTAAAAACCCAGGACAGCACCACACAAACCCTCGAGACCAAGTTTCGGTCTGCTTATAGTTTGCCCGCTTGCCCTTTTCTGTAGAGAAATGTCAGCAAAACAAAAAATGTTTCTGGAAGGAAAAGGAAGAGCGAGAACATTTTTTTAAATCTGTGGAAACAGCAATCAAGCCCTTTCACAGAGTTCAAAATGAATGCGGTCACTTACCCTGCTTCAAACAATAAGAGCATCACCAAAACAAAGATGGAACATTTGCATATGTTAATGCAGAGTAGTCAGTGCAGTCAGTGACCATGGACAGAAATGGGCCCTGCCGAAACTTCCCTTGGTACCTATCAAGCTGCTTGCCATAGATGACTTTTTTCTTTAATTAAGACACTCCAAAAAGAATTAAATGGAAGCTGGCAGGCTTCAAAACAACAGTCTTTAGCATCGGCTTCATTTCCAAAATGCATCTGAGATCCGCATAAGTCTCACGGGAATGCTTGGGACATAAATGTAGTGGGTGGGTGGCTACAGGCCAATAGTGTGGAAAGAAAAAGAGAAGGAGGGAGGGAGGAAGATAGGTGCAGGAGGGAGTGAAGAAGCAAGTAAGAGAGGAAGAAGGAAAGAGGAGAAGAAAGGGAAGAAAGAAGGGACGGTAGAAGTAAGACGATGATAGAATAGATAGATAGATAGATGATAGATAGATAGATAGATAGATAGATAGATAGATAGATAGATAGAAAGAAAGAAAGAAAGAAAGAAAGAAAGAAAGAAAGAAAGAAAGAAAGGAAGAAAGAATTCTTTATTGGCCAAGTGTGATTGGACACACAAGGAATTTGTTTTTGGTGCATAGGCTCTCAGTGTACATAAAAAGAGAAGATACATTCATCAAGAATCATAGATAGTCATAGGGTACAAATAAGCAATCAAATCATACTAGGAAACAAGAAGTAAGGAAGAAGGAGAGGGAGGGAGGGAGGGAGGAAGATGATAGAAGGAAGGAAGAAAGGAAGGAAGGAAAATGAGAATGGAGGAAGGGAAGGAAGGAAGAAGAAAGGAAGGAAAGGAGTAGGAAGGGAAAGGAAGGGAAGGGAAGGGAAGGGAAGGAAGGAAGGAAGGAAGGATACCGATTTCAGTAAGATATCTTTAATGCTTGTCCACAGTACCAAATCTTGGAAACATTACTGCAAAGTTACAGAACATTCATGGATTAAGAGGCAAAGCAGGTAGCCACATCCAGCCAAGCTCGTAGGGGCTCTGCAGTCTAAGCCAAGTTGGGTCTGCTTAGTACACCTGCTTGGAGAAGCTCCCGGAAATCCCTTTGGGTTGTCAGGTAGGCAGAAAACTAAAAGGAAACAGGAGGAAGTACTACAAAGGCAAACCATGTCGATCATCCTGCCAAGAAAATTGCATCGTTGCATCCACACAGTTATCAGGATTTGAATCCAACCTGAAGCGATTTTACCTGGGTGAAAGGAATGGTGTGGCTAATGAAAATGTCTTTGAAAGACTCTCTGGACTGGTATTAAATACTGTCTCTGAGAACAGCAAGTTTGCTTGGGGGGGACAGGAGAGCTTTTAACCTGCCCTCAGAAGCCATTGCCTGACTTTGCTTGGTGATCGAACCAGCTCCGTGAGGAAGGCTGACCCCTTTGGGCAGCATCGTCAGGAGTTTGGATGCTGAAAACGGGACAGGACATAGCTTATGAGCGACCAGCCACTATTGTGAGAAGGTTACGTGTCATCTTAATTTATTTTAATGGGCTGGCGGAGGGGAGTCCGACATTATTATTGAGAAATTAGCGACTTCAAGAACAAATCCCCAGGAATGCTTTTGTCCCGCTTAAAGGATAACTGGGTACGTAAATAAGACTTCCATCTGCTTCCATCTCAGCTGCTAAGGTGGTCCTTGGCGGAATTCTGAAACAGGCGAGACAGCAGCCGAAGATGATGGCGACGGGGGGGGGCATTTTCCCATCCTACAACATGCTTTCAGATGTTCCAAATTTGCCAAGGGTGTCCTGCTGCCCTCTTGGATGTTGCGATGTGATTAGAAAGAAAGCAAAAAAAACGCCATATGCTTAGCCGTTGCCTTGGGGAAATATTTATTTCATGGTAGCTCAGATATCCTCTCCTGCTGCTACTAAATCCTTGCTTGGCATCCGAGCATCAACCAAATGACTGGCCCTGCAGTAGAAACCTTGCAGAATAACAGATCTTTCATCCAACCCCAACCCACCCCCACCCTAAGCAATATTGAGCTAGAATTCCCAGCGCTGTCGTAGATGACGGGAGAGCTGCTTGAAGGTACCTAGAGAACAATGTACGGTTTACTCTCATTTAGGCGTAAGCTCAGGAATCTCTGGTTGAAATGTTACAGGGTAATAAGTGGCCTTGGATAAGCCCCATGTCCTCTTAGCCTTCTTCTGAAGTGTTTAGATAATAACCAGCACCTACCCTAGAGGCCTAACATATGGATCAGTGGAATAATTCATACAAATTACAAGGTATCCCATAATAAATAAAGCAGAGGTAGATATGGAAGCAAACAGAATGTTTCAGGCAGCTTCTCGGCGGACCTATTAACGTAAAGTATGCATGATTCTTTACAACAATTTAATAGAGTATCCAATTGATCCATTCTCGCTACACATATTCTTCAACTTTATGGCTGGTCTCACTCATTACATTAAACATTAGCTGGGACTCTCTGCAACCTGCCAAGTCCAGACCAAACAAGCTGAAATGGACTCTACTCTAAAGGGTGAATCTATAAAAAACCCCTTTACATTCTAAGAGTAATCTGCATCACATTCTTCCGACTTAATACTAGAGTGACGTTTTGTTACTGTATATCAATAAACATTTTAAATTAAATAAACGGATGCAATGCAATGCAACTTCAGAGGATAATTAGAACTGCAGAAAAAACAATGGCTACCAACCTGCCTTCCATTGAGGACCTGTATACTGCACGAGCCAAAAAGTGGGCTGTGAAAATATTTACAGACCCCTCGCATCCTGGACATAAACTGTTTCAACTCCTACCTTCAAAACAACACTATAGAGCACTGCACACCAGAACAACTAGACACAAGGACAGTTTTTTCCTGAACGCCATCACTCTGCTAAACAAATAATTCCCTCAACACTGTCAAACTATTTACTAAATCTGCACTACTATTAATCTTCTCATCGTTCCCACGACCCATCTCCTCCCACTTATGACTGAATGACTGTAACTTTGTTGCTTGTATCCTTACAATTTATATTGACTGTTTCCTAATATGATTTGATTGCTTATTTGTACCCTATGACTATCATTAAGTGTTGTACCTTATGGTTCTTGATGAACGTATCTTTTCTTTTATGCACACTGAGAGCTTATGCACCAAAGACAAATACCTTGTGTGTCCAATCACGCTTGGCCAATAACAAATTCTATTCTATTCTATTCTATTCTATTCTATTCTATTCTATTCTATTCTATTCTATTCTATTCTATTCTATTCTATTCTATTCTATTCTATTCTATTCTATGCAGTCTGTTTTTGGATTAGGTTCATGCATTGCGTGTCATGGTTAGCTTCAGAAGCTAAAGGACATGGCGGCTCAGTGGTTAAAAATGCTGACAGCCCAAATTCGAGATCTGAGCAGTCTGTGACAGGGTGAGCTCCCATTATTTGCCCCAGCAACAATTTGAAAGCAGACAAATGCGAGTAGATAAATAGGTACCATTTCGATGGGAAAGTAACAGCATTCCGTGTGCCTTTGATGTATAGTCATGCCGGCCACATGACCATGTAAATGTCTTTGGACAACACAGGCTCCCTTGGCTAAGAAATGGAGATGAGCAGTGCCCCACTAGAATTGGACATGACTGGACAAGGGAAACATTTACCTTTATATAAGTCAATTGTAGAATAAACCAACATTGGCTTGATCTGCACAGCTGTCAAAGCCATAAACCTTAGTTTATCACGAGCAGTTAGATAGTGTACCATCATCTTACCCATATTGCCCTTGACTTGTTTAACCAGGTTGTGGGGCTTACTTGGGACTCAACATTTTGGATTATAGAAACCAGAAACTCTGGTCTGTTGTAGTCTGTCTCAGTTTAGCTTTCAAACCATGCTATGAACAGCACATGGCAGAGTAGGACAAGGTAGTAACTTATATATAACCTCATCATCCCTTTTATATGGTGCAGCATGTCTACAAAAACAGCCAACAGCTGGCTTCATGTAAACTGCCAAGTTAATAGCAACTAAATTACATTATAACTTAAAGTGATGTGTGAATTGGGATGTTTTCTATGCAGAACTAAGCTAAAATTGTTTGCCGAAACTATATATTCCATAGGATTGCAGCTTTAATGTATTTTTTAAAATTTCCTTCCTAATTGACTACTATTGGTCTTTTAATTTGATACAGACCACAAACATACAGGCTAATAGATAATGGTCACCATCACTCCCAACCCTTGAATCAGGTATAACATTTGGTTTTTAATTTCTTCACAATCTTAGAATTGCATTAACTTGCTGCTAAGCATTAATCATTCTTCTGCATACCTCATTTTGTGGACAGAGTGTAATTATGTCTAACCAAGACTAATAAGATGTTTTCAAAATAAGGGCATATTCCCTTCTCCTTGTCCTCCCCTCCACGAAAGAGAAACTGATGTTTAATTTAGAGCGGCTTAATTTATTGAGCCCAAGGTACAATATGGGTCAACTAAAGTCCATGAATTTCGTTAACATTTCAGCCTGTGACTCACCAAAAGAACCTCGAGGTCCAGTAATGCCGTCTAGCTGAAAAGTCAACTTTATTTTTCTTTCTAGTAACAATCATTTGAGCCTTAGGATGTGAAAGCAGAGACATCACCCTGGCCAACAAAAGTGCTATGGTTTTCCCAGTTGCAATGGATGGCTGTGAAAGTTTGACCATAAGGAAGGCTGAGCGCCAAAGAATGGAGGCCTTTGAACTCTGGTGCTGGAGAAGACTCCTGTGAGTCCCTTGGACTGCAAGGCGATTAATCCGGTCAGTCCTAGAGGAGATCAACCCTGACTGCTCTTTAGAAGACCAGGTCCTGAAGATGAAACTCAAATACTTTGGCCACTTAATGAGAAGGAAGGACTCACTGGAGAAGAGCTGGGAAAGATTGAGGGCAAAAGAAGGAGGAGACGACAGTGAACGAGGTGGCTGGATGGAGTCACTGAAGCAGACGGCGTGAGCTTAAACGGACTCCAGAGGATGGTAGAGGACAGGAAGGCCTGGAGGAACGTTGTCCATGGGGTCGCATCTTCGCAACTAACAACAACAAATGTGATCTAGTCAAGAAGTTGAGAGTGTATTTACTGCTTGAAGCGCTAGCCGCCCATATCTCTCATGAATGAAGGCGAATATACATGGGTGTCCCGGGATAATCTTGCAAGATTCAATCTGGGTCAGTCACTGTGACCAGAAGTTTTGTCTTCCAAGCTTTTAGACTCGTGCTGGAGCCCATCCTCTGGGAACTTCTCTCCAGTGGAGTGTATTTACTCCTCAGAAAGCCACATATAGTTCTCATGAATGGGTAACTCTAGAGACAGGAGTAAATTCGACAGGATGGTATCTAACTCAGATGGGTCATGATCTACTCAAGAACTTCCACCAGTCCTTTAATGGCTTCATGTGATATTGGTCACCATTTCCAAATAGCATTGAAGCATGAAATGCCCTTTCAGGATGATCGCCAAAGACTCCCTCGGTGAGGAGATGGGGTGAGATCTTTCCAGAATTAGGATTCGAGAGGCTGAGGAATCCCAGACATTTCTTGGGGAAAGTCAGAGTCAAAACAGAAGCCAGCTCAGTGGTTTTTCTCACTGGATTGTTTCCATTCCTATTTCCAGCCCAGTTTACAGTTTCTCGAAGGGAGCAGAGAACAGCTCATAAAGTTTTTAATGCTTTATTTCATTCACTAATACTGTATATTACTGTAGGCACACAGTATGTATTTATATGAGGAAGAAGCAGAGTGAGCAGTGTTCTGTCTCTGTCTCTGTGTCTCTCTCTGTGTCTCTGTCTCTCTCTCTGTTTCTCTGTCTGTCTGTTTCACTCTGTCTCTGTCTCTCTGTCTCTATCTCTCTCTGTCTCTCTCTCTGTCTGTCTCTATCTCTCTGTTTCTGTCTCTGTCTGTCTCTGTCTCTCTGTCTCTCTCTCTGTGTGTGTCTGTCTCTCTGTCTCTGTCTGTCTGTCTGTCTGTCTGTCTCTGTCTGTCTGTCTCTATCTCTCTCTGTCTCTGTCTGTCTGTCTGTCTGTCTGTCTGTCTGTCTCTGTCTGTCTCTGTCTCTTTCTCTCTGTCTCTATCCCTCTCTGTCTCTAGCTGTCTCCTGGGCCAATTCTTTCAAGGTTTCTACTGAATTCTAAAATCTTTAAGTCAGTTCTCAGTGGCTAAATTCTCTCTCTCTCTCTCCCCCTCCTATTGCTGTATTCTGTTGACAAAGCTAACTTGCTTATTCATTTATTCAACTGATTGAATTCAGATTACTGGAGGTCCACTTGTGTGCAGCCTGTTTCTTTATATCCCTTTTAAAAGAAAAACAACAACAAAAAAAAAACTGGAATGAACAGAATAGAAAAGAAGGAACTTCCCTTGGCTTCAAATTGGTCTCAGCCAGGAAGGGTGATAAAGCAGAGCATTGCTTAATGTGTTTTGAAAACATTGCCTCTTTGAGATAACACACTGTGCTGAACCATTCGTACGTCTTGCTTGGCTTTGGGTTAAGCATGGTATAAAAATCCACTCAGTTGTGGTTTAATCAGTATACCATGTTGAAGCAAATCTCGGCTTGCTTGTTCTTTGCGTCGGTGCATATTGAAGGACCTCACGGCAGTGCCACAAAACACAATTAACATTGCTGGTTTCCGGGCAAAAGTTGTTTACCTTGTACATATTTCAATTTTAAAATTTTACATCATACAGTATGCCTTATTTTAATTGTGATGCTTCTGACCAGTGGTGAAATTCAAATTTTTTTTACTACCGGTTCTGTGGGCGTGGCTTGGTGGGCATGTGTGGTTTGGTGGGCGTGGCAGGGGAAGGATACTGCAAAATCTCCATTCCCACCCCACTCCAGGGGAAGGATACTGCAAAATCTCCATTCTCTCCCCACTCCTGGGGGAAGGATATTCCAAAATCTCCATTACCACCCCACTCTAGGGCCAGCCAGAGGTGGCATTTGCTGGTTCTCCGAACTACTCAAATATCCACTACCAGTTCTCTGAACTACTCAAAATTTCTGCTACCGGTTGTCCAGAACCTGTCAGAACCTGCTGGAATTCACCCCTGCTTCTGACCCAATTAAACAATAGGTAAACTCATGATATTCTAAGGCTGGGTTTATACTGAAGACGTTCCTTTAGCAAATACAAGGAACTCCTGTATTTGGCTGGAAAATCTATTTTTTGGTATTTTGAAACCCACCAACTTCCTGGGTCCTGTTTAAACATTGCGAGACACAGATAGTAATGAATTTCCCCCACAGAGCTCAGATGTCTTGAAAAAAACCAATCATTGGATAAGATAAGAAGATCTGCTTGGTGGGATTCCGGTAATATAATCTGTGGTTTTGACAAAACAAGATACAAATCGCCTCTTGGGATAAAACTGACCCTCAGTTTTAGAGACTCAGAAATTCTCATAAGAAAAATTTAAACCTCACCAGCCTGGTATCTTCCAGATATAAGTGGATTGCAACTTCTAGAACTCCAGGGAGCATTTGAGCTAAGAATGATGGGAGTTGTGGCCCAAAATCCCTGGCAAGCAAAAGAGTGCATAAAAGACAGAATTGCCATGGTTGCAATAACAGGCTCTGCTATTGGCTGTTGACCATCTTCCATGCTCATTGCCATCTCCGCCAACAAGAGTTGGGGTCTTGGATCCTCGCTCCTTGCCCCCTCCATGGTAGAATGGAAGAAATGAACAAATAGTCCTCGACTTAACAGTTCATTTAGTGACCGTTTGAACTTACAACGACACTGAAAAGAGTGAGTTCTGACCATTTTTCACACTTACGACCGTTGCTTTATCCCCATGGTCATGTGATGAAAATGGAGAAGCTTGGCAAGTGACTCATATTTATGACTGTTGCAGTGTCCTAGGGTCATGTGATCACTTTTTGTGACTTTCTGATAAGCAAAGTCAACGGGGACACCTGATTCACTTAACAACCAAAAGAGGTCTCTCTCTCTCTCTCTTAGCACAGGAATTTTGGGATCAATTGTGGTCGTAAGTCGAAGACTACCTGTATTCCTCTGGACTTTACCAAATACCACCTCTGGCTGGCCCCAGAGTGGGGAGGGAATGGAGATTTTGCAATATCCTTCCCCCAGGAGTAGGAAGGGAATGGAGATTTTGCAGTATCCTTCCCACCAAGCCACACCATGCTCACCAAGCCACGCCCACAGAACCGGTTGTAAAAAAAAATTGAATTTCACCACTGGAGAGAACCCTTAACTCTTTGTGTTTGTGCAACCCACAAAGTCAAAAAAACAAAGCAAATTTTAAAAAGTTAGCAGCATACGTGAATTGGCCCACAAACAGGCATTTTAAAAGGGTTGAGGAGAAATGGGAAAGAAAGGGAACAGAGTGAGAACGAAGTGCAGAACGAAAAGTAAGAGATACTCTTGCAGATGTGAACTTACTCACTTCGGTATTTCTCCTCCCTTTCCCCCGTCCCGTCCCCCCCCCCCCCAGTGTGGTATTTGAAGTAGCCTCTGGCTTTAAATGGAAACATTCATAAAGGTGACTATGAGAAACATTCATTCCATAATTTTGCAGGCAGGGACTGTACTGAATCCAATACAAGGGTGATTTGAAATAAGGCACCTTGGGGCAGGGAGACGCAGACAACATGGCTGCCACAACCTCAATATTAATTCCACCATACTTGGAAAACCTTGAAGGGAGATCCAGGAATAATTTATTTATTCATTTATTTATTTATTAAGCTTATATGCTGCCCTCTCTCCGGAAAGGACTCAGGGTGGCTCACAGCAATAAAAACAGATAAAATCAGTATTAAGTGTTAAAAACCATTAAAACTCCCCTTAAAAACCCCTTCAGTCCAATCCGGCCTGGTGAAATAACCATGTCTTAAGGTCATGGCGGAAAGAGCGCAGGTCAGGGGCCACCCGGAGTTCCAGGGGGAGTTGATTCCATAAGGTAGGTGCGCCCACAGAGAAAGCCCGTTCCCTAGGAGTCGCCAGATGACACTGCCTGGCCGACGGCACTCCAAGGAGGCCCTCCCTGTGGGAATGCACCGGGCGATGGGGAGCTGTCGCTGGCCGCAGATGGTCCGTCAGGTACCCTGGGCCTAGGCCATGTAGGGCTTTATAGGTAATAACCAGCACCTTGAATCTCACCTGGAGGGCAACTGGTAGCCAATGCAGGTCGCACAGGAGGGGTGTAACATGAGAGTGTCGGGATACCTTCTTATGCTGTTAATAATGTTAGATTTGAGGCTGTACTCTGCTGTTACTCCAAAAAGTTCAGAGCAGTCTAGATTGTTAACTTCTTGGGTTGCAGCACCGTCTTTTCATGTGCAAAAAAATAAACATCCAAGCTTTCAAGGATATCATAGTGAGTAATTGGAGAAAAAACGTCCTTGAAGAGTTGCTAAACATCTCAAGTAACTGATAAAAGACAATTGGATCGACTCCTGATTTCAGTCAAGGTTGCTTTTCTTCCCGGCAGGTAAAATCACAACCATTTTTACTCCTTCTTTCCCTTCTCAAAAACAGACTGGTTGTATGATACATAGTTGGTGGGTCTTCCTTAAACAACATATCAACATACCAACAAGACCTTGTAGACGACCCTCACTCTGTCAAGGATCTTGGAGTACTCATCTCTAATGATCTAAGTGCCAGAGACTGCTGTAACAACATTGTCAAAAAGGCATTAAGAATTGTTTACCTAATTTTACGTAGCTTCTTCTCTGGTAATACTATACTACTAACCAGAGCATACAAAACATTTGCTAGATCAATTCTCGAATACAGCTCATCTGTCTGGAACTCGCACTGCAAATTTATTTATTTATTTATTTTATTCAATTTGTATACCGCCCTTCTCCTAGTGGAGAAGAGCTAAAACACATACCAATACAAAATTTAAAATTATTAAAAGAATTACATTACTTTGGCCCAAATTTAAAACAATTCAAATCAAAACCCATTGACAATTTAAAAAGCTAAAAAACTAAAAAAGACTAAATCAGACATTAATACAATTGAGCAAGTCCAGAGATATTTCACGAGAAGAGTCCTCCACTTCTCTACTCACAACACAATACCTGATGCCACCAGACTTGAAATTTTGGGCTTAGACAATTTAGAACTTCGCCGCCTTCAGTTTGATCTAAGCATAGTACACAAAATCATCTTCCACAATGTCCTACCTATCAATGACTACTTCAACTTCAACCACAACAACACACAAGCACACAATAGATATAAACTTAAGGTAAACCGCTCCAAATTCTATTGCAAAAAATAGGACTTCAGCAACAGAGTGGTCAATTCCTGGAATGCACTACCTGACTCTGTGGTTTCCTCCCCAAATCCCCCACAACTTTAACCTTAGACTGTCTACTGTTGACCTCACCCAATTCCTAAGAGGTCTGTAAGGGGCGTGCATAAGTGCACAAACATGCCTACCGCCCCTGTCCTACTGTCCCCATTTATTCATATTAATTTCATGTATTCATAATCATGTTTTATACTTATATATGCTATCAAATACATGCTTGATGAAATAATTTTTTTAAAAAAGTTCTTCCTTTGATTATGTGCTGGTATCATACATCAGCTCAGCAATGGGTGGTTCCAATTATAGATTGGCCCCATCCATCACTGGCAAAATGCTTGCACAATAGCTATTCAGTACAATATTAATATTTGCTGAGTAACAGAATTGGATGCAAATGCCGTATAATTCCCCCACCCATAGGCACCCCTTTAGAGAGTGAGAGATTTCACTCTAATTCTACAAAATGTAGCGTGATTTTGCTGGTAGTGTATTTTTAAAGTTGAAAACAAATAGCGTGATCACTCTTGCGCTCTGAATATGAAGATTTGAATATATTTATTGAATATGAATATTTATTGTATACCGCCCCGAGTCCCTCTTTGAGAGGAAATGGCCATTCAGAAACGTGAAATATAAACAATAAGATTAAGTTCAGAAAATACACCAAGCTGAAACCATGAAGGGTTTGTTGCCTAGAATGTGTTCTGTATGATGGTTTAAAACTGTTGTGAGAAGTGAATTATGTTCTTTTTCAACATACTGTGCTTAAACAGCTTGATTTAGAATAATGGTGTGTTTTTTGACAAACCATGGTTAAGCTAACTGTGATTTAGAATGGTGTGCAAATATAGCTTATATTTATATATACATATATAGCTTATATTTATATATACATATATATATATATATCTTTAAACAGAAGAAAGGAGACTGGGATGAGCAACATTTTCTTGGTGAATTACTAAAGATGGGAGGAACTAAATCAATGCAGATACCACATATGCTGAAAGTATCGTAGGAGAAACATGTATATTTCTCCATATTTATAACTCAACCATAGAATAGTTTTTTAAATATTTAATTTCTTAATTTTAAATAATTGGAAACATATGTACTCCCTTGGTGTTTCCTCTTTTCATTTTGTTTTGCAAAAATACTTAAATCATTTTTAAGAATGCCACCTAGAAGAATTAGTTTGCTTTTGCTTAAGTGTGGTGTATGAACCAGCAAACTGTGTTTTATTTAGTAAACCATAGTGGAGTGAGCCATCGTTATGCACAAGTTATAAAATCAGGACCCTAGAATCTATACTCTGCAAAATTATTAAGGAATTACCTCACTTAAGTGCAAGAGCTACATCTTTATCTTGCTTGAAAAAAACTCTTTCACTTTGGCTGGATTGTGAGTCATCTTTAAAACAAGAAAGAAACAAAATACTTTTTAGAAGGATTTAAGGAGAGGTTGGTCCAAGTATAAATAACATGTCTTCAGCAGAACTGATCCTTTCAATATACATACCTGGATGGAGATGTTGTGGGTTTCTCACAGCAACAGGAACAGAGCTGAGGTAAATGGACACATGGAAATTGTTTATTAGCAATTTATTTATTTATGGTGTTCACCATTTTATGATGATCTTGGTTCCACTCTGAAAGGCCCTTGAAAGCTAAAGTAAGCTAATCTTTTTGGTTAATATTAAATATTTATCTGTAGCATATTATAATCCATTCAAATAAGTGAGAAAAGCTTGCTTGGTCTACTTGGCACCTTCGTTGATATGTAAACCTGCCCTTCCCCCGTTTGTTTCCAAGATATGGAGTAAGTATTTTGTCTCGCAACCTTGAATCAAAGTTTCTTTAAAGATGATAAAAGGACAGTGAGTCAGTGACTTTCTGCTGCCCAAATATTTGATCCAAACTCCACCTGAGTCATCCAAGGATAAGATGTTGAGAAGTGTATTGAAATTACCTCAGATCTAATGACCTGGAATGGCATTTCCAGCCTGAGGTTGAATTTCACTGATCCTCATGGAAGCAATCAGGCAATTCCATCAACACGTTTATCTATGGTAAACTTCAGAACAGCTTACTGATTAACTAAAGGGTCACACCCTCTTTTAAAGCATCAACTAAACAAGCTTCAGAAGGTAGATGTGTCAGGTTAAAATATTCGATTGTGGTTCAGGGTGGTTGGAATTCACCCATGATCTAACACACTGGCTGTTTAGGGGTGGGGTGGGGTGGGGGGTTGCAAAGCCCTTAGGCAAAGTTTGTAAAAGGCACAAACTGATTTCACACCAGACACTTTAAACTAAAGCTAAATGAAGTATAACACGGCTTTTTGAATTCTTTTAAGCCGGTCAGAATGGCCTCAACTTCTATTGCCATGAAAATATCCATTTGAAGTTGGAGTGTATCAAATTATGGGTGTTGGTGTGGGTGAATTTTTTATTTTTTTTTTTGCTTTGATTTATATGCCGCCCTTCTCCGGAGACTCAGGGCGGCTTACAATGCGTTAAGCAATAATAATAATAATAATAATAATAATAATAATAATAATAATAATAATAATAATAATAATAATAATAATAATTTTATTTCTATACCGCCCTTCTCCCGAAGGACTCAGGGCGGTGTACAGCCTATTTAAAAACACAGACAAAACAATGATATAAAATTTAAAATAATTAAATAAGTGGCTCAAATTTAAAACCCCAATAAATTTAAATACCCCAATTTAAAACTATTGTGTTGATAGTCCGGCCTGGCGGAACAACAGGGTCTTCAATGCGCAGCGAAACACCCGGAGGTCAGATATCTTACGAATAGCCTTCATACTTTTGTATATTTATACAAAGTCAGCTTATTGCCCCCACAAACTGGGTCCTCATTTCACCTACCTTAGAAAGGATGGAAGGCTGAGTCAACCTTGAGCCTGGTGAGATTCGAACTTACAGTAATTGCAGACAGCTGGTGTTAATCACAATGCTTTTAGTCTGCTGAGCCACCAGGCCCCTTGAAAATGGCTACTGAGAGATCTTTGCAAACCACTACTTGACGTGGTCATCCCTTTGTTAGCTTAGCTGGCTACCTCGATGAAGACTCTTTGAGATTTAGTGGCTGAATTTCAATTTCAAATCTTTATTGTCAGTGCACAACATATGTACAATGAGTGGTAGAGCTCCCTCAATGCACCCCCCCACACACAATACAACTCAGTGAAAATACCTAACCCAGGGGTCAGCAACCTGCGGCTCTGGAGCCACTTGTGGCTCTTTCACCCCTCTGCTGCGGCTCCCTGTCCCTCAAAATATGTGTCAGAACTGCCCATGTGCGATACCCACCGGCATGCAATTTATTGAGCTTTTCAACCCCTGATAGGCCAACCATGGATAAATCCAAGAAAAGAAAATTTTCAGAAGAAAACAGAACGTTTAATTCAACTACATATGCTAGTTTTGTGGCTGCTCAAGAAATAGTCAGGCACCGGAAGGGTTTTGTGGCTCCCGGTGTTTTCTTTTCTGTGGGAAACGGGTCCAAATGGCTCTTTGAGTGTTTAAGGTTGCAGACCCCTGCCCTAACCCAATAAATCATATTAACAAAACACCCAGTCCTATTGCACCAGTGTGAACATGTTACACATTGCGCCGGCCTTGCAAGTCCATCGTACTATGTAGTTATGATGTTATTTTGCATTCAGGAGTCTTGACAGACCAGAGATAAAAACTGTAATGTTTGAAGAGGATGGAAGTTTATGCTTGCTGTGATCTTCCCGAGGGATTGGATCCCAGAAATAGTGAAGGAATGTGTGGTTCATTCCCAGGTTTTTTGTATCTCAATGGGTTCCATCTTATTTCCCAGGACTTTTGTTGTTGTATGGGACAGGGGTGAAATCCAGCAGGTTCTGACAGGTTCTGGAGAACCGGTAGCGGAAATTTTGTGTAGTTCAGAGAACTGGCAAATGCCACCTCTGGCTGGCCCAGAGTGGGGTGGGAATGGAGATTTTGCAATATCCTTCCCCCAGGAGTGGGGAGGGAATGGAGATTTTGCAATACCTTTCCCTTGCCACGCCCACTAACCCACACACACCACACCCACAGAACTGGTAGTAAAAAAAATTGGAATTCACCACTGGTATGGGACCTCTGCTATAGGTTCTTCAGAGATCTGAAAGGACACCAGTGTGATGCAGTTATTAAGATATTAAATTAGGACTCTGTCTGCCCTGAATTTTGCAAGATCACTTGAGTTAGTTACTGTGGAGCTAGTCACTGTCCTGGGGCAACTTGGGAAAATAGAGAAGGAGAAAAAGCTATCGGTATATACTTTACCTTGCACTCTTGAAAGGAAATCAGGATATATATTAAACTAATATAGAGGAGATTGGACAACCATTCATCTGAAATGGTATACGGTTTCCTGTTTGAGCAGGGGCTGGACTAGAGGATCTCTAAGGTGCCTTTCAACTCTGTTATTCAATAATTAGAGTATGTTTTTGCCTCATTCCAACGAGGGAGCCCTCAGCTTCAACTATACATTAAAAAGGTAAAGGTAAAGGTTCCCCTCACACATATGTGCTAGTCATTCCTTACTCTAGGGGGCGGTGTTCATCTCCGTTTCAAAGCCGAAGAGCCAGCAATGTCCGAAGAGTCTCCGTGGTCATGTGTCCAACATGACTAAATGCCAAAGGCCCACGGAACGCTGTTACCTTCCCACCAAAGGTGGTCCCTATTTTTCTACTTGCATTTTTTATGTGCTTTTGAACTGCTAGGTTGGCAGAAGCTGGGACAAGTAACGGGAGCTCACCCCGTTATGCAGCACTAGGGATTCGAACCGCTGAACTGCCGACCTTTCGATCAACAAGCTTAGCGTCTTAGCCACTGAGCTACTGCATCCCTTTAACCATACATTACACCTGGGTAAAATGCCCTTTGCCTTTAGAGCTTTGCAAGTTGGATAAATGCAGTCAATTACCATTTATTAAATAATGCAAGGTGATACAAACAATAGGCTAGCATTGATGGGAAGTCAGCTAAAGATCATGAGCAGCAAGTGGTCTGCAGGAAGGGAGAATTAAGGGAGAAGAGCCACGGTGGCACAGTGGTTAGAGTGCAGTACTGCAGGCTCCTTCTGCTGAGTGCCGGCTGCCTGCAATTTGGCAGTTCGAATCTCACCAGGCTCAAAGTTGACTCAGCCTTCCATCCTTACGAGGTGGGTAAAATGAGGACCCAGATTGTTGGGGGCAATACGCTGATTTTGTAAACTGCTTAGAGACCGCTGTAAAGCAATATATAAGTCTAAGTTTTATTGCTATTAAAAAAATTACAATGATCTCGATTGATATCCTGTCCCCTTTTTACATATACAACATAATAAAAAAAAGAGGAAGGGCTTTGATTGGATGGTTGTTGCCACCATCTTGACTTTTTTGACCTACTTGGCATATACCCAAGAGATCATGGTCTTTATATCAGCCTTGTGATCTTTATCAACTTCCCCTGGAAATGCTGGGGGTTTTGCTTGGGACTTCATAATAGCAAACCTATTTCCTGCAGTGAGCTGCAACTGTTTGCTCACTTTTTTGTGTGTTGTTGAAGAAAGTCCTTTTAAAAGGGTAGAGATAGTCCTTGACTTACAGACCACAATGGAGCCCCAAATATCTGTTGCTAAGTGAGACGTCAGTTAAGTGAATTTTGCCCCGTATTACCACCTTTCTTGTTACAATTGTCAAGTGAATCACTGCAGTTGTTAAATTAGTAACCTGGTCGTTAAATGAATCCGGCTTCGCCCATTGACTTTGCTTGTCAGAAGGTCGCAAAAGGGGACCCCGGGACACTGCAACCATCATAAATATGAGTCAGTTGCCGAGTTGTTTGAATTTTGATCATAGAGATGCTGCAAGGATTGTAAGTGTGAAAAACGATCATACGTCACTTTTTTCCGTGCCGTTGTAACGGTCATTAAATGAACTATTGTAAGTCAAGGACTACCGGTATTTAAATGCTTAGTGGATTCCTTGTTTGTGTAAGAATGGACTTCCTGTTCAAATAACAGCAAATCTATGCCAGGCTGTTGTTTTATTATGATTTCCATAGACAAAGTTGTGTTGGTTTTACACCGGGGCAGCTGTGTTAATCTTCTGCAATAACAGCTAAAACAGCAGTGGCACCTTAAAGGCAAACAAATTTATTATTATAAGCCTATATTTGCAAATACATTTGTTCCTCTTTTAGGACGCCACCAGAGTCTTGTTAATTTTCTTATGGAGGCTGTATATTTTAGCTTTAATGTGCGTTTTGGTTTTATTACTTGGAAATCTATAGAAAGGAGTAATTTATGGGGCAACTCAAGGTCACAGAGTAAAAGCTTTAAGCAGAACCCAGAACCTTTTAGCAAGCAAAATGGAAACACAAACACACACACACACACACACACACACACACACACACACAGAGAGAGAGAGAGAGAGAGAGAAAGGTGGGGGAAAGCGATGCAGCCCACGTTTGGAATTCGATTTCCTATTATTATACCCCCATCAACTTGTTCAAAGCCTAAACTACTTCAACATTAAGCAGACACCTGAATGTTAATAGATAGATAGATAGATAGATAGATAGATAGATAGATAGATAGATAGATAGATAGATAGATGGATAGAGGATGGATGGAGAGAGAGAGAGAGAGAGAGAGAGAGAGAGAGAGAGAGAGAGAGAGAGAGAGAGATCTAACACAACCCCGAGCCCAGGCATTGCAGAATTCCTCTTTTATAAAACAAAACGAAATAAAAACAGGAGGGGAAAATATTCATTTTTAAGCACCCCATCTAGGTGGAACCGGGGAGAAAGAACCGCGGTCACCGGAACGGAGGCGCGCCGCGCGCAGTTCCTCTCCGTCCGCCAAACGCAATTTTCCGAAAACTCCTTCGGAGAATAAAATATTCAAGAGAGATTCTTAAGCCTTTGGCTGGGACGTCGGCTTTGAGTTCCGCAAAAGCCCCGGGAAGGGAAGGGAAGGCGAGGGTGGGTGGCTGGAAGAGTTGGAGGCTGTGTTGCATCCCCAAACACAAACCCCAATCCCAGCTCCGTCGGTTCCGTCTGAGCGGCGGCGGCGGCGGCGGCGGAGTAGAGCAGCCTTGGGTTCCTCCGTTACCGCTCCAACGGCTCAGGCGGGCCGAAGGCAGAATGCCCAAAGCAGCAGCAGCAGCAGCAGAAGCAGCTGCCCGTCCTCTTTGCTGCAGCATCCCTGGCTGGCACCGCAGCTCAGAGGCGGGCAGCGAGGAACGACTGGCTGCCCGGGATCCCGGGACGCAGCTCCACTCCCGCACGGGGGGGGGAGGGAGGGAGGGAGGCAGGCAGGCCGCCACCCCTCCCCTCTCCTTCCCTCCTTCCCCCCCCCAGCCTGGTCTTCCTCTCCCTCCCCCTCCCCCCCCATTCCCGGCTGGCCGCGGCCGCCTTAAGAGGTCGAGGCTCCACCCACCGGCGGGCTAAGGCAGCCGGTCGCCTGGCCGCGATTCGCTCTCGCCGGGCTGGCAAAGCGGGTCTCGAGCGCTCCGGGTTGCCCGCGGGACTCGGACTCCTCCGCCGCTGCCGCTGCAGCCATGCGTTCTTTGCAAACCTACCTGCTCCTGCTGGCGGCGCTGCCGGTTTGCCTGCCGGCCAGGCGTTCCCGGACCGTCTACTACACCAACCATTGGGCCGTGCGGGTGCTGGGGGGACCCGGCGAAGCGGACCGGTTGGCTTCGGCTTACGGCTATCTAAACCTCGGGCAGGTGAGGCGCGCAACTTTCGCGGGGCTGCAAGTCCAGGGGGGGAGGGAGGGAAGAAAGGAGAGGGGGTGGTGGTCGTGGGGAGGGTCGATGGGAGAGATCACTCCTCACCTGGTTTCCTTCCCTCCTAACCTGGTTTCCGTCCCTCTAACCTGGTTTCCCTCCCTCCTAACCTGGTTTTCCTCCCTCCTAACCTGGTTTACTTCCCTCCTAACCTGGTTTCCTTCCCTTCTAACCTGGTTTCCCTCCCCCTAACTTGGTTTTCTTCCCTCCTAACCTGGTTTCCTTCCCTTCTAACCTGGTTTCCTTCTCCCCTAACCTGGTTTCCTTCTCCCCTAACCTGGTTTCCTTGCCCCCTAACTTGGTTTCCTTCCCCCAACCTACTTTCCTTCTCTAACCTGGTTTCCCTCTCCCCCAACCTGATTTTCCTTCTCCCCTAATCTGGTTTCCTTCTCCCCTAACCTGGTTTCCTTGCCCCCTAACTTGGTTTCCTTCCCCCAACCTACTTTCCTTCTCTAACCTGGTTTCCCTCTCCCCCAACCTGATTTTCCTTCTCCCCTAATCTGGTTTCCTTCTCCCCTAACCTGGTTTCCCTCCCCCTCCCCACTTTCCTACAATTGCCCCGCGCGCTGAGCTCCCGCAAGAACTTTCCCACCCGTGTTCTCTCTCTCCCGTGACCTCCCCCCCCCCATGCTCCCGTCTTCTGCTTTGAAAGAGGCGACGCGCGGAGTGGAAACCGGAGAAGGAGCGGTGTAAACCGTCCCGATCCGGTTTGGAGGCGAGAGCGCGAGATCCTGTTTAGGATCGAACCGGAGGCTGGAAGCGTTGCTCTCCTTCCTTGCCAAGGGAGGTCCAGATCGCTTGGACGGGGCTGAGATTTTCTTTTATCCCCCACTTTTTTTTTAAAAAAAAATAAAATTGCTAAATCTGGCGAAGGTTAAACCCGGGCCCGATGGGTGATCCTGACGGCCAAGTCGACTCGGGGAGATCCACAGCCTCTGCACGAACCGGGGCCGCCGACTTTCTGAGCAGGCACGGAGATGGAGGGCGACAGGTTGGGCTCCCCGACGTGCGTCCCCATTGTCCGGTGTCGATGCCCCATTGATTTCAAGCTGGCGCTGCCTGTTGCCTGCCAAGCCAAAAGGCTTCTTCTCTCCGACTGAAGAAATTGATAGCAGATGTTTCTTTGGGTTGAAGCCCAGCGCATCCTCCCCATCCCGTGCCCGCTGGAGGGGGCATTTTAGCTTAGGAAAAAAAACATCGATCATCAACCCATTCAGCTTGCTTGACTTTTTAAAACCAGGGCCAGATCCTTTCCGGCTTTTGCACAGATCTGCTGAGGTGGTTATTTTACAGATGAGATGTTCAGGCACCTTATGTTGTATTGAGGTGGGGGGGGGGAAAGGGGGCAGATAATGCTAGAAAGGTGAACGATTGGCATGTCTCCATTTCTGCTTGAATGCTTTTGGACCAGAGAAGACCCTTTTCCAGACTGGCGAAATGCCACCTTGAGATTTTCTACTGAGCGGGTTTGCCATCTTGAGAGTTGGACCCTGGTGGCTCAGTGGCTAAGACACTGAGCTTGCCGATCAGAAAGGTCGGCAGTTCGAATCCTTAGTACAGATGATCTGTGTGAGCAGAGGGTTGGACTGGATGACCTCCAAGGTCCCTTTCAACTCTGTTAACTGTTACAATGGATCTGTTCCAGCACAGGCAGATTCTTGGCTGGCTTGAAGAAAAAGAGATGCTGGGATTTTGGAACCCACCTCCCAGTGGTGAAATCCTAATTTTTTTTACTACCGGTTCTGTGGGCGTGGCTTGGTGGGCGTGGCAGGAGAAGGATACTGTAAAATCTCCATATTTTTTTTTTTTTAAAAAATGATTTATATGCTGCCCTTCTCTGGAGACTCAGGGCGGCTTACAGTGTGTTAAGCAATAGCCTTCATACTTTTGTATATTTTTATACAAAGTCAACTTATTGCCCCCACAAACGGGGTCCTCAATTTACCTACCTTAGGAATTTGGAAGGCTGAGTCAACCTTGAGCCTGTCAAGATTTGAACTTACTTTAATTGCAGACAGCTGGTGTTAAATTACAGTGCCTTGTCTGCAGAGTTATCCAGGCTCCATTCCCACCCCACTCCAGGGAAAGGATATTGCAAAATCTCCATTCCAACCCCACTCGGAGGCCAGCCAGAGGTGGTATTTGCTGGTTCTCCAAACTACTCAAAATTTCTGCTACTGGTTCTTCAGAACCTGTGAGAACCTGCTGGATTTCACCCCTGCCACCTCCTCTTTGGACAAACCTTAGATTATTTCTCAGGTTGTTTCTTTGATGGATGTTACATTTTTCCTTGAGCCCAAAAGGTTGGTTGAAGGAGGAAGACTCCGCTGTCTTTGGAGAGTCTCAACCATCCAGGTCACGGTTTGTCCCAAATGTGCTTTTCCAAAACAATAACTGGACATTCTTGGGCGGGGCGGGGCGGGGCGGGGCGCGGAAAGGGATGTTTCCCTTTTTGAAAAAGTTTTGCTTCTCATCCAAGAAGCTTCCTCAGTTCTGAGTTAGAACTGAAGAAGCTTCTTGGGCGAGAAGTGAAATGTTTTCAAAGGAAAAAAACAACCTAAGAAAATCTAGTTGCCTTTTGGAAAAGTATCTTCGGGAGGGCTCTGGTGGTTTTTAGGAACAATTAGTGTCTACTATTGTCTACTTTGGCTAAACTGCCCCAATCCCTCCTATACATACACACACCCTATCACCCCCATCCACCTCCTTGGCTGAATTTGTGGCTCTTCCAATAGATTTTTTTTTTCTCCCCACATCTCTAAGCTTTCCCCCTCCCACACCATTCTTCCTCCCCTTGGCTCAGGGCCAATTAACTTTTAATCTCCAACCTCAACTTTTTGCAGAGGACTTTTGTGTCCAAGGGACTAGGAGCGGAGATTTGCAAAAGGGAGAGGACACAAAAGGTAATTACTTAGCTAGAACACGACAGCTGAAAGAAAAGGGCAGGAAAAAAGGAGGAAAAAAAAAAACCCCACCAGAAAAAAAAAATAAACTGGAGACGGATTCCAGAGGGGACTGCCTGCTGGAAATGAATCAATATTTAATTTTTGCCCAGCAAAACATGCCCTTATCAATTTAATACCATTTATAAAGCCATTTATATATTTCTTCCCAGCTGCAATATGTTTAAGATTAATTGATTTCTCTGTGGGTGTATTTATTTATTTATTTATTTATTTATTTATTTATTTATTTATTTATTGGGAAGGTTGGGGCAGAACCAAATGAATACAAGGGGGAAAGGCTTTGAAATGCCTACAAAACGGAAACTTGTGAGATTCTTGGTGGTAAGGTATTTTATCCCCCTTGGTGATCGTATTTGGCAGATTTTATCACATTTTAATAGTGTCTCTTTTACTCCATCTCATTTAGGAATTAAAGAGGCTCCTTTAGGTTAGGTTAGTCTGTTAATACGAATGTACAGCTACTGGCTGCATTCCTACTGACATCCAAACATATATTAGCTGAGCGTGTTTTGTAGAATCAATCCATGCAATTAATATATGGTTTACTATGGGTTGTGAATAACTCCCCCCCTCAAGATTCCTGATTTAAACCATGGTTAATCATTACATTCTGCAAACCCAGCTAGTCCTTTAACAATAACAGATGGTTTATGCAGTAGTTTTAAGTCATGAGGATCCTTGTTGGTTAGTTTTGGTAAATTGGGTGCAATACATCATGGTTAAGAGATATAGTGTGAACCCAGTGATCAAACCACAGATAATTGTCTTTCCTAATTTATGAATCTCAGGAAAGAAGGTGCCTTGCTTTCAAAAGGCAAGGAACCTCGGATAAAGTGAGAGAAATTTCTAAGAGGTGAGGATACCACATACCAGGGAGCCTGGATAGCTCAGCAGACTAATGCATTGTAATTTAACTTCAGCTGTCTGCAGTTAGTAAGTTCGAATCTCGCCAGGCTCAAGGTTGACTCAGCCTTCCATCCTTTCTAAGGTAGGTAAATTGAGGACCCAGTTTGTGGGGGCAATAAGCTGACTTTGTATAAATATACAAAAGTATGAAGGCTATTGCTTAGCACATTGTAAGCCGCCCTGAGTCTCCGGAGAAGGGCGGCATATAAATCAAATTAAAAAAAAAAATTGAGGGAGGAGATTGACAAGTCAGCCTGTGTTTGGGGAGAATGATAACACGGAGGAGATACCCAACATCTAAGGCAAGATAGCTGTGAATGTCAACAGTATGAACAGGTGAGCATTGTTCTTCATTCATATCCTTTGTGTAAGCTTTCTATCAGCTTCTGGTTAGTGGTTGTGAGAAGAAGATGCTGGCCTTGGGTCAGGGATGATGGACGTTGTAGTCCATTGCATATAGTTCAAGAGGAGAGTCAGGGACATTTGCTTTAGGTTATATTGTGATCGCATCCGGCTCCGAGAGAGGCCATTCTATATGCTATGAATGCATGATCATCTTTGGTTTGTACATTGAAAGGATTCTTAGTGCATGTCTATGGAGATTCTCAATCATCCAGGTCATAGTAATCTCAAAGGTGCTTTTTTTCAAAAGGCAACTGGTTTTTTTTTTTGTTTGTTTGTTTTTTTTTTTGCAGGAAGGAGAATACCTTTAGCTTCTCATCCAGGAAACTTCATCATTGGTTGACCACCTGCTATCCAGTCACCACTGACGAAGCTTCCTGGATGGGGAAGTGAATAATTTATTGACTTCTTCATCAAAAAGCAGTCCAGTCTCCTTCTGAAAAACCACCTTTGGGATTCTTAGCACACCTTCTAATTATTCTGATGGTGCTCAACCTAGGAATAGATAGTACTGCTTGAGATTACAAGGGACTCATGTGATTGAATTAATGACTGCATCGTCTTCCATGCAGATTAAAAGTGAACTAGTCAAGGAGAAGCTGAAAGTACGGTTTCCTAGCGCGTGTATGATTTCTGAACTGAGCTTGTACAGATTGAGAAGGCAAACTCTGGCTTGCTTGTTGAGTGTGTTGTGTGAACCCATCCATAATCTGTCAGTCATGGCTGTTTATCAGTACCACAACCCAAACCAGCATGATCACAGCTGTGGTCTAGAGCAGGGGTCAGCAACCTGCATCTCTGGAGCCGCATGTGGCTCTTTTACCCCTCTGCTGCGGCTACCTGTCCCTCAAAATATGCGACACAACCGCCAATGAGCGACACCCGCCGGCACGCGATTTATTGAGTTTTTCAATAACCATGGATATAATCCAAGAAAAGAAAGTTTCAGAAGAAAACAATGTTTAATTCAACTACATATGCTAGTTTTGTGGCTGCTCAAGAAATAGTCAGGCACGGGGAAGGGTTTTGTGGCTCCTGGTGTTTTCTTTTCTGTGGGAAACGGGTCCAAATGGCTCTTTGAGTTTTTAAGGTTGCAGACCCTTTATCTAGAGTGATACATCTAAGGCACAAGGGCAAGAAGGGATTTAGCTCAGGCGAAGGCACTTTGATCAATGCCTGGAATCAGGGATAACATAAGGATTAAGCCAGTGGTGAACCGGTTCTGTGGGCGTGGCTTGGTGGGCGTGGTGTGTGGCTTGATGGGTGTGGCAGGGGAAGGATACTGCAAAATCCCCATTCCCTCCCCACTCCTGGGGGAAGGATATTGCAAAATCTCCATTCCCACCCCTCTCTGGGGCCAGCCAGAGGTGGTATTTGCTGGTTCTCTGAACTACTCAAAATTTCCACTACCGGTTCTCCACAACCTGTCAGAACCTGCTGGATTTCACCCGTGGATTAAGCTTTAAGGTAGCTTGTTTGTGGTTTAGTCATTGTGATTGATGGTTTAACACAAGGGGAGAACCCAAAAGTTTTAGCATTCATTGTAGATTTTAGAACAATGGGAGTCCAGCTAACTTCACCGGGTTAAAGTTTCTTGACTTATTTAAGAGGCTGTTTGTATTGGAAGTCACTTGCTCATTTCTTGCAGTATAGCTTTATTCCATGTTCTCATCCAGCATCTATCTTGTTGACTTTTTTTGCCTGGAGATCATCTCCAGGAACTTTGTGGATAACCTTTGGGAACGAGGACAGTAAAGCTGCAGTTATGCTGACGTAACATGTGCAAAAAGAGAATTTAGAAGATGGAGTTCTTTTATCAAGGACACTGATAAATTATTGGGGGTTATGATATACATGATTTTCCCCACATGATTAGGAGGCCAGAAAAGAAGGGAACGTTGTTAGCAAATATCTAAGCAATCCATTCACGTTTAAAGTATCCGTCAAACCATAATACTGTGCAGTTTTCCACCTGGAGTACTTGTTGTTGTCTGGGAGAGGATTAAGTGCCTTGGAGTTAAATCAGGGGTGAAATCCAGCAGGTTCTGACAGGTTCTGGAGAACCAGTAGCAGAAATTTTGAGCAGTTCGGAGAACCGGCAAATACTACCTCTGGCTGGCCCCAGAGTGGAGAGGGAATGGAGATTTTGCAGTATCCTTCCCCTGCCACACCCACCAAGCCATGCCCATCAAGCCATGCCCACAGAACCGGTAGTAAAAAAAATTGGATTTCACCACTGAGTTAAATGGAACCTTTGGCTGCATTGCAAATCTTTGGACCAATAGTAATGACACAAGGTGCTTCTGATGCTTTGCAGAAAATTCTCTCCTGTGTAAGAGAGAGAGAGAGAGAGAGAGAGAGAGAGAGAGAGAGAGAGAGAGAGAGAGTGGGCGTGTGTGTGTGAGAGAGTTCATACATAATCCATAAGGCACAACATGAAAGCAAAACGAATAGTTGCAAAAAAAACAAGTAGAGAACATCTGCTCAGAAAGGGCCAGGTTATCTCTTATGTGGGGCGGAAGGAAAAAAAGATATGCCACAGATGTTAAATACTTTTCTGCTTTTTCTTAAAATACAGCAGTTGGTTATGGCTTCCCCCTTTCTTAAAAAAATAATATTTACCAGAATTTTTTGGGGCGGAGGTTGCCTGAACAGTACAATTCTCTCTGTGGGGCTGAAGCTTGACATTTTGTCTGCGTGTGTCAATGGACTGCAGTTCATATTGGTCAAAACCTCCGTGTCCGTTCTTGGCTTTAAAAAAAAAAACCTCTTTCCAGCGTTTCTTTTGAGTTTTCATTACGATGACCTCTGCTGAACTATGATTCTCTGAGGATGTCCTGCGGTCTTTCTCTCTCTCTCTCTTTTTTTTTTTATTCCTGTGTTCTTCAGCTGCAAAGAAGTTTTTGATTATTTTTTTTTAATCCTTGCATATTGCTTTCTGTGCTGGCTCAGGACTGTTTCTTGGTCCGCTGCTTCTCTCTCTCTCTCTTGGTAGCAGGGCAATTTGTCTGGGTGCTAAAAGGACCAGCGATAAATTCTGACTTAACTTCTAGATTTCGGTCCTCTTTTCAGTATGTAGTTAAGCCAACAAGCTCTGATGTTTAATATTTAATATGCCTGGGGGCAAAATAGGGAAGACTTGAATGGACTGACATTGATAAATGTCGTGGAATCAATCGCTATGGTCTAAGGCTATGGAAACCCATGGTAAGCTGAATTCACACAATCCGCTGAACCAAAAATGAATCATGCAACGGGATTTGTGCAACAGAATGAAGCACAATTTAGGCAAACACAGTGTAGCTTTCTTTTACAAAGCATTGCAGACCAACCTCTTAAGAGGTGGTTGTAACATCGATTAGTTAAATAAGTAGAATCAGAGTTTTCCCAGGAAGTGTTATGACTTAGGCTCACTTAGTGACACAATTAGTTCTCAAACAAAACTATTTTATTATAACAGTCGAGAATTACTTCATTCCCAGCTTAGTCCAAATTAATTCCAAAACAAGTCCTTTAGAAAAAGTCCTTCGGGTTTATCACAAACCTTTATCTTCTTTGACACCCTGTCAAAGGCCTTTCTTGGCAAAGCCCCAGAAGTTCAGAAATAAGAAATGCCAACTGGAAACAATTTAGCAACATTGCTTTCCTACAAAGAGCCCAAGAGTCTTTGCTGCTCTTTTAAGCCTTATGGGAGGGGCCAATCATCTCCTGGCCTTACTCCAGAGTTGTCCCTTTTACTTTAGCTGCTCTTGCCTTCTGGAAGCTCTGCACGTGCGCGCACTAGGAACAGGTTCCTCCTGTTCCTCTGCCTCTCTGCTGTCTGCCTCTGGAGGCTCCGGAGTCCGTGCATCACTCCCACATGGCTCTGGCCCCATATCTGCCTCTGACGCAGAGCCCTTGTCCAGGCCTTCCCCAGACTCCAGGACTGGCCCATGGTCCTCACTGTCCGACTCTGCTGCCAGCTCTGCAGGCTGCTGGTGGACCACAACAGGAAGCACTGCTTGAAGACTGGGTCACACAATGTACTAGGCTAAAAAGTATGGTTTGTTACTTTGGACTCAATGTGTTAGTAATGTGTCCTAATGCCCCCATTTATTCGTAACCATCTCGTGTTATCTGCCTTTACTGTTCCTGCGGAAATAAGCGATGGAATTGTACAACTTTCGAGATGATTTATTTTATTTTTATTTGTGTATTTATTTTATTTGTCAAGCATGTATTAGATAACAGGTATAAGTATGAACATGGTTATTAATACATGAAATGGATATGAATAAAAGGGGACAGTAGGACAGAGACGGTAGGCAAGCTGGTGCACTTATGCACGCCCCTTACAGGCCTCTTAGGAATGGAGTGAGGTCAATAGTAGCCAGTCTAAGGTTAAAGTTGTGGGGGTTTGGGGAAGAAACCACAGAGTCAGGTAGTACATTCCAGGCATTGACCACTCTGTTGCTGAAGTCATATTTTCTGCAATTGAGTTTGGAGCGGTTTACCTTGAGTTTGTATCTATTGTATATTGTTGCGGTTGAAGCTGAAGTAGTCATTGACAGGTAGGACATTGTAGCGGGAAGGAGTAATAGATGACATCCTCAGCCTTCTGGCAGGGAGCATATATTTGGGTGGAGTTGGCAAGGCCCCCATTTCCATGGAATGGAGCAGCCTGTACTCTTCCATGGTGTTACACAGAGGAAAGAACACATCTTCCATTCCAGATGTAAACAGCCTGAGCCCAGCCCCACTGATTTGATGGCTTGGGGGCATTGAAACATGGTTTGTAGGCAGAGGCGAAAAAATAGAACTTTGGCACATATGCGAAGCCGTAACAATTTTGGAGCATCTGGCGTTAACTCCGTTGATGCTATCTGTCCTGTTTTTTTGCAAATGAATATTGGCATGGCCAACTGATTATATGGCTGATTATATTAACTGGTTTTTTGGTTGGAAATTTGGAGTAGTGCCCTTTGTTATTGTTGCATGTCTTCAGAGTGGATTAGAAGTATTATTTATTTATCGTTAAATAAATGTATTATTTATTTATTATTAGCTAGGATAATACAAGCAGCAAAAAATCTTGCTGCTCTGGGATGATGGTGATATTCATGATGAAAATTTATATCTTGTCTTTGGTTTTGTATCAAGGTAGCATACACAATGTTCTTCCCATTTCCCCCACAATAACGTTCCTGGGAGGTAGACTGAACTGAGAGAGAGGGACTGGACCAAGGGAGGTCTGGAATTCAATGGCCTGCTGGTTTCTAATTAGGTTCCTGACCATGCTAGTGAATGGGACAGGTGTTCATTTGTTGAGTGATTGGACTGGCCTTGGAGAAGAGGATATGCTCTACACTGACCTGCCTTGACTCAATTCCCTTTAGATAAACAGTTTCAACTTCTACCCTCAAAACAATGCTATGGAGCATTGCACACCAGAACATCTAAACACAAAGACCTCCCATGCCATCACTCTGCTAAGCAACTAATTCCCACAACACTGTCAAACTATCTAAAAAGGCAGTATTATGATCATTATTCTCAAATTCCCTATCTCCTTATCTTCTTATGACTATAACTTTGTTGCTTATCACTATTGTACACTGAGAGTTTACGCACCGGAAACAAATTCCTTGTGTGTCTCATCACACTTGGCCAATAAAGAACTATTCTATTCCACTGCATTCCATTGCATTCCATTGCATCCCATTCCATGAACTGCAATTCCCATCACTTTGGCCATGCTTGCTATGGATCATTAGTTAAGATATGGCATCTCTGGAAGGCAACCATGGGGAAAACTGGATAACCTATTCAAAAAAGAGAAAATAAGAACTGGATCATGCAGCTTTCTCAGACAGATTTCCTCAAGATGGCCACCATAAACCTGGACTTTAACTTCCCAAATTCCATTGCAAACATCCATTGCTATGAATTCTGGTACTTAAAATTATACATTTGGAGACTGCCTAGAGCAGTGATGGCTAACTATTTTGCCATCGCGTGCCAGGAAGGGGGGGGCAGAGGAGGTTCACACGCGTGCGTGCCCACACCCATAATTCTATGCACCCTGTCCCGCGCATGCGCCCCCCCTGCTCCTGGCACACAATGGCCCGGTAGGCCCATTTTTATTTCTGGCTCCAGATCCTCTCTATGCATCTGGGGAGGGTGAAAACAGCCTTCCCCACCCCTTCAGAGGCCCTCGGAGGCCCTCCGGAGACTCCTAGAGAGGCTCTGGAGGCTGGGGACAGCAAAAAAAGTCACTTCCTGTCCAAACGGAAATTGGGAAATGGGCCGTTTCAGACCTCCGAGGCGGTGGGGAAGCCTGTTTTCACCCTCCCCAGATGCATAGAGAGGATTTGGAGCCAGGTAAGAAAGGAAAACAGGTCTTCCCCACTGCCCGGACCCTCTAGAGGCAGGAAACAGCCTATTTTCCTACTTCTGGTGGGCCCAGAAGGCCCGAAAACCAGCATGTGCATGCCGGACCTGAGCTGGCGTGCCAGGCGATATGATTCCGCATGCCACCTGTGGCACACGTGCCATAGGTTCGCCATCACGGGCCTAGAGACTAAACAAACCTGAATTGCACCATGATTTTTTTTTTTTAAAAAAAACCCCTGATTTGTGTCATAAGTCTCACGGCTTGGGTTCACGTGCCATAATATGCTACAACCAACCACACGAAAAACGATCCAAGCTCATTTGTAACAGAAAAGCTTGGAGCATGCTCGCTCTGCAGCCCTTTGGCGATGCAGTTTTAATCTCCTGCCAGATTAGATAAACCTGGGCTAAATGGGCTATTAATTAGACCAGGGGTCTGCAACCTTAAACACTCAAAGAGCCATTTGGACCCGTTTCCCACAGAAAAAAAAAAAAACTCCAGGAGCCACAAAACCTGGCTAGGCATGATCAACTCCACGTCACTCACTCCCACCCAGTCACATGACCCCCTAGCCATGCCTATCCAGCCAGTCATTAGGGCAGAGAACCGGTTGTTAAAAAACACCGGGAACCACAAAACCCTTTTCTCTCTTTCTCCCTCTCTCTCCCCTTCTCTCTCTAGATCTCTCTATGTCTCTCTCTCTCTCTCTCCCTTTCTCTGTATCTCTCTCCCCCCTCTCTCTTCCCCTCTCTTTGTATCTCTCTCTCTTCCCCTCTATCTCCCCCCTCTGTCCCCCCTCTCTCTGTATCTCTCTCTCTCTGTATGTCTCTCCCCCCTCCCCTCTCTATCTTCCCCTCTCTGTATCTCTGTCTCTCCCCCTTTTCCTCTCTCTCTCCCCCCTCTGTCCCCCCTCTCTGTATCTCTTTCTCTCTGTATGTCTCTCTCTCCCCCTCTCTCTCCCCCCTCTCTTTCCCTCTCTGTATGTCTTTCTCTCCCCCTCTTCCTCTCTACCCCCTCTGTCTCCCCCCCTCTCTCTGTATCCCCCTCTCTTTCTTCCCCTCTCTCTGTGTATCTCTCTCCCCCACTTCCTCTATCTCCCCCCCTCTGTCTCCCCCTCTCTCTCTGTATCTCTCTCTCCCCCTCTCTATCTTCCCCTCTCTCTGTGTATCTCTCTCTCTCCCCCTCTTCCTCTCTCTCCCCCCTCTGTCTCCCCCTCTCTCTCTGTATCTCTCTCTCTCCCCCTCTTCCTCTCTCTCCCCCCTGTCTCCCCTTTTATCTCTCTCTCTGTATCTATGTCTCTCTCCCCTCTCTGTATCTCTCGGATTTCCAAGGCCAGGCAAGGAGTGACTGGGAGGGGAGGGCGAGGGGCGGGGCCAGCCAGTGACGGGACAGGGAACCACAGCAGAGGGCCCAAAGAGCCGCATGCAGCTCCAGAGCCACAGGTTGCTGACGCCCGAGTTAGACTAACAACCAGCTGAAGTGATTGAAAACAATAGGCGTGGTGGTAGGGAGAGAAGATTCCAAGCAGAGTTTGGAAATAATTCCAGCTGGGTTTCTCACATGCTTTCCCTCAATGTTGTAGAAAGCCTTCCTTGAATGAGTTCTTCATCTGTTTGTTAAAACAGGGCCCTGTTGCAGACATCTGCGCTTGCAGGAAAATCTTGTTTCTGTGATGCTGTGTCTTTTTTTTCTTTGGCCTTCACATTTTTTTCCCTCCTCTTCGGGCCTCTCCAGCTGCTTATTTTCTTGCCCTTTTTTTTCTTCTTTCGTTTGTTAGTGATGCATTTTCATTCTTGCATGTAGAATTTAGCGGTGACAAATACAGAGAACCGCACATCTCTTTGCGGGTGGTAGGGAATGGGGAACGCTTCCCTTTGCCTTGATTGTTTATGAATTTAATTTATACTAAAAAAAAATGAAGACCCCGGGGATTGCAGATTAGAACTAGATTTAGAGTTTAGAACTAAATGAACATAATAAAGACCGGAAAATGTAAACTCTCTCAGCGGGGGATCAGGAAGGTAATACCGCAGAAATAAATTAGTAACAAAACAGACAAGGAAGAGGCATTTTAAAAAAAACTGGCTCATATGGGTTGTATGTACACACAAATAGTAATATATGTTGGATAAAAAAAAATATGATAATTCATTCCTGATGTCAAACTAGAGAGGGATTTACTGATACATGCATACACTCAGACTTCCCATAAATAAATAGCAATAGCACTTAGACTTATATACCGCTTCATAGTGCTTTTACAGCCCTCTCTGAGCAGTTTACAGAGTAAGCCTCTTGCCCCCAGCAATCTGAGTCCTCATTTTACTCACCTCGGAAGGTGAGTAAATCACCTTGAGCGATCAGGATCAAACTGCTGGTGGTAGGCAGAGTTAGCTTGCAATAGCAATAGCACTTAGCCTTATATACCACTTCATAATGTTTTACATAGCAATAGCACCTAGACATATATACCACTTCATAGAGCTTTACCTCCCTCTCTAAGCGGTTTACAGAGTCAGCCTCTTGCCCCTAACAATCTGGGTCCTCATTTTACCCACCTCAGAAGGATGGAAGGCTGAGTCAACCTTGAGCCAGTCAGAATTGAGAATAGAATTGCTGGCAGTCAGCAGAATTAGCCTGCAATACTGCATTCTAACCACTGGGAGGGAGGGAGGGAGGGAGGGAGGGAGGGAAGGAAGGAAGGAAGGAAGGAAGGAAGGAAGGAAGGAAGGAAGGAAGAGCACTTAGACTTATATACCGCTTCACAGTGCTTTACAGCCCTCTCTAAGCAGTTTACAGAGTCAGCACATTGCCCCCAACAATCCGGGTCCTCACCTTGGAAGGATGGAAGACTGAGTCAACTTTAAGTCTGGTGAGATTTGAACTGCCAAACTGCAACTAGCAGTCAGCTGAAGTAGCCTGCAGTACTGCACACTAACCACTGCGCCACCTCGGCTCATGAAGCATGAAACTCAACCTGCGCGAAGCAAAAACAGGTTATGTCAATTACAGGTGCAGTGTCATCTCACAGAACTTCTAACACTGACTTCTGTGGCCTTGGGTTGGGGTAGACATGACTTTCTTCAACCTGCTGAGACAAGTTGGAAAAGGGAGGGATGTTGCTTGTCTCCTGAAACACAGGAGCAAGCCAAAAGGCAAAGCAGCAAAGGAAGAACAATAATTGTGTGTATTACTGGGGTTGTGTGTGAAGTGTACAACTGGGGTTACAAGGCTGGACTGCTGCACCAGGAACTTCCCAGGAAGGTTAAGAAAGAAACTGCCTTCCTCCATGACCAATAGCCAACCCGTTACTCACCATTCCTTTAAAATGCTTTGCTACTAAAACTAAACCTTCTTTCCATCTCAGATTAAAATAGAAGCTGCACATTACTTGGCTGGACAGTTGTGCGGTTAGCTAGCTTTTGGCTTAATTTATTCTAAGCCAACCGCTTAAGTTCTGACTCTGCCCAATTGTTGTTTTTTTTTTTCCGGAGGAGATGTAAACATTTCATTTTGCAGATTCCCAGATACAGTTTGTGGCAGGCCCGTGCAACCGGCATGGCGAAAAGACGGCCTGTGAGTTGCGTGGTGCCCATTAGTCATTTTAGACATTTTAAACAACAACACCACAAATCTGGTTCCCTTAATATACTGCTTCATTTGGAATTGAAAGATTGCTGAGCAGGATATGGGAAAAAATCAATCAAAAGCCGAGGGTAGCTAACATCCTAACAAAGCAGATGGGAGTAGAGATGGGAGAACTAACAAGGAGAAGCTTCTGAGAGCTAACAAGTCAAGGAATTAAAAACATTGGGGAGCTAATTTAACCGCAACTGCTTGAACATCCGTTGGGATCTTCTAGGATAGGGATGGCTAATTTTTTTGCCGTCGCGTGCCAAAAGCTGGAGGAGCGTGGGTGATCGCGCTCGTGCATGCCCACACCCATAATTCTATGCACCCTGCCCCCCCGCCACCCTGCGCGAACCCCCCCATGCTCCCCCCGCTTTTGGCATGTGATGGCACAGTGGGCACGGTAGGCCCATTTCTTTGCCCTCCCCGGGCTCCAGAGGCTTTTTAGGAGTCTGAGGAGGGCAAAAACAGCCTTCCCCACCTTCCCGGAGGCCCTCCGGAGGCCAGAAACAGCCTGTTTGCCGACTTCCGTTAGGCCCAGAAGGCCCAAAAATCAGCTGGCCGGCGCGCGCATGCGTGCTGGAGCTGAGCTAGGGCAACGCTTGCCTGCCCACCAATATGGCTCTGTGTGCCACCTGTGGCACACGTAGGCCATAGGTTCGCCATCACAGTTCTAGGACTTTGTGGAGAGCTCCATTGACTGCCCACAGAACCCCAGACAAACACGGTTTTACCTAAAAGTTTTCATCGTTTAATTTCTACCCAAAATGCAAACTTAGAACCAGGGGCCATTTGCATGCAATCATGAGGTTATGACCAGGTGCTCTCCAGATGTTCTGTTTGCTCTTAGGGTGCTAACTCTGAATAGTTCAGTGTCAGCCTCTATGATGCTTGCTTACTTGCTATCGGCTGCCACAGTAATGGGGGGGAGATTGGCATTTGGGTGGGGGGATGTGAGCTGGAGAGAGATGCCCTGTGTGAACGAGAAGGGAGGATTACTCCCATGATCTACTGCGCAACTGAATGAACTTGTTTATACCGAGTCAAGGTCAACCATCCCGGAATACCAGATGGGCGAAAACACCTGAAGATGTGGCCCACATGACACCCATTGGGTTAGGGATTGGATGTTCAACCTGGGTCCTTGGGGGGAGAGATTTGGGGTTACTTTCAATATGTAACTTTCGCGCCTTTTGCTTCAGATCTTGCTTTTCTTTCGTTGCTATCGTTTCAAACTCAGTAAAAGTACCTCTTCTTTACAGACATGGAGTCGAGGGTTTCCTTTCTTGGGTTTTGAACGGAGGCACGCCTGACATTAGGTTTCCGATGCTTGATGGTTCCTTCAAGTGGTCCTTAGGTGGGACATTCCTCCAAACAAAAACTTCGTTTGTCGCAAGGCTTAAGAGATGCTCACGCTGTCCTCTTCTTTACATTAACCGTGCGTTGAATGGATTTTCAAAGCTCGTTACAATGGGGACACCATTTCCCCATCTATTTTGGAATGTGGGTTAGATGCAGACCAAGCACCTTCTCAGTTGCTCTGGAAGGAATTGACCCACTTGTACAAGCTGAAGCGTGCTTTTCTTCTAGTGCAAACAGCTGATGTGGCAGCTGATTCAGCCCAGGTTGAAACAGAAAAGGCCCAGGGTTAAAGCTCTCCCACATAGTTGCTTGGCTTTCATTGAACTTTTTTTTTTTTTTTTGAACGCGTTTTTCAGATTCTTGCAACATACTGAATTACGGACCAACCGTCTTCTGTAGTTTAAGAATTGCACGACGTGTTAGGTTAAAATGTGGTTGGTCGGTTTACGGTTCAGTTGCATGAATGGAAGCATTGACATTTTGTTTTCCATAATTCATTTGGGGGGTTTTGCTTTTTAGAGTGTGCTAGACACTATTCCGCAGGCTAAATATAGATGTGTATTTCTCTGCTTATTTATAACCTTTACCTCCTGGGAAGGGAGCAACTAAGCAAGAATCAAACTTGCTCCTGGCACTCTGCTGAATGGTCTGGGAGGATTACAATTATATTCCATCTGCACTTTTTTTTTTTTTTTTTTTAAAGACAAACTCCAAACTTAAAACAACTTTGATGGAGAAACAGAGTTCTACTTTTCAATTACGCACGGGATCTTAAAAGACAAAGGAAAAAAAAAAACACAACCCAATGTTGTGTGTCTTATCTCCTCCACTCCTTCAGCCAAATTGGGGTGTTATATGTTAGGATTTGCATGCTGCACAACATTGAAATGTGTTGGGCAGATGTAACCCACTCCCATTTATTCAGTAAACCGTGGTTAAACAAATATGTTTGAGCTGATATGTTGGATTCTAATTCTTCTCATTACTAGCATTCCGACATCTCATTATCCACAAGGGAGCGACAATCAGTTTCTCATTCAGGTATTAGTGGAATTGAACTGCTTCAGAAATAGAATGTAATTTTGTTAGCTTAATCCCCTCGATTGCACCAAATTGACTGAGAGAGAGAGGATGTGTGGTCCAAAACATCTGGAAGATACCAGGCTGGTAATGACTAGTGTCCTGTAGGAATTGGAAGCAAGTGAAAGCATAAAACTGTGATGGCGAACCTATGGCATGCGTGCCACAGATGGCACGCGGAGCCATATTGGTGGGCACGCGAGTGTTGCCCTAGCACAGCTCCAGCGCGCATGCACACACCAGCCAACTGATTTTCAGGCCTTCTGGTCCCACCGGAAGTTGGGAAATGGGCTGTTTCCGGCCTCTGGAGGGCCTCCGAGGGGATGGGGAAGGCTGTTTTTGCCCTCCCCAGGCTCCTAGAAAGCCTCTGGAGCCTGGGGAGGGCAAAAAAAACCCAGGCCTACCGGGCCCACCGGGCAATCACATGCCAAAAGCAGGGGGGAGCATGGGAGGGGGTCACATGTGCATGCATGCGCAGGAGGGCAGGGCGCATTGAATTATGGATATGGGCACACATACCCGCGACCCCCCTCTCCCGCCGTTTTTGGCACACGACGGCAAAAAGGTTAGCCATCACTGGCATAGAACATAGAATAATAACAGTTGGAAGGGATGTTATAGGTCCGTGATGGCGAACCTATGGCACGTGTGCCACAGGTGGCACACAGAGCCATATCAGTGGGCACGTGAGCGTTGCCCTAGCTCAGTTCCGGTGGGACTGGAAGTCGGGAAACCAGCTGTTTCCAGCCTCCAGAGGGCATGGGGGGGGAGCTGTTTTCACCCTTCGGGGGGGGTCATGTGCGCATGCATTGGGGGCAGGGCGCATTGAATTATGGGTATGAGCACGTGCACGCATGACTTCCCCCGCGCTCCCCCCACTTTTGGCACGCGACGGCAAAAAGGTTAGCCATCACTGTTATAGGTCTTCTAGTCTAACTCACTGCTAGAACAGGAGAACCTATACCATTTCAGACAAATGTTGTCCAGTCTCTTCTTGAAAGCCTCCAGTGATGCAGCACCCACAATGTCTGAAGGCAAGCTATTCCATTGGTTGATTGCTCTCACCGTTAGGGAATTTCCTTTTTTTAAAAAAAATAATAATAGTTTTTATTAGGTATTGTACATTTTAAAATCAAAAACACAATAACTAAAGAAATACAAAAGGGAAAAAACAAGAACATACACATACATCAAATGCTAAAATACAAAACTAACAACATTTATATACAATTTTACAACTTCCTGCATTGACATTTGTCTTTCCGTCTAAATTCCACCTTCCTAATCCTTCTCTTATTTTTGTATGCCGATAATTAACATTTTTGTAAGCAGGATTGTTACCTATATTTATATCCAGTGTATTAATACCGAATTTCAGTTTATATTCTTATTTCTTAATTTGATTTCTATTTTCTAGCCAGGTATAAAACCTGTTCCACACTTTGTAATAGGGAATTTCTACTTAGTTCTAGGTTGCTTCTCTCCTTGATTATTTTCCATCCATTGGAAAATAGTTTGACCCCCTCGTCTTTATAGGAGCCCCTCAAATATTGGAACACTGCTGTCATGTCTCCCCTAGTCCCCTGAAGGTTTGTGTGCACCTTGTTGAGGGTAAAACTGCCCTCTGCAAAGTAGTGCAACGGACCAGATAGCGAATAGATACGATGCTTAGCAAAACACACAGATAGTCACAGACTCAGAACGTTTAAAGAAAAATAAACAGTCTTTACTTGTAGTAAAAAACAAACTTGGCTTCTCAAAACAACTTCTTCAAACAATCACGGTTTAACACAAAACATAGTTTGCTTACAATTCCAGTTCTCTTCAAACACAGACACAGTTCCTTCAGCAGTTCAACCTTCAATAGCAGGAGCAGGAGCAAGAGCAGAAGTGAACGAACTTCCTGCCTTCCTTTATATGTCTGCTTAGCACAGCCAATTAGTCATCTTTGTAGCAGTTAAAGTTACAGAACATAGTTTTCTATATATTATCTACCCAATCATAGGATAAGCATCCAACACACCTGTGTTTTAAAGCAAGCGTCTCCAACCTTGGCAACTTTAAGACTCATGGACTACAACTCCCAGAATTCCTCAGCCAGCAAAGCTACCAAAGAACCTTCTGGGAGTTGAAGTCCACAAGTCTTAAAATTGCCAAGGTTGGAGATCCCAGTTTTAAAGCATTTCCCCGACTGTCTTTGTTCCAGGATGCTATAAACCTCAACATGATTGTGTTTGCCCATCGTGCTAACTTGGTTTGCTTTAGGTTTTGCTTAGCATGCTACAGGAAGCTTCTACGAAACCTTGGTTTGTGGCTTCGTGTGTTGTGTATCATTTGTGATTTATAATGGCTAAATAAATGGTACTTTCATGCATTATGTAATTCTCTACCTCCTCCTGCCCATAGGAGTATATGAAGGTGAAACCTGTTGTGACATATACATCCATTATAAAAAAAAATGAAATGTCTGTTTTCCTTTTCTATGAATGGTGTATTTATTCCAACACTGATTTATTCAGAAACCTACTCAGTGACTTTAGGCTAGTCACTCTCTTTCAGTGGTGGTGCAGAAAAATTGGAAGAAGGATTTCTATGGTTGCTGCCTTGAGCTTCCCAAGGAAAGGCAGGATATAAATCTGGCAAATAAATAAATCATAAAGAGTTCTATAATGCAGTCTGATACACCTTCAGTCAAATTTAAGGTTCATGGTTTTCAATGAGACCTATTTCCTGGGGAAATGTATATAACACTGCAGTTTGAGGGGATCAAGACAATTAAGCCTTTTCTAGGGTGCTCAACTCTACAGAACTTTGTGGGTTTGGTTAGATTTCTAACTTGACCAACCCTGGATTGGTTCTACAGAACTTTATGGATTTGGTAGAGATTTTTAACTTGACCAACGTTGGGGTCTTGTCCTTTTCTCCACTTCCCTCCATCACATAAAGTTGTGATGACATTTGTCTATGGAGATTCTCAATCATCCAGGTCATGGTTGTCCCAAAGGTGCTTTTTTCCCACCGAAAAAGCAACTGGACTTTCCTGGGTTTTCTTTCTTTGAAAATGTTTCACTTATCATCCAAGAAGCTTCTTCAGTTCTCAGTTCTTCCAAGCTTCTAGGACAGGGGTCAGCAACCTGCGGCTCTGGAGCCGCATGTGGCTCTTTTACCCCTTTGCTGCGGCTCCCTGTCACTCAAAATATCACTCACAGCTGCCAATGTGTGACACTTGCCGGCACACATGAGCTTTTCAACCCCCAGTAGGCCAACCATGGATAAATCCAAGAAAAGAAAAGTTTCAGAAGAAAACAGAACGTTTAATTCAACTACATATGCTAGTTTTGTGGCCGCTCAAGAAATAGTCAGGCACGAGAAGGGTTTTGTGGCTCCCGGTGTTTTCTTTTCTGTGGGAAACGGGTCCAAATGGCTCTTTGAGTGTTTAAGGTTGCAGACCCGTGTTCTAGGATGAAAGCTGAAACATTTTCAAAGGGGAAAAAAAAAACCCCCAAGAAAGTCCAATTGGAAAAAGCACTTTTGGAATTGCGATGACAATATTTCAACCTTAAATAATCTGCAGGCTTCCAGTGATTGCCTTTGCAATTGTTCGCCCGGGGAACATGAATGTTTCTACATGAGCCATGGTGGCTCAGTGGTTAGAGTGCAGTACTGCAGGCTACTTCTGCTACCTGCCGGCTGCCTGCGATTTGGCAGTTCAAATCTCACCAGGCTCAAGGTTGACTCAGCCTTCCATCCTTCCGAGGTGGGTAAAATGAGGACCCAGATTGTTGGGGGCAAGAGGCTGACTCTATAAACTGCTTAGAGAGGGCTGTAAAGCATTGTAAAGCGGTATATAAGTCTCTTGCTAGTGCTATTGTTACAAGTGATGGGTTGATTGCTTATTGCAGCCCATTTTCTTGGAATAGGTGTACATATCCTTACAGCACCAGCAAAATAATCATGGCCTTTAGCTGCTTCTCAGGTGGGTGCACCTGTTAGGGGGAAGACGATTTTTCTGAGCGTTTTGATTCCAAGGTCTTGCCTGCTTTATAACTTTGATAGCCATTTTTCAGCCAAAGCAGATTTTGTTGCAAAAACAGCTGAGGTACAACAAAGGTTAACTTCGTTGTCTCGAATGCGGAATTACCTTTTTTTCCTTTTTTTCCATTTCAGTTGGCTCATTCTTCTAGTAAGAGGCTAAAATATTCAGTTTTTCTATTCACATAAGCCTTTAACCAGAAGATTAGACAGATGGACCGTGCACCTCTCTATCTTGGTTCCAGCGGGACTCAGTTCTAGACAATCCGAGGAGATTAACTTAAAAGCGGTAGCAGAACTGATCTGTTGAAGCTCTGCAGATGTGAATGTGCAGTCAAGCTGGGGCAGGTAATCCTGCCTGTGGGACAGAAGTGCCCACAGAGAAAATAGCTCATTCTCCAGAGTTCCTTGGCGATTGAAAAATTAGGCCATTAGAAATGCTTCCAAATAAAATGTTGGCTCTTAGCGACTTGTTATGAGGCGCTTCTGTCAATACCTCTGGATTCTATGTGACTCACAGAGATTCTTGAGCTGCAAACCCACATTTTAAGTATTCTCAACGCTCAACACCAAAGTTTAAACAACTAATATATGGCAAGCACAGGTTGTTGAAGAAGCTCAACTTTAGATGATGGGGCTTCTCCTGAATGAAGGCATGAAGGTGATGGGACATCTCTTGACGGAGTAGATGTTCTGCATTACTTCCTCACCTCCTGCACTTTCAACTCGGTGAAAAAAAATGGGTGAAAGGAACATTTATTTATTTATTTAATTTGTCGAACATGTACAGGATAAGTATGGTACACTTATGGTATAAGTATAACATGGACATGAACAAGGAATAATGAGTACAAGTAAATGGGGACAGTAGAACAGGGACGATAGGCACGATGGTGCGGTTATGCACGCTCCCTTTACGGACCTCTTAGGAATGGTGTGAGGTCCATGGTAGACAGTTTAAGGTTGAAGCTGTGAGGGTTTGAGGATGTAACAACAGAGTCGGGTAGAGCATTCCAGGCGTTGACCACTATTGCCGAAGTCATATTTTTTGCAATTGATTTTGGAGCGGTTTACCTTGAGTTTGTATATATTGTTTGCCCATGTATTATTGAGGCTGAAGCTGAAGAAATCATTGACAGGTAGGACATTGTAGCAGACAATTTTGTGTACTACACTTAGGTCAGACCGTAGGCGGCGTAGTTCTAGGTTGTCCAAGCCCAAAATTTCAAGCCTGGTAGCATAAGGGATTCTGTTGTGAGTAGGGGAGTGGAGGACTCTTCTCGTGAAATATCTCTGGACTCGCTCAATTGTATTAATGTCAGATATACAGTGCTGATTCCAGGCAGACGAGCTGTATTCGAGAACTGGTCTGGCAAAGGTTTTATATGCCCTAGTTTGTAGTATGATGTTACTGGAGAAGAAGCTTCGCAAAATTAGGTTAACAATTCTTAGTGCCTTTTTGGCCATGCTGTTACAGTGAGCTCTGGGGCTTAGATTGTTTGAGATGAGTACTCCTAGGTCCTTGACAGAGTGAGGGTCGTCTACGAGGTCGTATCCACCCAGCTTGTATGATGTCAGCATTCCAGTGCTGACATATGAATAGGAGAGGAGAAGCTTGAACTTTTGCCTACTTAATTCCTTTGAAGATTCTGTTTCCTTGGAGATGGGAGGAGGGGACACATTCCTGTGATCTGACAGAGATGGGATGAGGAGAGTGGCTTGGAAGATAGCCAATGAGACGCAGAGAATTGGGGATTGGAAAGGGAGGGCTTGGGGGGCAAAGGTCAGTGCTGACCATCTGTCAGGTTTTGATGCTATCTCAAAATAAATGAATTTCCAAACTGCCGATCTTTGAGGAAATTTTCTCTTTATTGAGCATAGTGACCTGTCCCTGGCTCTTTCGCGGTCAGCACTGACCTTGCTGTGTTCTGATTTTTGTTGCCATGAAGCATTATAAAAGAATAAAGGTGAAGATTCTGCAGAAGAAAGAAATCTATTTGCGGAATCCTTGGTGACCTCTGAGTTTGGTTGTTTCGTTGCTCAGAAGCACTAAGAATCCTCCAATTCAACCCTAAGCTTACAAATATTTTCTTCTTTTAAGATCTATTCTGTCGGGCAGAGGTTATTTCCCCTTTAGTAACGGGAGAACAATTAGATTTCTATCACTCTCTTTAAATCTTTATGATGGTTGCCAAGATACTATAGGTAGAGTTTTATATTTGTCTCCATGTAGGAATTAAATCTCATTGTGCATATTTTATTTTATGATCTTTTTACCAAATAAATATTTTAGTTCAAATTCCTGTCACCTAAGATATATTAAATTAATATTACCATAGGTAATATTAAATATAATATAATATGACTAAATATAAGTCTAATAATCATGCTTAATCTATGTGGTGTCTAGGAGTCGAAAATAAGTAGATGGCATACAATCAACCAATCATGCTTAATCAGGTCTTTCATTATTTAAAGTCTTCCCTCACCCCCTTCTTTTATTTTTGGTGCCAAAAATTCCAAATATTAAAGTTCAAGATGATCTTAAGAGGTCATGTTCTAATGCTGCTCCAACTTTGCTGGAAGCGTTTTGACTCCAAGATTAATGTTCTGAGCTGAAGGTAATCTTAAGGCTTTTAGCTCAAAATATTGGGATGGTATTGGAACATAGCGTAGGACGGGGTCAGCAACCTGTGGCTCTGGAGCCGCATGTGGCTCTTTCATCCCTCTGCTGCGGCTCCCGGTCACTCAAAATATGCGTCACAACCGCCAATGTGTGACACCCACCGGCACACGATTTGTTGAGCTTTTCAACGTCTGGTAGGCCAACCATGGATAAATCCAAGAAAAGAAAAGTTTCAGAAGAAAACAGAATGTTTAATTCAACTACATATACTAGTTTTGTAGCCACTCAAGAAATATTCAGGCACGGGAAGGGTTTTGTGGCTCCCGGTGTTTTCTTTTCTGTGGGAAACGGGTCCAAATGGCTCTTTGAATGTTTAAGGTTCCAGACCCCCGCGGTAGGAGATGGGAATCGTCAGTTTCAAATTTAACTCCAGATGGGGCACTTCAAGCTTAAATGTTTTTGCATTATAATGTACAGAACACTGAGAATTTGAGAAGATTCAAACTTGAAATACTATGTCCCAACTTGAAGGCCACTTTCCAACTTCACTAGAAAGTGCTCCAGTGCTGAAGCCATCGTTCTAGAAATGTTCCAAGCTCAAAATGGACCCCTTTCAAATTCAGTTTAAAATGGGAAACTGCTGATTGAAGCTTGAAACATTTCTGGAAAAGTTGGAACCGCACTGGAATACATCCAGTGTCACCCTTCCTGGATAGACCAGACAGGAAACACAACCCAGTGAGCTAATTAATTCAACTTTATTATAAGGCTACATTAACAGAATTTTGCAAGTCTGAAAGTACTTGCAAGTACTGCCATCTTTTTTACAGCCTGAAAATCTGGTGTGAGCTCCCTTCCCAGCCTCTTTCTCCACCCATTGTGCATCTGTGGGTTACGACCTCTCTTATTGGACCATTCCCTAAAAAGCAGTTGCATCCAATGAGGTCAGATCAGCTTGTTTTAAATTTGAAACAACTCTTTCGAGCTCAAAATATTTTTTTTTCACATGGCTAATTGTGTAGACCAGTAGTTCTCAACCTTTTCTTCACCATCATGGACCCCTTTTAAATACATTTTGTGGACCATGGCCATCATCAACCCACTAGACAACTCAAGATTTAAAGCCTTAGACTTAACAATTTGCAGACTCCCTGTAATGACACCATGGATGGTCCACGGACCACAGGTTGAGAACTACTCTCTGTTCTTGGAGAATTAAAAAGCTCACAGATTCCTTTGTGTTGCTCCTGTTAAGAACAACATAACTTTCATCTAACATCCATTCCCACTCAGTAGCATAGCTGTTTGTCCCTGCTATCTGGTAATACTTCCATTGGGAGATCTGTATCAACTTGCAAAGTATCCCTGGCCTGCTCTCGAGTTGTCATGGCCGGGGGGATGGGAAACCGGCGAAATGGCACAGCAGCCAAAGACAGATACACATTCCACGCTTATCTCTCTCAAGGCTGTATCTCAGGGTTACCTACAGCAGCCGGAGGGGAGTGACCTCTACAACCTGGAAATTGCTCCGTTGGGTGAATGTGATTGATGATACACCCTGGGGGGAGGGAGGAAACAGGATCATAATTAGAGTGTAAATTACGTAGGGTCAGAGCTGGCTTCACATGGGAACGTGCCGACATGACGCTCCTAATAAATAACTGGATTTCTTTTGAAGCTTGAAGAAAGCAAACACCTGAATTGGTCTGTTTCCTGACTTGTGTCTATACATTGATTGTTATAGGTTGGGAGCTTGGAAGACTATTATCATTTCCATCACAGCAAGACCATTAAAAGATCAACGTTCAGCAGCAGAGGTCCACACAACTTCCTCAGAATGGATCCAAAGGTATGTGTATCCACTACCAATTTCAGCTACTACAAAGACCATCACCAATGTGACCCCCAGGTTCCAAAATGAAAGGAAATCAGCCAAATAACAAACAAACAAACAAACAAAAAATCTTTGAAAGGCCATAGTATACTTGATGGGTAAACTCTTAATTTTATTTCCATGTATGGTATTTTCCTGGTTTTTCTATTGGGTATTGTTGAAAGATATTCTAAAATGTACCTAGTTTGTGACTCTGCTTTACTTAAATAAAAGACAATCTATGAATCAATGTCTGTAGTAGAAACAAGGATGGTTTGTAAGGCTAGAAAATTACAGAGAAAAGGAGACAAATACTATTGATGTAAGCTAGTTTTAGCTTCCTTTCCTTTCCTTTCCTTTCCTTTCCTTTCCTTTCCTTTCCTTTCCTTTCCTTTCCTTTCCTTTCCTTTCCTTTCCTTTCCTTTCCTTTCCTTTCCTTTCCTTTCCTTTCCTTTCCTTCCCTTCCCTTCCCTTCCCTTCCCTCCCCTCCCCTCCCCTCCCCCCCCATCCTCTCCTCTCCTATCCTATCCTATCCTATCCCATCCTATCCTATCCTATCCTACCCTCTCCTCTTTTCCTTTCCTTTTCCCCTTCCCTTCCCTTCCCTTCCCTTCCCTTTTCCCTTCCCTTCCCTTTTCTTTTTCCTTTTCTCCTTTTTTCTTCCCTTCCCTTCTTTCATTTCTTTATTTCTCTTCCTCTCCCCTCCTCTGAATTACCACATACACGTTCATGCGTGTAATCTGTAAACCAAGGTTTATGGCTTAAACATGTGTACCAAATCGTGTACTTCATCCAAATAAACCGATGGGTGGGTAGGAAAACCACCATCGTGCTGTGTGAAAATGTGAAGTCTAGGCAGTAACTGAGATTTAATTAAATAAATAAATAGCCTGCAATCACGCACGGCTAATTATTTTTTATCATCCGTGAGAGGCAAAGAGGCATTATTTCAAGTTGCTATTCACTCTCCAGCCAAAGCCCCTCATCGGCTCTCTTCCACCTTTTCTTCTCTGTTGACGCTATCACTGAATTGGGTGGGTGGGTGGGGGACAGGTGCTGTCTCTCAGCTCTGCTCTTTTCAGCTGAGATCTTTCATAAGAGGGTGAATATTGCTTATTCCTTTTCACTGGCTGTCCTCGGCCGCCCTTCTTATCTTCTTCTCCTCCTGCATCTGAGTCTGCTGTTCTGGAGGAAGAGGTCTAACCAGCCATACAGTAGAAGAGGTTCCCACACACCAGGGGTGAAATCCAGCAGGTTCTGTAGAACTGGTAGCGGAAATTTTGAGTAGTTTGGAGAACCAGCAAATGCCACCTTTGGCTGGCCCCAGAATGGGGTGGGAATGGAGATTTTGGAATATCCTTCTCCCAGGAGTGGGGAGGGAATGGGGATTTTGCAGTATTCTTCCCCTGGAGTGGGAATGGAGATTTTGCAATATCCTTCCCCCAGGAGTGGGGTGGGAATGGAGATTTTGCAATATCTTTCCCCCAGGAGTGGGGAGGGAATGGGGATTTTACAGTATCCTTCCCCTGGATTGGGGTGGGAATGGAGATTTTACAGTATCCTGCCCCTGCCCCTGCCTGCCCGCCCATCAAGCCCCGCCCACCAAGCCCCACCACGCCCACCAAGCCACGCCCACAGAACCGGTATTTAAAAATTTGAATTTCACCACTGCCACATACCTGCTCCTTGGCTAAGTCTCCCTCCCACTTTTCCTGCCCTATATTATTGTTCTTTACCCTCTGGCAGTTTCTCAGACAGGCTGTCTAGTTCATTTCTGAATAATTTTTCCTTGGGCACTGGGCTCTTTGTGTCTTAGTCATCCTTCTTTGTGTGTTTGTTTTCTTTTTTTAGACCCAAGTTCTTGAGAGAGCGGCCCTGTCAAAAGGATTCCTTATTCTGGTTATTTAATGGGCTCCTCGATCCATGTAAATCCAGACAGGTCATTTATTCAGCTCAGAATGATATCCTGCTGATATCATTCTGATATCAGCCCCTAGGCCAGGGGCGTCAAACTCGATTTCATTGATGGCTGTATCAGGGTTGTGTTTGACGTTGGAGGGCTGGGGTGGGCATGGTCAGGGTGGGTGTGGCCTGTCGAAGCATGAATCAGCCTCGTCCCCCCCGTGGGGAAACTGTAATTAATTAGAGGTGAATGGATCTTGTTTTCCATGGTGTATACTCTCAAAGAAAGAAAACCCGAAGTATATATTCTAAGAAACATTTTATTATAAAATTACAAAACTAGCTAACTACATCTTTACCGGCAGTTATCTCACAGACGGACAAAGGAAGTTAGAAAATAAAGAATGTAGACATGCGCAGTAGTCCAATGTCTCACAAGACCAGTCTTATCTCAGCTACAGATAAGTTCTCTGGCAAGCTACTGTAGGTCTTAGAATGGAAGCTCAGCTGGCAAACACTTAATGCAGTGACATGGCCAGCTCAACATCACTTGTGTCAGGGGGCACCTGTGGTGGCCAAGTGCTAAGGCAGGACTTCCCTCAGACCCTTCCATCACTCTCATTATAATCTTCCTTCCTTCCTTTTCTTCTTGTTCCTTCCCTCTTCATTCTCCTTCCTTCTTCCTTCCCCTCTTTCCTTCTTTTTGCTTCCGTGCAGCAAAGGAGGCCAATCCTTTGCTGTTTCCAGGGCGGCGCTGTGGGCCAGATCTAAGCACCTCGTGGGTTGCATCTGGCCCATGGTCCTTGAGTTTGACTCCCCTATTCTAGGCTATTGGCATATGTTATACATTGCAGGACTCTGAACTGATTCCCTGTTCAAGCTGTTTAAATACTAATGTTTGTGATTAGAGCTCTTTGGTTACAACGTTCCTTGATCCATTGACTCATATTTTCTCCCTACAATCCTATTTGTTCCTTATGTGCCCCTGGGCAGGATCTTCTCTCTGTTCCCCCATCCCCATTTCCAAGCTTCCTGACCTCAGGGATATTGTCCTGTGGCTGTGGGATCAACTCTCTCCACACGGTCACTTCTGTCAAATTCTGATGACCTTTATGTTGTTATGTTATGTTATGTTATGTTATGTTATGTTATGTTATGTTATGTTATGTTATGTTATGTTTATTATATTTGTATACCGCCCTTCTCCTGAAGGACTCGGGGCGGTGAACAGCCAGCAGATAAAATACAGAAAATACAAAATTTAAAACAATATTAAAATCCAATTAAATCAATTTGGCCCACAGTTAAAACACCCCTATATTAAAACCCATAATTTAACAATTTAAAAATTAAAACAATTTAAAAAGTTAGGTCAGGTCAGCCCGGCTTGATGAAACAGAAATGTCTTTAAGGCATGGTGGAAAGTGCGCAGATCCAGGATCCGCCGTATCTCCGGGGGCAACTCCTTCCACAGGGTAGGTGCCCCCACAGAGAAGGCTCTCCCCCTGGGGGCCGCCAGCCGACATTGTTTGGCCGACGGCACCCTGAGGAGCCCCTCTCTGTGAGGCTATAAACTATATATATATATTTCTTTATTTGACTAGTAAATAAGAATGGGGCTGGTTGTTTTACTCTCCTCTAATTACGTTGGTAGTTTTTCAGGTTAATATTTGCTTTATATTAATCATGAATCTATGAGCGCTCTGCTGTTTCATGGGTGTGTTCTTTTAAATAATTTATGACTGTTGAGCTTGATGTGCGTTATAAATACTTCGCTTTATAATGTTGGCTGTTACAAACTAGTTTTATTATGCTGAATTTTATAACTGTTGCATTTCCTTCTGATTTGTACCATGCCCCAGTAAGGTATGTCATATTAATAATAATAATAATAATAAGAAGAAGAAATAACTAGAGCACAAATGATGGTGATTTTTCTTTGACGGATAATCACTAACACTCCTACATTTAGAAAGTGACTAAGAGACAGTGGAATATTTTCCAAATTGACCTGCTAAAAGAAGCCTTCAAACTCTTTAAAATGCTTCTTTAGGGTCATATGATAATTGCCGGAATATTTAATATTCCTTTCATTGATGAGCAGGAGTTGTTTTCGTACTACTGTGGATTGGATTAAAAAGATGCTAATTAGATCTAATTGTCTTTGAAGAAAGAGGGTTATGATGTGCTCTATCAGTCGAGTATTTTGTCCTTCGGGGATTTTTTTTTATTTTTTGGGCTAATCTATAATTCCTTTTTTTTTTTAATTGAATGATACATCCTTATGTCTTTGCTACAGGGCATTCCAACCTTGTGGTGGATTATTAACACACAAGCAAACAGGTACTACTGTATCTGCTTCTTCCCTGTAATTTGCACGAAGATTTTGAAACGCAACGATAATTTATTCTGATTCTGCTTGGTCAATAAACCTTTGCCAGTTGCTCATCCTTGCCCTGCTTTTAATTTTGGGAGGTTTCCAAGACACCTTTTGAATGGCCAAGCTGCTCTTACTAGAATATCTAAAAAAAAAAAAAATAGACAGAAAGGACAAATATTATGAACAGTGAAAAAAGACAAGTAAATCCTTGTATTCTTTCTTCTCCGCAGATGTGGTATATTCTATTTTTTTCTCTCCTCAAAGTCACTGATGATGAACATCCAAAGTTTTCAAAAATGATCCATTTGGGGGAGGAGAAATGGAGGACGATGTGCTCCTGTTAGAGTATGGGTTTTCTGCAGGATTATTGAAAATCTAGGCTTTGAAGATAAAAAAGGAAATAAGAGTGTAAAGTATTTCCTTCCCAATTGGCCAAGGATAGCAATAGGAGTTAAACTTATATACCACTTCACAGTCCTTTACAGCCCTTTCTAAGAGATTTACAGAGTCAGCCTCTTGCCTCCAACAATCTGGGTCCTCATTTTACCCACCTCGGAAGGATGGAAGGCTGAGTCAACCTTGAGCTGCTCAGAATCGAACTGCTGGTAATCGGCAGAGTTTAACAGATTATAATAGAGTTGGAAGGGACCTTATTGGTAATCTAGTCCAACCCCCCATCCAAACAGCAGAGCCTACACCATTTTGGATAAATGGCAGTCCAATCTCTTCTTGAAAGCCTCCAGTGATTAAGCTCCCACAACCTCTGAAGGCAACTTCTGTTCCATGGGTTGATCGTTCTCACTGTCAGAAAATTTCTCCTTATTTCTAGGTTGAATCTCTCCTTGATCAGTTTCCATCCATTATTCCTTGTCTGGCCTTCGGGTGCCTTGGAAAATAGCTTTACCCCTTCCCCTCTGTGACAGCCCCTCAAATATTGGAAGACTGCTATCCTGTCTCCCCTGGTCCTTCTCTTCACTAGACTAGCCATGCCCAGTTCCTGCAACCGTTCTTTGTATGTTTAAACCTCCAGTCCCCTAATCATTCTGGTTGCTCTTCTCTGCACTCTTTCTAGAGTCTCAATAACTTGTTTATAGTGTGGTGACCAAAACTGGATGCAGTATTCTAGGTGTGGTCTTACTAAGGCTTGCTAAGGTCTTAATAAGGCCTGCAATACTGTATTATAACCACTGCACCACCATGGATGCAAAACACCTGGCTATAATTGTTCTGGCAGCAGAGGGACAATTTGAAGATGCCAATTTTAGGAGTATGGTGTTCAGCTCACGGTTTCTAGTTGAGGACCTTAACCGTAACCCGGAAAAGCAATTCTTTCAGAGCTTAGCTACATCAATTTGTTATTGTGCAGCTTGTAGCTTATATGAGAGAATTTTAAAAGTTCAAAACCAACGGCAGGGAGCCATTTCACAGTCAGTTAGTCATGCATGGAGGAGGGACTACATCACCGTTTCCATCCTAAGCCATCCCCACATAATTGCAGTGTGAAATAGAATGGCACAGAATTTAAGATTTGAAGACAAGAGATAATATTGGTTGCTAATAGATGTAGCGCTGGTCGGCAACTCTTTAAAGCAGCTGTGTCTTTTCCTGTATCCTCCATAAGCTGCCACAGGCTTCAGTTCCAGGAAAAGATGCCTCTCATTTAAAGAGTTGCAATATCTATGGCTCTAAATCAGTGGTGGGCTTCAAAATTTTTAGTAAGGGGTTCTCTGCCCGTTGCTGGGTGGGCGTGGCCATGGTGGGCGTGGCCTAGTCAGCCTCCTGCACCATGGGGGGGATGGCTTTTTTGCCTTTGCCGGGCTCTGGAGGCTTTTCTTGAACCTCCGGGAGGGCGAAAATGGCCACCCCAGGCTCCGGAGGCCCTCTGGAGGCCAGAAACGGGCCCATTTTTGGCCTTCCTGAACTTCCGGTAGGCCTGTTTTTTGTCCTCCCCAAGCCTCCGTGCACGCCCTGTATTTACCTGCATCCAAAACGGGCCACGCAGGGACTCCTGGGAGGAGAGGGGCAGGGTGGGTGGGTCCAGCCAGGAGTGGGATTTGGGGGTTCTCCGAACTGCACAGAATCTTAGCTAGAGGTTCTCCTGAACTTCTACGAATCCCCAGCAGCCCACCCCTCCTCTAAATACTTTCTGCTCACTTAACCCATATATTAAACTGGCTCTGATTCCACGTCGTATCCTCTCTCTAAAAAAAAACCTTTTGCAGAAAAGTTTGTGCTTGCACAAAAAGGTTCGTTTGCACACAGAAATACACCTGGAATTTATACCCAAAGCCTGTTTTGTTGGTTGTATCTCTAATGCAAGTAGACAATGCCGTTTCACGGGCGCTGCATTAAGGGGATCTTAAAACTAATCCTGGATAAAAGCCCTTCTCAGTCTTGCAGCTGACCCCAAACTGTAAAAGTTCAAGTGCTCTTGTCAACTTTTTATTCCATCTACTTTTGCAAAGCTCAAATACGCCTTCAACGATTCGGCGATTTGATCTTATTCAGCAGCAAAAACAATGGCCATTGACCGAGCGTCCTGTCCTTTGGAAGGAGAAAAACAAACAAACATTTGTTAACTTTTCAGAGCGCTATCGGATTTTCAAAGAAAGGCAAAATTCTGGGTGTGAAAATGAACGATTTCTGCAATAGAACAGGTGTTTAAATTATTCTTGAGCCAAGCGCGTGCCGTTAGTATTTATCTAAACACGCTGTCCAAAATTAGCATGGCAGCCTTCTGGACTTGGCTTTATTGTGATTTCATAATCAAGGAGTACCTTTCTAGTTTATTTTAGGAAGACGGATCACCCTTTTGACTGTTCCCATTTAATGTTATTGTGCGAATATGCAAATGACACTGGCGGAACCTTTACTTTCACTGACAAGTAATGCCACCTGGAATTCAAATGCCAGAGAAAATGCTGCACGGTTCTTGAGGATTCTTACCAATAAGGGGAATCGGGAGGGGGCGAATGAAAAGATAAGTAAATTCCATGTCATCGAAATGAGCTGATGCTTTTACAGCTGAGACTCTCTTTCCAATTTATTCATGTCTTTATAGACATTTGCATTCCAAAAGGCTCCCTGAAATTTGCCAGTGTAATTAGTAAATTGACTGCCCTTTTGCTCGCGTCGAGCCGATGATCCTGTACAACCTGAATGTACAGTCTTGGGATGGGTGTGCAGTGAACCCTTTTCAACGGTTCAGCAGCAGATTGAAGATGAGGCAAACCCAGCTTTTCTGCTGTCAACTTTGCCCCATTAAGAACAGGAACAAGAGACACGCATGCATGGGAGAAACTTCTCTCATCTCCAATCTGGGCAAATGAAAAATAAAAATAGCAATAGCACTTAGACTTATGTACCACTTGATTGTGCTTTATAGCAATAGCACTTAGACTTATATCCCGCTTTACAGTGCTTTACAGCCCTCTCTAAGCAGCTTACAGAGTCAGCATCAGCATAGACAGACAGACAGACAGACAGATAGATAGATAGATAGATAGATAGATAGATAGATAGATAGATAGAATACGTCAGCAGCAGCAAACATAGAAAAGCGACAGCTCCGACCTCGCAACACACCCATAGCTTCTAAACTAAACAAGAGCCTGAAGATGACAGGGTTGTGAGCCTGTCGAAACGTTGCTAGAAAGAAAAACTTTTAAGGTACTGGTAGGATTTTAGCTAAGGTCTTAAAGGACCTTGCAGAGTGCTCTGTAAGGATTTTTGGAAGATTTTAAGATAGGATTTTAACCAGAATTTTAAACATTTTAACTAACTTATTTTAACATGACGCGGGAAAACACCCAAGATTTTAATTTTTTGCATAGATAGATAGATAGATAGATAGATAGATAGATAGATAGATACTATAGATGGATGGATGGATGGATGGATGGATGGATGGATGGATGGATGGATGGATAGATAGATAGATAGATGTAGGTAGGTAGGTAGGTAGGTAGGTAGACAGATGAATGGAAGATAGATAGATAGATAGATAGATAGATAGATAGATAGATAGATAGATAGATAGATAGATAGATAGATAGATGGATGGATGGATGGATTAGATAGATAGATAGATAGATAGATAGATAGATAGATAGATAGATAGATAGATAGATAGATAGATAGATAGATAGATAGATACTGTAGATGGACAGACAGACAGACGGACAGACGGGCAGGCAGGCAGGCAGACAGACAGACAGACAGACAGACAGATGATAGGTAGATATTAAGGAGGTATTGAGAGAGAAGGGATATTGATATAGATAGAAAAGAGAGATGAGAGACAGATGAGATAGATATTGAGATATTGATGAGAGAGAGATTGATGGGATATTGATGAGATAGATATTAAGGAGATAGATACTGAAGAGAGAGAGAGATTGATGAGATAGATATTGATAAGATAGCAATTGCCCTTAGACTTATATACCACTTCACAGTGCTTTACAGCCCTCTCTAAGCGGTTTACAGAGTCATCATGTTGCCCCCAACAATCTGGCTCCTCATTTTACCCACCTCAGAAGGATGGAAGGTTGAGTTAACCTTGAGCCTGGTGAAATTTGAACTGCCAAATTGCCGGCAGTCGGCAGTCAGCAGAAGTAGCCTGCAGTACTGTACTCTAATAACTGCGCCACCACGGCTAATAAATTGCTTGATGGACTATAGAAGTCCTTTCTATTCTGTGCTTTATGTATTTGTCTGAGTATATGCAAAAAAATATCTGAGCAGTTGCTAGGAGGAAGAGCTGCCAACCCGCCAAGCCCCCATTCCCTTGCAATGCCTTCTGCATTGCAAATTTCCAAAGAGGGGAGGAGAATGAAATAAGAGATCCTGCAAAGGGAGATACAGATTACATGCAAACTCATCATCGTGGAGCACTTTAAAGAAAACCTGAAGTTAAAATTCAAATATCCAACAGCTGAATCAGAAATAAATCCATTTGTCTCTGCAATGTAGCAACTCCAAGACTTGCCATCTGTAAAGAGAGTTCCAGTTTTGGAAAGGCTAGGCTGGAGTGTGATTTCAGCTAATATTTGCCTGGGTAATTTTTATTCTCTTTTCACAACTTGTACATCTCTTGGCCTCTGTCATATCATTTAGACAAGATTATAAATAGCCTCGCAATCAGCATCCAATTAACCACATGAGGGTTTGTGCACATTTGGGGGGACATGATTGATTTCCAAAGGAAATAAATGCACTGAAAGGTTTATAAAAACGCCATAAAAATGGAGAGGAAAAGCACCTTTTCTCTACAAATTGTGGGCATAGCACACAGTATGAATAGCACAGGTGGTATCTCTGCGGGTGGAGTAGGTGACTTACAGCCCTCCAGAGATTGATGCGACTCCCATCATTTCTCACTGTTGCCCACGGTGCTATGTATGACCCATGGAAAATAACATGGCTTAAAATCTGGAAAACCAGTATATGAATAAAGGTAAAGGTTCCCCCTCGTACCTGCGTGCTAGTCATTCCTGACTCTATGGGGTGGTGCTCATTGTTTCAAAGCCGAAGAGCCAGCGCTGTCTGAAGACGTCTCCATCAGAGGTGAGTTGCAGCAAGTTCTAACCAGTTCTGGAGAACCGGTAGCGGAAATTTTGAGTAGTTTGGAGAATATTCTGACTGGCCCCGCCCCCATCTATTCTCTGCCTCCCAAGTCCCAGCTGATTGGGAGGAAATGGGGATTTTGCAGTAACCTTCCCCTGGAGTGGGGTGGGAATGGAAATTTTACAGTATCCTTCCCCTGCCATGCCCACAAGCCACGCCCACCAAGTCATGCCACGCCCACCAAGCCACACCCACAGAACTGGTAATTAAAAAATTTGAAACCCACTACTGGTCTCCGTGGTCACGTGGCTGGCATGACTCAACGCCAAAGGCGCACGGAACGCTGTTCCCTTCCCACCAAAGGTGGTCCCTATTTTTCTACTTGCATTTTTTACATGCTTTCGAACTGCTAGGTTGGCAGAAGCTGGGACAAGTAACGGGAGCTCACCCCGTTACACGACACTAGGGATTCGAACCGCTGAACTGCCGACCTTTTGATTGACAAGCTCAGCGTCTTTGCCACTGAGCCATTGCGTCCTATATGAATGATAGCATATAAATATTTTAGATGACTAAATCCATGGTGGATTTATTGGTGGAGGACCACAGAATTGGAAAATTACTTCAAAAACATGTCTGGAGATGAATCAAATATATTATTTGTTGTAACAAAAATCAACTAATGGGGTCCTTGGTGCTCTCTGAGCTTGGTGATTTTCTTCCAGATATTTCATTACCCAAGTACTGTACGTATCATCATCACTGGGCACTGATGGTGATACCTAATTTGGTAATGAAACGTCCTTCAAGAAAACCACCAAGCTCAGAGAGCACCAAGGACCCCAAAATTCAATTCTGAGCTACAAATATTCTATCAGAAACCAGCTACTTTTTGGAGACTGTCTTGAGGCACCAATCAAAAGTTGGATGTAAAAACTGAGGACAAAGATGTGAACTCCTGGAATAAGTCATTAAAAATACTACAGGGAATTCTTCATCACCAGGAAAAAAACACTGATAGATCATGATGTATCGGGTGGTTCTTCTGCATTCATGTAGAGTTGGGGTCCCCAATCCTTGGGCCGCGGCCCATTACCAGGTGATGGTGTATTCAGACTGGCGTCCCTGTGTGTGTCTAAGTTGGGGCCGGCGTGCCTGTGTGTGTAGAAGTTGATCTATGTGTATACATGTGTGCACTGACTTGCCACTTGTGTGGCCTGTACACTGTACACCTGTGGCTTGTGTGTACAATGAAATTGAACGAGCCTCCCTTGGTGCAGGCCCCCCCCCCCCAACCTCCCGAAACACAAAATACAGAAGTCTGACAGCCCCACGGATAAAATAAAAGCTATTTTTCAGCCTGTTCGTTCGGCTGGCTATGCTTCTATATCTCCTGCTCGATGAGTTTTAAAACGTGTCCTACTTTTCTAAGCCCCTCATCATGAACCATCTTTTATGAAAGCCAGGCTGTTTGAGGAAAAACAGCCCAAGCAAAAGTTTTTTTTTTTAAAAAAATATATCTTTAAGGTTCTGAGGCTAAAGATGTTTGATGATCTTCTGAACAATTACTCAGGAATCCGTTGAGCCCACATTAAACATCTGGTGATATTCCGAGCAGTTGCTAAACATGCATCGTTTGAAAAGGTCACGGTTGACAATTCCTCCACCCCTCTCTTTAGAATTCCTATTTATTGCTATCAAAATGTGAGGCTGAGCTATATATATATATCTAAGACTCTTATTTTCTGATATTCTGTGTTCCTTCGTGGATTTTTCTTACCTTGGAGTTTAATCCCAGATTTCATGGTGGTTTTCTCTGATGCTGGAAAGGAAAAGGGGAAAAAACAAAACAAAACAAGCCACCAATTTCCTTTTCTCTACTTGTGCGGTGAAGATCACATCATTTCCAAGTTTTATGATAATCCCGGTAGGTTTATAATGGATAAACAATATTTAGCCTCCCCATTTTCGATGTGCGGGAGATTTATAATTTATTTTGTTGAGTGTGCGAGCAGGAGTCTCCAGCTGCAGAGCAGCTGTTGTAGCAAAGCTGCACAGCAAGAGCTAGCAGTATTATTTTGACTTGGATCAAAAGGGACGGAAATTATTTGAACAGTTAGGGAAAATGGTTGTGTTTTTGGGTTTTTTGTGTGTGTGTGTGTTTTTTTTTGTTTGTTTCGTAGCATTGATTTGATTTGTCACTGTTGTTTGGTTTCAGGCAGGCTAATAACTCAAATGGGGCTTCTTGTTTCTGAAATGTGTTGAGCATTAGAAAATAAGACCTATATAAGAGGAAGAAAGCTAGGTGATTAAGGCACCAGGCTAGAAACCAGGAGGCTGGGAATTCTAGTCCTACCAAAGGCACAAAACCAACTGGGCGACTTTTGGGAAATGTCTCTCTCAGCCCTAGGAAGAACTAGACAAGGGCAAACCATTCCTGAAAATTTTCCCAAAAAACTGTAGGGACACATGCAGGCAATGGAATGAGCTCCCCCCGGAGAAACAGAGGATCCCGGATCTGTACACCTTCCGTCGTGCGCTTAAGACTTTCCTATTCCATCAAGCTGGCCTGGCCTAAATCTTCTCCCCTTTTTAAATGAAAATTTTTAAATGTAAATTTTAATTTGTTTTAAATTATGGGGTATTTTAAATTCAGCCAAATTATTTAATTCATTTTTAATTCATTTTAAATTTTTGTATTTATGTGTTTTATCTCGTGGCTGTTCACCGCCCTGAGTCCTTCGGGAGAAGGGTGGTATAGAAATTTAATAAAATAAATAAATAAAATAAATGATCAGAAGTCAATGCTGACTCAATACCAAAAGGAAGGGAAGTACCGTGTTTCCCCGAAAATAACATCTCCCCCCCAAAATAAGACCTCCCCCAAAATAAGACCCCCCCTGAAAATAAGCCCTCCTCTGAAAATAAACCCTCCCCTGAAAATAAGCCCTCCTCTGAAAATAAACCCTCCCCTGAAAATAAGCCCTCCTCCCAAAATAAGTCATCCCCAAAAATATGTAAACGCATGCGGAACAGGTCCCTGCCATTTCCTCTGGTTAGGGTTAGGGCAGGGGTCAGTAACCTGTGCCTCCGGAGCCACATGCAGCTCTTTGGGCCCTCTGCTGTGGCTCCCTGTTGGGTGATCCCACCACTGGCTGGCCCCACCCCTCCCAGTCACTCCTTGCCTGGCCTGAGAAGGTAAGGGTGATGGCGGGGGATGGAGAAGCGGCCGGGGCAGAGACAGAGAGATATAGAGAGAGGGTGAGAAAGACATAGAGACATACAGAGAGAGAGAGAGAGAGGGAGGGAGGGAGGGAGGGAGGGAGGGAGGGGAGAGAGAGATATATCAAGAGGGTTTTGTGGCTCCCGGTGTTTTTTAACAACTGGTTCTCTGCCCTAATGACCGGCTGGGTAGGCATGGCTGAGGGGGTGTCATGTGACTGGTAGAAGTCAGTGACATCAAGTTGGCCACGCCCACCCAGCTTTTGTGGCTCCCGATGTTTTCTTTTCTGTGGGAAACAGGTCCAAATGGCTCTTTGAGTGCTTAAGGTTGCAGACCCCTAGGTTAGGGAGATAAAGCTGGAAATCAGGTAAGATGGCAAGAGGATCCCCGTCTTGCTCCATGCGCCCCAAAATAATAAGACCTCCCCGAAAATAAGGCCAAGTGCTTATTTCGGGGTTCAAAAAAATATAAGACAGGATCTTATAAGAAAAAGGCAGAAGAAAGGAGAGCATCGCTTAGAAAAAACGATAGTAATGTTCATAGGTTCAGCCAAAGATGCTTTTTCCAAAAGGCAACTGGATTTTTATTATTATTATTTTTCTTTGAAAAGGTTTTGCTTCTTCTCATCCAAGAAGCTTCTTTAGAACTTCAGAAGTGAAACATTTTCAAAGGGGGAAAAAAGAAAAACCCAAGAAAATCCAGTTAGACTTTTGGAAAAAAACACCTTTGAGACAACAATGATGACCTGGATGATTGATGACCTCCATAGACGTTCACAGGTTCAAAATTGCTTTTCATGAGTAGAACAATCTCGCTATTAGAAGGTATTCTTTGGAGGGGCAGTTGGGCGCTTGGTTCGTGCAACACATTGGATTTGAAGAGAAAAAAAGATGCTTGGAAGCACACACGTGCATTCCTGTAGCACCTGTTGCTAGTTCTTTATACCTGCTGCATCTTTTCCCAGCTGCTGCGTGATTGTGGGAAAAGATGTGTTTGGTTTTAAGGGGTTGCCAACTGATGCCATAAGTTGCCTTCCTACCACCCACAGGTCCTGGCGTATTCTGTAGCATGGTTTCCCTTTTGAATCTAAAAGGCTGCACAATCCTCTTAAACCCTTGGTTTGTTACTTTACTATCTTCTAGGTGACTTCCGTTGAGTACTAAGTAGAAAAGCAGAGCTGTGAACTGCAGAAAACGAACGGGATTTTAACAGATTAATAGAGTTGGAAGGGACCTTATAGGTCATCTAGTCCAACCCCCTGCTCAGCAGGAGACCCTGCACCGTTTCTGACAAATGGCAGTCCAATCTCTTTTTGAAAGTCTCAAGTGATGAAGCTCTGACAACTTCCGAAGGCAACTTCTGTTCCATTGGTTGATTGTTCTCACCGTCAGAAAGTTCTTCCTTATTTCTAGGTTGAATCTCTCCTTGATCAGTTTCCATCCATTATTCCTTGTCTGGCCTTCAGGTGCTTTGGAAAATAGCTTGACCCCTTCCTCTCTGTGGCAGCCCCTCAAGTATTGGAAGACTGCTCTCATGTCTCCCCTGATCCTTCTCTTCACTAGACTAGCCATGCCCAGTTCCTATAACCGTTCTTCATACGTTTTAGTCTCCAGTCCCCTAATCACCCTGGTTGTTCTTCTCTGCACCCTTTTAAGAGTCAACATCTTTTTTATAATGTGGTGACCAAAACTGGATACAGTATTCTAGATGTGGTCTTATTAAGGCTTTATAGAGTGGTATTAGTATTTATTTATTTATTTATTTATTTATTTATTTATTTATTTATTTATTTATTTATTTGTTTGTTTGTTTGTTTGTTTGTTTGTTTAATTTATATGCCGCCTTTCTCCGGAGACTCAAGGCGGCTTACAATACATTTTAAAAAAAACCTTTATAAAAACATTTTAAAATTAAAATATTAAAACCCATTCATACCATTTATGGCCGGATCTCACAAGATCGCAATAGTACCTCACTTGATCGTGATTATATATATATATATATATATATATATATATATATATATATTTAATTTGATTTATATGCCGCCCTTCTCCGAAGACTCAGGGCGGCTTACAATGTGCTCAGCAATAGCCTTCATCCTTTTGTATATTTATACAAAGTCAGCTTATTGCCCCCACAAACTGGGTCCTCATTTCACCTACCTTAGAAAGGATGGAAGGCTGAGTCAACCTATATCCCTCTGTTAATGCAATTTAGGATTGCATTGGCTTTTTTTGGCTGCCGCTGCACACTGCTAGCTCATATTTAGCTGGTTGTCCACTAAGACTCCAAGATTCCTCTCACAGTCACTGCTATTAAGCCTGATTTCACCCAGTTTATTAAATAAGGAGTTTTTATGAGGACAAGAACCTTGTCTGGGATGGCCCCTTGTTTCTAGAATCCTTTATCTTAAGAATCTCACCAGATGTTTTTCTCTGTCTCATTTTAAAGACCAAGAGCTACTGTCGATAACTCTGGGGAGATTGCTTTTACTGATGAATGAGATTCACTTAGATCTTTTAATGTCCCTGTTTGTTGTGGTTCAATTACCTTAACCGAGAGCTATTGATGAGCCAAAAGTCAAAACTGAGCTGTCAAATACCCTGTTGTAAGGAAGTAGCTCTTAGCTCCTGACCTAAGTTTTTCCCCTTCTTAAATGGAAATTTTAAATTTGGTTTTAAATTATTGGGGTTTTAAATTCAGCCAAATTATTTAATTCGTTTTATTCTATTTTAAATTTTGTATTTATATGTTTTATTCTATGGCTGTTCACCGCCCTGAGTCCTTCGGGAGTAGGGCGGTATACAAATTCAATAAAATAAAAATAAAATAAAAATAAATAAAAGAGAAAGCAAAAAAGGGACCAATGCAACTATTTTATCGTTCTCTAGGTAAAGTGGATACAGCAGCAAGAGGTTAAAGCAAGAGTTAAAAGGCGAGTTCGTCGGAACCACCGTTTCGTTTCGTTCAATGACCCATCTTGGCCTGAAATGTGGTACATGGTAACTATACATTTTGTGTGTGTGTGCGTGTGTGAAAAGAGCAGCTATTGCCATAGGAAGCTTAAGATGCCCTAATCGTGGAATGACATCACAAGGAAGTCATTATTTGAACACTACTTGAAAAAAAATTATTTTTACTTTATTTATTTAGTTTTGCTTTGTTTTATTGTGTTCTCCTTTGTTTGCTTCTTATATGTATACATTTCAATTGTCTTTATAGTGGGTTTATTGGCTCTTATTGCATTTGAGCTTGCTTGAATGGGTTGTTTTAGTGTTGCAGTTAGTTTTGTGATCATCGACAACAAAATAATAATAGGTCCTTGGAAGGACTCGGTAGGTGGATAAAAATGCTAAATCCAGCCGAAGCATCTAGTTGACTGGGCAAGCCACCATCATAATGGTGTATGTGCCCAAGTACATGCAGATTTGCAATAAAATTAATTGTTGGGTAAGAGAGGCTGAGATCCCTCTTTGGTATGATGATCTGCAAGTTTTACCTACAATGATTTCAGCTTGCAGGTGAATCATGCTATCTTTGTGGGATGCTACCCTGTTTCCCCCAAAATAAGATATCCCCTGATAATAAGCCCAATTGGGCTTTTGAGCGCATGGCAATAAGGCCAAGTCAGAGGTGGGTTTCAGCAGGTTCTGACCAGTTCTGGAGAACCAGTAGCGGAAACTTTGAGTAGTTCGGAGAACCGGTAGTAAAAATTCTGACTGGCCCCACCCCCATCTATTCTCTGCCTCCCAAGTCCCAGCTGATCGGGAGGAAATGGGGATTTTGCAGTAACCTTCCCCTGGATTGGGGAGGGAATGGAGATTTTATAGTATCCTTCCCCTGCCACGGCCACCAAGACACACCCATCAAGCCATGCCATGCCCACCAAGCCACACCCACAAAACTGGTAGTAAAAATTTTTGAAACCCACCACTGGGCCAAGGGCTTATTTCAGGGTTCAAAAAAATATAACACAGGGGTCTTATTTTCGGGGAAACACGGTAGAAGAAGCAGGCCAAAAGAAGCAAGTTCTACAACTGAGGGTTTCGTTCTCTATATTTATTAAGAGTTTTCATATAATAAGAGATGAATTAAAAAAAGGAAAGGAAAGGAAGGAAGGAAGGAAGGAAGAAAAAGAAAGAAAGAAAGAAAGAAAGAAAGAAAGAAAGAAAGAAAGAAAGAAAGAAAGAAAGAAAGAAAGAAAGAAAGAAAGAAAGAAATGTTAAAAAATATATGAAATATATGAGTATAGAGCTGTGGTGGCGCAGTGGTTAGAGTGCAGTACTGCAGGCTACTTCTGCTGATCACTGGCTGCCAGCAGTTTGGCAGATCAAATCTCACCAGCTCAAGGTTGACTCAGCCTTCCAATCTTCCAAGGTGGGTAAAATGAGGAGCCAGATTGTTGGGGGCAAAAGGCTGACTCTGTAAACTGCTTAGAGAGGGCTGTGAAGCGATATACAAGTCTATTGCTATTGCTATTGCTAATGACTTCCCACCTTCTAGCCACTTTCATGAGACCTGTCTCTAGCCTCTGAGTGGTATTAACACATATTTTGGGGTTTGAATGGCTGATCTTAGAAATTCGAATTCTACAAATTCTAATGATCCAAAATTGGGGAAGAGGCCCAGCTGGGCACCATAAAGAAACTGTGCTATGGGCTTGGCTTCAAATAATTTGATGTCTGCAGGTATATAGGGGTAACCTCAAGTACCATAGACCAGTGGTTCTCAACCTGTGGTCCACAGACCATTGGGGGATTGTGATATCATCACAGGGAGTCTACGAAGACTTGACATAGGCTGGTGCTTTAACTCTTGAGTTAAGTCTTGGTGGTCCGTGGCCATGCTCCGTGGCCACAAAAGGTATTTACAGGCAGTCTGTGGTAAAGAAAAGATCGAGAACCACTTCCATGTACAATATCAATTTGCCACAAATATTTTCTAACTAATTATCTGAGCCGCGGTGGCACAGTGGTTAGAGTGCAGTACTGCAGGCTACTTCTGCTGATCACCGGCTGCCAGCAGTTTGGCAGATCGAATCTCACCAGGCTCGAGGTTGACTCAGCCTTCCATCCTTCCGAGGTGGGTAAAATGAGGACTCAGATTGTTGGGGGCAAGAGGCTGACTCTGTAAACCGCTTAGAGAGGGCTGTAAAGCACTATGAAGCGGTGTATAAGTCTAAGTCAGGGGTCAGCAACCTTAAACACTCAAAGAGCCATTTGGACCTGTTTCCCACAGAAAAGAAAACACCGGGAGCCACAAAACCCTTTGAACATCTAAAATGACGATAACACTGCATACATCACTTTTTACCTTTATGCTATGCATAAAAAAAACTATAGCGTGCTGCATTTATGAAATCAATGACCTGCTACAGAGAGAACGCATTTTGATTTCTGCATGCAACAAAAACATTTTGAACTCCAAAAAAAAAGATGGGCCGAAAAGCTCAATAAACCACGTGCCAGCGGGTGTCACACATTGGCAGTTGTGACACATATTTTGAGTGACAGGGAGCCACAGCAGAGGGGTGAAAGAGCCACATGCGGCTCCAGAGCCACAGGTTGCTGACCCCTGATCTAAGTGCTATTGTTATCTATAAGTCCCAATAAAAAAGAGATAGTTTCATTCTCTTTGGTTTCCCCCCACCCCTAAACAGCAAGAGAACTTGGAGAAGCAACACACACACAGGCAGACTGGCAGACAAGAACAGACATTCATTCGTTTTTTTTTTTTGTTTGTTTGTTTGTTTTTTGGTGTGTGTGCGAGTCCCACGCTGTGCAGGACATTTGCTGGTGTGAAAACCACCTTGGAAACGGTCAGGGTGTTCCCGAAAGTCTTAAAATAACCGCAAAACAGGTTCTTAGTGATTTGCTTGGTAGATTAGCTGAAGCTGAGCTGCTCTACTTTGGAGCAGGCGGCCACTCCTGCACCCTCTTCAAGGAAAGTTTCACATCGAATGCTTTACAGTAGCTAACCTTGCCAGCTGCCACAAAAGGACAATAACTCCTGCCAAGTTGTTTCTGTCTGGTTCGGGTTGCCAGCTATACGGCATCAGGTTAAATCCAGAAAAAAGGACCTGAGTCTGAAGCGAAAAAGTTCAATCTTGGAAATAAAATGCACTGTGCTTATTTCAGCTACCAGTGTCTGATATCCAGCCAGCATCTGAACTAATGCAGTAATTCTTTCATAACCAAGAGAATGGTTATTTCATATTTAAAGGATCAATTAGGAAGGCTTAACGTCTGCAGGTAGTCCTCGACCTTACGACCACAACGGAGCCCCAAATTTATGTGGCTAAGTGAGAAATCTGTCATAAGTGTGAAAAATGTCTGGAACCCGCACTATATATCGGACATTAATACAATTGAGAGAGTCCAGAGATATTTCACCAGATGAGTCCTCCACTCCTCTGCTCGCAACAAAATACCTTATGCCACCAGGCTTGAAATTTTGGGCTTAGGCAATTTAGAACTACGCCGCCTTCGGTCTGACCTAAGCGTAGTACATAAAATTATCCGCTACAATGTGCTACCTGTCAATGACTACTTCAGCTTCAAAAGCAATAATACATGAGCACACAATAGATACAAACTCAAGGTAAACCACTCCAAACTCGATTGCAGAAAATACGACTTCAGCAACAGAATGGTCAATGCATGGAATGCACTACCTGACTCTGTGGTTACTTCCCCAAACCCCAAAACTTTAACCTTAGACTGTCTACTGTTGACCTCACCCCATTCCTAAGAGGTCTATAAGGGGCGTGCATAAGCGCACCAGCGTGCCTACCGTCCCTGTCCTACTGTCCCCATTTATTCGTATCCATTTCCTGTATTCATAATCATGTTTATACTTATATCTGTTATCTTATACATGCTTGTCAAAATAAAATAAATAAAATAAACACAATTGCTGGTCCTTCCATTTTCAAACTCAGAGTAGCTACCGGAAGGCTGTCTTTTTGACTTGAGTGTGACAGGTACAGGAGTGTGACAGGTACAGCAACAGCGTACTCACTGCTGTCTTTGTTCTCAGCATTGTGAAGACAACAACAGCGAATGCAGGTCTGAAATGAATGTTCTGGGAGCTTGGCAAAGAGGATACACCGGCAAAGGTGTCGTAGTGACTATCCTTGATGACGGCATAGAGAGGAATCACCCTGATCTTGTAGAGAACTATGTAAGTAAAGGTGGGAGCGGTTTGGCACACATCTTTGGTTGTTGCCTACTTGTACAATACAAGAGAAAGAAGCAGGGAAGATTGCTATGCAATAGAACAGAACAGAACAGAACAACAGAACAGAACAGAACAGAACAGAACAGAACAGAACAGAACAGAACAGAACAGAACAGAATAGAATAGAATAACAGAGTTGGAAGGGACCTTGGAAGTCTTCTACTCCAACCCCCTGCTTAGGCAGGAAACCCTATAGCATTTCAGACAAATGGTCATCCAATCTCTTCTTGAAAACTTCCAGTGTTGGAGCATTCGTCACTTCTGGAGGCAAGTTGTTTCACTAGTTAATTGTTCTAACTATCAGGAAATTTCTCCTTAGTTCTAAGTTGCTTCTCTCCTTGATTAGTTTTCACCCATTGCTTCTTGTCCTGCCCTCAGGTGCTTTGGAGAATAGCTTGACTCCCTCTTCTTTGTGGCAGCCCCTGAGATCCTGGAACACTGCTATCATGTCTCCCCTAGTCCTTTCTTTTCATCAAACTAGACAGACCCAATTCCAGCAACCGTTCTTCATATGTTTTAGCCTCCAGTCCCCTAATCATCTTTGTTGCTCTTCTCTGCACTCTTTCTAAAGTCTCCACATCTTTTTAACATCGTGGTGACCAAAACTGGATGCTGTATTCCAAGTGTGGCCTTACCAAGGCATTATAAAGTGGTATTAACACTTCATGTGATCTTGATTCTGTGATGCCAGCTGACTTTGCAATATTTCAGCAGAAAAAAAATCAAGGCAGTTATTCTGGTAGTGAATGAAGATAAATATACGTGTCCTAGGATAATGTCACAGGATCCAATCTTGAGTCGTTCACTGGGACCAAAAGTTTATTCTACCAAGCTGTTGGGCTCATACTGTAGCCCATCATCAGGGATTTTCTCTGTCTCCAGAATATTCTGGTAGTCTCCAAGACAGTCGGGGAAATGGAATAGGGTCTCACCCAGGACCCTGCAAAGGGTCCATAGTTTTCTTCTATCACCTAGTCTGCAACTGTGTTCCCATAACAAGGGGGTGTTAGAACAATTGCTTTAAGGGTACCCACTGTATTTTTCAGACTATAACACGCACCAGAGTATAAGACACACCTTAGTTTTTGGGGAGGAAAATAAGAAAAAAAAAATCTGCCTACCAGCATCCATCTGGCTAGCATCTTTAGCAAACAGCCTGGAACAGGTATATTAGCCTGATTCAGCACAAGCAGCTGATTGGCGGGTGGATTGGCCTCCTGGAATATCCCCAATCAGCTGTTCCTAGAAGTGAACTTTAGCAACAGGTTCACTGGTTGTGAGCGTGCACACGCTTCAAAAGCTCCTTTAGAGAGGCTGCGTTTTAGGCCTCCGCACGCCCAGCTTTTGGCCTCTGTGTGTCGCGTTTTTGGGCGGCGATCGGTGGCGATGTGCTTTGGCAATCACCGCAGCCTTGAACGGGGATTTCGGAGGCTGAAAACGCAGCCTCTCAAACGGAGCTTTCGGAGGCAAGCCGAGGCAAAAACGCAATCCAAGGAGTGGGCGATGTTCTGTGTCAATGGCTGCAGCCTGGAACAGGTATAAAATGTGACGCGTGGAGGCCGAAGGGTGGGGACTGGCGAGTAGGCGGGGCTACATTCAGTGTATAAGATGCACCCAAATTTTCACCCTCTTTTAGGGGGGAAAAAGTGAGTCTTATACTCCGAAAAATACGGTAAGTTTGAAGTTTTGCCCTCTTTTCCTGAACTTGGACAGCTGCGAGTCTTGGAAAAGGCGCCATTATTTTAAGGAGCTGATGACCGGCTGAGAGAGAATGTCCACGCCATCCCCAAAGGACTTAGCCTGCTTTCGATTCCAGCAACTACACACACCTCTTGTGTTGTTCTTCCAGCTTGGATATTCGAGAGCGGTGAACTTCTCTGAGAAGTTCTTTCAGCTCAAGAAATCCGTTTTCTTTTTGCAAACTGCTTTGAACCAGTAAATAAGCAAGCCAGAGAACGACTCGTCCTGTTGAATGCAGCGAAGTTTACTTTTAAATAAACCAGTTGTAGGCTTGTTGGTCTGAACAGATCTCAATGCAGAGATGGGGAGCCTGTAAAAAAAAAAAAAAAAAACCTCCTGAGATCTCTGGAAGAAGAACAAGGTTAGAAGCAGAGTGAAAAGGAGGTTTTACAGAATGCAGAATAAATGAGTTGGAAGGGAGCTTGGAGGTCTTTTAGTCCAGCTCCCAGCTCAGGCAGGAGACCATTTCAGACAAATGGCTGTCCAATCTCTTAAAAAAAACCTCTAGTGATGGAGCACCCATAACTTCTGAAGGCAAGCTGTTCCATTGGTTAATTGTTTTCGCTATTAGGCCATTTCTCCTCCGTTTAGGTTGGATCTCATTCAATAAGCTTCCACCCATTGCTCATTGTGTCTTGTTTTTTATTTATTTTTTAGTTGTGCTTTAGGTTATTTTTTTTCCCTCCCTTAGGACCCCCACGCAAGCTATGATGTCAATGGAAATGATGAAGACCCAACTCCGCGCTATGATCCAAGCAATGAAAATAAGTGTGTTCCATTTTTTTTCCCCTATCTCTCTCTCTCTCCTACCACTCCCCGTTAAGAATGGAATTGAGCTGCCTTTTACTAAGTGCCTCTGTTTTTGTAGTTACCATATTTTTCAGAGTATAAGACGCACCGGACTATAAGACGCACCTACCATTTTTGGTGAGGAAAACAAGAAAAAGAAATCTGCCTCTGCCTCCCAGCAATTTTGTCTCCTTGCAGCAAACAGCAAACAGCCTGCTTTACTTTCATTTTTGTTTTCAGCATAGCTTGATTAACACAAGAAAAAAAATCTGTTCCCAGCAATTTACCTCCTTGAAGTAAGCAGCAGAGGCCTGCACAGCAATAGGCAATGGCAATCCCTGCAGCCTGAAATAGCCGAGAGTCGGGAGGCTGATCCAATGGACAATCAACTTGTGCTAATTAGGCTATGCCAGGGGTGGGCAATTGTGGCTCTTTTACAACCTGGGCTATGCTGAACCTGAAATGGGCTGTTTCTTCTTGCTGCAAGGAGGTAAATTGCTGGGAGGCAGAGGCCAAAGGGTGTGGGGCAGTGGGTTGGAGGGGCTACATTTGGTGTATAAGATGCACCCAAATTTTCACCCCCTTTTAGGTGGGGGGAAGGTGCGTCTTATACTCCAAAAAATATGGTAGCTATTTGCCTATCAGCCTGAAAAGCAGCTGGCTACTATGCCCCTACTATGCTTCCTGCCGAAATAACCCGCCTTCAAAAGCCTCATTCCAAGGGAGAGTTTTACGCGTAAAAGGAAAATTCCAAATTTGGCTAAAGGGTGAGTCGGTGGGAGAATGCAAAGCAGATAATCTTACATCTGTTTTGCATGGTGCGGCCATGTGGCCCCGTGTGGCTTGCCAAGCTGAAAGTTTTAGCTAATGTGAGATTTTTACAAGGACCGGGGGAGTGGGGGGGAATGGAGAAAGGGGCAAGTCAATTGGTTTCAGGTTGCTATTATATTATATATTTTAAGCAAGGCTCATTAGTTTTTAACAGCTGTGAATTGAGCAAGAGAATTCTTCCTTCTCATTGATTGCAGCTCTTGTATGTTGAACTGTTGTATTAAAGTTCTCATACTCCGTTACCAAAAAAGGTGATGACCCCTATTCTTAGGTTTGGGTCTACAGTAATTAGGGAATCCGTTCAGGTACGACCAAGCATTAAATAATGATAGTTGTGCTGTCTATGGACACAATGCTGTACCTATTCTGACCTCGGCTTCCTGAGTCAGTAAAACACTCGAGTAGTCCCAAAAACCTCTTTTATTGCAACAGCTGTGAATTCTGTCCATTCACAGATGAGTCCCAAATAGTTGTAAAGAGTCCTTCTGCATAAGGCTGATAATCACCCACCTTTATCTCCCTTGACACATTGCCAAAGACCTAATTGGCAAAGCCACACGGAGTCCAGAATCAAACAGAGCTTCAGACTTTAAACTGAACAGAATTAACAACGTTGTTTCCCTCAAAGGCCCATGTGCCTTTGCTCCTCCTTTAAGTCTTATGGGAGGGGCCAATCATCTCCAAGCCCTATGTCAGCGCCTCAGCGCTGCCATAGAGAGGAGAGATAAGCTCTGAACTTTTGCCTGCTAAATCCCGTTGAAGCTCGGTCGTCGTGGAAATGAGGAGGGGGGAGTCATTCCTGTGAAATGATGAGACAAGAAGTCAGCAGAGGGACTTGGAAGATAGCCAATGAGAAGCAGAGAATTGGGGATCGGAAAGGGAGGGATTGGGGGGCAAAAGGTCAGTCTTGTCCGCATCGAGTCATGATCCGGTTGCTGTGCTCGAATAAAGAAAAGATTTCCTTAAAGATTGGCAGTTTGGAAATTCATTTATTTTGAGATAGCATTGAAGTCTGACACCCTACTCCTGAGTCGTCCCTTTTGTTTTAACTGTTCTTGCCTTCTGGCAGCTCTGCACATACGCGCACTGGGAACAGGCTCCCCTGTTCTGCTGTCTTGCTGAGGTCCGACTCTGGAGCCTCCGGAGGCAGCACGTACCTCCCAGATGGCCCTTTCTCTGCCTCCGATGCAGAGCCCTCGTCCGAGCCTTCCCCGGACTCCAGGACTGGCCCATTTTCCTCCCCAGCCTCCTCACTGTCTGACTCTGCTGCCAGCTCTGCAGGTTGCCAGCGGATCACAACAGTACCAAAAAAGAAAGGTCATAATTTAGCCCTTAAGGAGCTTGCAGTCTGAAAGTAGACACAAGAAAGAAAGACAAGTGGAAGGAACAGAAGTAATCGGGCATACAAGGAGTCCTCATTTAGGGACCACTTGCAAACTTTCTGAACTTTCAAACAGGAATGCACAAAGGCATAGAGTTGTGGTCATCAGTTTAATCTAATCACATTTAGAATGTAAATTGGGTTCTGGGGAAGGGGCTCGCCCATACGTGAAAAATAACTGCTCTCTGGGCCATATAATCAGCTACAAAATATATTTAGCAAAATGTCTACGGAGATTCTCAGTCATCCAGGTCACAGCTGTCAAAAAGGTGCTTTTTCAAAAGGCAAATGGACTTTGTTTTTCCTTGAAGATGTTTCGCTTCTCATCCAAAAAAAAGGTTCAGTTCTGACTGAGTGATGCAAGAGGGAAGGATTGATACTCCTTGCAGTCATCTGGTCATTACACTCTTTCTGAGAGTTGTTGAGGCCACTTGGAGAGCTCTCTCTCTCTCTCTCAATGAAGAGGAAAGGATACGACATCACCCATCTCCTATTTACAACACATTCCTTTCAGCAGTTCCAAGAAGTTTCCACATCCATTTCAGTGGTGCGATTCAATTTTTTTTACTACCGGTTCTATGGGCATGGCTTGGTGGGCATGGCAGGGGAAGGATACTGCAAAATCCCCATTCCCACCCCACTCCAGGGGAAGGATACTGCAAAATCCCCATTCCCACCCCACTCCAGGGGAAAGTTACTGCAAAATCCCCATTTCCTCCCGATCAGCTGGGACTCGGGAGTCAGAGAATAGATGTGGGCGGAACCAGTCAGAGGTGGTATTTACCGGTTCTCCGAACTACTCAAAATTTCCGCTACCGGTCCTCCAGAACTGGACGGAACCTGCTGAATACCACCTCTGGTCTATTTGCGCTATTCAGGTGTCCCCTGAGGGCAGAGATGAAACTCAAATGGTCTCAATGACTCTCAGACAGAATGCTAAAGACCAGATGACTGCAAGGAATACAACTCCTTCCATCCTCCACCATTCAGTCAGAACTGAAGAAGCTTCTTGGATGAGAAGCAAAGCGTCTTCAAGGAAAAACAAAAATCCAGTTGCCATTTGAAAAAGCACCTTTGTTTAGCAGTTCAGTCTCTGCTACTCTCCTGCAAGATGATCTAATGGTATGTGGAAAAGACCTTACGAGAATTGGCAGAGAGGTGCTGTCTACTAGGAAATGGTGAGATAAGAGATCATAATGGGTAGAGCAAGAAGTTCAGACAGGAACTTGCTTAGTTTCTTGGGCTATAAAAGATAAAATAAAAGCTAACAGGAGAACTGGATTTTCAGACTTGTTAGTTTCTTTACAACAAAGTAAAATTAGCCTCTCTGATCATGTTTCCTGTCTTGTCTACCAGGTAAGGCTGACAGATGCTTTCTCCCAATTTTCCATTTGTCTTTTTCTGGAGAATGGAACATAGAACTCTGCCGATCATCTTTATCAGGAAAGTGTACAGGGATCATTCAAATATGATTTGCTTTGCAACTTGCTAGCTCACTCTTTTGTTTTATTTTTAAAGTTAAATAGATTAAAAAGTTTAGTAGAGCAAGAAACCTGGCAGGTACCAAGGGCACTTAGCTTCTCCTGAATGTCTGTGTTCAATCCTTCTCTCTTCCTCTCTCTGCTTAGCATTTCTATTTCTTAAAAGCAATTCTGGAGGTGGCTCAGCCATTGGAACAATAGTTTTCAGTCGGGGCATCCAGCCAAACTATAGTTGAGCCTCATTAACCATAGTTTGGCATGCAATCAGAAATAAGATGCTACAGTTGCTTAATAAAGTGTAGAGCTGCAATTCCCTAGGCTGGATTGGGATGGGATGGGATGGAGTTATTTTGCGTTGAATTCTGCAGCTGTTTGGCTGCCCTGCAAATTTATTCCTCCAAGACTTAACAGGACTCAGCTTGGTATGAAACGCTCTCTTTCTAAGATCAGACTTTCTCTCTTCTAATGATAGTAATCCTCCAAGCACTTCATTAATTGAGAGGATTAATTGTCAAAAACTTCGATGCACTTTTGAAACTTTTCCGAACGCAGGCTGCCGTGGAGGCGTTCCACTTTAATGAATACCAGAAGGCAGAAACGTAACTCAGTAATCCCCTGGATGTGCTTGTCCTTGATTTGCATAGAGTGCCTTTGCCCATCAAAAGTTTACTTTCCCTCTGTCTAGCATTATTTATAATACCTGCCGTGGTAATGAAAAATAGCTCTGAATCAGAGTCCAGAGTGGCTGTGTTTAGCTAGCACACAAACATTGTAGCACCGTGAGAGCCTCAATGTAGATGAGCAGGCTGAGCCGGAGGGCGGCGTTAAATATGTCATCAGTTTGGAGTTGTCGTGCAGCCACAAGAGACCCAAAATGACTCAGTAATATCTGAACAAACAACATTCAGACTAATTTGCATCTCATAAAAAGGTGTTTCAAGATCTGTGTTCTGACAGATGAGCGCAACTCAAAACACACTGACGATGTCTCCTCGAATGGTGACAAAATGTTTGCAACCCAATTGCCAAGCTCGGAGCTCAAACCAACAACCTAACAAGAGGCCCAAGTCTGCCCCTCACCGCCACCATTGATAAGATTCAATGGTGAAATCCATTGACCCTTATCTAGTGCCAATTTGACTTGACCGTTTAGTAGACCAGATTTTTGTGTACATGTAGCTGAAAAAAACTCCTTAAATGTTTTGAAATCAATTCTTGTTCCTGGTTTCCTTAGCTTGATATCAATATGTCTCTTTGTGTTCTATGAACCAAACTGATTGAGTTAGTTTGGCAAACCACAGCAAAGGTATTTGACCAACACAGCAATTGAAAACTACCGTATTTTTTGGCGTATAAGACATACTTTTTCCCCCCTAAAAGAGGGTGAAAATTTGGGTACGTCTTATACACCGAATGTAGCCCTGCCCACCCGCCGGCTCCCATCCTTTGGCCTCTGCCTCCCAGCAATTTTGCCTCCTTGCAGCAAACAGCAAACAGCCCATTTCAGCTTCAGCACAGCCTGATTAGCACAAGCAGCTAATTGTCGATTGGATCCGCCTCCCGACCATCAGCTGTTTCAGGCTGCAGGGATTGCCATTGCCTATTGTCGCCTCTGCGCGCCCAATTTTGCTGTTTGCTGCAAGGAGGCAAAATTGCTGGGAGGCAGAGGCAGATTTTTTTTTCTTGTTTTCCTCTCCCCAAAAGGTAGGTGTGTCTTATAGTTTGGAGCGTCTTATAGTCCAAAAATTACGGTATTTTTCTGGAGTCCTGATTGTTTCCCTTGACTGGACTGCCTGAAAAGTCAGGATCATAGGGTGCACATATCCCAAACTAAAATACCTGATTCTTTGCACCTAAAAAGGTAATCATTGAAAGATCTAGGCTACCTTCCATGCCATCTTCTGTAGGCACGGAACTGAATTTTCCATTACATATTTAGGAGGGGTGATCCTTCAAGGGGTGAAGGATTATAGTCGAGCTAAACGTGTATTAGATGCAATATTAAAATCAATAATAATGCCAAGTGAATGATGAACCCATTAAGACAAATCCAGGCTTATTTTTAAGAATGAAGTGGAGGCATGCCTTGAATGAACACGGCCCCAATGCCTCAGAGAGGAAATAACAGGCTGTTCCTTCTCCTGCATTCTCCATCCCAAATAAAGCTTGCAGGGAAGAACAGGAGAAAAACTCCTCTGATGGCAAGTTTCAGTCAGTTCTCTGTGGCTAAATTCACTCATTCTCTCTCATTCTCTCTCTCTCTGTCCCAAAGGTGCTTTTTTTTTTTTCAAGAGGCAACTGGACTTTTCTGGTTTTTCTTTGAAGATGTTTCGCTTCTCATCCAAGAAGCTTCTTCGGTTCGTTCTTCTTCAAAGGTGAAGAAGCTTCTTGGATGAGAAGCGAAATGTCCAGTTGTCTCTTGAAAAAAAGCACCTTTGCTTTTGCACTATGACCTGGATGACTGAAAATCTCCATATTCATATTCTCTCTCTTTCTCTCTCTTTCTTTCTCTTTCTCTCTCCCCCCTCTCTCTCTCCCTCTCTCCCTCTCCCCCTCCTTCTCTCTCTCTCTCTCTCTCCCTCCCTCTCTCTGCCCCCTCTCTCCCTCTCTCTCTCCGTCTCTCTCTCTCTCTCCCTCCCTTCCTTCCCTCCCTCCCTCTCCCTTCCTCCCTCCCTCCCTTTCTCCCTCCCTCCGTCTCCCCTTCTTTCCCTCCCTCCCTCTCTCCCACTCTCTCCCTCCCTCTCTCCCACTCTCTCCCTCCCTCCCTCTCCCTCTCTCCTTCTCCCTCGCTCCCTTCCTCCCCACTTGAAATGTGTACAAGATTTGTACTGAACTCTAAAACCTTTCTGTGAATTCTCTTCCTAGGCATGGCACCCGCTGTGCAGGTGAAGTGGCAGCATCGGCAAACAATTCCAACTGCATTGTGGGCATCGCATACAATGCGAGAATTGGAGGTGAGAAAGAGGGTCCTTACATTATTTATTTATCATGTGTTCATTAAATTTATTTCCCGCCCATCTCGTTTCAAAGCGAATCTGCTGAACTTGAGGGGTACGTGGTTGTTTTTTTTTTTTGCCAGCAGCTGTTTTTTTTGGTAGAAGACTGTTTTATGAACGCAGTTGAAACCAATGTACTGTTTCAAGGATTCCCATTACTATTACTATATATTTGTTTCACCGTCAACCTCTCTGACCCTAAGTCTTGTCATTTGGGGGTCCCACAAACCAAACCAAACCTTATGCTATTTTGATTTGATTGCTTATTTGAGCCTATGACTATCATTAAGTGTTGTACCTTATGATTCTTGACGAATGTATCTTGTCTTTTTATGTACACTGAGAGCATATGCACCGGATATCCGGAGCTACCGGATTGGGCGATCCAGTCCGAACCGGGAGCATTTCACCCCTGGTTTAGAGAGAGAGAAAAAATGTCCCTTTGTTTCAATAAACATGTCTTTTTAGCCCTCAGAAAGGAGCACTATTATCACTGTTTTATATACTGAGTCAAATCCATGCTTAAACACACAGGTCAAATATTTAGCTTGGCTGCCATTCACAAAATCTTACAAAATGCGGTCGATGTCGGATTCCCTCCAGAGAACAGGACGACTGCTTAGGAAGTGTTTCTTTATTGTACATAGGCTATATGGGGCATCTGATGGGCTCTGAATGGGTGGAAGAAATGCTAAGGAATTATATCCAATCGTACTCCAAAGGCTTCACATTCTTTTTCTGCATAGACCTTATGAAGAGAGGCCTTCTGCTGCCTTTTCTCACTTGTCCTCATCTTATCTGTTGGAGATTGTAGCATGTGAGGTGCTCTCTGAATGTGGTGGTTTTCTTGCGGATGTTTCATTACCCAGCTAGATAACTTCATCAGTGTTAGAAGGGAATGGGGTGTGCAGAGAGGAGGAGGAGGAGGAGAAGGAAGAGGACAACAACTATGGGGTCCTTGGTGCTCTCTGAGCTTGGTGGTTTTCTTGTGGGTGTTTCATTACCCAACTAGATAACTTCATCAGTGTTAGAAGGGAATGGGGTGTGCCGAGAGGAGGAGGAGGAGGAGGAGGAGGAGGAGGAGGAGGAGGAGGAGGAGGAGGAGGAGGAGGAGGAGGAGGAGGAGGAGGAGAACTATGGGGTCTTTGGTGCTCTCTGAGCTTGGTGGTTTTCTTGTGGGTGTTTCATTACCCAACTAGATAACTTCATCAGTGTTAAAAGGAAATGGGGTGTGCAGAGAGAAGGGGGAGGAGGAGGAGGAACTTCAGAATTTTTACCAAGGGGTTCTCTGCCCGGTTGCTGGGTGGGCATAGCCATGGTGCATGTGGCCTAGTCAGTCTCCTGCACCACAGCGGGGGGGGGGCTTATTTGCCCTCCCCAGGCTCCAGAGGCCCTCTGTTTCCGGCCTTCCCAAACTTCCAGTGGGCCCATTTTTCGCCCGCCCTGAGCCTCCACGTGCACCCTACACTTACCTGCATCCAAAACCGGACTCTTGGGAGGAGCGGGGTGGGGTGTGTGAGGCCAGCCAGGAGTGGGATTTGGGGGTTCTCAAATCTTAGCTAAAGTTAATCTTAGCTAAAGTTTCTCCTGAACCCCTGCGAATCCCCAGCAGCCCAGCCCTGAGGAGGAGGAGGAGAAGGAGAAGGAGGAAGAGGAGGAGAAGGAGGAGAAGGAGAAGGAGGACAATGACAACTATGGGGTCCTTGGTGCTCTCTGAACTTGGTGGTTTTCTTGCAGATGTTTCATTACCCAACTAGATAACATCATCAGGGTTAGAAGGAAATGGGGTGTGTAGAGAGGAGGAGGAGGACTAAGGGATCCTTGGTGCTCTCTAGCTTGGTAGTTTTCTTGAAGATATTTCATTACCCAAACCAAGTAACATCAGCGCTACTAGCAGGAAAACAACCAAGCTCAACGAGCACCAAGGACCCTCCTTCCAACCCTGAGCTACAAATAGTCTCCTTTATTGGTACAGTAGCATGTTTACATTCTCTGCATTCTTTTTCTCCGTCTAGATAATTCCACAAGTTAGTCTGGGATTTTCCTCCCGCAAAAGCAGCCCTGATGCTTGGCGCAAGTCACACATGAATTGACCCTGTGTTCTTGTTCTTGAAAGTGTCTGTTCTGGGTGGGGCAGAGTAATAGGCTTCCCCCTGTCCCTGCTGATAGCCGAGGCTCCTCTGCCCCATTGAATGGAAGATATTTGTATCCTGCCACTCAGAAGCGGCTTGCTTTAGGTTAGGAGGTTTTACAGCAACTGAAAATTATTCCAGAAGAGCCGTGGTGGCGCAGTGGTTAGAATGCAGTATTGCAGACTAATTCTGCCAACTGCCAGCAGTTCGATTCTCACCGGCTCAAGGCTGACTCAGCCTTCCATCAGTGCTGGGATTCAAAAAATGTTACTACCGGTTCTGTGGGCGTGGCTTGGTGGGCGTGCCAGGGGAAGGATACTGCAAAATCCCCATTTTCTCCTGATCAGCTAGGACACGGGAGGCAGAGAATAGATGGGGGTGGAGCCAGCCAGAGGTGGTGTTTACCATGTTACTCACTTAACAACTGTGGCAAGAAAGGTCGTAAAATGGGGCAAAACTCATTTAGCAACTGTCTTGCTTAGGAATGGAAATCTTCAGCTAAGTCATCGTCATAAGTCAAGAGCTGCCCGTCCTAAACTCTCTGTTGTGGTTCGTAAACAGCAGTGGCTTTAAGCTAAGTCAAATCCAAAATAGCTTTTTTTTTTTTCCTCTTGGAAGGAAAGGGGGGGAAAGTATTTTTGTTTTCTTTGCTTTCGTGGTTTGCCCAAGGGACACACACAGGGGTGGGATTGAAAAATTTCAGCAACCGGTTCACTGCCTGGTTGCTGGGTGGGTGTGGCCATGGGGGCGTGGCCTACTTGGCCTGCTGCACCATGGCAGAGGGACATTTTCTCCCTCCCCAGGCTCTGGAGGCTTTCCTTGAGCCTCCAGGAGGGCGAAAACAGCCTCCCCTGGGCTCTGGAGGCCCTCCTGAGGCTGGAAAATGGGCCTGTTTCCGGACTTCTGGTACTTCCGATAGGCCAGTTTTTTCCCCTCCCAGAGCCTCCACACGTGCCCTGCACTTACCTGGCATCCAAAATGGGCAGCGTGGAGACTCCTGGGAGCGGGGGAGGGGACGCGGGGTCAGCCAGTCCTTGGAACAACCGGTTCAGCGAACCAGATTAAAATTAACATCCGGTTTGCCCAAACTGGTCCGAACTGGCTGAATCCCACCCCTGGATACATATTCTGAGACCCTTCCTCTTCTGATGTCTTCTGCAACGAGATCTGCCCTTTGAAGTGGCCATCTCCAGAAACAAACGGGTTTTGTAGCTATGGCAAATGAGAATGTCCCCTTGGGTTCCTCTATGGATGCCAGCCTACCTTTATCCCGTGCCCAGCTCTAAGCTCCTTAAAGACTAACAGATTTATGGCGACATCAGCTGGTGCAGCCAATAGCTCCATTTTGTCTGACCGAGAGCAACGCTTTAAAGTTTAATCTGTGCAAGCTGAGGCTGCCATAAATCTAGGGTTGTTGAAGGGTTTGCCTAATCAGGGAATCCCTTGGGGAATTCCTGTCTTTGTAGGTGTCAAGAGTAACCAAACCAGGGGTGAAATGCTCACGGATCGGACCAGATTGCCCAATCCGGTAGCGATCTTGGCTGGTGGTTCGGTGATCCGATAGCCATCCGCTTGGGTGTCATTACTTCCTGGTTTTAACCATGAAGTAATGTGTTTTTTACCTTCTGTGCATGCACAAAAGGTCTGCATGTGAATATGATGGATGCGGCACTTGCGCTTCCAAGCCAGTAAGAAAAGTAAGTAGATTTCACCCCTGAACCAAACAGCCTTATCTTAACTGACAGGGATCATCTTTGTTTGGTCCAGGTGTAAGGAGCCTTCTACTTCTATGAAGTCCTCACACTTATGCCCAAAGAGACTTCCTGCAAACCCAATTGTTGAGGTGTCGAGCCTGACTTTGATTTGGATGTGGGACTGTTTATATCTTTGGGTATTCTAATATGAATTCAGTTTGACACAGTTTGGAGCTGAAGAAGGAATAGAACTCTCAGTCATAACATCATAGCCAGCCAATGAGTCACACACATTCCAACAGCTGGGTGACCGGAGGAGGAGGAGAGAAGTTGCTAAGCAACCAGCTCCCATCTTGGTTGGCCAATATGACAAGTTTGTTTTGGAAACTTAAGAATCTCAAACTTATATTGGGGTGAAAAGCCCGGGAACTTCAGTACTGGCTTTTCACCAGTTAATGCCAATATAGTGTATCTAAATAAATTTGTACTTTGAGATAAAGGAATGCCTCGGAGTTCAATTTGTGATGGGTACATTACTTGGAACCTGACATGAGGATTGGGCTCTGCTTGGTGGCGAGTCTTGTCCATTGGGCTCCCAAAGGTCCAATCTCGGGTTTTTGGGTTTTTTTAACTTTCTGCCCTTTCATTGCCTTCCTGTTTGTGTTGTGTTCCGTTGTTCCTTTTTTTGCCAAGAGCAGAGTACATTTACCGTTCAATAAACACAGAGAGGATACTAATCCATCGTTCCTGTTTTCCCCGTCTCTTGAAAGCTGCGAGCCATCAGAAGTTTTTATGGCTTACACTGTGGGAAATGGCTGATTTATCCCTTCTCTTTTCCATTTTCTTTTTTTAAACCTTAACTTTTTCCCTGATCATCTAATCGATTTCCCCGTCAGGTTGGCTGAAAGGTTTGACTGTAATTGTAAAGTCTGCTCTTAGCTGCTGGGCTGTTCAGATAATGGCGAATATGTCTGCGATGGAGGGATTTTAAAAAGTCACGATACGAGTCACATACAGATAGTCCTTCACTTTTGACCACACTTGGGAGCAGAATTTACGTTTTTGTTTTTTTTTAAATTTGATTTATATGCCGCCCTTCTCCGGAGACTCAGGGCGGCTTACAATGCGTTAAGTAATAGCCTTCATCCTTTTGTATATTTATACAAAGTCAGCTTATTGCCCCCACAAACTGGGTCCTCAATTTACCTACCTTAGAAAGGATGGAAGGCTGAGTCAACCTTGAGCCTGGCAAGATTCGAACTTACTTTAATTGCAGACAGCTGGTGTTAAATTGCAGTGCCTTGTCTGCAGATCTATCCGTTGCTAAGCAAGGCAGTTCGGTGAGGGGCATCCAGTGTTGTGGCTGGCAAAACTTGAAAGGGGAGAGACAGGATCATAGCGGGACGTAAATCTACGTGGGATTAGTTCTAACTGCATCCGAATATTGCCGAAATGGTGCTCCTAATAAATGACTGCATTTCTTTTGAAGTTTGGCTCATGGCTCATGAATTAATTAGGGCATCTTTCAGAAACTTCACAGTGGCCTTTTTTTGCCATGGCTGTTAAGTGAATCATTACAGTTGCTAAGTTAATGTGGATGCTAAATGAATCCAGCTTCCCCCATTAGTTTCAGTGAAAGGTTGAAATGGTGATGACGTGACCATGGGATTCTGCAACCATCATAAATACACATTGGTTGCCAAGCACAGGAATTTTAATCACGTGACCATGGGGATGTTGCAACAGTCATATAGCAATAGCCTTTGGACTTATATACTGCTTCAGAGTGCTTTACAGCCCTTTCTAAGCGGTTTACAGGGTCACCATATTGTCCCAAACTATCTTGATCCTCATTTTACCCACCTCGGAAGGATGGAAGGCTGAGTCAACCTTGAGCTGGTGAGAATCGAACTGCTGGCAGTCGGCAGAAGTAGCCTGCAGTACAGCATTCTAACCACTGCGCCACCACGGCTCATGTATGGTGCGAAGACCAGTTGTAAGTCACTTTTTTCACTGCTGTTGTAACTTCGAACAGTTGCTCAATGAATCATTGCACGTCAACTACTACCTGTAGTTGGGAGTTCCCCTTCCCCCATACATTTGCCCCCAGAGAATGTGTTTCTCCCCTTATATGTTCTCCCCTGTTCAAAAAAGTTGGCTCGCAGTGCCCTAACCCAGTGGTGGGATTCAAAATTTTTTGCTACCAGTTCTGTGGGCGTGGCTTGGTGGGCGTGGCAGGGGAAGGATACTGCAAAATCCCCATTCCCTCCCCACTCCAGGGGAAGGTTACTGCAAAATCCCCATTCCCTCCCAATCAGCTGGAACTCGGGAGGCAGAGACTAGATGGGGGCGGGGCCAGTCAGAGGTGGTATTTACTGGTTCTCCAAACTACTCAAAATTTCCGCTACCGGTTCTCCAGAACTGGTTAGAATCTGCTGAATACCATCTGTGCCCTAACCCCAAACAGGGGTTCTTGCTTATGGTTTAGCATTTTGTGCGATTTGTAAACTATGATTTATGATTTAGGGTGCAGGTCTCCAACCTGAGGCCCCAGGAGATTATATACAGTGCATATAATGCTATGAATGTATTTATTTAATATAATACACTTACGGTGGTGATGAGTGCACCATGAAAAAACCAGATTGGGTTGAAATAGTCTTGGGGACAATTTATCTATGGGGTCGCTGAGAATTGACAATGACTTCATAGCACATAATCAATCAATCCCTTGCATGAGATGGCTACACTGCCTTGTTACTGTGCTTTTAAACCCAACCCAATTAGGATGTCAACAATAGTTCAATAAACCTAGATTTAGTGTGCAATGTAAACATGACCTTTAGATATTGGAGGGCTGTTTTAGAGAAAGTGAAATCAAGAAGATGGGGGGTTTCTGAATTTAATCCACCTCTGTGGAAATGAAAGGAGAAGGAAGAAGTTCATTCTTCTCCTTGTCAGACTCTCCCATTTACCATCTGGTCAGGAAGAAAATAGTTCATTCAAAGAATAAGAATCTAAGAGCTCTAATCAGTGGTGAAATGTAAAATTGGTTACTACTGGTTCTGTGGGCGTGGCTTGGTGGGGGGTGTAATATGACTGAGTGGGCATGGCCAACTTTTTTTTTTTAACTTTTAAAACCATTTTTTCTACAACCTCTTCGGTTGAAGAGGTTGTAAAAAAAATGCTTTTAAAGCCTCTGACGATCCCAGCTGACTTGCCTGATTGGCAGAGGCTTTCTTTCCTTTTAAAAACATTTTTTCTATAACCTCTTCGGCCAAAGAGGTTGTAGAAAAAATGCTTTTAAAAGCCTCTGACGATCCCAGCTGAGCCACGCAATCATCAGAGGCTTTTTTTTTTTAACTTTTAAAAGCATTTTTTCAGCCAAAGAGGTTGTAGAAAAAATGCTTTTAAAAATTAAAAAAAAAGCCTCTGATGATTGCACGGCTCAGCTAGGCAATTGAGGGGGGGGGGCAGGATTTTTGCTATCAGTTCTCCAAACCATCCGCCTCCATTGCTACCGGATCGTGCGATCCGGGCTGAACCGGGAGAATTCACCCCTGGCTCTAATTAACTGTATTTATTAGAAGCAAAGTTCCAGCACAAGAATTACAGTAAGTACTCCATTTTCAAAGGAGGAATCCAGTTTAATTTAAAAGAGATTTTTTTTGCCTTTTCTGCTGGCAATTAATCGATCAAGGATGCTTCCAGGTGCACAACTTTTTGTGTTGATACGAATTGAGAGAAAGTCACGGTTAAGAATCATTGCCTTTTTTTTTTTTTTAATTGATAAAGGCAGCGAAGCTTAACCGTAACTTTCTCTCAGTTCGTATTTGCAAGTTTTTTTTGAAGGAGGGTTACCGTATTGCATTTTTGCCTCTGCTCGATGTAATTTTATTTGCTTTTGTTGTATTTGAAATACAAATGCTTGCATACTTTACATCGTTGGTTAAGTTGATCCGATCACTGAAGTCGGGTCAGCCACTGCAGTGAAGAATGCTACAATTCCGGCTGAAAATAGCTTTGGACAGTTAAGATTCTTATATCTGGACAGCTTTGGCTGATCTCCAAAAACTAAGGATCAGACCTGGATAGTCCTTTGATGAGAGATTATCAAGAAATACCAGAGCTGTAGATAGATAAAAATATCCTCAAGGAAAACACTGGCGAACCAATTCCTTGTTCTTGCTGAGAAAGGACCTGTCCTTGAAATCAATGAGAGCTGAGCTCAACTGGAAGGAGAAAAAGTTTGTAAAGATTCTCAGTCATGCAGATCATGGTTGTCCCAAAGGTGCTTTTTTCCTGGAGGCAACTGGACTTCCTTATTTTTTTTTCTTTTGAAGACGTTTCACTTCTCATCCAAGCTTCTTTAGCTCTGGCTGGATGGTGGGGAATGGAAGAATTTATATTCCTTGCAGGCAGCTGGTCATTTGCATCCTTTTAGAGGGTCATTGAAGCCCTTGGAGATTTATCTTCATCCTCAGGGTCACCTGAATAGTGCAAATGGTTCCTGTGGTCTACAATTTTTTAGTAGGAATGGATTTCCAGAGAAAAAAATGCAGCCCACAGGAACCAGGAACATTACTCAGGTGACCCTGAGGACACAGATAAACCTCCAAGGGCTTCAACGACCCTCTAAAAGGATGCAAAGGACCAGCTGTCTGCAAGGAATATCAATCCTTCCATTCCTCCACTATCCTGTCAGAGCTAAAGAAGCTTCTTGGATGAGAAGCGAAACGTCTTCAAAGGAAAAAAACAAGGAAGTCCAGTTTCCAGGGACAACTGGAAGGAGAATTAACTAAAATAGGTTTTGTATTGTAGGAAGAAATATCAGCTCCAAGTGGGGAAAAAGACACTGGAAACATGGAGACTGCTTGGAAAGATGGTTTAATGGTGGACAGGATCACATGGCTTGAGTTCCTGAACAGAAAAGGGGCAAGACACAGCGAGTCCCCGGGTTTTATGCCCTCTCTGGCTTTGAACTTCCTGGGGCCCCGGAAGAGTATCCTGATTGGTTGTCAGACTCCCAAAGGGTGGGGGTCTTAGCTAGCCTTGCTGGCTGATGTAATCTTCCCAGGTGCCATGTGGTGAGTTTCTGTTGCTAGATGGGTCCTATTATGTTAGTTTCTGTTGCTAGATGGGTCCTATTGTGTTGCAGATATTGGTCCATTGGCAAAGATTGAGTTTCTGCCTCTGGCCCATTGACAAAGGTGGGGGGAGGAAGATGGGAGTTGCTTCGTCTTTAAAACATGCTTCTCCATTCATCCAGGGAAACATAATATTCTGCCTTTTTAATATTTCCTAAAATATTTCATTCTTCTAGGAAAGGGGTGGGTGCTAACTTCCTACAGTATGATTTTGAGCAGCACGATTAATCACAAATTTGGAAATTTGGTTTCTGGGAGAGACATGATGCTAAAGTTCTACACAAATTTTGTTTTATAAAGCCTAGCATTGTAGAATCTCAGTATTGGGGTTCTTTGTAACAGACGTCGTTTTGTGTAATCCAGTCGTTACAAACCTGTGTGCTATTAGCAGACCAAATATGTGCGATACTATAGTTCTACTTTAACTCGAGTGGAGGCTCTAACTTTTCTAAGATCAAAATCCTGTCTTTAGCTTATTTCTTAGTTTCCTGCAAGCTTTTTCAGTTTTCCCATTACCGTGAGATCATGAACCCCTTCATTAAATGAGACAAAATCAAATCTCCCAAACGCAGACTATGAATCTTGCAACCAGTTGCTTTATTTATTTCGCCGTGCTTTTTATTTCCTAATGGGTGAGCGTAGATGCATTTGTGTTTAGTGAGTTGAAACCGCCTTGCGTGTTTCTTTTTTACCCAACCAATTATCTTCGGAGGAAGGTAGCGTCTGGCCTTGAACTTCTAGCAACAATTATAGAAATAAGCCTGCTGCACAATGCTGGTTTGAATTCAGCTCAGGGGAAGGTTTTTTGGTGTTTTTTTTTTTTCTTTTGCTAAACTACCTAGATTCATTCTGTACTATCGGAGGAGGATAATGTTCTCAGTTTTTTTTAAAAAAAAACCTGCAATCCACCTTAAAGCTGTAACTATAATTAACTTTTCCTCTTGGGTTTTTTATTTTTTTTCCCTTAAGGAAAAAATATGCGTAGAAAGAAAAAAACGAAATCTCTTAAAACGAAACGGAGGCCTTTGTCCTTAACCATATTGTGTACTAAGATTACCCTTGGCTGCCCTTTCTCCTAAAAATGCTGCCACCCACGGCAAGCCTCTAAATGTGATAAATAATCAGCCCTTCCTCTTTATAGAAAGAATGAATCAAGCTGCTTAGAATTTTTTTTGGAGACCGGTTCATGTATATTTATTCATTCATTCATTCAAGGCTAAGCGCTTCCTTTTTAATATTATAGTATCTGTCAGTTTGGCTTGCGTTTTTTTTTTTCTCTCTCTCTCTATAAAAAAAAAAAATTAAAAATACCATAAATTCAAGGAGGATTTTGGCCCTGATCCAGCAGGCTCAGCTGTTGCCTGGTTCCCATTTCATTTGGAAGAGACCCGGCCAACTTTCTGCTTTATTCATTTCCAGGAGAACCCTGTTAGCTAGTTGCTGGACCGGCCTCCAGACTCATCAGAGGAGAGTAATTCACCCCATATATTTCCATAACCAACTTATGCCTCGCTGTGCAAATGTTCCATCTGCCTTCGGGCTTGTAATGCATTCCTCCCTCCCTCCCTTCCCCCCTCCAATCTTTGTTTATTCTGCAAGGTGTTGCCTGCGGCGTGCCAGAATTATGCACAAAGCTATCTCCTCTTCTTAGAGACGGCTCCGTCTCATTACAGTGCAGCTGTGGATTTGGCCAGATATGAGTATCCACGGCTTGGTAACCTTCCAGTCCGCGCTGTGATAACCCTTCGTATGGGAGGCCAATCCTGAAGGTAATGCGGAAGCCCCAGCTGGTTCAGGATTCATTCCGATGTAGATCAATTCTGCCCAAAGAGATAGTTTATGTAGGTTATCTCAGTGAACCAATCCCTCCAAGCAAAAAGTGCCATCCATTGCTCCGGGCAGCACTTTGAACGAAAGCCTTTGATTGTTGTCCTTAGCACCTGTACAAAAAGCTATCATCCCAACCCATCTCTTTTTGTGCTTTTGTTTTTGAAACCTCCCGGGTGGATTTCCCTTGCAGGCATCCGAATGTTAGATGGTGACGTGACAGATGTGGTGGAAGCCAAGGCGATCGGTGCCAAGCCAGAATATATCCATGTCTACAGCGCTAGTTGGGGTCCAGATGACGATGGCCGCACGGTGGATGGGCCTGGTCCTTTGGCCAAGCAAGCATTTGAACACGGCATTAAAAAGGTCTGTGTAGCAAAAAAAAAAAAAACACCCTTTTTTTTCTCTTCTCATCAGTGGGGGCCTTTATTGCTCTTCTTCAGGTTCTGTTCCTTGTTTTGCATCAATGCATGATCTAGTTGTATATCTAAATACATATAAATACATAGCTGTTGTGGCCCCGCCCTCTGAGCCTATCTCATCGGAGGAAGAAGGCTCTGAACATGAGGGAGAGGAGTCAGCCAGGCCTCCCTCTCCAGGCCCCTCCCCTCTGGCACTGCCTCAGGTGCCGGCCGAGGAAGGGGAGATTGGCCAGGAGCCAGGTGTCTCTGATGAGAGCGAGGAAGGAGAGCCGTCATTCCTGGATGCACGCCAACGAAGGCGTGATAAACGGTTGCAGCAGTTAAGGAGGCGTGCTAGGGATTATAACTGAGTCACTGGACCACACCCCAGAGACTATATAAGAGAGGGTGGTGGCTGGTAAAACTCCGTGACGAACAAAAACTAACTCTGGCTAGTCACTTGAACAACGTCTGAAGCTGCCGAAGGGATATTGTTTTGCTGGACTATTTGCAATGCGTATGTAATTTTACGTTATCTGTTGCAGTAAAACTTTTGGCAGACGGTGCTTATATTGTTGCCAAGTTTGAGATAACGACCTGTGTGCGTGCCAAGTACTTTCTTAACCCTCGGCTGGTTGTGTTTGTGTGTGTGTGTAGACGGGGACAGATCACATAGCTATATAATATCAATATATAGCAGTATCCCAGTATTTGAGAGACTGCCCCAAAAAGGAAGGGGTCAACTTATTTTCCAAAGCACCAGAAGGCAAGACAAGAAACAATGGATGGAAACTAATCAAGGACAGAAGCAACCTGGAACTAAGGAGAAACTTCCTGACAGTGAGGACAATTAATCAGTGGAAAAGCTGGACTCCAGAAGTTGTAGGTGCTTTATCGCTGGAGGTTTTTAAAAAGAGACTGGACAGCCACTTGTCTGAAATGGTACAGGACAGTGATGGCTAACATTTTTGCCATCGCGTGCCAGGAGCGGAGGGGAGGAGGGGTGTTGTAAATCAGAGGTCCAGGCTTTTGCTCTGTTTCAAGATGTCTCCAAGATGTCTCTAAGATGTCTCTCCAGACTTCGTAGAGAACTTTATTTTTATACAGTTTTACACAAGCAGATAAAAGGTAGCACAGTAACAGTATTCTGATTGGATAGAAGTTATTCACCCACCCCCCTCTCAAGTTGCCATCTTCTCTAGGTGAGCTTATATTAGATCATCCACCTACAGAGGGGCCGCACGGACACATGCCCACACCCATAATTTTATGCGCCCTGCCATTCCCCCCACCCGCTCCTGGCACACAATGGCACAGTGGGCCCAGTAGGCCCATTTTTCTCTCTTCCCCAGGCTCCAGAGCCTTTCTAGGAGCTTGGGGAGGGCGAAAACGGCCTTCCCCACCCCCCCGGAGGCCCTCCAGAGGCTGGAAACAGACAGTTTGCCAACTTCCAGTGGGATTGGAAGGCCCGTTTTTTGCTCTTCCCCAGGCTCCAGAGCCTTTTTAGGAGCTTGGGGAGGGTGAAAACGGACTTCCCCACCCCCCTGGTGGCCCTCCAGATGCCAGAGACGGCCCATTTGCCAACTTCCGATCCAACCCTAACCCCTAACCCTAACCTTCCTAGAACCAGACCTAGATATCCTGCAACCTCCCTCATTTCTTTTCTGCAATTTTGAACGCAGACGTGGAATCCAAATGGGTTGCTCCTTTTTTTATTTTTATCAGTGGCTCCTCTATTCAATTTTCTGCAACCAGATATGCTTAGCAACAATGCTCTCACATCTTTGCTATCAGCCCTCAAAAATAGGCCAAGTGGAGGAACAGGCAGTGGAAATATTCCGAGAAGGTTCTTTATTGTCATAAGGTAGAAGGATGGACTGCAAGGCGATCCAACCGGTCAGCCCTAGAGGAGATCAACCCTGACTGCCCTTTAGAAGGCCAGATCCTGAGGATGAAGCTCAAATACTTTGGCCACCGAATGAGGAGGAAGGACTCCCTGGAGAAGAGCCTAATGCTGGGAACGACTGAGGGCAAAAGAAGAAGGGGACGACAGAGAACGAGGTGGCTGGATGGAGTCACTGAAGCAGTCGGTGTAGCTTAAATGGACTCCGGGGGATGGTAGAGGACAGGAAGACCTGGAGGAACGTTGTCCATGGGGTCGCAATGGGTTGGACATGACTTCGCAACTAACAACAACAACAGAATGATGGAGTCTTGGAAGCCTGTCCAAGTTTGTCTTTGTCCCATCTTATCAAACCGAAGCAGGGTTTCTTGTGTTTCTTTCTCAGCCTTTTCTCTTTCTCTACGTAATTCTGAAAGCCTCTGGTAAGCTCATCCCTTCCCTATCCCAAAGGCCAACTCTCTGTTCCTTTTAGTGCTGTAGAGGAAGTGACATGTCTTCTCACTCATGCTTCCTGTTCCCCTAACCTTCAAATGAATGACTATTGGGAACAAAAATGTATGGCTTTACTACAGTCTGTTGTGGTACGCCTAAAGTTGTATTATTCACTCTGAATTTGGAATGTGGTCTGTCTTTAGGACGAGATCAGGATAACTCTAGGGAAGATTGGGTGGAGGATTCAGTTTCACCTACAATTTCTCAGTCCTCCAAGATCTTTATTTCTGTATACACATAAACATATACCATGCTGCCCCTAGCAAAAGAGATGTGCACTAACGCTTAGGGGATGAAGGCTTGAGACCAGGTAGTCCTTGACTTACAACAGTTCATTTAGTGACCATTCAAAGTTGCAAGTTTTTGCATTGCAAAATGTGACTAACGACCGTTGCAGCCTCCCCATGGTCACGTGATCAAAATTCAGATCCTGGGCAAGTGGTTCATATATTTATGACGGTTGCAGGGTCCCAGGGTCATGCGATCCACTTTTGCGACCTTCTGACGAGCAAAATCAATTTGGAAATCCGGAGTCGCTTAACAACCGTGTGGCTAACTTAACAAATGCGATGATTCACTTAACAACTCTGGCAAGGAAAGTTCGTAAAATGGGACTTTTCTGCAGTTCTATAAATGCTTCACTTAGCAACATCCACTTTGGGCTCAATTGTGGCCATAACTCAAGGAACTTCCTGTAGTGTCTGCAAACGTTCCCTTTGGCAGGTAAAAGTCCCTTTGCAAAATGCTTTTTTTTTTTTTTTTTAATTTGATTTATATGCCGCCCTTCTCCGGAGACTCAGGGCAGCTTACAATTTAATTTAATTTAATTTAATTTAATTTCCAATTTATATACCGCCCTTCTCCCTGAGGACTCAGGGCGGTGTACAGCCAAGATAAAAAACATAGAATACAAATATTAAAACATTTAAAATATATATAAATTTTGGCCCGAAGTTAAGAATCACAAACTAATTAAAAGAATTTAAAAATTTGTTCTAAGCCGACCCGGCTTGCTGAAAAAGATAGGTTTTCAGGGAACGACGGAAGGCATTGAGGTCATGGATTCTTCTTATCTCTGGGGGCAACTGATTCCAGAGGGTGGGAGCCCCCACAGAGAAGGCCCTCCCCCTGGGGGCCACCAGCCTACATTGTTTGTAGGCTGTGTTAAGCAATAGTCTTCATACTTTTGTATATTTTTACAAAGTCAGCTTATTGCCCCCACAAACTGGGTCCTCAATTTACCTACCTTAGAAAGGATGGAAGGCTGAGTCAACCTTGAGCCTGGCAAGATTCGAACTTACTAATTGCAGACAGCTGGAGTTAAATTACAATGCATTAGTCTGCTGAGCTATCCAGGCTCCTATGTCCTTTTATGTTCGGTCATATGTATTTGTTCCACCATGGTGATAGTGGGAATTCACACCAGTTATCTCCTGAGAGTAAAACTGGGCGGAGGTTAAATTCAATGAACATTGTTCATAAAAGGTAGAGTAATTTAACTAAAGTGTCAGTTCCTTTTCCAACCCTTTTTCTCCCCTCCCCCCCCCAAATGCCTAGGGTCGTAGAGGACGGGGCTCTATTTTTGTCTGGGCTTCTGGAAACGGTGGCCGAGAAGGGGACCATTGTTCCTGCGATGGATACACCAACAGCATCTACACCGTCTCTGTTAGCAGCACCACCGAGAATGGGAACAAGCCGTGGTATTTGGAGGAGTGCGCCTCTACCCTTGCCACAACATATAGCAGTGGGGCTTTCTACGAGCGGCAGATTGTAAGTAAACAGGGTAAAAACTTTGAAGCAGGACTTTGCTTGGCTTCTGTTTGGCAAAGCCATGATGGTCTCCTGCTTGTAAAGAATGAAACTTTGCATTGTTTATGTGACATTACGTGGATTGTCCACTAATAGAAAAAGCTTCTACATGGGGTTTGGGTAGACACATCCTTTGGCTCAGTCTTTGTAAACAGCAATGGTGTCAGCCTCCGCTTTTACTGCTTTGGCTGCCATAAGAAACGGGAGGGGGGAGAGCTAGGGGGCCTGGGTGGGGGGAAGCGTGCTGGAGGACTTTGGAAGAAACGAAACTGAATCTTTGAAGTTGCTATCGGGTCAACCGTCGTGGCATTCCTGATTGATGACGCTGCCAGACGTGCTTCCACCTGACCCTGGGAGACCTTTGGATTGGATGATTTACGATGGACAGTGGGAGGGGATGCTTTCTATATGCACTTTTCGCGCTTATTGCCTTTAATTTCAGCTTTCCTTGGTTGCGTTCACTTCATTTTCTAGTAAAAGTACCTTTCTCTATAAAACATGGAGTTTGGGTCATTCTTTCCTGGACTTTGAAGGAAGCACACCTGACAAATGGCTCATGCCCAATATTTCCTAGTCGTACCACAGATAATTACAACAATCTAATACATATCGATTTTACAGAAGGCACTACGCAGTCTAAAACCATCTCTATCTATTGGACCTGATGGATTATGTGCCTACTTCTTAAAAAAGCTTTCCACTGCCATAGCAGAACCTCTAAGCATAATCTTGGAAAAATCTTTCAGGACCAGCTCTTTGCCCAATCTATGGTCACTAGCCACGGTCATCCCTATCTTCAAAAAGGGAGATCCCAGCTTAGTTGAAAATTACAGACCAATCTCTTTATGCTATGTCACCTGCAAAGTCATGGAATCAATCATTAAGCAATCCATTACCCTCCATTTGGAGACAAGCAAACCTACTCTCTAACAAACAATTTGGTTTCAGTGAAAAATTATCCTGTAATCTGCAACTCCTACACTGCAAAAAACATGGACTATACAACTTGATCAGGGCAAAGCAATAGAAGCAATTTACATAGACTTCTGTAAAGCCTTTGATTCAGTGGTACATGACAAACTACTCCTAAAACTAAAATCTTGTGGCATTTCTGGACCCCTACATAATTGGATAGCTGTGTTCCTGTCAAACAGGCAACGAGTGGTCAAAATAGGGAAATGGTCAAATCCTGTACCTGTTAACAGCGATGTCCCCCAAGGCAGTGTTCTAGGACCAACTCTCTTTATGCTTTACATAAATGACCTTTGCAATCATATCTTCAAGCCAGTGAATGACTATAGAAGCAATACAGATCACCTTGATGAGTTAAATTCCATAACAACACTAGTAGCATTGCCTTTGTTGTGGGAAGCCAAAATTCAGTGAAAATATTTTACACAAGACTACGGAGTCACCATGCTTCCTAGACTCCATAACTGCTTAAGGATAATTCATTTTGTTTATTACTCGGGTCCAGGTTAGACAGCTCTCCTTGTTGACAGATAGATCACAGAGGAAAGGACTAGCTCTGGTTTTTTTTTCTCAACGTTTTTGTTCTGTGGAGACCCAGCCCTACTAAACCTCTTGTTTGGAAGAGGTTAGAGCAGCTCAGATTATCTGATTTGACTCTTTTTTTTTTTAAAGAATGAATGAAAGGCTTCCAACTATTAGAAGCCAAAGAGCTGTTGGTATCTTCTTGATCCTGACCATTTATGGTTGCACAAAATCTAGGCTACGCAATGTGATTTGAATGTCATTTCTCCCTTTCCAGATCAGTTGATAGTTACATTAGCTTTCTTCTTAGGTGACCACAGATCTGAAGAAGCATTGCACAGATGGCCACACGGGGACTTCCGTTTCTGCCCCCATGGTAGCCGGGATCATTGCTCTAGCTTTGGAAGCCAAGTAAGAATTCAATTCAACCTCTTGGGTAGACATTATTTGTTAAAGGGAGAAAAGTCGAAGAAAACATTATGCTAATCCAGTCTTGTATGCAACTGATGAAAGCCAGTTCGCCAGTTGCGTCCCTTTCTGGATCGGGACTCTTTACGCACGGTCACTCATGCCCTTGTCACCTCCCGCCTGGACTATTGCAACGCTCTCTACATGGGGCTCCCCTTGAGGAGCACCCGGAGGCTCCAACTGGCGCAGAGTGCGGCCGCGCGGGTGGTAATGGGAGCGACATGGCGTTCCCATGTAACACCTCTCCTGTGCGAGCTGCACTGGCTCCCGGTGGTCTTCCGGGTGCACTTCAAGGTTTTGGTTACCACCTTTAAAGCGCTCCATGGCTTAGGACCCGGGTACTTGCGGGACCGCCTACTACCACCAATAGCCTCCCACCGGCCGGTACGCTCCCATAGAGAGGGGCTCCTCCGGGTGCCGTCAGCCAAACAATGCCGACTGGCGGCCCCCAGGGGGAGAGCCTTCTCTGTGGGGGCACCTACTATCTGGAACGAGCTCCCCCCAGAGATACGGAGGATCCCGGATCTGCGCACCTTCCGCCGTGCCTTAAAGACCTTACTATTTCACCAGGCCGGCCTGGCCTAATTTTCCCCCTCTTTTATAAAAGATTTTTAAAATTTTAAATATCTTTTAGTATTTATATATTCAATTTTAAATTGGTTTTAAAAGTTTGGGGTTTTAAATTTGTCGGGGCCAAAATTATTTAATTTGATTTTATTTTATTTTTTAAATTTTGTATTGTATGTGTTTTTATTGTTTGGCTGTGCACCGCCCTGAGTCCTTCGGGAGTAGGGCGGTATAGAAATCTAAAAAAAAAAAAAAAAAAAAAAAGCATTCTGGGTGGTAGAGGGCCTACAGAGCTGGTTTCCTATAATCATTTTAGAACATGTTCTCTGCCATTCTGTGTTGTTGTTTTTTCCATTTCAGTGTGTTGTTTCCTGCAAAGGCCAACCAATTTCTTTCCTTGGTTGCTCCATAGCCTCTGATATTCAAAGAAATGCACTCTGTAATCTGGATGGCAGCAGATACTCATATTTGCTCATAGCCTTCTCTGTGAATTTGTCTTTGAAGTCATAAGAGGAAGACATAAGAGTTTTGTTTCAAGATAATAGTGATGGTTTTTCTCCAACCTGATGTTGTCGCCCGCCGGCAGTCAGCAGAGCTGGCAGCAGATTCGGACAGTGAGGAGGTTGGGGAGGAATGTGGGCTAGTCCTGGAATCTGGGGAAGGCTCAGATGGGGGCTCTGAGTTGGAGGCAGAGAGGGGGCCAAGGCCATCTGGTAGTTTTTTGCTGCCTCTGGAGTCTGACAGAACAGCATGAGCCTGTCTCCAGTGTGCGCGTGCACAGAGCTG